>NC_071393.1:120361238-120986238 GCF_022682495.2 Desmodus rotundus | reverse complement strand
GAAAATGAATTCAGATAAGAGAAGAATTGGTTCTAAAAGTTCATTCCTGCTTTAAAATGATGATTTTCAATTATTTTTAATGTTGCCATAATATTTTAATACCCTAGTGTTAGAATAATGTCCTTTGGTGAATAATCTTTCTCAAGCATGGATCTGATCATGTTATTCCCAGGCTGAGAAACCTCTGAAAGCTTGGAATGGATTTCAGCATCCCCCAACCTGATTTCTGACCTGACTGTCCAATGTCTTCATAGCCCTCTTCAAATGCGACTCTTCACAAACAGCCACCGATGGCCCACTCTGTGGCTCTTGTCCCTGCTGTTGTGCCTTACTGCAGTTTTATGGTGGGACTGAAAGAGATAATTCATATAAGGCAATTACACAATTCCTTGCACAGCTCAAGTGCCCAGTAAACTTCAGTCATAGTTGTAATTATTACTATTATTCTCTCCTTTTCATTTAGATCTCAACTCACGGTGTCACCTCCAAAGACAAACCCTCCCCGGCACACTGCAGAACATAGACCCCTTTGGCTAACTGTCTATCTCATCTTAGCTCCTAGCACTATCCGTGTAATTAGCTCTTAGTGTGACTGTCTCCCCATTGAGAATATTAGCTTCCTTGTTGTTGAAGCCAAATTTTTAAAAAAAAATTTTATTGTTATTCAATTACAGTTGTCTGCATTTTCTCCCCATCCCTCCACCCCATCCCAGCCAAACCCACCTCCCTCCCCCGCCTCCACTCTCCCTTGATTTTGTCCATGTGTCCTTCATAGTAGCTCCTGTAATCCCCTCTCCTCACTGTCCCCTTCCCACTCCCTTCTGGCTATTGTTAGATTGTTCTTAACTACAATGTCTCTGGTTATATTTTGTTTTCTACCTGTCTGTAGACTATGTGCCTGACACAGAGAAAATGTAACCACTCTCCAAGTGTGTGTTAGAAAAAAATAAAATGTGTACCTCTGTTGGTTACTGCTTGTTAATAAAGTTGATTTATAACATAGTGGTATTAAATAAGAGCTTTCTGATCTCATTTTAGAATTTTCCACATAAACAAGTGCACAGTTCTCAGTTTATTGTTTCCTTTGCATAAATAAGGAGTGACTCATCTCTTTCAGACTGCACTGAATTTAGCAAACTGAGCACATGCAAACCTGTTGCTACGAAAATGAAGCTTGTTTTTGAGGCATTATTTTTATATTTTTTGTCATAATGTCAAACCATAGCATTAATCAAGAGAGAAATTGTATTTGACTTTATTTAAGCCCCGGTTCAGGAATAATGGGCTCTGTAACAGAACGTGTGCTGTTAGAGCCTGAGGGACCTGGTAAACGCTTCCGGTTTCCATTTGTAGGGGTCTCAGTACAATGTAGGTGATATTCATGATTTGTGTAGCTTGCAGCAGCATCTTGGTCTCCTGAGCCCAATCTTATTTGGGCACATGACCTCGTCATGTTAACTTTGTCACCCCAGGTATTTGGAAACTAAGGCGCAGGAAGGGAAGCTATGGGCCACATTGTAAATGTTTATTTCTGAATTTGCACTCCCTTCCAAGGCTTTAGAATAGTGTCTTAATGTTAATGATTACAATATTATTTTACTCGTATAGAATGCTATCTAAAAATAATGTCCTCTCAGTTTTGAAATTAAAAGTAGATTTGTACCCAATCTACTCAAATTAAAAATATGTATGAATCATGATGATTTAGTGTGGTTTCCAAATGTATTATTGACCAACTCTGCTTTAGATTTTAAGAGTTCAGGTTATTTTCTGGATTAGATAAGTATTCAAAAAAATTTAAGTTTATTTAAAAATCTATTCTATAGTGAATCAGGAAGCTTGAGATAAGTTTATCAACATATAACATGTTGATTTAGCTGGAAAATCCTTAATTGAGACCCTTTTTTTTTTAAATGAACTTTCAAGTATAGTCTTATTTATACTGATGTTTTTGTCATCAATGCTCATTTCTTATCATGGATTTTTATTTTAACAAAATTTGAGGAATGAAATATTACACAGTTGCTATGGTAATCTGTCTGATATTTCTTTAGTTGGACAGAATACTGTCTTATTAAAGTAATGCACATTGTTTTCATCAGAAAGGCCTTCTCTCTATTTTGTCGATGGCCAATTGGAAAATACTTATTTTCCTGTTTTGGAGAATGAAGTAGTAGGACAAAAAACTTTTATAAAAAATTTTCTCAACTAATATGATTATAAAATATGTAGAAAAGGGCTTATATTTTCTAGATTGGTTGCTAACGGAATTTAATATAGATGATTCCCATTTCAGTGACATTAGAGACAGTTCTTTGATATATTATGCATCCAATTTTGACAAGAATACGTTCCTAATATTTCACCTGCTTTATTCTTAGAATTTAACACGTGAATTGGACAGCAAGGAAAAACAGCAACTCCAGATGTTGGATCAACTTCAGGAGATCCAGAAGCACTTTGAGACATGTGATGCCAAGCGAAAGCATGCTGACCTCCAGATCTCAGAGCTGACTCACCATGCTGAGGACGCCACCAAGCAGGCCGAGCAGTACCTCCTCGACTTCCAGCAGTCAGAGGCCCTGAGACAGGAGGCGGAGAAGAGGAGAGAAGAGCTGAAACTGAAAGCTCAGGAGTCCATTCGGCAGTGGAAGCTTAAGCATAAGAAGTTGGAGAGAGCATTGGAGAAACAGTCTGAAACTCTCGATCAGCTGACAGACAGGAACAATCAGGTATAAAAGCCAAATTCCTAAGGAACGATTTTTGCTGTGACCAAGCACTTATTCTTCAGTCCTAAGAACAAACACTTGGGTGCCACGCTGTGCATATCGACTATCGAGATGTTCTTGATAGAAGAGGGGTTATGTCTTGACTCTTTCAAGGTAAAGAGTAATTGAGTTTTTACAAATCTTTTTAAAGCCTTTTTCATTCTATGGCTTTTCAGAGTTGGCCCTTAAAAGAGGTCTAACCTCTTACCCCAGTTTAGTTTTTACTTCCCTAAACTGAAATTATTCTTTAATATTGAAGTGTAAGAAAGTCATAAAATCTTTCTTAACAACCATGTGACTTTTATTTTAGAATACCATTTATTTGTATATTTCAACTTAAGTATTTGTTAGAAAGAGGCATTTAAAGTTGTGGAAGTTACCACTGGACCATTTTCTGGCAGCCACTATAATGGCTTTAGTTAAATAGGTGACATTGAGAATCTGACTGAATGAGCAGTGTTGTCAGATCACAGGCGTCTTTAAGGCTGCTTTTGTGCCCTGTTGATGGCAACAGAAAGCATTTCACTGATCTTTGTATGCATTCATGTCATCTTTTCTCTTGTATAATCAATTACTTTAAATGGATTTTATGCTCCTATGTTGATTCTCTACTATATCTTTGGGTTGAATTAAACCCAGATGTTTATAAGATAATAAGCAGGAAAGTCATGATTGATTTTTATCCATGTTTAGTCTTGGTTTATCATTTCTGCTTTGTCATTTGTCACTTATCAAGAACTCTGAACATTCCAGGAGAATAATGATTTGGACTTTCTTTCAAGAGAAAACAAAATGTAGGGCAGTTACATTTATAAAATCAATTGTCAGCACATAAAAGTGACAGGACCTTACTTCAAATGAGCTATCATGGAAGAGTGCTTGCCTTTCACATGTGAGTTTCTCGGACTTATGGAAGATGGAGGAAGTGGTCACTTTGCCCTCACGGTGGAGTGTCTGCTTTTCCATTTCACCCATCCGACTCATACTGGGGAACCAGAGGTAGAGCATCTCGACAGCTCTCAGACTTGAATCTGAACTGTTTTCATCCCAGGACTTCGCTCTCTCCCTTGATTATTCTGTTGTCAGCCTGGTCTGGTAACTGGTTTGGTGAGCTTGCCTGTATGGCAAGTAGAGCCGAGGAGAAGAGTAGTTGAGGGAGTGATTAGGAGAGAACCATCTGGGGATTTTACTTAATTAGAGGAAATTTAGAGGGGTCCATGCCGTCAGACAGTGTCCTATTCCATGGTGCTGAGAGTCTTCTGGATCGAGCTTTTCAGAATATTAAAAATTGTTAAACAATCATTTCCCAGAATATTCCTGATATAATTATTTTTATCACTTAGCAATGCTAATGATAAGCAAAGAAGTAGTTTTAAAGTGATTGCCATAGTTAGGGTAGTATCACAATTATCACAGCAGGCATTGTAATTTCCACTTTAAAAGCCTTAAAATTAATTCAGCATGCCACAGTTAGAGCAATGGTTAATCAAAGAAGAAAGGGTAACAGAAAGCTCATTGCAAATTCAAGTGTCCAGTAAACCTGTCATATGGAAATACATTGTAAATAATTTTGGAGAAAGGTATATTTTAAAAAATATATCTTACTGAATAATACCTCTAACAAGTATTTAATTCTTAATAAAACTCCAAAGTCCTCTTAAGGCAGTAGTAACACAGCCTACTCCTTTTTGGATTTTTTAGGACTAATTATTTTCAAAAGTGCCTCCAGGGTATATTTGGAAGAATATATTAAAATAAAAATGATACTGGTTTACAAATAAGACACATTACGGTTTAAAAAATAAATTAATTGTTTAATAAGTAGCCTTGTTAGGGTATTTTACATGGTCAAAAGACATAATCTTTACATTTTTAAAATAGTTCTGTTCCTACTTCCATTTTTTTTTCCAGAATAATTTATTTTCTGCTTTAACATTTTCCAGTTTAAAAATACATTGGAAGGCCTAAGGTTTTTATTTTCTTAATAATTGCTTTGAATTATTTACTTTTTAGCTTTTTACATTTTTGAAATCTTGGTAGATTACTAGATATATATCATATTAAAAATCTACTTAATTACTGAAGGGTAGGAAGTATCAAACAAATGCATATCATTGCAGAAAAAACCAGAAGTCTGATTGTGTACTTTCCTTAAGAGATGATTCCCTGATGTTTACATGGAGGTCTGTAATGATATGTTTAATGCATATTGGAAGACCTAAACTTTTATAGATACAATCTACTCATAAATGATGCTTTTGTATTTGTTTTTAAAAATTAACTTATTTAAAAATTTTAGTTGACACTCAGTATTACATTAGTTTCAGGTATACAACATATCTGATGGAATATTACTCAGCCACAAATAAGAATGAAGCTTGTTTTTCTTTTAAAGTGCTGTTTGAAGTCATTGGCTTTTTACATTGCTTTGAAAATGATAAAGGAGAAAATGCTTTGATTCTATTCATAGTGTATGCCTTTTAGAGTGTTTCCAAATTCATATTTCTTTTTTAACATGGATAATGGGAGTAACTCTTAGGTTTTGTGTGTGTGTGTGTATTTTCTGAATTGAAATACTTGGCTTGGCCATGTATTGAGCTTTTTGCTTGATAGTTTTTGACTTCAAGAATCTTAAATTGTCATCTTTTCCTTCTGTGTATTGCCTTCATTCGGAGGAAAATAAAGAACTATATGAGGGGAACCTCTAAAAACAATTCATTTTTTAAAAATTGTGTATTTATTTTTTTGTATTTAAACTTCAGTCGCCTTCAAAATACTTCCCATTTGATGAAATACACCTATTGAGACATTTTTTTTCCACTGCTTGAAATAGAGTTTGAACTTGTCAATTTTTGTCAATTTTGATGCTGAAAAGTGCTTCTGCCTTTTTTTGTTTTGTGTCTTCCACATTGGCAAAATGTTTCTCTTTGAGGACTTTTTCTTCCAGGGAATCAAAAAAAAAAGTTGCTCAGGGCAAGATTGGGTGAATGGGGAGGGTGGGGCATGGGAGTAATGCTCTTTTAGTCAAAAACTGCTGAATACTCAGTGCAGGCGTGCTTGTAAATCACCCATCGTGAAATGGGCAAATGTGTTGAAAGAGTCTTCAAAAATTTTTCATGAAGCCGAATGCAGCCTCTCACAACAACGCCAGCTAGTACAATGATGTAGATGGCTTCCTTACCTAGAATAATCACTTTGCAGGGGAAGCCTGTATGTACTACAAGGGACCCACCCTCCAGAAGATAATTCTGTTTTTTGGGGGCCCCCCCTTTTATGTAGTAAATACTGTCTTATAAAATTTGAATTTTTAATGGTTAAAAGTGAGAAGGATCAATGCTAATGTGCATGCTTTTTTAATACGTATGCAGTCCTATCAAATGCAACTTAAGAAAGACTAGATCACTCATATACAAGGTGGGTCAAAAGTAGTTTACAGTTGTTCTTGTGGAAAATAATACACTAATTAATACATAATACAAGAATAAACTTTTCTATTCTCACAACTGTAAACCTACTTTTTGTTCCACTCTGTATTCGTATAACCCAGCAGTCTGTCTCCATGTTCTCTCACATGCAAAAAGATAACTTATTTTTCTTTTTAAAATTTCCTTGTTCACTTTTCAGATAATTCATGAAAACGGTGTGTACCTAGTCGTCAGGCCTTTGAGGAACTGGCCCCCATTCCCGTGTCCACCATAGTTTCAGACGGTATCACTCCTCTGCCTTCACCAGCCATTTTCAATCCTTTCATAATTTCTCTGTACAGCTGTTCTTTGGAAGCTGGGTTTACTAGGTTAGAACATTCTCTTCCCATTGTTCCTGACTGCTACTTAGTTTTCCATTGTGCCTCTACATTTCCCATGGGTTTTTGCACCTGGCTTCCCCTCAACCTGTTTCATTACCTGTAATTTTTGCCATCATCTGTGGTGACCTCCAAGTTCAATTCAGCAAACCATTGAATTCTGTATCTTTGTACTTCACTAACTTCCTATTTTACCTTCAGACCACTCAGCAGCTAAGTTCTGTGACTAAAATTTGTTATCATTTGTAATTTCTCTAATGCTCAAATACAGGGTCTGGCAGAAGTAACGCCTGCCTGACTGTGGTAGGTAGGGTGATAATATGGTGTAATAATTCATAGTTTTAATTTAAACATTTCCCCTAAAATGTCATATGGTGTGCTTGAGTGTGATATTATTATGTTACAGAGTTACATGGTTATGACTTTATAATAAAAAAGGGGAGCTATTTGTGTCGGACCCTGTATTTAGTTCTAACATTTCAGTCTCTGATCTGACACATTTCTTTTATTCCCCTTTTAGCCATTACCATCTGATTTTAATCTTCCCACATTCCTTTGGTTGATCAGCCATTTCCTGCAATCAGTTTCTTTTTTCCTGAGAGACTGGACTTCATGAAAACCTGCTCTGATGACATGTTCACTGGCATCTTCAATGTCTCCCCCCCACCTCACACATTTACCGACCTTCAGTCTCCAGTCAGCCCAGCTCTCCACTTTTTCCATTCCTGCTCCTCCGGGAATAGTGCCAGCAAAACTTGCACGGAAGTGCCGTTGGCTCCTGGAGTGGTCTTGCTTACCTTCCATCCCAATCTATTTCTTTTCCATCCAGAAATTAATGGGGACCAATTACGAGGCATACAACCCTGTTCTGATCAATAAAGAATGAGCTATGAAGTTTTTTGGGGAACTTCAGGGGAACATTTACTTACAATGAAAAAAGATGCACAGGAAGAGAGTTTTCTTGCTTCTCTGGACATTGTTGTGTTTGGCTGCAAGGCCCGGAGCGGCAGAAGCTGCCTTGTTGTGGTCCTGAGCAGGAAGCCTCATACAGAAGAGGGTGTTGCTGAGAGAAGTGCTGCAAGGCGAACCTAGAGCTTTGACACACGTGTCTGGGGCCGTTCTGCCTGGGGTGACAGTAAATTACCCAGGGGTTTAAGCCAACTTCTAGTGTTCTCTTACTCTCAGTAGAAAAAATTCAAGCTGAGGTGAAACGTCAATTCTAGGCATAAGGAGCTATTAATACAAGAACCTAAACATGGTATTGGCTAAATGGAGGAGCGGGGTGGCGACCGGAAGGATGGTACATTTCTAGAGGCAAAGGTGGCAAACCTTGCTGTGCCATAGTGGTTCAGCCATCACAAAGCATACCTTGGGGCACGGAAGCTGTGCCTCAGAATGTGGTGTTAAGTGACCAGCAGGAAAACTTTAGGAAATTGGCTTATGTGGTGTACTTATTGTCGCCTTCAGAAAGGACCTATAAGAGAAAGACAAGTATGGGTTCAGGCTGATCTATCTAAAAGCAGAAAGCAAGAATTTTTTTGGTGTGGGGAAACTGAAAATCTGCAATCTTTAGTCCAACTTTTTGAGTATGACAATTTGGAGTCTTTCAGAGTTGGAAAAGCCAAATTATCTATCCGTGCTGAAGTCCAAGCAAGAGAGGGAGGAGGGAAACTTAGCAGTAATAAATATGAAGGGAAAAAAAGCAAGCTGATGCAAAGGGTATAAGCTCCTTCTTTCTCTCTGCTGCGTAGAATTCCATTGTGTAAATATACCATAGTTTTTGGATCCACTCGTTTGCTGATGGGCACTTAGGTTGCTTCCAGTACTTGGCTATTGTAAATTGTGCTGCTATGAACATTGGGGTGCACAGGTTCTTTTGGATTGGTGTTTCGGGGTTCTTAGGGTATAATCCCAGCAGCAGAATTGCTGGATCAAAGGGCAGTTCCATTTTTAGTTTTCTGAGGAAATTCCATACTGTTTTCCACAGTGGCCTCACCATGGATGAAACTGGAGAGCATTATGCTAAGTGAAATAAGCCAGGCGGTGAGGGACAAATACCATATGATCTCACCTTTAACTGGAACATAATCAATAGAAGAAAAAAGCAAACAAAATATAACCAGAGACATTGAAGTTAAGAACAATCTAACAATAGCTGGGGGAGGGGGGCAGTGGGAAGAGGGGATTACAGGAACTACTATAAAGGACACATGGACAAAACCAAGGGGGAGGGTGCAGGTGGGGGAGGGAGGGGGGTTCAGCTGGGGTGGGGTGGAGGGATGGGGAGAAAAGGCATACAACTGTAATTGAATAACAATAAAAATTAAAAAAAAAGAAATAAGATAATGAAGAAATTAAAAATATTCATTGTTTAAAAAAAAAAAAAGCAAGCTGATTTTTCAGGCCCTTTTCAAGTACTTCTCCTTCAGCATTTCTGGCCGAAGAAGCCACAAGCCCATTGTTTTGAGTGCCCTCAAGATAAAGGCTGCTCCACTGAGGGCTCCTGGGAATGGCTAGGGCCTGAGGTGGTGGTTAGGACACTGACATTTTCAGACTCAGAGGCAATGTCTAGACAAACTCTTGGGCTGTGGCTACTAGCCAAGCAATGAACCAAAAACAAATGGACAGAACTTACTGAGTTTTCAGTATCTGTGTTGCCAAAGAAATTCCAAACGACCAACACAGTCTATGACTGTCACCTTTGTCACGAGTTGGTGTGACGGGGAGCGGAGGGCAACACTCGCAGAATCGTAGAGCAGCAGGGCTTGAGCGTTGGAGGGTTCCTCCTGAGCTTCCCAATCTCCAGTTTTCCTGCCATGTGGGAAGAATAAATATCCTCGCTGCTGAAACTAACTTTAAGAAGACATGACAGTGTTACATTTTTTTTTTTAATGTTTTTTTTTTTTAATTTTTTTTATTGTTATGCAATTACAGTTGTATGCCTTTTCTCCCCATCCCTCTACCCCACCCCAGGTGAACCCACCTCCCTCCCCCCTCTCCACCCTCCCCCTTGGTTTTGTCCATGTGTCCTTTATAGTAGTTCCTGTAATACCCTCTTCCCACTATCCCCGCCCCCACCCCCCACCCCCGCCCTGGCTATTGTTAGATTGTTCTTAACTTCAATGTCTCTGGTTATATTTTGTTTGCTTTTTTCTTCTATTGCTTATGTTCCAGTTAAAGGTGAGATCATATGGTACTTGTCCCTCACTTCCTGGCTTATTTCACTTAGCATAATGCTCTCCAGTTTCATCCATGCTGTTGCAAAGGGTATAAGCTCCTTCTTTCTCTCTGCTGCGTAGAATTCCATTGTGTAAATATACCATAGTTTTTGGATCCACTCGTTTGCTGATGGACACTTCGGTTGCTTCCAGTACTTGGCTATTGTAAATTGTGCTGCTATGAACATTGGGGTGCACAGATTCTTTTGGATTGGTGTTTCAGTGTTCTTAGGGTATAATCCCAGCAGCGGAATTACTGGGTCAAAGGGCAGTTCCATTTTTAGTTTTCTGAGGAAATTCCATATTGTTTTCCACAGTGGCCTCACCAGTCTGCATTCCCACCAACAGTGCACAAGGGTTCCCTTTTCTCCACATCCTCTCCAACATTTGTTTGTGGATTTGTTTATGTTGGCCATTCTGACTGGTGTGAGATGATACCTCATTGTGGTTTTAATTTGCATCTCTCTGATGGCTAGTGATGCTGAGCATCTTTTCATATGTCTCTGGGCCCTCTGTATGTCTTCCTTGGAGAAGTGTCTGTTCAAGTCCTTTGCCCATTTTTTAATTGGGTTGTTTGTCTTCCTGGAGTGGAGTCGAGTGAGTTCTTTATATATTTTGGAGATCAGGCCCTTGTCTGAGGTATCGTTGGCAAATATGTTTTCCCATACTGTTGGTACTCTTTGTAATTTGGTGCTGTTTTCTTTAGCCATGCAGAAGCTTTTTATTTTGGTGAGGTCCCATTTGTTTATTCTTTCCTTTATGTCCCTTGCTTTAGGGGATGTGTCTGTGAGGATGTTGCTGCGTGGAATGTCTGAGATTTTCCTGCCAATGTTTTCCTCAAGGACTTTTATGGTGTTACGGCTTATATTTAAGTCTTTTATCCATCTTGAGTTTATTTTCGTGTATGGCGTAAGTTGGTGATCGAGTTTCATTTTTTTGCACGTAGCTGTCCAGATCTCCCAACACCATCTGTTGAAGAGGCTGTTTTTGCTCCATTTTATGCTCCTGCCTCCTTTGTCAAATATTAATTGATCGTATAGACTTGAGTTTATTTCTGGGCTCTCTATCCTGTTCCATTGGTCTATGTGCCTGTTTTTATGCCAGTACCAGGCTGTTTTGATTACAGTGGCCTTGTAATACAGTTTGATATCAGGTATTGTGATCCCTCCTGCTTTGTTTTTCTTTCTCAAAATTGCTGCAGCTATTCGAGGTCGTTTATGGTTCCATATGAATTTCTGCAATGTTTGTTCTATATCTGTGAAATATGTCATGGGTACTCTAATAGGGATTGCATTGAATCTATAAATTGCTTTGGGTAGTATGGCCATTTTGATAATGTTGATTCTTCCAATCCATGAACATGGTACATGCTTCCATTTGTTTGTATCTTCCTTAATTTCTTTCTTCAGTGTTGTGTAGTTTTCTGAGTACAGGTCTTTTACCTCCTTGGTTAGGTTTATTCCTAGGTACTTTATTTTTCTTGTTGCTATATCGAATGGGATTTTTTTCCTGATTTCTGTTTCTGCAGTTTCGTTGCTGGTGTACAGGAATGCCTTTGATTTCTGGGTATTGACTCTGTATCCAGCTGTTTTGCCAAATTCATTTATTAGGTCGAGTAGTTTTTGAGTGGAGTCTATAGGGTTTTCCATGTACACTATCATGTCGTCTGCAAACAGTGACAGTTTCATTTCCTCCTTTCCAATTTGGATGCCTTTTATTGCTTTTTCTTGTCTGATTGCTGTGGCTAGGACTTCCAATACTATGTTGAATAGGAGTGGTGAGAGAGGGCATCCTTGTCTAGTTCCTGATCTTAGTGGGAAAGCTCTAAGTTTTTGTCCATTGAGTGTGATGTTGGCTGTAGGTCTCTCATATATGGCCTTAATTATGTTGAGGACTGCTCCCTTTATTCCCACTTTGCTGAGTGTTTTTATCAGAAATGGGTGCTGTATCTTATCAAATGCTTTTTCCGCATCTATTGATATGATCATGTGATTTTTGTCTTTGCTGTTGTTGATGTGATGTATTATGTTTATTGATTTGCGAATATTGTACCATCCTTGCATCCCTGGGATGAATCCCACTTGGTCATGGTGGATGATCTTTTTAATATATTGCTGGATGCGGTTTGCTAATATTTTGTTGAGAATTTTAGCGTCTATGTTCATCAGCGATATTGGCCTGAAGTTTTCTTTCTTCGTTGTGTCTTTATCTGGTTTTGGGATTAGGATGATGTTGGCTTCATAAAAAGAGTTTGGGAGTCTTCCATCAGTTTGGATTTTTTCGAATAGTCTGTGAAGGATAGGGGTTAGTTCTTCCTTAAATGCTTTGTAGAAATCTCCTGTGAAACCATCTGGTCCAGGGCTTTTGTGTGATGGGAGTTTCTTGATGACTGCTTCAATTTCCTTTGCTGATATTGGTCTGTTCAGGTTTTCTGTTTCTTCTTCAGTCAGTTTTGGAAGATTATATTTTTCTAGAAATGTGTCCATTTCATCTAGGTTTTCAAATTTCTTAGCATACAGGTCTTCATAGTAATTTCTTACGATCCTTTGTATTTCTGTGGTATCAGTTGTAATCTCTCCACTTTCATTTCTAATTCTGTTTATTTGGATCCTCTCTCTTTTCTTTTTGATGAGCCTACTTAAAGGCTTGTCAATTTTGTTTATCTTTTCAAAGAACCAGCTCCTGGATTCATTGATCCTTACAATTGTGCTTTTAGTCTCTATGTCATTTAGTTCTGCTCTGATCTTGGTTATTTCCTTCCTTCTGCTTGCTCTGGGCTGTTTTTGTTGTTGTTCCTCCAGTTCTTGTAGGCGTAGGGTTAGGTTGTTTGTGTGAACTGTTTCTAACTTCTTAAGGTAGGCCTGTATTGCTATGAACTTCCCTCTCAGGACTGCCTTTGCTGTGTCCCATAGGTTTTGGGTTGTTGTGAGTTCGTTTTCATTTGTTTCCAGGAAGTTTTTGATTTCTTCCCTAATCTCGTTCTTGACCCATTCATTGTTTAATAGCATGCTATTCAGTCTCCATGCTTTTGAGTGTTTTGGGTTTTTACCCTTGGCGTTGGTTTCTAGTTTCAGACCCTTGTGGTCAGAGAAGATGCTTGATATGATTTCAATTTTCTTGAATTTGTTGAGGCTTGCTTTGTGTCCTATCATGTGGTCTATCTTTGAAAAAGTTCCATGGACACTTGAAAAGAACGTGTATTTTGCTTCTTTGGGATGAAAAGCTCTGTATATATCAGTTAAGTCCATTTCCTCTAAGGTATTGTTAAGTGACACAATATCTTTGTTGATCTTTTGTTTGGAAGACCTGTCCATTTTTGATAGTGGGGTGTTAAAATCCCCTACTATAATTGTGTTGCTGTCAATATCTTTCTTGAAATCCTCCAATATTTTCTTTATGTATTTGGGTGCTACTATGTTGGGTGCATATATATTTACAATGTTTATGTCTTCTTGGTGGATTCTTCCTTTGAGTATTATGAAGTGACCTTCTGGGTCTCTCTTTATGGCCCTTCTTTGGAAGTCTATTTTGTCTGATATGAGTATTGCTACCCCTGCTTTTTTTTCCTGTCCGTTTGCTTGGAAAATTTGTTTCCAGCCCTTCACTTTCAGTCTGTGTAAGTCTTTTGTCCTGAGATGGGTTTCTTGTAGGCAGCATATGTGTGGGTCATGTTTTCTTATCCATTCAGCTGTTCTATGTCTTTTGATTGGAGCATTTAATCCATTTACATTTAAGGTTATTATCGATAGGTAGTTATTCATTGCCATTATTTCCTACCTGTGTTCCTCTGTCTTTCTCTTTTCCTTCCTTTCCTTAAAGCAGTCCCTTTAGCATCTCTTGCAGAGCTGGTTTGGTGGAGCTGTATTCTTTTAGACTTCTTTTGTCTGGGAAGCTCTTTATTTGGTCTTCTATCTTGATTGAGAGCCTTGCTGGGTAAAGTAGTCTTGGTTGGAGGCCTCTGGTTCTCATTACTTGGAATATTTTTTGCCATTCTCTTCTGGCTTGGAGCGTTTCCATTGAGAAGTCAGTTGCTAACCTTATCGGGGCTCCCTTGTATGTTACTTCCTTTTTCTCCCTTGCTGCCTTTAAGATCCTCTCTTTGTCTTGGAAATTTGCCATTTTAATTATGATGTGTCTTGCAGTGGGTCTCTTTGGGTTCCTCTTGCTTGGGACTCTCTGTGTTTCCTGGATTTGGGTGACTTTTTCTCTCTTCAGATTAGGGAAATTTTCCATCATTACTTTTTCAAACAGGTTTTCTATCCCTTGCTCTTCTTCTTCTCCTTCTGGTATTCCTATTATACGGATATTGTTACGTTTCATGTTGTCCTGCATTTCCCTTATTGCCTCTTCATTCTTTCTGAGCCTCTTTTCCTTTTCTTGCTCCTTCTGGGTGTTTTTTTCTACTTTATCCTCCAGCTCGCTGATCCGATCCTCTGCTTCATCAAGTCTGCTTTTAATTCCTTCTACTGTGTTCTTCAATTCAGAAATTGTATTCTTCATTTCCGCTTGGCTCTTGTTGATATTTTCTATTTCCTTTTTCATGTTGATATAGTTTGCAGTGAGTTCATTGTAGTTTCCTTGTAGTTTCTGGTAGTTCTCTTTGAGCTCAGAGAGCTCAGTGAGTTTCCTGATGACCATTGCTTTGAACTCAGTATCTGATAGTTGACTTGCCTCTTTTTCGGTTAGTATTCTTTCTGAGACTTCCTCCTTTCCTTTCATTTGGGAATTGTTTCTTTGTCTTCCCATTGTTTGTGAGGTTCTTCTTGTTGGCCTCTGCGTCTTAAATTGCTTTGTTCTGACTCCCTGGATTTATGATATGAACTTCTATGGTAGAATGCCAATGGGATTCGGTGGTGCTGTCTCCTTACTCTCCTGTGCTCACTGGTCTTGAGCTGACGTTTATGTGTTTAACACGGTCTATCTCTAGTCTTTTCAGCACTCCAGGTTTTGTTGTCTCACCTGTGGGAAAAAGAGAAAGGGGGGGCGAAAGAAAAGAAAAAAAAAAAAAACACACACACACACACAAAACAAACCAAAAGAAAGATGGGAAGGAGGGAAAAAGGAAATAGGAAAGGAGGAAAGGAAGGAAGGAGGGAAGAATAAAGAAAGATCGGAGGCAAGATAAGAAGGAATTTTAGCAAAAATTAAAACATAGAAATAGATAAAAGAAGGCAGGAAGAAGACATAAAAATGGTAAAGGATGGGAGGAAGAAGGAATGAAAAAAAAGAAAAAAAGAGAGAGGAAGAAGGAATTCAGGGGGAAAGGAAAAAGAAAGAAAAAGGATAAAAAACAAAACAAAACAAAACAAAACAAAAAAAAACCCTTCTGTTGGCTTTAAACCGGTCAGGTTATTTCTGCTGTTGTCCTGTCTGTGCAACGGGAGGGGGTGTTTGGAAGGATTGGTTTCACTTTTCTCTCTTCCTGGGTCACACTCTTCGCTGTTTTGTAAGTGTGGTCCCTGGCAGTCAATCAGTCCGTTGATCAGCCAATCCAGCTGCTTTGGCTCGTGACGCGTGCGTGCGCAGCAGGGGAATCCAGCCGCTTTGGGTCTGTGACGTTATTTTGTGCCCTGAGCGCGCAGCCGGCGGACCAATAGAGCCGCCAGGGCTTGGAATGCTGGCGCGCAGGTGGTGGATTCAGCCGCCTTGGGGTTAGGACCCTCGCCAGCAGCTTTGTATTTAGAAAACAGGCACCCAGCCGGCCCTGTGCTTGGTGAGCGCGCGCAGCCCGCTGAGCCACAGGCTCTGTGCTTGGGGGCCGATCCAGCTGCCCTGGGCTTGAGTCTCTCGGGCTGGCGGGGCCGCCCTGGGACTGAATCACGCGGCATTCGGTTCCGAGGTTTTGGGCCTGTGGGTAGAGCAGCTAGACTCTGGTCCAAATTATCTCGGAGGTTTCAGGTGTGGGCGCCCCTCCGGGGTTTCAAGTGTGGGTCCCGTTCGCTAATCTGCTCGCGCGCGCGACCGGACCTCAGGTGAGCGTAGCAGTCCAGGGGTGGAGGGGGAGGGGCGCCAGGGGCCTCGGCTACTACCGAGAGTTCTCTAATTAGCCCCTGAGTGTCTCTATTTTCTTTTTCTTTTTGAGAAATTCCTCCTTTTCAAGCCCCCCTGGTCTAATCAAGCACCTGGCTGCTCACAGCGCAGCCTGGCCCTCTCCCAAGACTCCTGCCGCAGCCCCTGCGCCAGGGCTGGCGCTTCTGCCGCCCTTGTACCGCGCGGTCCTGGGTCCCGTGGACCTTATTGTCCTTCAGCACTCTTCTTACCGTCAGATCTTTCAGTGTCCTCTATCTTTGGTCTCTGATCTTCGTATATGCTGGAATACTGTTGGCTGTTCGCTCTGCTCCTCAGATCAGCTAGGTATTTCCCTGGCGTTGAGGGGAAGTGGACTCCGCTCCCACCTATGTTGCCGCCATCTTCCCCTCGACAGTGTTACATTTTAAATCAGACATTCTACCTGCTGGAGCTTCATCTTGAAAATATGATTTTTATCTCCAGGGCTGCGTGGAAGTCTCTGAACTCATGGCCAGGGGGCTTATGTTATTTGTTCTAAAAATTCATCACTATATTTACATTTCTGCCCTTTTAGTCAGGTGGGCATCGATATCCTTCCAGCTAATACTTGATTCTAGCAGTTTTTGTCTTTTCTAGTGTGGTAAATAGAGTGATTCTCTCTAACTCCCTGTGCGTTTGTAGGGTATCTCTCCCATGATTTTGTTCTGTTCTGTGGCACAGTTGATCTTCAGATAAGGAAGATTATCTGGATGTGCCTAATCCAATCACGGGAGCCATTAAAAGCAGACACAATTTTCTGTCTGTTGGGAGATGGGGAGGTTGGAGGGATTCCAAACTCTGAGAAAGAGCCCTTGTGGTGCCGCTGGCTTCAGAGACAGAGGGGTCCGTGAGCGCGGGAGTTCTGGGGACCT
Source organism: Desmodus rotundus (assembly GCF_022682495.2). Classification (NCBI taxonomy): domain Eukaryota; kingdom Metazoa; phylum Chordata; class Mammalia; order Chiroptera; family Phyllostomidae; genus Desmodus; species Desmodus rotundus. Next base: position 120,969,530 of record NC_071393.1, on the reverse strand, counting down.
TCAGAGGCCGAGCACCCTGTGGCCCAAAGCTAGGAAGAAACAGCAACCCAAGTTCACAGAACTCAATTTTGCCAACAACGTGGGTGAACTTGGAAGTGGATTCTTCCCCAAAGCCTCCAGATGAGAGCCCAGGTCAGCTGACACCTTGATTTTAGCCTTAGGAGACCCTCAGCAGAAAACCTTACCTGGAATTATGACCTATAGAAACAGTGAGATAATAAATGGATATTCTTTTCAGCCACTAAATTTGTTGGAATTTGTTACACTGCAATAGAGAAATAATACATCTGCCCTTAGGCTTATCTATATTTCTAACCATGTTTCTTGACTTATAGTCTTTCCAAAATGAACTCAATTTTTCTGTGTTCCAGTCTTTTCAGCCCAGGGACATTGATTTATCAGATGTCCTCTCTCTTCACAGTTTTGACCCCTCTCTTGCATTAATACCTCTCTGAGATCCTGGTTCCTCCTTGAACTTAAATCCCAACCCCACTTTTTGTTTCTTCCTTCCCACTAGTCTTCACAGCCCTATGATGTAACTATTATTATCTTTATAAAGAGAAATAATTCCTTAAGACCATAGAACTACTTAAGACTGACTGCGAAGCAAATTCATTCTCTCTGGTCAGAGCTCAACGGCTCAATCACCCACCCGCCTCCTTTTATTATTTCTCCTGTCAGCATCATGCTGCTTCTCCCAGTGGGAACTGAGGGCTTTGAGGACACTATTTTGTTTTTAGTGATTGACTTGTTACATTTTACATTGAATTGTTTCACACCGATGTATTAAAATGCAAAGTGCAGAGATGCCTTGCAAGTATTTGCATTTTAACTCATTATTTCAAATTTCAAAATGAGAATTTTTTTTTTTCCCCTGGTTCAAGCTATGGTGAGCATCAGTAAGCAGGTAGAGATTGTCTTTGGTGCCAGAGTTGGGGTGTGTGTGTGTCAGTTTCTACTTCCTTAGCTGCTTGCTTTTTTATTTGCATCAATGTTTGCTGAGGATTAGAGGGTTGTTAGTTCTTGGTCTCTGTCCCTCAGTGTAAACCCTAACCTCCTAAAGAGGCTGGCAGAGGGTGGTGGCTGTCCAGTCCCTTCTCAATCTCTCCTAGGCTTAAATTAATCTCATTTCTACCTTTATGGGGCTTCAAGACTCCCAGTTACATACTGTTGTGTGATATTACCTCTCTTAGGTAGTGTCTGCGTGCTTCCCTATATTATCTGCCATATCTGTTTTGAGGTTTCTCATTTTTTTGAAAGTGTGGCATTGAAATGCAAATCATCATTATTTTAAGTAAACTATGCATATTATTATTTCAACCTCTGGTAAATTATAATAAGAGTCTTTTTCTTCCCTCATTCTTTTGATGAATTTTGTCTTACATTTAAATAATCATGTATGATCGAGGAGTGATATGTGATAAAAATCTGAAACATATTTCAGTGTGGTGTTACTTCAGGGTATTGTATTTTTCTTTTTCTAGACTAAAATATTTTTCTTTAAAAAATCGAAAATATGCAAGTATTATTTGATAAATTTTTCTTCTCTTTGTGGATTAAATTTTATTTTGTTTTCTGGCAGTGTCTATGGTGAATTTTATAGTAATATTTTTGTTTGTATTATATTTTTAATCTGATAGATCCTAAAGGAAAAGGATGAATTGAAAAGCCAGCTTTATGCAGCATTACAACAAATAGAGAATCTTCGAAAGGAATTGAATGAGGTCATAACCAAGCGTGCCCTTCAAGAAGAGGAGCTTCACTGTAAGGAGCAGAAACTAAGTAACGTTAAGGCTCATCAAGCTGACCTTGAACTAGAAGTCAAGGGTAACCTAGACACCATCCATAGGCTAGAAACTGAATTGCAAAAGCAGAGTAAGAATCAAAGCCAGATGAAAGTCGAGAAAGCTCACCTGGAGGAAGAAATTGCAGAGCTAAAGAAGAGCCAGGCTAAGGACAAAGCTCAACTTCTTGAGATGCAAGAGGCCATCAAGGACTTGAGTGCCATCCGGGCAGATCTTGCCAATAAATTGGCCGAGGAACAAAGAGCCAGGAAAGAGGTGCTTAAGAATCTTTCTGACCTCAAGACACAGGCAGAATCTAAAGATGAAGAAACAGCTACAATTATTGCACAGTTAAAGCTAGAACGAGATGTTCACCAGAGGGAGCTGGAAGATCTCACATCATCATTGCAGAGTGTGAAAACTAAACACGAGCAAAATATCCAGGAGCTGATGAAGCACTTCAAGAAAGAAAAGAGTGAAGCTGAGAATCACATTAGGACATTGAAGGTACCTGCGCTGAACTGTAGTGATGATACTGAAGGAATTTCTTGTGGTGACTCATGAAGTTAATGAAGTGTAAACTTTGAGAGATCATTCTGTATTCCCAAGCACTGACGGGAAGCTAAAACTAACAATAAAGAGGCTTATTCATGCCTGTTCGGCCAGGTGGAAATGAGTTATAGCAGCTACCCAGTAGCACCTATTGCAGCGCACTGAAGCCTTTTAAAAAGAACCGTTAGCTATTTGGGGAGTTTAGGAAAGGCAGAGGTGGCAGTAAGTGTGGGCCTGAAATGTGCCCTCATTCAACATTTATGACCTCCTGAAATATAAAATGCGAAGACTTATCAAGGCTATAGAGTCTATAACCACAGTCCTTATTAGTTTGGTAACTAAAGTGGACCAGCTTATGGGCTGTGTAAACCCAAGGCTTTGGAGATTTATGAAAGTTGCCTGGGTAGACGCATAGCTGAGATCTTGCATTTGGGGAACTGTTTCCAAGGTCAAATGGTGTTAGCATTATAACCATGCAGGGGAATAATTTTATAACATGACTGTCAAGGGTGTGACAAAACTATCCTTTCTTTCTGCTTCATTTTTTTCCTCCGTAGCACTTATCACCATATAGATGCCATATTATTTATTTTGTAATCAGTCTTTAGGAGAATGAACACCCATGAGGACTGGGATTGGAGCCTGTTTTGCTTACAGCTCTATCTCAGGTACTTAAAAGAGTTCCTGGAACCTTGTTAATATCTGTTGAATAGGTGAATAATGGATAAGTCTTCAAAACTTCATTGTAATTTTTTCAAAATCCCTTGAAATGCAACTACCATAAAATGCTTATGATGAAAGATGAAATTATATTGAAATAGCTGATATTTTTAGAATGCTCTCAGCTATTTGATGAGTTCTTCCCCAGTCCTACATAGCCTACTGGCACTCGTGGATTTGGGGTCATTAGTTGGGGTAGGCAGAGCAGAATGAAGCCTGGAAGAATAGATAAGAGGCCTTTACTGTATTTCATTTTACCAAAGATACCATTAATTGTAAGATGTTGCTAAGGAAAAAAATTACTGCCTATGAAAACGTGACATGCTATTAACTGTAAGACAACATCCTAAGATAGAAATGATAAAAGGTGAAAAAATACATGTCTTAGTATTGATTAAATATGGCACAGTAGTCCTTCAGAGTGGATGAGGATGTGAACAAAAGTAGAATTAGAGATATGAAGAAGAGCTGATCTTAAAGAAAATAAAATACAGACTCTATCTTAATTGATTGGCTGTGACAATCATAGTAATAGCAGAAGACATATTTAGCACTTAGTTTGTTCCAGTCATTACTATAAAAACTTTGCATGTATTAATCATTCAATACTGACACGATCCCTGCAGATTTTTTGGTATTGTTTTCTCTCTGTTGAGGGAATTGAGGCAAGGGAAATTCAGTGACTTGCCCAAGGCCTTACAGCTAGTAAGTAGTTGAGACAGGATTTGAACCCAGGTAGTCAAGTACCTATTTCTTAGCCACATCACTGTACTGAAAAAGGTTTATTATTAAGGATGACTAGGGATAGACTTGGGTGAGTAGGTAGATAACGAGGCTATTTGCTGAGGTAGATAATACGTATGGAACAGCAGATTTGGAGAGAACAATGCCAAATTCAGTTTTTTAGCATGTGGAGTTAGGATGAAGGGAACTTAAGTCTAACCGTGAAAGTCTAGGAAGAACAGTTTGGTTCATAATGGGTTGGGTGTTGAGGAGGAAGTTGGGATTAAAGTTAAGTATTTACAGGCAGTAACCCATTGGTGGTAGTTGAAATCATGGGATTTGGATGAAGTGCAGGGAGAAAGAACCAGATGAAAACCCAAGAACAGCAATGTGTAGGGGCAGAACTGAGAAAGAGGCTTGGCAAATAAGAATAAAGGACCATATGAAAGGAGGAGAATGAGAAGAAAATGGTATCTTGGAAAAGTCAGGTGGGACATTTTAAGAGAGGAATAGTCAAGAGTGTCAAATGTGGCAAACGGGTTGTCCAGCCTTTTGGCGTCTCTGCACCACACTGGGAGGAGTGTTGTCTTGGGCCACACATTAAATACATTGTAACACATCATCACATAAAAATCTCATAATGTTTTAGGTAAATTTATGATTTTGTGTTGGGCCACCTTCACAGCCATCCCGGGCTGCATGTGGCCTGTGAGCTGGGCTGCAGGTTCATTACAAGAGATTGGTGGATATGGTCCATGAGGAGATGTGAGGAGTTTGGGTCAAAAACAGAGTGGACAGCATTTGGCAGGAGACAGGGCATATCTTCCTCTGAAGGTTTGAAAGAAACCAGTAAGACTGAGTGAACTGATGGAGATGGCCTGGGGTTACGGATGCGAGTCTTGACTAGTCTCTTTCCTCCCTCTGAAGGAGAGCAGAGCAGCAGTGCAGTGAGGAACTCAGGAATGGTGACGGTGTGCGCTTCTGTGAAGGCTGGCAGAAACCACGAGACCCGTCTGGGGGCGTAGTGACATGGCTGACACTGAAGAAGTATCGTGGGCCAAGGACTGCGAGAGTGGAGGGATATCTGTGAACAAAGGTTGCTTATCTGGTCAGGAATTCTTGTGTTATAGTTTAGATTTTCAGAGTTAAGGCCCAGGTGTGTGCTATGTGGGTGTTGTGGAATGTGGGTGAAAGTGGTTGGAATAGAACAGGTCATATAACTTTGATGTTAATTTGTTGGATAGATATTTGGGTAATTTATGATTCTGTTGTGCAGGCATTATTTGATCACATGTCAAAAAAGGTGACTGGTCAGTGAGCTGCTGCCAGCAGGAGAGGGAGAGTTGATGAGAAATCCTGTGAATCTCAAAGGAAGGCAGGGCTTTTGGGTGAGGACAGGTGTGTAGTGATTTGATAGGTCGTGGCTTGGGAAGAGGCACTCTTAGGGACTGTCCTTTCCCCCAGTGCTGCCTAGTCTTCCAAGGCCCGATTAATTTTTCGTCTCTTCTGTGGATTCGCTGGAGTGGGGATGAGTCTCCCAGTCCTCTGTGTTGTGTGGCTGTTTGTCGGTATCTCTAGAAAGCAAGCACGTTCAGGCTAACTCATGTTAGGGCCTGTTGAGTGTTCCTAAGTACTCAGTTCTTTCACAAAAGTGAGGAGGTAGGTGATTGGTAACGCTGTCAAGCTTCTTTTATAAATGAGGAAAGCGATTGGTCAGTAACATCTCAGCTCTTCCCTTTGGGGACCCTTCTCTAATTAATTAAATCCCTTCCCTCTCAGCAGAGTTGGTGTCCCCTCTCTGGGTTTCCACAACACCCTCCCTCCACTTCTCATTCATCATTGTAGAAACTGATTTTGGCATTTGTCTCTTACTGTTCCTATCTGTTATTGACAGCACCTAGCACAGTCCCTTTTACTTAGTAAATGCTCAGTGAATGCTGAGGATTAATTGAGTAAATGCAAAGAGCATCTCTTTTGTTCTGTGTCTGTACAGACTCTTAGAGATAGCAACAGCTTGAAGTATTTGCCTGATGAGATAATGTGTAATTTGTTTGGTGTACAGTTTGGCTTTTCTCCTTTTCTTTTTCTCAGGCAGAAAGCTTAGAAGATAAGAATACGGCTAAAGTCCATCTTTGTCAGCTAGAGAAGTTGAAAGCACAGTGTGACGGGCTGACAGAGGAATTAACCCAGAATGAAAATGAGAATAAAAAGCTGAAGCTAAAATATCAGAGTTTGAAGGACCAACTAGAAGAAAAGGTAAAAATGTGAATGAATTCTAATTTAAAAGACTTAATTGAATTTCTTATAGAGCATATTTTATATATTAACAAATGCTAATTATAGTCTTTCATAGGAAAGTTGTATTAGTGCCAGAAAAAAAAAGATAGTTTGTTAGAAAGCTGTTTGATTTTTATTCTTTCAACCAATCATTAATATTCTAATATATTTGATTTTAAATTTCTTCTGGATCTTAAAATAGGAATTTAGAGGCAAGGTATCAAAGAAAGAAATTATAGTTTACTGAGGACCTAGTCTATGCCTGGCATTTGTGCCAACTAATATGTGTCCTTACTTAATTCTTATCACCCTTTGGGTTAGATTTTATTGACCTCTAACCTATGAGGAAACTGAGGCTCAAAATAAAACATGTAACAGTTAATTGTTCACCAGATGCTAAACACTTTGAATGCTCATAGTAGTTTTATGAAATCAATACTGTTTTGCTCCTTTTTGCCCTTGCAGAGGCTGAATGAAGCTTGCAAGAGGGTTGGTAACCCTGGAACAGTCCTGGCAGGCTCACTGCTTTCCTATCTGTAGTGGTGTCAATTGATTTTGAGTGTCTGCTGCACATCAGACATTGGGTAGAATACTAGAGAGACTTTTAGAGAGTCACTACTTTCGTGGCAAAGTCAATGAAGAATTGAAGCCAGAATATTTAAATTTGCTTCCTGTCTATTCCAACAACTTCCTAAAAGGATTTTCAGTTGAGTGTGATAGAAGTCAATTAACCATTAAAATATGGATAATTGATTAAGGCAGAAAAGACCTGGCCAGATGGACCCCCTACTCAAGGGGATAATGGGAGGAAAAGAGGGGAAGGGCCATCAAGGAACATGTATAAAATACACATGGACAAAGCCAAAGTGGGGTAGGATCGAAGGTGGGAGGTGGGTATGGCTGGGGTGGGGGAGAGTGGTGGGGGGAAAATGGAGACAACTGTACTTGAACAAAAATAAAAAAAAAGAGAGAAAAAAAACTATGATGGACTCTCACTAGGTCGGGTGTCATAAAACCCTTTGTAAACCTCGAGGAAGCAACTTTCCTAATGCTTTGCTCATCTTTTCCTCTTTTTTGTTGTTAGAAAAATTCCCCATATTATATGTGTGTGCGTGTGTGTGTATTAGATTTCTAGTAATTGTTAAAGTCAAGAAAGTAAAATATAGTTTGCAATTTATGATTAAATGTGCTAGGTTGCTAAATTTAGGCCTGTGATTTTGACAACCACTTTAATTTAGTTCTTAAGTTATGCTTTGGTTTAATTATATCTAATGTTCACACATACTTAATGTGTCTACTGCCCGGTTGTAGTTGCTGTGGAGGTAATGCTAATTTTTCCAACTTTTTCATAATTAAAATTTTAGCCAGAAGATGTATTAACACGTTTTATATTTACTTATTTGGATTTAAGAAACAGTGGTGAAAATTTTGGTGTGTTGAAAATGTAAGTTTACCTTGTTCTGCTTAAAATAAATGTTTCTTTACTGATTCTATTTGTTATGTGTCAGGTAAGGAGGCATTATGACATATACATGGAACACTCACCTTAGAGTTTCAAGAGTTGATGATTGTATTTTATTGCTATGTATTGAGCATCTAGTACGTGCCAGGCATTTTTCTGGATGCTGAGGACAGAATATAGAGAAGACACAGGTGTGCGACTGAACACTCAAAGTGGGATCACTAAAAATAAAATCCCTTTCAGTTGTGAAAGCTATATAGTTGAAACCCATCAACGGGTGCTAATTTAGAGAAGAGATGTTTCTGAAGTCTGTAATGGTGAATAATCTTAAAGATATACAGGCATACACACTCACAAATATATCCAGTTTATGAGGTCTGTCCAGTTCGCATATTGTGTTGCTGAATACTTTCTGGACAAACCAATAAATATATATAGACATACACATCGTGTGTGTGTGTGTGTGTGTGTGTGTGTGTGTTGGCTTGACTGAGGGGAATAAAAACAAGAACACAAGCCAAAATACATTCTCAGTGAAAAAAGTCCCTTTGACTTGTAGCCCGAAGATTACCTATTTAAGAATTGATGAATGGGGCTTATGGATTGAAGGAGGTTTGTAATGGGACTCGGTTGTAATCAAAAGGGAAGCCTTTCTTCTTTACTTAATAAAGCAGTGTTCTTGCAGGCCCATCCCTAACATAAACACACAATACTACTTATGCCACTAACGCTCGTCCCTGTTTTTTTCAACGTCTTGCCACAATTTTGACTGAGTACTTTGGTTTAGGTCTTTGTTTCTTTTCGTGTTATTACTTGGTAAGCTAGGAAATGTTAAAACTGCATCAAAATTCATATACAGCATTAGTACTAGCAGCCTTAATCAGTGAAGAGGATGCTGTTCACATACATGCACCGAATACCTGACTTTAGCATATTTTCCTCATGTATTCAGTGTTGACATGTGGTAAGAAAGGGCATTTTTTCCAGCATCTGATTTTGCTTTAACATCAAATGTTTATTTTTCAATTTTACATGAAAAGAAGAACAAGTATTATGCAACCCACAGAATTTTTACATGTGCATTTAAGACTTTATTATGAGCTCCTTACAAAAGAAAAAGCTCACATGAAATGATACAGATAGAATTTTCTCCCATTTATAGTATCATTAAAATTTATTATACTTTTGCTTAAAATTTAAAAGGAAAATACAAGGTCCGGCACAAATAATGCCTCTTTTTTATTATAAAATAATAAGCATGCAATTCTGTAACATAATGTCACACTCAAGCACACTATATGACATTTTAGGTGAAATGTTCAAATTAAAACTATAAATTATTACACCCATATTGTTATCCTACCAGCCATATTCAAGCAGGCCTTACTTCTGCCGGACCCTGTACTTGATTTCTTTTTTTTGTCCTGAAAGATTTTATCAATATTAAACCTTTTATTCTTCTGGTACTCAAAAGTCATAAAGCTGTTTATCAGAAATATATTTTTATTAGTTTTACTGGAATTTGTGAGTCATCAAAAGTGTTTATTTATAATTAAGTCATTTTTGCTTAGCAAATCATCAAAATTTACGTAGTGAAAGTTTTAAATATCTATATAGACCTACATATAAACTAATTAAAATTTTTTTTTCATTAACATAGGCATGAGTTTATTAATAATACTGGCCATCTTTCCAGAGCTTTACAAGTAATTTTGTAGTATAAGTATTCAAAGATTGATTTTAATTTTGAACATATTTGCATAATATTTTAGATATAACAGGTGCCTAAAATTAAGACAACATTATTTGGTATTCTGTTTATACTTGATATATTGTCTTGGCCCTTACATTTTATAACATGAATGTTTTATGGAAAATATATACAGTAGTTTGGGCAGGTATATTTATGAGCAAGTAGAAAAATGGTATAAAGAAAATGATAGACATTAAATTGTTTTCCTAAGTCCAATGCAAACATAATAAAACATTTATTTTCAAATGTTAGTGAGAATAATATAATTTTAATGACTATTTCTATAAATTCTGAAATTACAGATTAAAAAAATTTTTAAGGGAACAATTAAAAATTATAAAACAGTAGAATTTGTGAAAAAGGCAGGGCATTTTTTTTTTAGAAAGATGTAAAAACTCATGGAATCTCACCACATAACTTTTTAAAAATGTATGTTTTGGTGAAATTCTTTTCAAGCTTCTTTTCCACACATACAGACCCACTGGGGATCATGCCCTGTGCCCAGCTGTGTACTCGGAATTTACATGCCAGTAAACATTGTTCAAAATCAACTTTACTTACCACCCGACATTTCATCTGGTAAATGTAGCATTATTTTGTTGTTGATTACATTATTTGTGTCTTTTCTATTTTACAATTATAGACCAAGTAGTTTTTATCCTGTATGACCCAGTACTTTCATACTTGGAACTTTCATTTGTATTTGTTACTGTTTACTCTCATAATTCTGCTTCAAATTATTATCTGCTCCTTGTCACTGGACACCCAACCCTGGAGGAAGCCAGAGGATCTGCTCCCCTCATTTTACTTCCCTCCTTCAGTCCACCGGTAGTCACAGCCACATGTGGAGCAGCTCTGTCACAGGAGACGCTGTTTTATTGGGTACACACGTATCTTACAGTTATAGTTAGCCATGGCAATGCTGCAGGAGTCTTCAGCACTTTCTGATTTTTGTGTCCCCCCCGCCAAGAAAAACATCTGCGTTAGCTTTTGTTTTTAACAAGCCTTCTCTCAGAGTTGACAGGGTTGCACTAAACTGTTATACAAAGGTTTTGTTTTCCAAAACGTTGGCATTGGTGTACTTCTAAAGTGTAGAAGGACTGTAAACAGTACCTACTCCCAACATCTTCTTATATAGATGAGTTAATTTTGGCCCACATTGTTAATTGACTTGTCTAAGTGCTCCTGGTTGTCCATTGGTAGAAATGAAAATAGGACTCGGGTTTACCAATCTTATTTTTTTCATTGTATCAGAATCTATAAGAACCTTTTCTGGCCAGTATATAGATTATGTAGGTTATTTGGGATGCTTAGCTCTCTCATGTAATACTTGCTTATTTCCATAGGTAAACTTAATTCTCTTTAAAGGACCTTATTTTCTATTACTAGTTCTTTCAGGATATGACAGTAACTACAATGAAACAGTTAGGAAATACCCTAACACCACCAATTGTGACACGTCCAAGGCTATAAGCAGTTCACAGGAACTTAAATACTGAATACATCAAGACTCCTAAAAAGGCATTTTGGTTCCTTCCCATGGAATCCTTTATTTAAATCATTTACGAAGTTTTATCTAGCAACATGTTTGAAAGCCCTGTTGTATAGAAACTCTTAGGAAATAGTGTTCTTGTACAAAATGTGGATCTTTGATAAATGTAATTCTCATTTGCAAGTGTAATTACGACACCCGTTTTCACAGATGGTGGGAACTGAGGTTGAGAGTGTATTGTGCCTTGCATAGCGTGGCATAGCTTGTGGTGGGGACAGGACATGAACACAAATTCCTTTTATTTTTTCCCTTTATTTATTGCCAGTGAAATGACTCACATTTGTGTGTTTTCAGTGTACTCTTAGTGTTGAATTTAAATTTCGGGTTATTATACTCAACAGATTACCGTGTACTCTTTGATTTTTTTTTAGCCTGACACAAATTTTGGAAAGGAGTCATTAATGATTTTGTTAGAAAAATCTAATTAAAACCTGGTATTGCCACATAAAAGATATCTGTGACGGGAAAAAATGAATCAGTGTTGTTTAATTTTGTATTTCAGATCTAATTTGACCATCTGGTTAGGGTTGCTATTTTTCATGATGTGAACAAATATATGTGATGGTCACATATCTGTTCTATAAAAATATTTACTACTTTGCAAACTCACAGTTCCACAGTTTTACAAAAACTCTTTTATAGAAGGCAGAATTCTCTGATGTCAAATTCTTTCCATAAGAACAAGAAAGAAGTAGAAGTGAATGAGCTGTTGATCTCTAACATTTACTTTAATGTTTACACTTCAGGCCAGTGTTACACAGACTGCACTTCTTTCTTGGTGCTTCATCTATTTATTGGAAATTGTGTGAGTAGAATAAAGCTGTAGCTACCACAAATTAATGTGGAGGCAAATTTAAACCAGATACTTTAAATAAACACTAATTAGGATGTTATGAGTAATTTCCTATCATATTTCTGTCATCTGAAAAACAACAATGAAAGTAATAAAATGATCAAATTAAAGGTAAACTTATAAATTATGTGTTTGTCATTTATAAAGCATCTTTAATGGAACTACTGGTAGTCATTAAGTCCAGAATAGTCCTTGACTTTTATGGAGAACTGACTGAAACATCAGAGTGCTTACCTTGTATGAAACCCTATGCCCGACATTCAGAAACCAGTTTAGAGTGCAAAGGTCAAGTGACTCTAGAGTGGGGGCAGTTACACACACAGTGTGGCAGGGGGAGGGGCAGTATGTAAGGGTGTATAGAAGTACAGTTGGTTTCTGCTTTCCAAGATGAAACAGGTGTGGAAAAGCCATTTTCAAAGTCTGGGTTTTTTTTGTTTTGTTTTGTTTTTTTTTTGCAATGACTTCTCTAGTAACCATTGACAAAGACTTTGTTTTTAAATGAATTTAAAAAGTGAAGTTAAAGTCTGGGTCTTTATGTCTCGTGATTTGAACTTGATTGAGAGGCCCGCCACTCAACTCTGTGAGTGGTTGATAACTACAAGCGCTTGAGAGGAAGGTAGTTCTGTTTGGGCACTTTTCTTTAAAATCCTGTATACTATTAGTTTGATTTCATGTAATTTTGAAACTGTGAGTGATATGCATAGTGAAGGAATTAAGCCGAATAATGGCACAGAATTGGTTTGGGTATAGCAAGCCAAAGGGAATAGGCCTCATGAAGGGTTCTGGACCACATTTCTCCCAGGCCTTTGCTTAAGTTCAGCAGTCCCTTGTTACTTTTGTGGACCCTAAAAGGGAACATAAGATGAGAGTCCAGGTTTGTTTTCATTGAGTTTTTCTATCATTATGATTTAAAATGCTTGTTCATTCAGTCTATTTTGTCACTTAATGTTAAACAAGCAATATTCTTTAAATTTTAGGAAAGAAAAACAGCTAAGAGGTGCTTATTGTATATATGAGTTATATTATTTGGAGGTTTTTAAAAAAGTTTTTAATCATATTCTTTCATAAGAATAAATGCATGCTTAAGCATCTTTAGGAACAAAAAGAAGGAGGGGAAGAAATTCTGATGGCTTTTAAAGACACTACACTTACAAATAAATATTTCTCTGTAGATGAATGATACATTCCCTTTTCTTTTGAAAATTAAACTGTGTTTGTTCCAAATGCATAATTTGAAACTCTAGTTGTTTGTTTCTTTGTCCATATTTTGTTTCAGAAATATAATGCATCAAAAGTGGCTGATTTTAAAGAATATTATTTCTGTTTCCAGGCATTTGACTTGACAGAAATATCTAATAATTACAAAATGGTCCTAAAACTTAATAAATACATAAAGTACTCCATAGAGATATTTTTGTTTCCAAATTTGAATATTAATTTCTAGGAATGTATCCAATACATATCCTAACACCTTTTTGTTTATGCTGCCAATGATCTTTGCATTGCTTAACATTCCCCCAGAAAATGATACTAAAAGGCCTGATGCACAAAATCATTTATTTAAATGGGGTTAGAAGTTTAAATTTGGATTTCTATGTTTTGTTTCTGTCTCAGGGATAACTTTCCCAAGCCTGCCTAAGACCAGTTAGGCTGTATGCAGATCGGAAAGTCCCTCACACCAAAGTTTTCACATGCATCCTGTTCACACATCCAGTGTTCTGATTGTGTCTGTGCTGTCTCTGTTGGCACCACTGTTTCAGCGATGCTCTCAGCTTTACTCTTAACATGCTGTTAGCCATAACTTCTTTTTCTCCTTTGAAGGAAATAGTGCAAAGCATCTACTTTCACAATACAAAGAGTATATCTAACCCACAACATAGTACCGTTTTTATTTTATGAAACCCATCTTTTAGTAGTAATTACAATGTTCTTTTGGTTACTAAGTAGAGATAAAGAGCCACCTCATTCTTTCGTCCATGGACCAATACTTAATTCATCAGCAGATCCTGTTGGTTTTATCCTCAAAATTTATTCATATCTGATTACTTCGTACCCCTGGCAGCGCTCTTACTTTTGTAACATCAGCTTGCCTTGACAGTCACAGTAATCTGCTACTGAAAAGGTGATTGCCCTCAATGAGTTTGCTAATTAATTTGTTGCAAAAACGAGCTTTCTGAAACACAAAAAGTTGTTTGAGTTCAGAGATTCATTTTTCTTTTTTTTCATTGTTGTATAGTTGGGATCTACTATGCTTGGCACATAGAGAATACACTAAAAAGTGCTTGTGCAATGAAGGGAACATAAAAGAATATATATGTATATTTATATACACACACATATATATATAGGTATATATATATGTAATACATATAAATATATATATATTCCAGAGAATTTATTGACTTTCACATTTGTGGAAGACACTCTAGTAAGTGTTAGGATGCTTGAATGGAGAAGAATAAGATTTTTAACCTAGAGGAATTTACAGTCTGGTGAGGGGACATATACAAAACATATGCGTAGCAGTTCTGGTGAGGGGATGTATGTAAAAGATACACCCAGTGGTTAAGTGTTACAGCAGAAGCTCATATGAAGTGTCAGTGGATAGAGAGGACACACAGCCTTCCTGAGAGCTCAGGTGTTCTGTCTCGTTACAATATCCATGTGGTTGAGGAAGGAGGTGCATATTATTGGGCTTTTATAATGAGGAAAAAAATTCAGTCTTAGGACCTTCCCTACTCCCAGATAGTGTGTTCACAGAGGGCAAGGGATATACGTAGGTTAAGTCCATGGAGACTTTTTCAATTGATTGCAGCTATAGATTTTAGAATTGTTATTATTTTTGTTTATTTTTGATTCCAATCTAGGTGCTTAATAGAAAGCCATACTTTGAACTTAAGAAGCCTACTCTCATACGATCTATTTTTTGAGAAGTAAGCTTGAAAAAAGTAGTTACGGTGTGGCCAGCATTTAAGGTGTTATTTATTTATTGGCTGTTTTGCAAGACAGTTTGACTGCAGTGTAGTAATTTTCTGGATTAAACTTATTAAAAAATCTCCCAGAACATCTGTAGTAGACCCTTCTTGTTGAGTTGTGCCACTATTTCTGCTTTGGTTGGTGTTTCATGTTGTATCTTAACTTCCTTACAGCCGAGTCAACTCTGTTGGCATAAGTAATGTGAGCCTTCTTTAAAGAGCCAGATAAATGGCTTCCAGACAGATTCAATTTTTGTTCAGGCTAGTTCCATTATGTGCCTTGTAATGCTAGTGTCCTGGATTTAAGGCTTAGGCATACAGTTATCTTCTGTTACAGAAATACTCTTCCTCAAAACTTTTTAGGTGATGTACGCAGGTCTAGAATTTCAGCAGTCCATGCTCCCAATTATTTTGAATTACACTGTGGTAGTTTTTATTTCAGCTTTTAATACAGGGTGGGCTAAAAGTAGGTTTACAGTTGTGAGTATGTGAAACACAGAGTTTATTCTTATATTATTTACTATTGTATTATTTTCCAATGGGAACAATGTAAACCTACTTTTGACCCATCCCATAGTATTTGATCTCTCTCTGCCTCTTATCCTGTCTCTCCCCCAGCTCCTGCTGATGTATTAAAGATGGCCTTGGGGCTGAAATATTGCCACACTTGGTTATTCAAGTTAGTTTTCTCTAACGGAAAAACATTAACTTTGGAAATTAATGATTTATTTTGTTGTGTGACTGTGCTTTATTTACCATAATGTTTCTGTTAAGGTGTGTGAAGGATTATTTTCATTTCATGCAATAACCATAATGGAAATAAAGCAGCTTTTCTGGAACTCTTAAGACATTGAAGGAATCTCATAAGCTTTACCAAGGAGATAACATTTTGGATATGGTCTAGTTTTATTGAAGTTACTCTATTTCCATTAAGATCATGTCTCCTTATAATCTTTACAGCCTTCAGGCAAGTGAATGTTCTGAGTTGCGAAGAGCATGCTGAAGCACAATTATAATTAGGGGAGTATTTTTCTTGCCCTTTGAATTATAGCTCCATTGATCAAGCCAGTCAACAGTGTCTGTGTGTGTGTATGATCAAAATGTGAGCAGTATAATTTTTTATTCCCTTTAGAAATAAATGTCAATAATATAAGGCTTTCTTGTCCTGAAATGGAAACTTCATGAAACCTTTGCCGTCTTGATGGTGGAACTGCACATGCTCAGTGTGTGACGAGTACACTTACTAATGGAAATTTGCCAAGACCAGGTTTGATGTGTACATAGGGTATGTCGCCAGTGTGGAAGGATAGCCTTCAAAAGTTTAAGATACTGTGTGTGCTTGATGAGTTTTTTTTCCTTTCTGTGGTCTATTTTGAATTTGCAGGTATGTCATATATTTTCTTTCCTAATGATGAGGCTCATTCAGAAACATTTTTCTTGTGTTATTCTTTATACTTTTAGACTATATTAGTCCCCACATAACCTGCTAATAACTTTTCTGAGTTTTTCACATTGGCTTTCTAAACTCCACTTTGTGAAAATTGACCTTTCTAGCCTTTTAACAGAAACCACTATTCAGGGAGTCAGAGGACCAGCGTTTGGGTTGTAGGCTCTTTGAACTTTGTCAAGTTACTTAGTTTGTCTGAACGTTGGTTTCCTCACTTGTAAAATTAAGGGTTGATTCTCTCATTCACTTTCAGCCATGGTCTAGGATATCTCTCTTCTTGGATTATACGAACAGCTTTGGTCAGCTTGATCTATCTGTGTCCTCACAAAGAAGCTCCTTGTATTCCCCAGACCCACGTATCTGTGTCCATTCATGCTGAAACATGAAGTCAGACCGTGTCTTCCATATTTCGAAACAGTCTCTAAAATACCTTGTCTTGCCTCTGGGTCTCTAGAAATATGGTAGCTTTTTGCTGTAGAATTATTGCTCCCTTTGAATTCCCTGGAAGCCCAGGGAATAGCCATCATAGTGCCTAAATATTCCCACCTGCCCTTGTTAATCTACCTGCCTCCAAATCAGACAGAATGAGTGGATTAATTTCAGCCAGTTTCCCACCTCTTCCATAGAATTAGCTGTGCTTGCTCCGTTGGTAGAGGTATTTCTGGAACATGAACTGAAGAGAGAAAGAGCTAATGTATTGGGTGTCACAATTAGTATACAAATAAGATTCTCAAGCCACAAAAAAACCAAAACTGATGAAATTTAATGGAGATATTTGTTGGCACTGTGAGGGCGGGGACCTAACCTCTCTCATTCATTCTGCCCCTAGGCCCAGAGAATGTCTCACCGAAGTAGGCCTGCCACAGAAACTCGTTGAATGAGTGAATAAGTGAAATTCCAGTTGCTTAAGTACTGAATGGAAAAGCTTACTTACCTCTTAGATTTATGGTCTTAGAGCACATGCAGAAGATGGAGAACTGGTATGGTGCAGTATCTGAAACCTAATTACATAAAAGAACATATAACTTGACCTGGAGTCTTAGAAGATTTAGTAGGGTGGAGGATTCATTTATTTACTTTAACTCTTGAGTATAGCACTTAGACTAATGAGAGATTTTACAGTTTTGTCAAGTATTCTGTTCCTTGAAACTTCATCTGCTTGTGTAGGGGTTGGATTAGCTTCTGTCAGAAATGTAAAAGAAGGGCTTTCTGAAAGCACAGGTAGTTGAGCCCACTGATCTCTGAGGTCCATTGTGAGTTCATAGTTCCGAGTTTCACTTCAAAGGGAGATTAGGCGTAGCATGCTAATTATCTCACGGTGGACAGTGAATTGGATAATGAAATGTTCAGTCTTTGCTAAAGAAATTGAATGGTAGAGCCTTTTATGACATTATTAACATTTTAAGAATATCTGTGTGTGGAAGTAGTTTTGTCTTCTTCTTAATGAGTCAAATAACAGAAAAGTGATAGTGGATAAAAGAAAGATGGCTGCGAGGGAGATGAGAACAGAGCGGTCAATTAGAACACTGTTGGGAATTGCCTGCATTTAGATCATGGACAGTTGTCCTCTAAGTTCATCAGCAACCCCTGACAGGGAGTGTTCTTTGTCAATGTCACACCAGCGAGAACACCGCAGCAGTCCAAGGACCTGCGTGTGTGTATATGGAGAGGAAACCTCTGAGCCCCCCTGTGTGGCCTCTGTGTGTGTAGATCTGCAGGCTCGTTCATGGTGTGGCCTTTACAGTGTGGAACTGCAGTCTTCAGAACACTGTTGAGATCACTTATGGAGCAAAGTTGGGGAATTTAAAGATAAATACAAATATGTTCTCTGGACTCCTGAAATAAGCAGTTTATTGAAGGAGACAGGAGCAAAAACAATTACATTACAGTTTGGTACCTTTTTTTAAACTATGATATAAATAATGTGCTGTGAAAACATTCTGTATTGGGCAATTAAGAAAGGAAAGAGTCTTGAGGATGAACTTTGAAGGGTAAGAAGTGTAGGTGGCAGGTATGCCACATGTGTCCCCTTCTACCCATCTGATGTGTAGGAGTGCTGAAGTTGCGCTCTTTGGAAAGGGGCTGGTGGCCGAGAGTCAGCCTTTGTCGAGCTGTGTGCTTGTGGTGTGCAGAAACAACCCAGAGGCAAGGGTCCTCGCCAGACACTTGACAGTGAGGTTGCTGTCTGATGAGCAACCTATAAAATAATCACATACCGTGCAGAGCCAGGATGCGAAGGCTTCTAGATGAGATCAAGACTGAGTGAAGATATCAGTGTATCTGAAGAAATGCCATATCAATCAAGAACGGAAGTTCATCAGAATCCGAAGGTGGATAAAGCAGAAAGGCAGATGGGCTTACGCCATCTCCGCCCAAACACTGTGCAGGAGGATGGAACACTCTTGTTATTATCGTGGTTTGTAAATCCCTGATGTGTAGATGGACACTCCAGGCGGCCATTAGCATGATGCCATTTAAACATTTTTCATAAAACAAATCTTCCTGCTCCAATTTCCTGTTCACTCAGTCACTTTCTGATCATAATTTGCTCTCCCGTCTAGAGTGGCCTACAGGACCTAAAGGTGCTGGCTGTGCTGATACGAGCATTCTGATCCATATGGCAGTTATGGTTCTCAGTGCAAACTAACGCAGTTAACGGAGGGGCATTTCTAGTTTGCACGTAAGTCTCTCGTGAACTTACTGTTACTCTACTGCCAAAAGATGACTCCACTCTGAGACCTAAAAAGAAAAGAAAATCCACTTCCTAAGTTTACAAAGCTGAGATCCAGACCAGCTTAATGATGTATTCATCGAGGCAAATGCTGTCTCTTGGCTACCAGCTCCATTTGAAATAGTGCAACTTGAAGCAGAGTAGAACACATCAGATTGGTCAGAGGAGACACATGTAGGCATACTTGAAAAGCTGCAAGATGTTAAAGTATGAGAGAGTGGAGAGCAGGGTGAGGAAGGGGGAGAGAAGGGCAGAAGACAGGTTGTGAAAGGACTGTTCTTTTGGGCAGAGGGTGTTTCATTCGTTTTTAGAAGCAAGTTGAATTGAATGGAAATGTGTGATTTTTCTGCTGAAATACCATTCTACTTTTCCTGATTATTTTTAATTGAGCAGATCTCTTTGGTATTTTAAATTCAGGCTCAGTTTGTTGGCCACATAATCTTCCTATTTGTGTTGTATTTTCTAGGGCAGGTAAAGATGATTCGGCTACTCTGGGATGTCTGAAGGCGAAACTAGCCAGCCATCATGGCTTTTTGGTCCACTGTTTACACTCAGAGTTTCAGTGATTCTGCTTTTCCCCTCCAAGCCTTGTGCATTACAGCTTGAATTTCTCTAGTAATGAAATTATGTAATCATGATTGAAAATTGTTTTTCCTACAGGGGGCCCCCAAGCCCTTGTAATTTCTTACAGGGTTCCTTAGAAATCCCTTTTTATTAAATGTACTATTTGCTTATTTGAAAAGTGCCTCCGTCTTGCTTTAATCAGGTTTTCGTGACTCGAAGCATTTATGCAGTATACTGCATTTGAAAACTTAGACTTTTTAAAAACGATGTTTTGATGAGATAAAGGTAGTAACATTTTTTTTTTCTGAAATGAAGGAGCTGACACTATCTTATTTGACATTTTGCATTATCTGCTGTTATACTAATTGTCGAAAGCTCAAAGTCAGTTTGTAGTGTTAGCTTTTACTCTTTGATGCGTCAATGACATTAAATTATTAAAATGGTAAAGGATTTTTTTTCAACTTTTTCTTTTGGCTACAGATTAACTATAATTTTCTTCATCAAGAATCCATTCACCAGTTCCCTCAGTGCCCTACATGTGAATTCTCTATAATTTGACCTCAGTTAACGAGCAGGCAGAATGTTTTATTTCAGTAAAGGGACTGCCAGAGTCCAGTCTGTTTTCTAATACAGTTGTTTGAGTTGGATGCACAGGTATTACAGGTGTTTCTTGCCTCCACTTAATAATTGTTTTTATTTCTTACAAATGCTTTAGGAGAAACATATAAGCACTGAAGAAGAGCACTTAAGGAGGATGGAAGAGGCCAGATTGCAGCTCAAGGATCAACTTCTTTGTCTGGAGACCGAACAGGAATCCATTCTTGGTGTGATAGGAAAGGAAATTGATGCAGCTTGTAAAACCTTCTCCAGGGAGTCGATGGAGAAACTGAAAGTAATTATGAGTTCTCATTGTGCCTTTCACTTAGTTTCCTAATAGATAATTATAATAAGATCTTAACGCATGGTTACAATGGTGATCCCATTTTCCCTCCTGAAAGTTTTGTAAAAGAGAGTATCATCTTGCATTTTGAGAATGAGGTGCTGTGTCTATTGCACAGTCACAGTGAGAGGATGGGTGCGCTGTGATTCCCTGGACTTGCCTGCGCCTCACTCTGTGAAAGGAAATGTCGTACCGGAGAGGCAGTGCTGCTGATTAAAATACGTCCTTGGAGTCATGAGGCCTGCATTTTTGAATTTTTCGTTATCACAGGCCATTTTTGTTCTTGTCGGTATGTTACCTGCTAACATCTATTGACTGGTAGTTATGTCGCAGGTACTGTGGTATGTGTGGTATATGCATTCTCTCCCTTAACCCCTAAAACCGCCCTATCCTTTAGATACTCTGATTAAATCTATCTTGGTAAGAGAAAGCAAGGCTTGGAGGGGTTAAGGAACTTGCCCCTGGCCCTATATATCTAGTTAATTGCTACAACTAAGACTTTAAACCTTGGGATTCTAACTCTGGAGCTTAATCAGGTAACCACTATGCTGTCTGCCCTTCCTATTGAAACAAATTATATTTAATTTAGCTTTTCTATCTTTAAAATGGAATATTGATTGCTACTCAATTTATAGTTTTGGTGAAATGATAAAAACAGAAGTAATCATGGATGTTCGTAATTTCTTGAAGGTAAGCACCTCTATCATCTCTAGGTTGTAGAACTGTTGCGGTACCTACAGAGAGCATTGGATCGCTTTCATATGGCATAACCTGACACAGGCTATCATTTACCCCAATGTTTATTTCATTTGATGATATGACAGTACTCATATTATAGTATGCATATGGGCTTTTTAATACTCTTCACGTTTTTCTTATTATTTTGTCATTCATCCTTTTCCTCATATAAAGTGATCATTCCATTTCATACTACTTTCCTTTCTTTTTTCCTGCTCTTTCCTACTATTTTTTCCTTTACTTTCTTAAGTGGTGTTTTAAAGAAAATAAAACTATAATCTTACTCTTGAAGTAGAAGGTGTCTTAGGATTGAACTTTAATGAAAATGTTTAACTGATGGAATTTTGTGGAGTTGGTGGAATCTCTGCAGTATGCATTTCTATGTACATTTTTAAAACAAATCAGATGTCAATTTAAGGGGACTGTGAGCCAAATATGAGAAGTAATTGGCTTTAGTAACTCCTTTCGTCTTGTTCTAGGGCCTGTTATAATGCTGGTTTAATTTTTTGCTGGTCTAATGTTGCTGTGTTTATTTATGATTTTTCTTGTTTACATACATTTACAGGATGCGTAGCCTTGAAATCCTAATTTGATCTATAAGAATCACATGGTAACAATGTAATGTTTATTCTAAAGTTAAGTATTTATGCCAGGAAGACTTGTTGTCAGCCAAGGAGAGATCTAAAAGTGGAATCATTTGGATCATGCTATGAGGTTTAGAAAGCTCACTGTGGGTAATTCCAGGCTAAAACACTGTGCACACAACAGATTGCTCAGATTGTCCTTCCATCCAACATTCCGAAAAGCACCCTCCTCTTTAATAGGCTCTCAGGAATGGAATAATTGTAGTAATGGGTCTTTCCCCCTTGTTCTCGAAGTGATGGGTGGAAATAAACTTAAAAGATTGGAAATTTTATTCAGTTTTTATTTTTAAGAGTAATTTTTTTCATGTGAATCTCTTTCTATGTATAACTTCTGTTGTTTCGTTTCTATAAACTTGAGGAAAAGAAAATAAAGGAATACCGAAGAACATAACATTTGCTCTTGCCTCAAAGAAACCACCCTTTGGCATTGGTTAAATCAATTCTTTGCTTTATAGTTGAGAGGCCTATGGGAGAGTGGTGATCCTTGTAAAATGTTTTTAAAAATGGATTAATTCCAATTATTCCTTGTCATTTGTCGACTTTTTGAAGTGTTGCTGATGAAATTTTCACTCATTTTCTGTAGAGAGTGACTGTGCTGTGGAATAGATTGAATCATAGATATGTAACAAGCGAGTCTGGGAAAGTCCTTGGGGATATTGGTGTTATTTCTAACTATAAATTTCTTTTTCCAACCACTGTATTTATTACTTATTCTACTTTAGTAGATGCCTATAGTGTTTGAAAACTTAAGGATAGACACTTAATACACCACCACCATAATAAAACAAATAGGAAAATGTCTGAATAAAAGAGGTGTCATTTTCTCAGGTCAGTCTTTGATAATTCAAGAGCTTTTCCCATAACACTTGGTCTGAGTATTCATTTATGTGTAGAGCATAAAGAGGATAGGCATTGGATGAAGACAAATTTTTTTCTATGCCCTAGGGTACAGGTGGCAAACACAAGGCTCGTGGGCCGAATCCGGCCCTCCACCTTGGTTTATCTGTCCTGGCACCTTGTTTCTTCCCAGTGGCAGCGCTGAGCTCCTCACCCCTAGTTAAGGAGTAGTTACATGTATACAGTCCTAAAATTACATTTGGCCCTTTGAAGGCAACCGCAAGGCTGGTGTGGTCCCCCGTGAAAATGAGTTTGACACCCCTGCCCTAGAGTGATTAGGGAAAATTTCATTGCAAAGCCAGGGAGAGAGGGTATGAGAGTTAGGTGACGTTTATAGTGAAAGAGTAGACAAGAGAAAGGTTGGATATGAGAATACAACATTCTTGTATGTGCCCTGTGGCCGGCACTCATTGTCATATGTCCGAATGAATTACCTAATGATATTTCTTAAGGGAGAGATAGATGTGCACACACATCAGAAAATATGGAAGTATTTGAGAACAGGAAGAGACATCTTTTGCAGCAGATAGGATTTTTTTAATAGAACATTTCTAGAAAAAAGTCCTGCACAAATATCGTAGGTTCAACAAAAGTAGCAATTGAGAAAAAAATAATTTATTTACGATTCTAAAATCATTGGCAACCTTTGAGTACAGTTTCATCAGTAATAATGCAGAGCCAGATGACAATGATTTTATAAATGAGTCGGTGTGAAGGAAATCAGGTCAGTGACATAGACAGCCTATTTATTGTAGGATTTTGTTACCATGATGAAATACAAAGCAATGATTGCATGAAGTTACATTGATTAGTTCCTGTCATTTCTATACAACCATTAATGCGACAAAATGGCCCTCATAGTATAAAATTAAAGAAGGATAAATGAGACAAAGAATTACGTTTCCATGTAATTACATTTAGCCCACTGTGAAATACATTATGTGGAGCAAGACTGAGGAAAAGAAACAGACAAAAAAAATGAGATAAACCAGTTTAATTGAGGCTGCTTGACATGCAGAACTCTGAAATCAGCCTCCAGAGATTCTAGCAATGATAGCACTAAGAGTTGATTCATGTCTCTGCACTTGAACTAAATATTTACTGTCAGAACATATATTACGTGTATACATATGTATGCTTACATAAATAGGCATGTTAAATAAATGGTGTTTTGGAGTAGGTTCAGTACTTGGTATGAACTGTCTTCTTTCTAAACCCTTAAGTTTAGGTATTAAACTTTTGGATGTTACAATGAAAAATTTCATACAGGTAAATTCATTTCAGAGAAAAATCTACTTTTGATAGACTATTTTCTCCTTTTTTTCCAGGTTTTTTCATCTGGTTCTGATATTAATTATGACCCACATCGCTGGTTAGCAGAAAGCAAGGTAATTAATCTTTGAACCCTAAGGTTATCATAATATTTATGAGCTTTAAGGTGTTCTATTTGGGCTAGCCATCTATTTTTGTCACGTAACTGAGCATATGAAGCTGCAGTACTTTATTGCTGGGAAAGATACCATTGTAATGCATTTAAGAAACCTGCGTGTTCCTTTAACTTAACATTTAAAAATTAGCTGAATAGTATAGGGATGGGATGGGAGAATAAAGAAAGGCAATAATACTGTTGAAATACTAAACTAGATTGCCAGAGAGACAAAGTCTTGTGCCCTTTCCTTGGGATAGGCAACATCTCCGACGTGTACAAAGGTCAGGGCAGCTGTAACCAACCTTCCGTACACATCCATACTTATTATACTTTGGTTTCTGAGGGTGAGCTCAAAGCGTGCCAAATGTCCGTGTGGCTTAAGCAAATCCCCCCACCTTCCTTGGTGTCTTGTTTCCTCGTTTGCAAAAGTGGAGGGATTGACTTTAAGTTCGGAAGGTAACTTTCCTGCATCATGGTTCTTTGGAATTATGATTCAAATTTAATGGAAGATAAGCAAATATAAGTAAAATTAGCAAATGCCATTTGCTAATCTTAGCCTAAATATTTTTATACACATTGTGTAATTATCAGCTATCTTTATAAATCAATTTGTAAATTCAAATATATAGAAATTCAAATATATAGAAAATTATGACCACATAAGATGTAGCTATATGTTTATCTAGTATCAATACTTAAGCACTTGCATTCCTTTTCAGACTAGTTTTTTCAACTTTAACATACTAATATGCAAAGTCTTCCATCCCATTCTAATTCTGTAAGAAAACCACCAGTACTGTAAACCCTTCCAATTATGGTCCAACTTAGGATTTTATTGCAAGATAGAACCTTTAAGTTTGTACAGTGCCCTTATTTAAAAATAGGTGAAAAGTGAGGTTTCAGGGAAGGCATGTGACTTTTCCAGTGCCATACGAATAATGGGAACATAGACTAAATGCCATGTCGCTTCACACTGAAGGTTCTTTCCATCGTGTGTATTGCCACCCAAAGTCTCCTTTCAGCCGAGAATTACCGATTGTGTACTTTTGGTATATGGACATTGGGGATGTAAGTGTTAGCAAGCCATGGAAGTTAGTGAAGTTAATAGGGGGAATGGCGACGTTAACAAATTTTAAATCTCCTTAAGGTGTGTTGTGTTGTTATAGAAATATGTAAACATTGGCAAAAGAACACAGGAAGGAAGAACTATGGTATCTGTGCTGGGGGGATGGGGTTATGGTGCTGCCGGCGTGTCACAGAAGGCTTCTGCAAAAATGCAATATTTAAGCTTGGTCATACAAAAAGTATGTACACGTTCTCCAGTTGGCTAATTATAGGTAAAACAATGACGAGAAGATGACAGTATTTGAATAAACACAGATAATGCCTGACATTGGTGGGTAAGGTACAGGCGGTGGAAAGACCAGGTGTACCTTTGAAGGCCAGATATTCATTAGAGAAGCCCCCCTCAAAAATTCTTAATGAGAAACTTAACAGTATTATGGCTAAGCATAGAAACTGACCCAACCTTGTAGAATTTTGTGTCCTACTTTAAGAACAGTCATCCTGTGCATTCCTAACCATTTTTGATAGAACCAAATGTAAATTAGCATTTATGCCACCTGCATAGGCAATTTAAAATACGCATGTTTTGCTGTCCCAGAATTTTTGGACTAGAAACCTCTGTTGTGCATTTATAAAGCATTTCTCTTGTTTCTTTTTCCAAACTCCACATTTTTGACAAGAGCAATATACTTGGAATTTTCTTTCAAGTTAAAACCTTTATCATTTCTGAACAGAAAGCTTTCACTGCTGTTGTTCAGCTAAATTATGAGTGTCAGAGATGACTCTTAATCATAGCTCCTTAATTTGGGAGCTACTGAGCAGTTTTCCCTTATCATTTAATGGGATTGAGTTTCGGATCAGATGGGTTTTAATACTGCATGAGACAACGGCTCCTCCACAGTGTGAAAGGGTCCTGATAAGCAATACCACACTGACCAGCTGACTAAGGAGGAATTGAGTCTATTTACCGGAAAGATGGCTTAGGTTATTGATGGGCTACAATACTGTAGTTCCCATGAACTACGAGTGGGCAACTCTATAAGTATTGAAGATAAGATCCGAAATCAAAGGGCAAAAACTGTATGGAAAGTAGAATTGCTATTCAGTTAGTCCATGCTGACATCTTGCCGTATTAGATGGACCTGTGAGGGCCTTTGGTAATTGTTTTCATAAATCTGCCAAATGAATTTCTTGTTAGTGTTCATCCTAAAAGAACTAGAGGATCGAGTGGGGGTTGTGTCACTATTGCTTTGTTGGCGTTACATACACATGAACTTCACCTTAGAGTGGGACCAGGCTCACAGATAAAATAACCGATGAATGGTGAGGAGAAGACATTGTGGGGAGGAAGAGGGTTGACATGCTTGTTAAGGAATGCCAGGCCAGGAGTTCCCAGGGATTAGGGATTTGTTTTTGTCATGAGTCTTGACAGGGGATGTAGAGACCAAATTTTATTCACTTTAATACAGAATTTATTGAGAAACTACTGTGTCCCTACATGCTTTGTTGTATGCTCTGGACATAAAAATGAGTTAAGACATGATTCTCTTCAGGAACATATTTTGTCTGGAAAAGCTGGCACCTATGTAATACTTTCAATATTATATATAAGGGCTTTGATAGAGGTGTACAGAAGCTGGCAAGGAGGCTGTTGGCGCAGATGAATTTCGAAGCTAGCCAAGTGTAATTATAGGTCCTAATGTTGGTAACTTGATTAGCTGTAGTCTTTTTGTTCACATTTGCTGTTTGCCTTAGCTCTTAGCTTTGAGTGGTTCCTTTATGACTTTAGTGTATTATTACACTAACTCTCAGTAAGGATATTGTTATAGATTAAAAAGGCCATTTTGGTTGCTTTACTAGATCATTATACGTATTTCCACCTAATTGCAAGCTGTCAACTATGAAGGTAAAAACTGCCTTATTTAGAAATTCTTTCTCTATTTCGGTTTATTTAACAATACTTGTTGATGTAGTTAAATAAATGAGCCTATTATATAATCTGTACAATGCTCGTATGAGTGGTTAATAGAATGGTGTTGGCACTGCGATTAATAGTCTTGTCAGCTAATTATTATTTGGAATTGTTAAAGTTATTCCTATACTGTGTTTCAAGCTGTTTCGGTAAGTTACTTAATGAAGATGCTGAGTGTTTCTCTAACAGATTCTCATAATTGATTATTGTCTTGTTTTATTCCCATAATTTGGTATACCATTTCGTTTCATAGGATTAACAGTATATTCTGTATACTTAGTCAATTCATAAAAGGTATCTAACTATAACCTGTTTTTAAATGTTGTGTGGCAATGGAATAAAGGTTTCATACAAGTACACTAAAGCCATAGGTTATATTGTACAATATTAGTTGGCTCAGGCTACCATAACCAAATACCACAGACTGGGCAGTGACTTAAACAACAGACATTTATCTTCTCAGTTCTAATGGTTAGAAGTCCAAGATCAAGGCGTCAGGGTTGGTTTCTGTTAAGTCCTCTTTCTGGCTTGTAGACTGCCACCTTCTGTGCATGGTAGGGTGGGATGGGGTGGTTTGGTAAAGCTGGGGGGCTGGAAATCAGAGGGAAAGGTGAGGGAGTGCAAGCTTTCTTATAAGCCCTTGTGACCTCCTTTGACCTTAATGACCTCACTAAGAGTCCTGTCTACAGATACTGTCACACGGAGGTTTCAGGCTTCAGCATATGAATTCTGGGTGGACACAGTTCAGTTCATAACAACAATGATCAGACCTGAGTAGTGCTTTATATCAGAGGAGTTTTGGGGGGGGGTTATTGTTTCCCCCCCACAAACCAATAGGATTATTCCTACGACAAAACAGATTTGCTGTTTCTCCATTATCACTTCTTAGTGATGGTAGTTAGCACAGGCCAAAGATTGGGATGGAGTACGTAGCATTGAGACAAGGGAAATATGAAGTTATTTTCTACTTTTGTAGTTCAATCACTGGGCAAGAATGGATTAAACATTAAAGATGGTGAGGTTAAGAGTCTGTGAAAAAGAGAGTTGCTTTGATAGAGATTTATCATCTCTTCAAGGTGGGGAAAGGCTGACTTTATCTCCCTAAAGTCTTACTCTCTACCTGATTAGCTAGTTCCTGGGTATATGCATTTTTAGCAAGAAAACTAGAAAATTTTTTTTTTTACTCTCTGCAGTAAAACCCCCTTTTAGCCTTGGATGGTGTGGCTCAGTGGATTGGGAACTGGCCTGTGAACCAAAGGGTCACTGGTTCGATTCCCAGTCAGGGCACATGCGTAGGTTGCAGGCCAGGTCCCCAGTAGGGGGCATGTGAGAGGCAACCACGCATTGATGTTTCTTTCCCTCTCTCCCACTCTTCCCCTCTGTCTAAAAATAAATAAAATCTTTAAAATGTCATGTTTAAAAGAAAAAAGAAACCTTTTATAGGAAATCTCTAGCCCTGTTCCAGGGTGGTTTTGATTTTTAAATGCTTTACTAAACTGTTTTATATACCAAATTAGGGGGCTAATTGTATTCTGGTTGGAATTTTAGTTAGTAGGCCAAATTTTTCTGTAGTACTACCTTGACAAAGATGAAAGATTAAACCAAATTTTTATAAAAATCCGAGAAAATCATTGCTTGATTTCACACCAACTTTGAACTGATATGAACCATTGTGTATTTTTCATTTTGCCTAAATTTGTTAGTTGTCTGTATTTGTTCATATTATCATGATATTATTTTTTCTACTGTTTTGAAATACTGTTTTTTTAGATTTCTGTCTTGTTTTTTTTTCTAAATTAGCTATAAATGTCGTTTTTTAGACTAAACTTCAGTGGCTCTGCGAGGAACTGAAAGAGAGAGAAAACAGAGAGAAAAGTCTGCGGCAGGAGCTAATGCTGTGTAGACAGCAGCTCAGGAACCTGACTGAGAACAAGGAATCCGAGCTCCAGTGTCTCTTTGATCAGATAGAAAGGCAGGAGCAGCTTCTGGAAGAAATACATCGGGAGAAGAGAGGTATGTTCGCTGCTCTTGCTCTTATTTTTCTTTGTTTGCGTTCCTGGTATCTGAGATTGGAAAAAAACTACTTCTCTTACCTCCAGTTCAGATTATTTCCATATTCTCTTTTCCTTTATCTCTCCTTTCTTCACGTCCAGTTCCAAGAGGGAAAACCATTCTGCCCTGAGAGTTTTCCTGTCGGCTACCGAATCCCTCCTGTCTGCATCGCTCTGTGCCTACCAGCCATTTGACAGTGTTAATTTGCTAAGACATGTTTGTCCTCCCCTGGTGAAATTTATATTTTACTCCAGTGAAATGTGTATTCATTCCTTCAACAAGTATTTATTTTCCCCCCTATTTTGTCTTAGGCACTGTTACAGGTGCTAAGGATACATTAGTGAGTAAACCAGAAAAAGCCCCACTCTTGTTTACCTACTAGTGAGTGGGATGATAGAAAAAATGTAATAATTAGGTAAATTATATAATAGAAGGCTGCAAGCACAATGGTGAAAACAATAGAATAAGGGGAGAAGACTTGGGGACAGTGGGGGACAGAGTTAATATGTATAATATATAGGTAATGCTTAACTTAAAACTTAGATAAGAAACTTAGAAAACTACTTTTCTGTTCGGCTATTCTAGAGATGCCTCAAGAAGGGGAAGAAGAAAAAGAGCAATTATGTATGGGGATCCTAAGTGTCTCTTATGTTGTGCTGGCCTGAGGTCTTGTCTTTTATTAGTGAACTTTATTAATTTAAGATCCAGTAAGAGACTTAATATAGTGTCCACTACAAAAAATGAATTATTGACATATGGTAATCCGTTTCACTCATTTCAGTGGTCAGTTATTCTTCATGTACCACTTAAAATTGTCTATGACTGTGTAGCAGTGATTCTCAAGTTTCCTAACATCAGTTCCACTTTATATTCTTAAAAGCTCTTTGAGTTCTCAAAAATTGTATTGTGTGTTATGTGTATCAGTACTTACCATATTAAAAATTAAAACTAAGAATTAAAAATATTCCTTTAAGATAAGTGCATGTAACATAAATCCATTACATGTAACATAAAAATTAATGAAATTTAACTCTTTTTCCTGGACAAAAATATTGAAAAGTGGCAGTTTTGCACTTTTGTGAATCTCTTTAATTGCTGTCTCAGAAGACAGCTGCATTTTCAGTTTTGTTTCTGCATTTAATCTGTTGTTATATTACATGTCATGTAACCTCCGGGAAAACTGCACTTTACATTTACGGGAAATTGAGTGTAAAAAAGGCAAATAATATCGTAGTGCGATTATTCAGCAGTCTGGGGCAGTCCCCAAATCGCTCTTTGAGCAGTGATGCTCCAGTGTGATTGAAAGATGTGAACTGTGCCAGTAGCAGAAGTCAGAGGCTGACCTTGTAATTTTTTTTAAGGCCAGTACAATGATACCTAATTATGGAACGTACAGATAAAACATTTTGTAGTCTCCGTACACGTTAGGGAATATTCACTAATTAACACTAGATCACAACCCAGTTTTCCTTTTAGTGAGCATCATCAGTGTTGTTACCTAAAAATGATTTCTTTCTTCGGATATGGATTGGTGTACTACAGATACATAGAAGTGTCAGTGAGGGTGAAATAAAAAGAAATATTTGTGCATTTAGATAATTATATTCCAATACCCAACTTTTCGTAAAAGTCCATCAAGTTTGTAGTCTCTTAAGGTGATTGCTTTTATTTCTGCTTTTTGAATTTAATGAAAATGTATTGCTTGCTTTGTATCTACAGAAGATATGAATTTCTTTATGTATCTTACAATCAGCTTGTTACATTCTTGAAAAACATCTGCTGATGTTTTGGTAGGATTGTGTTAAATGTTTAGGTTAATTTGAGGAGAATGGACGTCTTAATATTGAATCTTTCAATCCAGGAACATGGTTTCCTGATCCATTTATTTAGGTCTCCTTTAACTTTACTCAGCGATGTTTTGTAGTTTTTAGAAAAATAGGTCTTGCATGTGTTTTTAAGATTTGTTTCTAATTTTTCTGATTTATAATGTTAAGTGACACTTTAAAATTTGAATTTCCAACATTGTTTTTAGGATATGGAAATACATTTAATTTTTAAAATATATTAACCTTGTATTCTGAAACCTTATTAAGCTCATTTATTAGTTCTAGCTTGTTATCTATAATATAATAAGTTTACATTATTATTTTTGAATGTATGATAGGATTTATCAATGAATCCTCTGAGCTGGTACTTTTCATATTTGGGAGGTTTTTAATTTCGAACTCAAATTCTTTAATAGATAGGTGGCTGTTCAGAATTTCTGTTTCTTATTGAGTCAGTTTTATTAATCTGTGCCTTTCAGGATATTTATTTCTCTATTTCATTTAAGTTGTCAAATTTATTGGCATAATTTTTTATAATATCTTTTTTTAATCCTTTTTTATTTCTGTAAGATCTATACTGATGCCTATTATATCCCTGATAATGGTAATTTGTTTTCTATCTTTTGTTCTTTATAATCTTGGTGAATGTTTCCATAATATTTTTGAAGAAACAACTTTTTACTCTTTACTTTTTTTTTATAGTTTATTGATCTCTACTCTTATTTTTATTTCCTTCTACTTACTTTGCATACTATATTTTGCTCTTTTTCTGGCTTCTTAAGTTGGAAGCTTTATTTCAATGCCTGTTTCCAAATGTAAGCATTTAAAGTTGTAAATTTTCATTTTAGCAATACTTTAAGTGCATTCTACAAATTTTGCAAAGTTGTGTTTTATTACAATTTAGATTGAAGTGGAAAATGTTTCTATTATGATTTCTTTGACCCATGGCTTTCTTTCTTTTTTTTTTTTTTTAGTTTCTTTTTAGAAGTGTTCTGCTGGCTTCATATTGAATTATGTGTAAAGTTTTTTTGATAGTTTATTATTGATGTCTAACTTACTACTCTTGTGGTCATAGAACATACTCTTCATGATTTCGACGCTTTGAAATTTATCAAGGCTTGCTTCATGGCCCCAAATATGGTCTGACTTGGTGAATTTTCCATGTGCACTATGAAATAAGTTATATTCTGCATTTATTGTGAAATGTTCTATAGGTGTCAATTATGCCAAATTACTTCACCATGCTCTCTGTCTCTAGTGATTTCTATATCCTTACTGATTTCCTTTATGTCTATCAATAGCTAATTGCAAGTTACTAAAATCTCCAATTATACCTTAGGGTTTTACGCGTGTCATTTACATTGCTGCATGTATTTGGAAACTGTTATTATAATTACAGTCTATCTTAGTATTAACCGTGGGAGTCACCCAGTTAGGGGCCTATTGTAATGTCTCAGTAAAAGCAAAAGAGGGACTGAAGAAGGACGTTTGTAGTGGCAACAGATGCAAAGAAATTGCAGAGGCCTTAGCGCAAGATTGGTTGGTGTGATAAGAAAGAAGACTCAAAGGCGCTGTAAGGCCTCAGTGGTTTTGCCGTTGGGAGAAATAAGAAAGCAAGGGAGTAAGGGCTGGTTTGGTGGGAGAGAAAGAGGGGTCCATTTTTTACCTGTTTTTTTAAAATTGCGAATGAAAAGTCTTAGGAAGACCCCAACTTTTGTAGCTTTTGCCTTATGTGTGTGAGATGTTGCTGTCCCTTGATAGAAGTAATGAAGACCAAGCAAAGGCTGTTATAGCTGGAGACTTATAAACATATTTATTAGAAGGTAGAGTGGAATAAATGTTATAAGAAATATAAGCAACAGGTTCCTGGTGAAAGCGGAGTATTGATTGCTTCTGTTGAGGTCCATAGGGTGAGGTTTTTAGTAGAACTTGTGATTTGATTGAGATCTTGAAGAATGCGGCAGGATTTCCACAGAAGGAAGGGAAAGGGCAGATTCCGGGCGGGATTTTGTCTGCTTAGAAATCTCTCCTTGCAGACATCAGCGTTTGTCTATGGTGGTGCACACAGGAGACGTAAGGCACAGCAAGACTGAGGGTTAAACTTGGACGTTTCTAAAGTATCGAAGTCAGTTGTTGAAACTTGGATTTGGTTCCCTTCAGCATATTAGAAACTTACTTGTTAGGTACAACAAGGTTAACATCTATAAATGAAACAGGACAGAGAAACTTCCACTTTGCTGGCATTGATGCCATTCTCTGCACAAACCTTTTTAGTTTGATGTAACGTCGTATTAACTGGCACATGCCAGGTTAACTGAGGCACCTGTACAAGGAGCTTCTAGCTTTGAGTGCTGCCACATTTGTGGATCTGAGTTGCCTTATGCTTCTGGGCCAGTGGGTTTGTGCTAGAGTGTTCCAAAAGGAGAAAAAAAATCTATTAAAGAGTTCATGTCATGGGCCTCTTAGAAATTTAGTAATTATTGCCTGAGAAATTTTTTATCGTTATGAATAACAATGAAGATAAGAGTAGAGAGCTGTAAACTGAACCTGGGAGGATGTAAGCATGATATTGGTTTAATGTGTAAGTAGTTATTTTTAATAATTTCTTAATAAACCAAGTTCTGTCTACTTTCTCAATGTTCTGATAGCTTGCTGCTCCTGTTTGTACCTGTATTCCTCTCTAAGAATACTTTGAAACTATGAGGTTTATTGAAATCTAAAATTATGTGGATGTCGGAAGGATTTTTTTCAAAAATCTTGAGAAGAAGGGGCATCTGTATAATATAATGTAGTTGTATTCTTGCCATATTAAATGCTAATGATTATGAACAAATAAAGCAGACAATTTTCTTAACTTATTTTGTCTTAAACTGAAAGTATGAACTCTTATTTAAATGTGCTTTCCAGGCTGTGTTTTTGGCTGTGACTAACTTAGTCTACATAATTTTTCATTTCGAAGGAATTAGAAATTGATATGGGTCTCTGAAATTCCTTTCCCTTAAAGATAAAATTAGATTTCTTACCCAATTTTCAGTTTGGAGTAAGTGTTACACTCATTTGGCTTTGTCGGATCAGGTAGGGTCTTCACCAATTCCCCACTGCCCTGACAGTGTGACAGATGCGGTGCTAGGAAGACAGTGATTCTCAGCAGTACGGGCTGTAGATTCAAGCTTCCTGAATCTGCTCTTTCCTGATGTATAGAGTGTCCCATACTGGGAATGTATGTGTGAAGATGAAACAAGCCATTGTCAAGGCCTCTTTGTGATGGAGCTGCCTTTTTTGAATAAAAAGGAAGTGCTAGTAGAACGTGGAAGAAGGGAAATAGTCCTCCAGACTCTGTTCTGAAAGCTGTTTCAGAACATACTGGTTTTGCAGCAGAGGACTAACTGCTTAGGTTGGTTGGTGGTTTGTTTTTGGTTATCATCTGTGTCTAGCCAGGAAGTAGGTGGTGGACAAAAGATTCATTCTAGCCCCACATTTTTTTTCAGTTCAGCAGTTTGAATTCTTATCTTAACAATGCCTTAACAATGCGACAGCACTCAGAGGACCGTCCTGGCCCAGAAAGAACTTATTTCTCACCTCAATCAGTTTTGAGTAGACACAATTCAGAAGTGTGTTAAGTTGAATATATCAACTGGAATAGAGGTCCTATGAAGGTAGTGATTTTTGTTTTGTTTTGTTTTATTCAACACTATCCCCTGGTGCTTAGAAAAACCCCGACACATAGTCAATATGTCAAATATTTGTTGAATAAGTAAGTGAATGAGTGAATGAATGACAGCTGCACAGTTAATAGGGGAGCCATAATATTAACGTTTAGTGAAAGAAATCACAGTGGATTCTGCAGAACCGAAGTGAACTCTGCATAAGCAAAAGACAAATCAGCAAATATTTGGCAGAAATTAAGTAATTTAATTGGAGTGATTTACATTTTGTTTATGACACTCTGGGACTAGGTAATATTTGTCTTTTGTAATATTGTAGTTACATATTACATTTTACAGTAGAAGTATTTAAACCATTTATATTTTTATTCTCTTCACAGTGATACTCTCTCTAAGAGCGTCCCGATTCATTTAGGGACACTGTAACATTGTCAGCAGTGACTCTAGCTCCCTTTTGTGCTATGATTTGAGTTGGTTCTCTAGTATACTCTAGTATAACATGTAAAAAACAGTTTAAAAATACCCAAGTATCAGAAAAGTAAGAAAGAATATGAAAAATATGTGCATGTCTATAGTTGTTTCATTTGAATAGTAGAACAAATATAACTTTTAGGGTGGTTATTTTCTCACTGCTGATCGTAGACAGGCTTAAGCATGACTGTAAATGCTGAGTGGAAAATTCAGGAATGTGAGAGTTTGAGCAGGTGAAAGGAAGGTAGCGGGATCCCAGAAGACATGGCAGCGGATGAAGTCAAAAGCAACGGTGGAGAAGTGAGCCTTGGAAGGAACAAGGGCAAGAGTCAGGCATTTTCTCTGCTGTTACCTTACTTTGAATACAGCACTATTTTTGGCAGTTTCACATCATAATATTTTGTATAGTGGGTTTTTTAAAAAAATTTTGACTATTAGCTCCTTAACATCTGATTGGGTTTAATTGGTCTTTGCCTTGTATATGCTTAATACCTGTTTGGAGAAGAGGATAGAAAGAGTGGTAGCTACTGCATTTGCTATGTTAAAGCTGAGAGACCCGCTTTGGCAGAAACCTTTTTAGTTTTAATTCACATTTTAGAACATTTCTCATGGTTATATTTTTGGCAGGCTGCTTCCAAAGGATAATACATGTCATGTGTGGATATCCAAGGCATAGAGCCAGCTTAGTGATGAGTCTGATACACCATACACCGTTATTCTGGCCGCACAGATGTCTCTGAGGATGAGCACTTTTACAAATAGCAGCGATAGGATAAAGCTAATTTTTCAGTGCTGTACAATTGTCGTGCTGTTCAAGGCATTGACTCTATAAAACACCGCATTTCAAAAGGTTCTCATGTGCATGGTTTGTCTCAGTCAGTAGTGATCTCAACTTCTTAAGGGGTTTTCCTTTGGTTTCACTGTTCCTTAGTGTTCTGAGAAACTCCTTTCAGCTTATTTCTGTTTTTCCTTGCTCCTCCTTTGAATCTCTGCACCACTTACACAGTTGGTGAGTGGCTGGACAGAGGATACTTTCTTAGAATTTAGTTGTAGGACAGAGACCAGGAAGGGACTTGTGAACTGAAGGATTTTTTCCTAACATGCAGGCTAGACATGGGGTTACATTGTTTGTGTTTTGTGTGTACATTATTTATTGATTGATTTGGTTTTCCTGCCACTCACGCATTGATCTATAACATGAGAGCACTTAAAACCTATCCTTATGCTTATAATTTGAAGGGAAAGTTTACATTCTTCTACTTCTTTGTCCCATGAAGCTGATGACTTTACAGTTTTCCTTGCTTCTTGCGTATCTACTCCTCCCTCTCCAGTTAGATTACCTCTGTCTTATTTGGCTTTTTATTATTTCATCTCTTAACAGATTGCAAAACCTCCTTACTTGAAGATATTCTTGATCTCTAGTCTCTACCTTCCACTTGACTGGTCTTCACCTGGGAGTCTGCCAGAGGCTGCAAGACAGATGACTTTCCTAGGCAGGCACACCAGCTGATATGTCCAAGTTTCCCATTTCCCATGCCCTGGCTGCTCTCTGTCCATTCCTCTGCTATTTGATAAAGCATTTGGTAAGGCTTACATCTTTTAGAAGTAACCTTGAATATGCTGAGATTAATACAAGAAAGTACATCATTCTCACACTTCGGTTTTGTATTTTTTTATAATAAATTACCTGCAACACACCCTCCGGTTGACCTCCATCCGATAGCCTTTCCCTGGAGAAAACTCACACATGCACATCACACATAGCTGCTCTTCCAATCAGTTCTGCCAGGTGAATCTTCGTCGGATACGGCTTTGACCCCGTGACTCCTCAGCTTAGAAACCTTCAGGAGCTTCCTCACTGCTGAACAAATGAAGTTCAGATTGTTACAGGAGTCCCGCCATTTTCCCCCTCTCCTTCTATTAAAACCCTACCCATATCACCCTTGCTAGCGGTATTGTTCCTTTAACCACCCCATTACTACTAAAACTTTAAACATGTCTTTTTATATTAAGTTATAATCTCTTGTTTTATAGATCATTATTTTTCCATTGCATCTGGCTCTGTGTTTTATAATTAAGGAAGAAATAAACATACTTATTGAATGTTTTGGTAGATGGACAGGTTGGTGGGTGGATGGGTGGATGGATGGATGGATAAGTGGATAAATAGATAAATGGATAGCATGGATTAGCCTCCTGCCCCTTTAATCCCATTTACTATGGTGTCCTTATTACAAGCCATATCCCCTCACCATGTCTACACTGGACATTTAGGTCTGTTAGCCAGTGAAAAGAAGACAAACATCAATGTTGATTTATTTTTTTTTTCTGCTTTTTTAAGACACGGGAACCAATATTGAAGACCAATATTAGACAACTCAGAATCACCTCACCAAACTATTCTGAGGATATCCTTCTTTACTAAGCTGTCTTTGCTGTTTGTTTTGAAACTAGGATACTTGGCAATAAGAGAGCCATTCCCCTATTTATCTTTCTAGAGTAAAGTCCTTCAAGTTCTTCTTCATAGCATTTGGAAAGACACTGATGCATACATTCTCCTTTCTAGATTAGATGAATCATTTGATCATTCGTCATAGCTGAATATCACATCAACCATGAAAGATGACAGATTTGCTTTGTTTCCTGTTGAGACTATTGACCTTGTACTCTAGTATTTAAAATTCGTTTCTTAATCATGTCACATGTTGAAAAGATTCCTTCCCACAGTCCCCTACAGGTTATGTCAGACCTTTTCTATGTCCAGCTGTTCACCCTCATTGTCACTGAGGCGGCCTTAGCAGCTAACATTTCTTGAGAGCTTGCTAATTAGTTTTTTATGTGTAATATCTCCTTTAATTCTTAAAATAACCATTTGAGATTATTAATCCCATTTTACAGCCACGCAGCGGAGTTTGGGTGGCAGGTGAGGATAGATTGTTTCTTCTGTGTTTGAAGTGTGCGCTATAGATGGGAAAGGACTCGTGAAAGCCATGCTTGTGTCCCTGCTGCCGTACCACCTATGGGAATGACCCAGGGCTACTCAGTCAACTTCAGGAGGCCTTACAAACTGGAAGCAACCTGTCCTTCCTCATTTTGTTGGGATCTGTTTCCTGAAGTTGTAAAGAGATCAAGTTTCTGTTAAAAATGTTAGAAAGAAAATTGCTCTGTCAAAATCTTAGTCTTTCTGGCTAATAATAATAACAGCCCCTAGAAATGCTGTCCAGAAAAAAATTGTCAGCTTCGCTATTTAATTATAAACTATTTACTTGTCATAGCTGTAATATTTCCAAGATTTTCTTTCACATTATTTTAGTACATGATAGACTATAATTTCATGAGTAGCTCATAGGAACTTCAAGCTTCAGGTTCCAATTAATTAAGTTAATTTTAATATTATATATAGATTCTCCCATAAACAGGAAACTTAAGATGAAACTTTTTCTTGCATGTGCCTCCGCCATGAAAGTGATATCTACCTCCCAAGACCACACCATTTTGTTGTGTTTTTAAGATTGAGAGTGATTAAAGGACTCTAGTTTTTAGGACAACCAATTCATTGTCATATCCATCTACATACATCCCATGGAGCAGCTGTTTCCAAGAACTGTTCTGTTTGGCTTACTTTTATGGTCATGAGCAATTTGGCTCTTACAAAGCTTTCAAAGTTCTCTGAGGATAGGGCAGGTGAATATCCAATTTATGATCCACAGTTTCCTCCTTCTTTTTCCCCTTAACACAGTCACATCTCCCACTGAAACCACAGCCAAGACCGGCAATGTTATCACTGCTGCCCTGAGGTTAACATCTCTCCCTTCCGTTCTGACTAGAGAGTGATGCAGCATACCTTAACAGAGGAGCACATCTTTGTAAGATTTTGCTAAGATGTAAGAATGCTTTGAAGCTATGAAGTTATTCGAAATTGAAATGTTTGTGGCAGTTGGAAGCAGTCCTTTATTCCAAGATCTTCTGAAGGGGAGACATCTTTGCAGTGAGATTTATTTGCGGTGGCGTGCTCATGATTATGAACAAATACCGAAGTTAATTTCTACAGCTGACATTGGGAACTCATTTAAATAAGGGGCTGGTCTTGCTTTCCAGGCACTCTGTGGCTGTGGCTATTTAATGTGAACACTCCACAGAGGTCTGTGTCTAAGTCACACAATCTCCTTCCTCCATATCAGTGAGGCTTTGATGGGTTCTCTTTAAGATTTGCGTCTTTGTTGTGGTGAGGATAAAATGTTATCTAGGACATTACAGGGGAGAAAATGGCTGCTGTGTATATAATACACCTTCAGAGATCCTCTCTGAACACACTAATACAATATTTCTCTAAAAATATTTTATAATGCTGTTCATTCAGGGAGGAGAGGAGAGGCAGATGCAATTTCATTTAAATATCTCATTTCCAAACAAACATTCTTCCTGCCGAAGTCATTCTGAAAATGTCAACTGTTGAAGGTGGAAAAAATATAACTAGTTAATATGTGGTTACATTCCAGCTGGAAATCAAAGTAAATGCAACTCTGGCCTAATACATTTATAGTGTTCTACAGTATTGATATCTGCATGTATGTTTATACTAATTTTATACTTAAATCTAAAAATTACCACTTTTTTTGTCCTTCTCTTTATCCAGGCAGAGTAATAATCTAATTAACTATTAAGAGTGAATAAAGATGCTTTGATTTAAATACATTAAAAATAAGAGTTAATAAGAATTTGTAATGTCTTCCTGCTTTTTGGGTTTGAATTCAATACTAATGTTTTTTATACAGTTCCTATAGAAATGTACCCTCTTTTCCTTTCTTTTTGGAATCTGTAGAGTAAACTGCTAAGATGTACTTTCTGGCAGACCGGCGCTTCAGGATTTGCGCTCTCTGGCTTTGTGTAGCTAGCTGCCTCCAACGTCGGAAATGAGCTTGGGTGGACACCTGTACCTCCTCCTGAGGCTCCTGCATCAACAGCTGTTTTGTTAATTGATTTTAAACACTTTACCATAAATTGATCTCTATTTCCTCTTAAACTAATGTGCCTTGGGTCTTGCCATGGGGCCGTGTTAGACAAGACATTACCATTTGGCCTTGGTTGCGCGTCTCCGAGTAAACCAACCCAAACTCGTAGTAAACCAACCCAAACTCGTTCACAGTGGTGGTGGAGTGCCTTTCAGTCTCCATGCCTCCAGAGTGCTGTTCAGGTGGCTAGGTGTCCTATTACTTTCCCACAACTCTGTTGTATTTTCCATTTGCACTTTATTTTTTTGCAGTCCTTCTTCAGTTCACTTTCCCTCCAGGGGTACCTTGAAATGTGTCACTCCTTGAAATTTCTAGTTCTCAAGTATGTCATTCACTTTCCAGCATCTCAAACCCAAAGTTCACGTTGTAAGAAATTGGTATGTAGTCATTAACTATGCTCACTTTTTTTAACCCCTTCTCTTGGAAATACCCATTTAGTCATGTTATTAGCTGGGTAGAAATATTAACGAGACCTATGACCAAATGGTAATGCCCATTTGGCCGTGCGGTTTGCCTTTTGTCTCCTTCAGTTCAGTGGGCGCCGACGAAAGCACTGGTCTTGCTCAGGCAAGCCACGAGAAAGCGAAATGGACTCATTTTTAGTGACTGCCTGTTACTTTCTGTGGAGTTTGTGCTGCTCCATTGGGTTCTGTATGTGAAAGAGATATACTTTTACTTGTAGTAAAAGGATTAGTAAATCTAATGCAGATAAGTATTTACAGAAAATTTTACGTATAAAGCTATGAAAAGGATTAAGACAGTTGTAGGTGTATGTTTTACAAAAGGGAAATGTGGCCTGAATGGCACTGGGTGGGTCTAGAGTTCTTTTTTTCTTGTCGGTTTGTTGCTCCTGAGGAAACAGCCACTGAAGGGATCTTTTTTTGTGTGTGTCTTCCATGACAGGGATGTCAAACTCATTTTCACCGGGGGCCACATCAGCCTTGAGGTTGCCTTCCAAGGGCCAGAATAGTTTTAGGACTGTATAGATGTAACTACTCCTTAACTGTTAGGGAGTTGAAATTACATTCGGCCCTTTGAAGGCAACCTTGAGGCTGATGTGGCCCCCTGTGAAAATG
This sequence comes from Desmodus rotundus, assembly GCF_022682495.2. Classification (NCBI taxonomy): domain Eukaryota; kingdom Metazoa; phylum Chordata; class Mammalia; order Chiroptera; family Phyllostomidae; genus Desmodus; species Desmodus rotundus. The sequence goes on along the minus strand of NC_071393.1, from coordinate 120,928,350 downwards.
AGTTTGACACCCCTATCCTATGACTATTAAGTGCTATAAATGCTCGGAGGAAATTTAAGTTGTGGATTACGGTAGCACTCTTCTTAAAGAGACGTTTTCTTTGTGATTTTTGTTACTAGGAAGATTCCCTACTAGTCACATGTTATTAGCACCGTTGCTTTGGCTAAATCAGAAACATTGTAGCTGTCATGGTAACAGGAGACAGGAGACGTCTGTGGGTTTTTAAGCTACAGGGAATGAAGGAAGCACCTTGGGGGGATTTAGAGTTTGGGAAGGAAAAGGAGAGATGTCCTAATTACCGACAGAAAGGTTTTACAGGGTTCTTATTTATTTTTATGTATGATCCCTTATATTCTTTCCTTTTTTTATTTCAGGTTAAGGAACAGAATAAGTGAATGGTTAGAGGCTTTATTAGCAAAGATTTATTTGGGGGAAGGCAATAGTTTTTTTTTTTTCTGTAATTTGTAATTTCTAAAGATCTGCAAATGTAGCTGAAAAATATCAATGTCTGATTATTTCATGTAAATTAATTAATTAGAATAATACCACTTAAGATTTTTATTTTTTAATGTTGTATATTTTCTCCAAAGGGAGGTTTTTCTCTTCGACTTTAATTGTGATTGTGAATTATAGTATCCTCTGATCAATGTGCACTTTATTTTGTACCGAATTCTAGCATGCTATAATTCTTGAAATTATAGAACTTTTCTTGCTTATATATTTAATTTCCATCAATTGTCAGTCATTCCTCTTGGGGATAATTTGAAAAAGAGGGAACTTGTGTTCTGCAATAGGTCATTGAGATAAAGGAAGAGTAAATTTTCTGTAGTAAATGGCCTTGGAGAAAATAAGAATGAAAGTGTATCTGAACAGAATGGAACTGCAGTGGTTGACAGAGAATAAAATCAGGTAAATAAACAAAACTCCTTTGGTTTGTAATAAGGGCCGGTGGAGGTAGAGCTTAATGCCAACAGGCACCTTGGTTTTTCTAATTCTTTGCAGCAACATGTAGTAAGTACCCAATAAATAGTTGTTGAGTAAATTAATGAGTGAATGAACTAAGGGGCAAGCAACTAGGGTAGGTAGTCTAGAATAAATAATAAGAAAGTATTAATTGTATGGGGTACTATCCTAAAAAGATCAAGCCTCTTGTACTTTTTGTAACAGCAAAATAAAACAAATTTATAAACATCTTTATTGAAATTTCAGGAGTGTCTGATGCTATGTGGAAATCATTAATACATCCTCACTGTTATCAACCCCCAAAATGTAAAATTTCATCTGGTGTATTTTTTATTATGTGTATTTATTGTTAATATGAACATAAAGTAATTTCAAAGTTTTTTATATTCTTGATGTTTAACTTTTCCTTCGCCATGTAGTCTTGCATTTCTCAAGTAAAAGTTGTTCTTCTCTGGTTTTATTTGTTTTGGGAACCTGTCATCAGTGGTTAGGGTTGATGATAAAGGAATAAATTTACTTAAAATTCCAAATTATATGTTTTCTAATGTGTGCATGTTGTTGAATTATTAATTATTATTAGTTAGATAATAACGAACTGCTCCAGGGCTAAGATAATTTCATTCAGTATCTTGAGTGTCTTTTGTTACATAACATACAATAGGTGTTGAATGGCTAAATGGGTGGATGGATGAGTGACTAATTCATCTTTGCAAAGGTAAGAGTAGAGGACAGGCCCAGCAGTACCACGTGAACAGATGTGTCAGTAGGTAGTGACCCTCTTGAATGTGAACATATGGTTCCTGGGTCTTAGAGGCTGTGAGAAGGTATAACCAAATATTCGATATCAACGATACTCCACAGAGCCAATCACAGTACCCAATCTCCAGAAAGCTTGCCTGGTTAGTTATGACACTCAATTCTTAAGTGAAGATGACAGTTTCTGTTTTACTGTTCCGCTTCTACAACCCCTCTTGGTTCTGTGATATGATGGATGATTGTGTTTCATTCTGTATAAGTGACTATTTGGTAAAACTTCCCAGAACACTCTAAGATTTCAGCATTAGTTTCCAGTTAGCTCTTCATCTGTTCTCAAGTGACCTGGCAATCTTGCCCTTCTCTGTGAAATGGGCTTTGTATGGACTCCCATTGCCTCAGCCAATTAAGACCTTAAAATTAGGCTTTGAGGAACCCTGGTCATGCTTCCAGGAAACATAATAGCGCCACTTTTCATTGAAGGAGACGAGAAGTGTTTAAGTTTGGCCAGTGAACAAAGCAAGGATAAAAACAAGTGCTAAAATCACAATTAGCCCTGAATATTTTAATGCAAAAAGGGTATCAGTTTTTGGCTACTATTCCATCATTATGCTAGATTTCCCTCCATAATTCATGGTTCAAAGTTTTTCACTTCTTATAGAGATAATTAAGTTATGTAGTAAGGCACTTTGAAAGGGTACTACATCCTTAGTTTTGAGGCAAATAGTTTTGCTCTCCTAGATGTAAGTATGGATTAAAACATTCCTGTTGCCTCAAGCCTGAATAAGATTCTAGAATCTAAGTTCTTCAAAGTATCTTTCTTTGATTTGGGGAGGAGAGATGAGGTTTGACATTGAAGTATGACATTTTTATGGATATCATACATACTTAAAAGTTACCATTATCAAATAATGAATACCTTAATATCTATTTATTGTAGTTTGACTCATTACTTCTTTGAAGAGTCTGTCATTTTGAGTTGAGTAGTGACTATCTTTTGCTCACCATGCTATTCTAGGTTGGTAGTATCTTTTCTAATGGTTAAAGGAATAAAGACTGACCTCTCTATTAACAAATGACAGAAGGTTTTTATTGCCCCCCCCCGCTTGTCAATCAGGAAATCAGATAAGAATACCAAGGCTGGTGGTATTCCTGAATGCTCAGTAACAAAAGTATTTGTAAATGGGAAAAAGGTTAAAGAAGTTATTTTGCTTCTATGTGGAAATTCTGTTTAAAGGCTTCATTCAAGTAACTCATTTTGCTTAGACTGAGAATGGCAAAATATGTTATTGTTGACACACACCATATGTATATAAGTGTATGTGATATGTGTATGGTATGTGTGTGTATGGGTATATGTATTTATATGCCAAAGAACAGAGATGGTTTTGTGTATCAGCTTATGCTGATTGCACTCCTAGAATGGAGTCTCTGAGTATTTGGCCCTGGAATCACCCCAGTGTCCAGGAACCAGCATCAGAAAGTAATTGCTATGTCCGTGGTGTGTCCTGCAGTGGTTGTCCTGACCACACTGTGCCATGACACTGGGTCTTTCTCAGTAGGGACCCTCTGGATATTTTGAGCTGGGCAGTTCTTTGTGGTTCAGGATGCCCGTGCGCACGGAAGGACCTTTGTTTATCCTGGTCTTCAAACGCGGGAGACCAGTAGCACTGTCCATTATTTGGAAGAAGAAACACGCTCACACACATTTCGCTCAGAGAACTCTCTGACGCCTTTCTCACAGCAGCAGAAACATTACATTGCACTTACTTGTTTCCTCATGTATGTCATTCCATGAAACCGTGAACCCCGTGAGAGCATAGGCCTTTTCTTAAATACGTGCATTGGTGTTTCATGACCACTCACAGTGCGTGATCCACAGGCATTTATGCACATTTATTCATCAGATGAAATGTAATACTAACTTTAAATTTACCTATTTATTTAGTTTTATTGAATTTATTGGGGCGACACCGGTTAATAAAAGTGTGTAGTTTCAGGTGTACAATTCTATAACACATCACCTGTGTACTGTATTGTGCGCTCACCATCCCAAGTCCGATCTCCTTTCATATCATTTACCCGCCCTTCACCCTCCCCTGCTTCTTCCCCTTTACCTGTTCATTTAAACTTAGCATTTTCCTCAAACAATTGTTAAGCAATATTGTGAAATTATTTAAGCAGAGATTTATCATGAGCTTATCTGCTTATTTATTTATTCTTCTATTCATTTATCTATACCCTGATTTACATAACAGATTTACACGTAGTCGATTGAACTAAATATATGACATCATAGAGTAGTATTGTCCAAAAGAAATGAGATGCCAATGTGAGCTATGTAATTTAAAGTTATCTTATAGCCACACTAAGAAAGATAAACAAAAATGTGAAGTTAATTTAATAATATATTTTATATAGCCCAAAATATTCTAAGTGATTATTTCAACATTACTTAGTATGAAAAATTACGAGATGTTTTACATCACTTTTTTATGTCAAGCTTTTGAAATCTGACATTTATTTTACCTGTTCGGCATATCTCATTTCCTGCCAGCTGCATTTCGTATGCGTAGTCGGCACATGTGTGGCACGGCCACGGAAGACCTGTGTTGGCTATTGTTTGGCCTCGTCCATCATCTGTAGTAGAAATACCAGGATTGTCAGGAACTCTTTAGGAGGCCCAGGATGATGAATGTAAACAGAAGCTCATATACTACACTGTTACTTCTATTTCTAAAATATTATTCATTTTATGTATAAAAAACAATTTAAGGCACCTTACAATAAATACTGTATCATTAAAACCAAAACATAAGAAAGGAAATGAAAGATTTATAGGTTAGACTTTTTGAATTTTCTGATTTTCTGCACATCTTTTTAAAAATAAATGGTGGAGAATAACACAATGATTTATATAGTTTGGTAGTAGATAAAGATAACTTTAGCAAATCAGAAAGAATATTTCAGGGAGGTTTACCAGTATTTGCCCTCTTTACTTAGATTTTTCTCTGTATTGTATAAATTGCAGTAAAGAATCTGGATGGTTATTAAATACGGAGTTCATTCTTTGCAGCACACATGGTGTATTGCCTTTAGTTAAGTGCAGCGGTTTTCAGCTGATGTGCCACAAGAACTTTTAAAATGCAATACCTGACTATTTAGTTAGGGACACTGACTTCTTTTTCCTTAGTCAAATAAAATAAATGGCCACAGCCAACACAATAGTAGCTGTCCAGTGTGAGTGAAACAAAGCTATACCTATTTTTCTGTCATATCGGAAAAAATGTATTTTTTTGGTGTGCTGCAGAATTTTAGTCATTACTTTATGTGTGCCATGAGATGAGGAAGGTTGAACATTGCTGGTTTAGAGTTTATTGATTAGAAAATATTTTGCTCAGGCCAAGGCTGTTTTCCATTCCGATTGTGGAGTCCTAGGCACCGTTTGACTGCCCAAAGTTGTTTGGCTCTAGCTTTTAGTTTTTAAAAGTTTAGCATCTTTTAATGAATTTGGAAGATGTTGTATTAACTACACAGAAACAAATGAAAAGGGAACTAATGTTTTCTGAATACCTACCACACGCCAAGCTCTGTGTTAACTATGTTCCATAATTTCTCAGATAATCTTTTTTTGAAGGTAGGCATTTTTAGTCCTGTTTTTTTTAACATGGTATTGAAACTCATGGAGGCCTAGTGACAAGCCTTTGGGTCCCTGGATACTGTAGAAAAGATTCCTTTGTGAATGTGTCTTGACCTGGTTGCAAGAATGTCATCTCGTTCACATTAAACTTGGCCCATCCCTGTCATTTCCACTCAGCAGCCCAGAGTAATTATTTTGTAACAAAAATCATACCATCTTATTACCCTACCTCAACCCTTCAATGTCCCTTGCACTAAGGAAAAAAAAAAATTCAAGTCCATTACCATGATTTTCATCCCTCCAATTTGGCTTCTGCCTATTCTCCAGGATTATCAATTTCCCCACTCAACTTGTGTATTATGTTCTAAACACATTTTTATATTGGCCTTATTTATTTTTATTTTTATGTACCATGCCCATTTCTGCCTCTCAGCTTTCATACCTGTTTGCCTGACTCCACTTCATGCCCGTGGCTTCCCCGCTCCCCTACCCATATGGCTTAGCTTCTGCTTTAGATCTCAGCTTAAACATCAGCTCCTCATAGAGGTCCCTCCCTTGTTTTTATTACTGCAGCCTGTTAATTTACTTCAGCACACAGAAAGCTGTAGTTTTATTTAGATATGCGATCATGTATCTATTTACATGTTGTCTGTCCTTCCCATTAGACTCTAAACTCCATAAGGCTAGTGACCAAATCTGTTGCCCTTGCTGTTGTAGGTGCAGTTAATATTTGTTGGAAATAAGTATTTCTCTATTGGTACTTGGACTTTCATAGTTGCATCCTGAGCTGTTCTTCCTCACTTCCTCATGTCCTCACTTCTCTGTTTCAGTCATTGAGTTCCTAGCCCCATATATCTCTCTCTGTCCTGACCCATGGCTACAGAACCAGGCCTCAGCTGGCCTGGTAGCCCTCCCCCCTCAACACAGGGATTGTTATAAGAGATGTGTACCAGTCTCGGCCATTCCAGGTCATTCATCCACTGAAAATTTTCTATTCAAAATAGGAGAGAGAACCTCTTTTTAATGCTTTGGACATGATATTAAAAGGTTATAAACCTTCTCTGTCAGAGATCACATTACATGTGAGGAGGAGAAAACTGTGATAGCAGAGAAGTGAGCCAACACTCAAAAAAAACACAAAAAACCTAAAGATGTGAGGCAAAGGGTAGGCTTGTTGGCGTTTTACCCTCATTTATGCCTGTGTCCCATTCCTTCCTTTCGGGCCTAAGCTAGTGAAACTTAGCTCTGCCTCCCTTACAAGCAGAGTCTTGACCGATTCATACTCCCAGTCACATCCCTGACTACGTAGGACAGGGACTCTTGCAATCCATTTTGTTTTCTTGTGTTAACTTAAAAGGTACTTTCTGCTTCAGTATAAAATCATGTTATACTAATTTTATTTACTTAGCAAATGGTGGGTCCACTTTTTTTTGCTACTATGTATTTTTTGTCCAGAATTTTTACCAGTAGTCATTCAATTTCTGAAAACCTAAGAGAGGTACAGTGGTTACATGCTTATAGACTATATCATGCTAAAATTATTGTCCTTTTATGATATATAAATTTGAGGTCTGCTGAAGTGTTAATTTTTTTTGAAATTGCACATTTTTTATCGGATTTTAAAAGTAAAAGTAAATAAGTAAATAATATGGAATTTTTGTTGACAAGATGAAAGTAATATAAATACCTACTAATGCAAAATCATCCCTATACTAGAATTAATGAATTGGAATTGACGATTTGTACAGACTTTTATTTATACCAGAAAAATTATTGCTACTGAATTGTGTAAGACTTGTTGATATCATTCTAGTTGATTCACATGTTCAACTACATGGGAATATAACAGACTCACCATTTGAAGTCTATTAAATTATAGAAAATAAGAATTAGATGCTGGAGACTCTGAGAAGATACATATGAAACATCACACTAAGTTACATCAGTGATCCATTTTAGTCAGCATTTTCATTCTGTCAATGGCACCCAGTGATGTTTTGGTGGAAGCAAAATCCTTACCTTTTATATAATCATTTAAAAATATTAAGAGTTTATTTTAAGTATCCTATTCTAAGTATTCTAATTTCTTTGTTAAATGAACCTTTGTGTCTTAAAAAATCTTGAATTGTTTTACATTTTCAAGATATATAAACCTTCTTAGGGATGGTGCCCTAGCACACATGCCACCAGTCTCATTTTCTTTTTTAACAATTTAATCTTCATTGTATTTTTTCCATTATCATTTAGTCCTCTTATTCCCCCTTGCCTCCAGCAATCACCACACTGTTGACCATGTCAATGAGTCCTTTTTCCTTTTTGCTCAAACCCTCCCCATTAACTCACCTCCACCCCCCACAGCTGTCATCTGCTCTCTATCTATGAGTCTGTCCCCATTTTCCCTGTTAATTCAGTTTGTTCATTAGATTCCACATGGGAGTGAAATTATATGGTACCTGTCTTTTTCTGACTGGCTTGTTTCACTTAGCATAATGTTCTTCAGGTCCATCCATGCTGTTGCAAAGGGTAAAATTGTCTTCTTTTTTACAGCAGAGTAATATTCCATTGTGTAGATGCCCCATAGTTGTTTTATTCACTCATCTACTGATGGACACCTGGGCTGCTTCCATATCTTGGTGATTGTAAGTAACACTGCAGTGAACATAGGGGTGCTTATGTTCTTTCAAATTGGTGTTTTGGGTTCCTTTGGATATATTCCCAGAAGTGGGATTGCCGGGTCAAAAGGCAGATCCGTTTTTAATTTTTTGAGGTATCTCCATGCTGCTCTCCACAGTGGCTGCATCAGTCTTCATTCTCACCAACAGTGCAAAAGGGTTCCCCTTTCTCCACATCCTGGCCAGCATTTGTTTGTTGATTTGTTGATGATAGCCATTCTGACAGGTATGAGATGATATCTCATTGTAGTTTTTTTATTTGCATTTCTTTGTTAATTAGTGAGGTTAAGCATCTTTTTCACATGTCTATTTGCCATTTGTATGTCCTCTTTGGAGAAGGGTCTATACAGGTCCTTTGCCCATTTTTTAATTGGGTTGTTTGTTTTTTTGGTGTTGCATTTTGTAAGTACTTTGTAAATTTTGGATATTAACCCCTTATCAGATGTATTGGTGAATATGTTCCCCCATTCTGTGGGTTGTCTTTTTATTTTGTTGATGATTTCCTTTGCTGTGCACAAACATTTTAGTTTGATGTAGTCCCATTTGTTTATTTTTTCTTTTGTTTCCTTTGCCTGGGGAGATGTGTCCGATAAAAAATTAGCCTTGGTGGTAGCCTTGGTTGTACACCCTTGCTTTTCATCACCATGAATTTTCTTGCCACTCCCTTCTGGCCTGAAGTGTTTATGTTGAGAAATCAGAAGATAGTCTACTGGTGCTCCCTGGTATGTAACTACCTACTTTTCTCTTGTGGTTTTTGGGATTATCTCTCTGTCTTTAAGCCTCGTCATTTTAATTATAATGTGTCTCGGTGTAGGCCTCTTTGGGTCCAACTTGTTTAGGACTCCCTGAGCTTCCTGGACTTGTATGTCTTTCCTTCACCAGATTAGGGAAGTTTTTGGTCATTATTTCTTCAAATAGATTTTCAATTTCTTGCTCACTCGTTTCTCTTTCTGATATTACCATGATGTGGATGTTCTTATATTTCATGTTGTCCAAAATGTTTCTTAAGCTCTCCTCATTTTTTAAAATTCTTTTTTTCTTTTTGCTGCTCTGTCTGGGTGTTTTTTTCTATCTTGTCTTCCAAATCACTGATTCAGTTCTTTGCATCATCTAACCTACTGTTTATTCCTTCCAGTGTATTATTTATTTCAGATATTGCATTCTGTATTTCTGATTGTCCTTTTTTATGGTTTCTATGTCTTTTTTCATGCTGTTGAATGTCCTTATAATCATTACTCTAAATTCTCTATTTGATAAATTGCTTGCCTCCATTTCGTTTAGCTCTTCTTCTGGAGAATTCTCTTGTTCTTTCATTTGGGGTCTGTTTCTTTGTCTTCTTAATTTGACTGCTTCTTTGTATTTGGCTGCCTCTATGTGTTAGGTAGATCTGCACGGACTCTGGTGTAGGCCTTTGTCAGAAGCTGCTTGTGACCTGCCCTGGTCAACCCGTTTGGAGCTATCAGTGGTCTGTAGCATGTAGACTCCCTGACCTCCATGGAGGTCCCTTTGTTGGGATTGTTTGTGAGTAGAATGATCCAGTTTGCACACCAAGACTGCTTTTAGCAGCATGGGAACCTGGGGTCAGCTGAAGTCTCATAGAGCTCCCCGAGATCCACCTTAGTTGTTAAACTAATCTGTGATATAGCCTCAAGCTGTACTCAGCAGCGCAGCTTAAGCTCCACAGGGTGGGGCTATTGCTTCCCCTCCATCTGATGCTGCTTGGAGCAGAATGCTGTGGCTAAGAAAGATGACTTCTGCAGTATGGGGAATGACTCTGCAGTACAGGGATGCTGGTGACTGTTCCTTCCATTCTATTCCTAGAGCCACCAACCCCAGACTCTCCTCAAGCATCTCTAGTCCACTCTACCCTCCATCTGCTGGAGCCCAGGGTAAGTGGTTGCAAATGAAATTTTGTGTGTTGGCCCTTTAAGAGGCTCTCTGAGCCTCCAGCTGTCTCTCCCTGGCAGACAGAAACCCTGCTGCTTTTCATAGTTGTATTTTATCTGAGCTCCTTTCTGGCTCTTGGGCTGTAGGCTGGGGAGCCTCTCTTGGGGTTTAGACCCCACCCTTCTCAGGGTACCCCCCCCACCTCAGTAATATCCTCTTGGGGATCTTCAGCTGCCCGCCCATGGGAGCCCAGCCAGCCCTCTGGCGCCTCGTCTGCACTTCCTACCAGTCTTATTGTGGTGAAGTGGTTTCCACTGTCTGTCTGTGTTAATAAGGCTTCTCTCCAGCGAGTGTTCAGTTGATTATTCAAGGATGTTTTCTCTACAATTTAGCTGTAATTCCAGATTGGTCCTGGAAGGGGGTTAGTGTCGATTCCATTTACTCCTCTGCTATCTTGTATCTCCTTTCCCAATCTCATTTTCTGATTCTTAGGACAGACCTTACTAAATTTAGTTTCCTTGGAGTCCACCACAACTTCAATATCCCTCCTATAACAGGAGGTGCTCACTGCCAGCTGATTCGAATTGATCCTTGAAGTGAAATTCAGTTGTTAGTATCTGTAGAAAATGAGTTCTAAATGTTGGAGCCTTCTATCTGAAATGAACATCCTGGCACATCCTTCTTGTTTCAAGGGTTCTATTACCAGTATTTTCATTTGTTCTTTAAAGTATTTTATTTCTGATTCTGCTAGTTTCTCTGCAAGGGACAAATATCCTTAGAAGTGTGTGCTGGTAGAGTCCTTGCCCTTAAAGCCTGTGCACTTTGTGGACTGCCACGGCACGCTGGGTTTGACCATTACTTCTGCCTCAGGTAGCCGTTGCTGTCGTTAAGGTATATTGCCTGGCTCCTATAACTCAATAATGAAATGACAAATAACTCATTTACAAGTGTCCAAAAGTGTCAATAGACTGTTTTCCAAAGAAGATATAAAGTAGCTAATCAGAATGTGAAAAGATATTCAAAATCATTAACCGTAAGGGAAATGCAAATCAAAAGCACAATGTGATACCATTTCACACCCACCAGGACAACTATAACTTAAAAGGTGAATGGTAACTGTTGGAGAGAATGTAGAGATACTGAAAACCTCATACATCGCTGGTGAGAATGTAAAATAGTGTAGCCACTTTGGAAAATAGACAGGTATTTGAAAATTAAACATAGAACTACCATAATACCTTCAATTCTACTCCTCAAATACATATCCGAGAGAAATGTAAACATGTGCACATAAAAACTTGTAGACAAATATTCATAGCAGCCAAATGTTCAGAACAGCCAAAATGTGAAACAGTACAAATGTTCATCAACTGGTAAATGGGTAAATAAAATGTAGTATAGTTATACAATGGCATATTATTTACCAATAAGAAGAGATGCAGTGGTGACAAATTATACAACATGGAAGAACCTTGAAACAATTATCATAAGTGCCCTGGCTGGTGTGGCTCAGTGGATTGAGTGCCAGCCTGTGAACCAAAGGGTCGCCGGTTCGATTTCCAGTCAGAGCACATGCCTGGGTTGCAGGCCAGGTCCCCAGTAGGAGGCACACAAGAGGCAACCACACATTGATGCTTCTCTCCCTCTCTTTCTCCCTCCCTTTCCCTCTGTCTAAAAATACATAAATAAAATCTTAAAAAAGAAGAAAAAGTTATGATAAGTGATAAAAATTGATTACAAAGGACCACATATTCTTTGATTTTATTTATATCTGATGTTCCTAAGAAACAAAGTAGATTAGTGGTTGTCTAGGGCTTGTCAGGATAGGTAGATTGGGAGGTGACTGCTACGGGGTTTTGTGGGGGGTTAATAAAAAGTCCTATAATTGATTGTTGGAATGGTTGTAGAACTCTGAACACACCTAAAGCCACTGAATGTACATTTTAATGGTTGAATTATGTGGTATATGAATTATATCTCAAAGGGTTAATATGAGTCTTATTTAATTTCTATTATTTCCTTTACTCTGCATATTAAAGTCATTGAACAGTCCTGTCACCTCTACAAATGATATTCCAGATTGTTCCCATTCTGTAGTATTGATTCAGAATCAACTCTACCTGGACATTATTGCAGTGACCTGCTAGCTGGTTTACCCATCTCCACTCTTGCACTCATGCAGTTATTTTTTCCATCTATCCAGCCAGGGTGATCATTTTTTAATTGATGATGATGTAGGTAATATTAATGCTAATGAAATAGTGGTTAACTCATTTCACAATTTACTGTGCCAGGCACTGCTCTAAGTACTAATATAATGTTTGCTTATTTAATCCTTGCCACAACTCCATGTACTAGGTGCTATTATTGTCCCCATTTTATAGATGGGGAAACTCAGGTACTGAGAGGTTAAATAATTTGCCTGAAGTCATACAGCAAATAAATGGCCGTTATATAAAGACTCCCCTTTGCTTAACATTTTCTGATGGTGGATTCTGACTCCTTTGTTCCTCTTTTTTACTAATTTCTAGTCTGCCAGGCTCATTATTGCTTTGCTCTTGTTTCTTCTTTTTGGAATGCTCTTTTCCTAGACTTTTATTTCTTTCCATCATTCTTGACTTCATGTCCACCGAGAATCAGCCTTCAGTAATTCCAACTTGCTCTCACATTGCTTTTATCAGTGCTTGAAATTCTTATTTTTATTTGTATATGCTTTGCCCCTGCCCGGTAGAACATTATCTGACAAATAGTAGGTGCTCAAAAAGTATTTGTGTATGGTTTGTGGGAAAGGAGGATTTTATATATTTTTCAAATTATGGTTGAGGCCAATTTTCAGAGAATAAAGTGCATGTGGGAAGACTTTAAAAAAATAGGTGAGATTTGTTTACTTATTTACTATTCCCAAGCACTTTCAAACTTATCTTTTTCATCATTCCAGAGACCCCATTTGACAGCCTAAAAGGAGAAGGAAGTTTATAAGAGTCACTCAGTTAGGGGATTTGAACCGAGGGCTCCTGAACTCCAAAGGCCATGCTCTTTACCACCTTGTTTTAGTGCCTCTAAAATAGGTAGCTTGTGAGGCAAGAGAAGGCAATGGACAATCAGCTGGTTCTATCCCATCAGTCAAGGATGAAGAACGTAAGCAGTAGCTAAAGCGAAAACTGAGACCAGAATTAGGGCGCAAGCGGGAGACTCAGTTTCAGCCTCTGTATGTGAGCACAATCATGGGAAGACTATCTTCATGCCCTAATCACTCCTTGCAAGAATATTTTCACATGTTATTATAACTACTTTTTAAAAAGATTGTATTTATTTATTTTTAGAGAGAGGGTAAGGGAGGGAGAAAGAGAGGGGGAAAAACATCAATGTGTGGTTGCCTCTCACGTGGCCCACACTGGGGACCTGGTCTGCAACCCAGGCACGTGCCTTGACTGGGAATCCTACTAAGGACCCTTTGGTTTGCAGCCCGCACTCAATTCACTGAGCTACACCATCCAGGGCCTATAATTACTTTTTAAACATAAAATAATTCTATGTGATTGATATAACCTTCTTATAATCATTGGCCTTAAATTGGTTTAAGGTGGGAACTGACTTGATAAGTTGATATTTGGGTACTTAGACAATATTGTTCTTAAAATATTCAATTTTTCAAGGTGTTTATCTGCTAGTACAATGTGTTTTTATTATTCTCAAGTGTGGGGTGTGGGGAGAGGGTGTGAAGGGTAGAGGGAGCAGTTCTGGCTACTGGTTCAGCATGGAGAAAATGTGGGAAGTTTGCATGGCTGGGTGGCTCAATTAGTTGGAGCATTGTCCCGTACACCAAAAAAAAAAATGGTGGTTCGATCCCCAGTCAGGGCACAAGTGGAAGGCAACCGATCAATGTTTCTCTCACATCCACGTTTTCTTCTCTCTGTCTGTGTCTCTCTGTCTCTGTCTGTCTCTCCGCCCCTCCCTACGACCTCTCTATCTAAAATCAAAGGAAAAATATCCTCGGGTGAGGATTAAATTCAAAATAAGGGGAAAATATTGAAGTTTATGGTTTGGGCGAATTTCTAGGTCTGTTCTTGTCTGATGTTGGTTGGTTCTGCAGCAGCATCGAGACACCTGCTGTATTGGATATGCCTTCGCTCCTGTGGACAGACACGAACGTGCTCACGTGTGTTTACACAGATGCACATGCACACAAACACACCCTACTGTTCTGTTTACACAATGGCATTTCAGACATGGTCCCCTTTCTGGTACTTTTTTCCTTGCCTTTCCTAGTTCAGAATGGTGGAGTTTATATCCAGATGAGAGAAATAGTCTTGAGAGAGAGAGAGAGAGTGTGTGTGTGTGTGTGTGTGTGTGACTCCTTGAAGGGGTGATGCAACTGAAGTACACTCATGCAAAAGTTTTAAAATTCCAGTTGTACATACACATCCAAAATAAAACATGAGCTTGTTTAGAGAGGAATATATATTGTACAATTAGGTGTCTGAGATTGACGTTTTGATATTTTTCAGGCCTCTGCTATACTGAAAAAGAATACAAATTCAGTATATTCTTATAAGTAGCTTTATTTTTTTTTTGGAATATTAGAATTGGATCCCATGTGTGTGAATAATATTCATAGAATTGAATTCTCTAACTTCTTACTACTCAGCAGAGCGGGAAAGATAAACACTAGGTGCTGAAAAATAAATAGGAAACTGCATCATGGAATGCTGGGCTGCACGTACTTTTACACAGTTTCTAATAACCAACATTTTCCATGCGGCTGACTCTTGATTCTTTGTGCAAATAGGCTAGTTGTAGGATGATGAATACAATCTACATAAAATTAGAAACAAAATCACTATAATTAACTGTCAATCTCTTTTATTAAATACTTGTAAGTAACGGTAGACAGGAGTTCCAAAATTAAAAGTCATTTTATACTTTAAATACATACAAAAGTAAACCTACTATGTGCAAGACTGGGGGATTTAAAGAATAATAAGACCTTATCCCCATGGAGGAGGTTATAGCCCAGAGTGCAGATATTTACTGGGAAGCACCGTTCTATGTCTTGTTACAGACAGGAATGGAACACTGTACACACACGTAATGAAGGCACTAGGTCTGCCTGCCTGGGCCTGGGGGCGGAGAGGTATTTCAGTTGGACTCTTAGTGTAAATAAGCGTTTGCCAGGTGAACAATTAGGCAAAAGAACTAACCTACCAAAGTCATAGAATTCTGAGAGGCCGTGCTCACTCAGGAAATAGGAAGAAATTCAGCAAGGCCAGAATAGAAAATGTTTTCCTTAGATGAGAAGCCGGAGAGGAAGGATGAAACAAGAGTGAACCTGGAAATGTGGATTGATTTCCGATTATGAAGAATGTTTTATATTAACTACCAGATGTTTTCTAGTCAGTGAGTGTGATGATTCATTTGACTTGGTTATAGGATAATCCTAACGGCAATGGGAAAACTGCTTTTTACCTAAAATGCTAAATATATAAAGTGCTTTTCTTGGTAGCTATTTTATTGCAATAGTATTGTTTAACATGGTAATATGCCTGGGTTTATTTTGATTACCCTGCAATATGATTAAATTTAACTTTTATATTTTTTCCAGACAGGTCAGGGCATTGCCTGGCAAAAGATAGGGTTAGTTCACCCTTGTACTTTTCGGACGGATCAGCTATATAATTTTGCAGATACGTGGCATTTGGAAGTAGAATGTTGGTCCAGCCTTAGCTGGATCTGATGGGGAATTCAAAGCTCCAAGAACATGTATCCTGCCTACTGACTTGGTTACTAGTCATTTCACAGTATTAATAATGGGATCGCTGATGTGTTCCTGACTGAGACAGGTTGATTGGCAGAACTTTAAGAAAGTTGTTTGAACAAGTGTGGAAATCCTGATTATTGTGATATTAAGCTACCTGCCTTGGGCCTCATACTTCTGAACACCCTTCCATGGGGTATGACCTATGTGAGGCCCTGGGTACATGGCAACCCTCTCGCAACCATAATATCTCTCTTTCCTGGACCATGTTCTGGGTACTCAGGACCCCAGAATTTCCCAAAGCAAACTGCCAGAGCCTGCTCAGAGAAGTTCAGGCCCCTTCCCTTGATGATCTTTTTAGGAGACCTTTACATGACAGATGGCTTGCTTTATTTTATATTCATTTGTACAGTACATAATGAAAGTATGTAAATAAAAATATCTATTCCTTTAGTATTTGTAATAGTCCAAAATACTTTGTGGAAATGCCCCAGAAATATTTTGTGTTCATCACCCGAAGTCGAGTCTCTCTTTGTCACCATTTATCCTCCCTTTACCCTCTCCTACCTGCTGCTACCCCCTTTCCCTCTGTAACCACCGTACTGTTGTCAGTGTCTGAGGGGGTTTTTTTTTGTTTGTATGTTTTTTTTTTAATTCCTTCACATTTTTTTTTACCCAGCCCTTCCATCACCCCTCCCCATTGACAGCTGTCCGTTCTCTATGAGTTTGTTTCTATTTTCTTTGTTTATTTTGTTCATTAGATTAGACTTATAAGTGAAATCAAATGGCACTTGTCTTTCTCTGACTGGTTTATTTCACTTAGCATAATACTCTCTAGGTCCATCCATGCTCTTGCAAAAGGTAAGATTTCCTTCTTTTTTATGGCCAAGCAGTATTCCATTGTGTAAATGTACCATACCTTTTTTATCTACTCATCTACCGATGGGCACTTGGACTGCTTCCGAATCTCGACTATTGTAAATAATGCTGCACATTTTTACAACATTTTAAAAATTATTATTACCATATTTTTTGGACTATAAGATACACCTTTTTCCCCAAATTGGGGAGGAAAATAGGGGTGCATCTTATAGTCCAAATGTAGCTTACTTGGCTCACTACAGGAATTCTGCTTTAAAGGATGTTATTAAATATTTTACCACATCTTTTGCTTCACAATTTTTTTCTTATTTTCCTCCTCTAAAATCTAGGTGCATGTTATGGTCCGAAAAATACAGTATTTTGGTAGGTGGCACAGAGATGTGTATGAATCTAGTCAAGTCTGCAGTAGGTGGGAATAGATATGTCATGTGTCCTCTCTGAGTGTTTAGTCAGATTTTTATTTTTCTAACCTGCACTCAATATTACACACTAGCTTCATATAATTGTGAGATGATCCATGAGAAAACAAGGTCAATAAGATCTCTTGCCTAGTAACAAATTACCAAGTAAGGCAGATGACAGCACAAAAACTGTTTAAACTGTTTAAAACTGTTTAAACATTACCTTTGGTAATGTAGATTATGTTCGTACCAATTTATGACATGATTCCATCATTCCAGGATTGTCCCTTCCTGTCCTCAGTAGCCATCTTTTGCAAATAGTTATAGGGGTATAATATATGGTTCTGCCCTCACAAAGGTTCAGGGTCCGAAAATAATAATTAGCTCAGAACTAATTTTTGTACTGGCTATTCTTTTCTATTTTTTTAATAAGAGAATTCCTGTTTCATCCATTTTCTTCTTCTTAGTTACTCTCCTAGATTTTAGATTTGCCATATTACTGTGTGATATGAAACAGACAGGTACAGTCTACTAGTGGTGTTTGTGAATTGATTATACAAATGTGAAATACATATTGATCCTCTTACAAGTTTCTTCCAGCTCCTGATTCTTTTACCTCCCATTGTAGCTGTCTATAAAACATTCGCTGGAGGACCTTACATAGATCAGGGAGCATTTTTAAGCAAGGCAAATTCTTCATTTGCCATTTATTTTGCAAACTATCAGAATTATTAGTAATGAGGAACTGAACCACCCAGCAAATAACTTCAGTTGATAAAATTGAAGAACCTATTAATTTATCAAAAAAGAAAATAAAGCGCCTAGGAGTTAATAACAAGAAATGTCAAGACCCGTATGACGAACACTGTTAAACACCCCTGAAGGGCGTGGAGTATGCAAGACCGAGTGAAAGGCACACCGTGTTTGTGAACAGAAAGGCTCAAGTATCACAAGGGTATCATTTATTCTGAAGGTAATTTATAACTTCAGATTCCATATTATTGCTGTCTTAATTTTTTAGAAAATTATAGTCAACATACCTTTCCATTTTCAAGCATAAAAATGTAGGCCTAAAATATTTCTGTAGTTTTTTAGCATGTGAGGGATAGTCCTGCACATTTCCATAAGAACTTCTTTGCATTTGTTGAAGTACAGATGTGATGAGAAAATATAAATACTTGCATTTGAGCCTCCAAATTCTAACGTATGTGTAATGCACCTATATATAAAATATGAAAGCATACGCATATCCATCTGTGACAGCTCATTTATTTTACACTCAGAATCATTTTCAAATAACTAAAATCTGAATTTTATTTGGAATGTGTTGCCTCTTTTTTGTCCTAGAAAAGTGTTGGAACTGTTTTGTTTTTGGGGTTTTTTTTGCTAAATGGTTAACTTTTGGGCTGGAATGTCTGCTTTCTGATATATATATTTTTTCATTCTCCAAATGAATACAGGCTCCCTAAATCCAAACTTAATAAAGTCTTTCGATGATCTAGGAGTACATATTGAGATTATTTCCCACAGATACCAACTGCCATTCTAAATTTAATAGTGTTGTAAGGAACAAATAAAGGTATTATTTTTAGTGTGTTTCCCCATTACATGAGCATCTAATCTAAATAGTTTCTTAATCCTGGTAGTTCAAACTTTTATCAGTGATCATTTTTGTGGGTTGAACCTAAATTAAGACACCAACGCCCAGATAATTCCTCTGCATTTCTTTTATCTTAAAAGAAAATGGTGGTGGGGGGGTGGTAGCTGTGTCTAAGAAAGGGTAGGATGAGGGATTCTTGTGGACAGTTTTGGGCTCACGTGAATCTGCACATGTGATGAACTGAGAAAATGGCATGGAACTAAACACACGCACACACACAAGTGCAGGAAAAACTGGTGGCAGGATGCAGCCTGTGGATTGTTCCTACATCAGCTTTCTGGGTGTGATATGTTGAATGGTGGTTATGCAAAATGGTCCCGTCAGAGGAAACTGGGTGCAGGGTATAAGCCATCTCTCTCTCTAATTTCTTACAACTGCATGCGACTCTAAAATTATCTCAGACCAAAAAGCTGAAAAACTAGGTCACATTATTTTAATGTTTTTGAATTGGAAATGACTAAAAGTCAGATATCAAACCTAGTTAAAATAGTAAACATCTTTTTTAAATTTCTTATTTTTCAGCTTTGGAATTTTTAAAATTTTAAATTAGAATAAGTTCTTAAAAACTGATACTGTTCAGCAAAGGGGTCTTTAATGTACCGTGACAAACACAAAAGTTTATTACACGTCTTCAGCGACTGAAGACATGTTAACAGAGTGGGTTACTAAAGGGAATACAGCCTTACGTTGGGGACTTAGAGAGAAAGAGACATTAATTATTTTGAGAACTGGCAGAGTCCCTTTGTACCTTATTTGTTTACAATGGTCTCTATTGTTTTTATTTTATTTCTTTATTTTTATTTTATTGTTGTTGAAGTACAGTTGTCTGCCTTTTCCCCCCACCTTTCCCCCACTCCCCCCCTCCCCCACCCCAGCCATCACCACCTCCTTCCCCTGATTCCATCCCACCTTGGTTTTGTCCATGTGCCCTTTATAGTTGTTCCTGAAAACCGTTCATCCTTTTCCCCCCATTATTCACTCCCACCTCCCCTCTGGTTACTGTCCGTTTGTTCTTAATTTCAGTGTCTCTGGTTATATTTTGCTTGCTTGTTTGTTAAAAGGGAACCCTAGTGCACTGTTGGTGGTATTGTAGTCTAGTGCAGCCGCTGTGGAAAACAGTAAGGAATTTCCTCAGAAAACTAAAAATGTAACTTCCTTTTGACCTGGCAATTCCACTGCTAGGATTATATCCCAAGAACCCTGAAGCACCAATGAAAAAGAACCTGTGCACCCCAATGTTCATAGCAGCACAACTTACAATAGCCAAGTGCTGGAAGCAACCTAAGTGCCCATCAGCAAATGAGTGGATCCAAAAACTATGGTATATTTACACAATGGAATTCTATGCAGCAGAAAGAAAGAATGAGCTTCTACCCTTTGTGACAGCATGGATGGAACTGGAGAACACTATGCTAAGTGAAGTAAGCCAGATGGTGAAAGACAAATACCATATGATCTCCCTTATAAGTGGAACCCACAACAGTCTCTATTACAAATGAAGTAATGGATCAAAAAAGCTTTATTTTTCCAAGGTTCTATTTATTGTTTTAACACAGCAGTAATTGATTGCCTACCTTTTATCTCTGGCCTTTTCCTTCATCATCTGTCAGTCTGTTCATTTTTATAGGGTCTAGCACAAAAAACACCCCTTTTTATTATAAAATCATAAGCCTGTAATTCAGTAACATAACATTATCACATTCAAACACATCATATGGCATTTTAGGTGAAATGTTCAAATTAAAACTATAAATTATTACACCCATCTTATTACCCTAGTAGCCACACCCAAGCAGGCGTTACTTCTGCCGGACCCTGTACTTTAAAAACTTTTCCTTTAGTTCATTCCAACTTGCCATAAGAATAGTAAAAATAGACAAACAAATAATCTTTTCAGAGTGTACGTCTTTAGGTGGTGGCATTTATATGATTAAAAAACCCTGTTATGTGTGGGTACTTTGTTAGTGTTTTGTTTTATTTATTTGTATTACTGTACCTCTTTTAGAATTTTTTTGTGCTGATTTTAAAAAAGTAGCTCTTACCATCGTGTAGTTCACAAAATAAGTAGGCAGTGGCTGTAAGGCATTCAAGCAGCCAATGGAATGCGCGGGCTGCAGGATGAAGTTGTTAAGAGTGTGGGCTCTGCCCCACTGCCTGGGTTTGGATCCTGGGTTTGAATCCTGCTTCTACCACATCGTGATCTTGGGAAGCTATCTCAACCTCTTTTTCCCCAGTTTAGTGGTGTTAATATTTTGTTTCCCTGGTACAGTAGTGGTATTAATGCATTGATGTTATATGTGTGTGTATACACACTCACATAAATTGGTTGCAACAGTAGCTAGGAATTATTCAGTAAATGTTAATGCTATTTTACCACTACTCATAGTTGTGGTTTTAGTCTCATGAGACATCTCTTGTCTAGGGGCTGACCTGGGGAATGGGCAGGAGTGACAACATGAATGTGGTCCGGGGAATATTCACACAGATTTAATACACCATCTTGAGCACCTGTAATGTTGAAGGCAAATGGATGTACTATAGGGAAATGTGTTTTCCTTAATTTGGTCTATAACTAATCAGATTCTACTCCTGAATCTTGAAACCTTGGTTAAATATCCATTCAACAAATGTTTGTCGAGAGCTGGTTCTGTCCTTGGAACTTAAAGATATAGCAGTGAAGGAAATACACAAAATCTTTGCAGCTGTGTTGCTTACTTTCTATTGGCAAGAGACAGGCAATAACAACAAAATAAGTAAATTATAGTGTATTTTAGAAGATAATAATTGCCATGGGGAGAAAGCAAAGAAGGAGGCTTAGAGAGTTGAGGAATGCCAGTAAAGGCAAATTATTTCAAATAAGGTTATCAGAGTAGCTTTCACCCAATGAAAAAGTGCCATTGGAACAAAGAATGAAAGAGGACAATTTGTGTGCATGCCTGGGAGAACAGCATCCTAGGCAGAGAGAAGCACCAGTGCAAAGGCCCTGTGGCAGCACAGTGCCCAGCATATTTGAGGAACAACAAAGAAGCCAGTGTGGCTGGCATAGAGTGAGCAAAGGGGAGTGTAGTTGTGGAGTTTGAGAACAGAGAAGAGTCAAAGATGATGACAACGTTTTTAATCTGCATAGCTGATACCTCAGATTTTTTTATGTCTGAGGTGGGAAGACTGATGGTGGAGCAGGAAAGAAAACTAGTGGGAAAGAGGAACTAAGTACTAGATCTAGTTTAAAATTTAAAACAGTCCCTTTCTGTCTTGGGCCAAGAAAGCTTAGTCTCACAGATAACTTCCTTGACACCTGGGTAGGCCAGGTTATGCATCCTTGGGCAGAAGACTTGGCTCCCGTGGCTCCTCTGTCACAGAATGAATTCTTCATCCATTTGCCTGTAGCTTCCCTGCAGGTGTTTATTTACTGGCTGGAGTCTGTAGCTGGGGCAACTTGTCATCTGCTTCATTTCATCTTGGGCAGAGTCCCCTGTAGCACTGGCCAACTTGATCTCACCTTCACTCCCTCTGCTGCCCTCAATTCTTCTGAGACCGTTTTGATTCCACAGAAATGTCTGCTTTGCAGCCTCCCTACATTATGGCAGCTTCTCAGGTAGGTGTTCCAGCCAGGCTCTCAACTGCTACTGCTTCCCTTTTGGACTACACAGGAACACAAGGCTAATCAGCAGTTAAACCTCGTGTCCTCCTTTTTTACCTGACAGTACTCTCATCAGCCAAGGTGATGTGGCTTTGCTGTCTGGGGCATCTGAGAGGCATTCCTGTCCCTGAGATCTGAACAAGGACCAAGAAGCTAGAGCCCTACTCTGCCCTCAGTTTTACCCCTGCAGATCTAATGAGCTTCTTCTTCTGTAGGCAGAGAAAGAACGGAAAATCAGTTCCCACGTGAGGCTGTCATGTCCGGCTTCCTTTCTCCTCCCTGCCCTCCTCTGACACACCAGAGGAGCAGACTGTCTCATGTATCCCGCTTCTGTCTGGGTATCCTTCACATTCAATCTATACGGTCAACTAGACAAGCATGTTCCTTGATTTGCTTAAATGGAAGACAGAGTATTTTCTCTCAAGTTGGTGTTTTGGCTAACAAGCCTGTCTGGCTCCATAAATCCTCTTTTGCTCGAAAGAAGCTAAATATTACATTGTTATTTCCCTTTGAATTCCTCATGTCACAAAATCTGTTACTAATTCAAAACAAAACCTCCACTCAGTCCACTTAGAATGACTAGGACAAAGCCTACATACCGAGAAAGACAAAAGGGAAGAACAAATAATTTCAAGATCTGTAACTGTAGTATGTACATACAGCCCCTGAAGTATCATGGTCTTTGTTTCGTTTTGTTTCGTTTTGTTTCAGCAAATGCGAGTCCGCGAGTCCTGTGCGATAGCTGTGGCCGTGTTGGACGTGGTAACGTTACCTCCCGAACGTTGAAGCGTGTCTGGTTTTCCACTCTTGTCTTCACAACCCTTTGTTCAGTGAATCTTCTTGTAATCTTCCCTCAACACTTATTTAATAAGTAAAACAAAGCACATGCAAATTCTGATTTGACATATCTTCACGTTTTGAGGTAAACAGATAGAACAGATGTTACAGTGTCACGTCCTCCGTATTTCTATTTAAAAATGTTGGCCTGTTTTCTCTTCAGCATTTTCCAAGTTAGCCCGAGTTGTTGAAAACAAAATTCAAGAACAGACAAAAGAGAAAATGTCTGTGCCTTATTTTAAGAATAAAATAAGTTAAATAAGTGTTTTTCAAATGTGATTTTAATAGTAGTAAGTATAGAGAGGAAAAAAAATAGAAAGTATTTCATTAAAAATCCCTAATCTCAGATATTTTAAAAGGTGTGTTTAAAGACATTCAATTGAATGACTATTAGATACATTTTGAGAAATACAATTACAGCATGAAAATAGAAAATCCATTACCTATTCCTCAGTACCCCTGAATTCTTTTTATTGTGTAATGAAAATACCATTCTAGTTTTAGTTCATCGATAAGATATGTTTTATAGTAAAGCTAAAATAAGAGAAGAAAATCTTGTATCTCTGAAAGGTCACATTGATTTATAGTTTCTTCCTTTCAATGTTTAGAAAACTTTCTCCTATCTCAAAGTTTAGTTGCTGGCATTTGGTAATTTGATGTGACCTAAATTCAGAAGAACAGCTAATATCAAGGAGTCCTGTCTGATAAGGTACACAGTCTGCTGACAGGTCCCTCTTTGCCCTGAATCATCACCTGTCACTCTCTCCTCTGTCATCACTCACGTTCTGTAATGCTTCCCTACCTTTGTTATGTTAATGTGCTCAGCCTGTCCTGTACAAAAACAAAACAAAACAAAAATAAAAACAACCCAACCCTCTCTGAATTTTGCACCCCATCTGGGTACAACTTTATTTCACTCTTATACAAAGGTCTTCAAAGGAGCATCCTGTTCTGCTCATTGACTTTTCAGCTCCACCACTGTTTTGTCAAGCCACTGAAATCTAGTTTGTCATCGTCCTGCTTGTCCGAAACCACCGTCACTGTGATCAGTGGTGATATTCTAATCGTAAAATCCAAAGGCCACTTTTCAGCGGACTTGCTTCATTTCCCTGTAGCACTTGACATTGGTGGCTGCTCTCTTCTCAGTGAGCTCTCCTGACAGCACTCATCTGTGCTTACTAAGTGTATTTCTAAACTTTTCTCACGTTTCTCTATTGTATTGTTCCTTTCTATTTCATAACATGCCAGTTCCGCCATCTCGCCGGATCTTACAACCTGTGCATTCTTGACAACTAGCCACAACTTCTCTGTCTCAACAAACCGTCAAATCCACAAATCCAATTTCTACCCTCTGTTTAAAAACCTAAGTGGGCGACTAGTTATAGCATGTTGTTTTTTGCGGGACTTTTACGGCCACCAGACACGTGTCCAAGAAGAATGGCACTGCTTGCTTATTTGTATTGCGTGTTTCATTTGCCTTTAATCTTGTCAGAATTTCTGTACACGTACACTTTGTGATGACTCCCTACTGCATCCATTACAAAACTTTATTAAGTACTTCTGGGTGTAGAATATTTTTAAATTACTATTTCTCAGCAATAAATGCAAGATATTAACAAAACCCTATCTAGTTTTAATTATCATATTTTAAATTTTAATCTTCTTGGAACGTACATTGAACTGTGTAGACCTATAAAACTATAATTTTATTTGGTCTGTCCCTAGAGGGGGGCAGTTGGTCTATTGGCCTTTGCTTATGAAAATGTTTAGAGAGTGACTTCCTTCTTTCCCCTTTCTTTGGATAACATTCTTTTAAGCTGGAATTCTATGCATCTAAGAATATGTATGCTGTTCTGAGAGAACAGCATGCTCTCCTTTCTCTTCCCTTGCCTGGCAGTCAGCCCCAGCCAACTGCTGATTATTCGCTGCGGCTCTGCGTAAGGTGAGCATGTCCTGCCTGGGTCTTCCTGTCATTTGCTCATGATTAACCCTCCCCTGAGAGTCTGACCTCAGGTACGGGAGAGGACGTTGTGGTTTAACTGTGAGTTGGGATTACCCATGCCTTTCCCACCCCCCCAGATACCTGCATGACTACTATTACTTCTCACTAAACAGAGAACTGATTTATCTGATTAATAACATTTTTCTTTGTTAGCTTATAGGAAGTTTTAAAGTGAATGTTGCCCCATTTAAGGATGAAAAGTAAAGCTCTTCTTAATGTAGTGGGAAGGCCAGGAATTTAGGAAGGACTTGTATTTATATTCATTGGTCTGTGTATTTTAACACAAAATTCTGTGTTAATATTGGTTTCACAGCGAAATAATACTCCATGTTCTTGTAGGTTATAATACATGTTCTAATTGAACACATGAAAGTGTGTGGACTTATTTAATATTCCACTGTTAGAGTAGATCTGTGTTGGAGAAATAGCAGACAGATTGCTATGCCTTGTATTTAGTATTACTGACGTACTCTGTTACTTTGGCATTTTCCCCACCTTCTTGTTCTTTTCCTCAATTTATTATATAATTATTAAAGCAGATATAATTTAGGAAATCACTAAAATTAATCTATAATTTATAGTAGTTCCTGTAATCCCCTCTCCTCACTGTCCCCTCCCCACTCCCCCCTGTCCATTGTTAGATTGTTCTTAACTTCAATGTCTCTGGTTATATTTTGTCTCCTTTTTTTTTCTATTTATAATGTTCCAGTTAAAGGTGACATCATATGGTATTTGTCCCTCACCGTCTGGCTCATTTCACTTAACATAATGCTCTCCAGTTCCATCCATGCTGTTGCAAAGGGTGTAAGCTCCTTCTTTCTCTCTGCTGCATAGAATTCCATTGTGTAAATATAGTACTATAAAGGACACATGGACAAAATCAAGGGGGAGGGTGGAAGTGGGGGAAGGACGGGGGTTTGGCTGGGGTGGGGTGGAGGGATGGGGAGAAAAGCCACACAACTGTAATTGAATAACAATAAAAAATTAAAATTAAAAAAAATAAATAAAAATAAAACATAACTCTTACAAAGCAACATTTAAAAGTATAACAATTCAATTTTTTTAAATAAAAAAATTAATCTATAATTTTAAAAATCTTTTGATGATTATATGTATAAACTTTAATTCATGGATGCACTTGTTAAAAATGCTTTCCTTTAAAATATTTTTATATTTTATCCATTTTATAAAAGAACTTTCTTGGCCTCTAATATAATAAGCCTTTTATAGAGTGCACAAATTATTTGTGCGCATGTGTGTATATGTACATAAATGTGCGCACACACAAGATGAACAACAGGACCCTACTGTTGTTTAAGCTTCTCAAAGCCTAGTGTCTTTTTAATGAGTGTATTCTGAGTCTAATGTATATTTAACAAAGTTTGTCACATTTTTGTTATTTAAAAGCAGTTGCATCTCCCTTATAGCTAACTGAATTTAGAAAGACTAATGCTTAAATATGTAGCAGTTTGGGTAACCAAGAATTCTGTCACTATTCTTGCCCTCTTTGACTCCAGCTCTGTCTTCTCCTACTAATGGTCTCTCTAAGTTCACTTGCCTATTCCACGTTAGTGGTGCCTCCAAATTGTGCCTTGATCTCCTCCTCCTGAGATTTTGAGCAACCTGAGGGTAAGAAGCATTTCTTGTCCAACCTTGTGTCTCAAGTGCGTGGCGTATTGTGAGGTGCCATAACAGTTTCTTCATAAATATTTTGGGATAATTATTTTGCTGAGAAAAATTCTATCTTATGATTTCTTTATCTTGGTCTTTTTTTCTTGCACCCGTCTACTGGCTGCCCTCAAAAGGAGTGGATGTAATTCAGAATTGGTGGTGAGAAACAGTATAGGTGAAATGATAACAAAGTAATATGTTTTGGACAATTCTAATAAATGTACTAAAGTTATCTGATTTAGTTATAACAAAGTTTTCTAAAACAAGCAAGAACTTCTCGCACTTATTTTTCTCTGAAAATAGAGACGGACTTGTAATGCTGCTCTTTTTATACCACCTTTGGGGAATGTCTCCAGTGTTTAAACACCCTTCTATTTGCTGTCATTAACTGATAGGAAGGTGGGCGGTGGAGGGCTCTGGTGAGCTTCCTGTGTGGTGCCTTACTCTGATCTCAGAGCTGGGGAAACAACATGAAATATGACAGCTTGTTTATAGAAAAACATTAGTTATTCAGGTTTGACAAATATTGTGAAGAGCTTGCTAAAGCCGATGCTATCTTTTAAGTCAGAGGAAAGAATGTTGATTTCGCTTTTATTTTTATTTTTTAAAAGATTTTACTTATTTATTTTTAGAGAGGGGGGAAGGGAAGGAGAAAGAGAAGTAGAGAAACATCAGTGTGTGGTTGCCTCTCGAGTGCCCCCAACTGGGGACCTGGCCCGCAACCCAGGCATGTGCCCTGACTGGGAATCGAACTGGTGATCCTTTGGTTTGCAGGCTGGTGCTCAATCCACTGAGCCACACCAGCCGTGGCTGACTTCACTTAAAAAAAAATTACATGGATGTAGAATGGGCAGTGAGTAACTGAATTTATGCATATGTGTTGGCAAGGCTATGAGGAGACAGTTAAGGTCAGTGTGGATTATGGACCAGACAAGTGAAAACAGTAAGTGTAAGGATTGGAAGAAATCCTAAAGAACTCATGAAGGAATTACTGATCATCTGGAAACATTTTTGTTGTTTGAAGTAAAATTAACATAATATTTAATACTTCTAACCAGCATAGAATATAGAGAAGCATGCATTTTGGTTGAGGGTTAATATTTAATGTTGCGGTTAAATTTAAATACTGGCAAGTCTGTATTTTATAAAAGAACTGAGGGAGAACTAGACATAGATAATCAGATAGAGACTTAAATCTATTAAAAGTCAACCCAGAATAAGGTGAGGCAGCTATCAGAAAGAGGGAGAAGAGATAAATAAATGATTTAAGGCTTTTTATAGAGGGATAAAAACATTCATGTTAATTGCTATACTATATATAGGGTCCATCACAAACAATGCCCCTTTTTTATTACAGAATCGTAAGCATATAATTCTGTAACATAACAATATCACCACACTCAAGCACACCATATGACATTTTAGGTGAAATATTCAAATTAAAACTATAAATTATTACACCCGTATTATTACCCTATGAACCACACTCAAGCAGGCCTTACTTCTGCCAGACCCTGTATTACATCTGCCATCTGGGAAAATAATTACCCATTCATCATATTCTTTAAAGAATAGGGCATATCATCAGAAAATAGCAGACATTCAGTGGTCAAATGTTTATTTCAAGTTAATTTTATTTTTTAAATTTAGGAATGGAGTTAGAACATTTCGAATGATGTAATATAAAAGTGTTCTTTATATTTTCGGTAGAAGATCTTTTATGTGAAAATAGCATTTGAGTTTATTTTCTTTCACAGCAGGATTACAGATTATCCCCAATGATTGTACCCAAGAAAAAAAGTGATGGAAAGTCTGGATCGACGGTATATATGCTGTCCCATTTCATTTTAATTGAATTGGGGCTCTCAGGTCACCTGTGGGAACCTGCGTTTAACTGAGGGGCAGTTCTTCCTGACTTCAGCTGCTCTGTAATTTTCCCTTGAGCATAAATATCTCTTCAAGTGTAACTGTCCATGTTGAAAATAGAGGGTGGACAGCAATTGACAAATAGCCTTTTCTTAAGCCAAGAAAATGTGAAAAATATAGATTAGTTCATGCTAGCTTTCTGTAATAGGGACTCTACTATACAATTCTAAAACATATGAAGGATGTCTTTTAAACATTTTGTTGAGCATCCAAACATGTTTCTTGTTAAAGCTCCTAAATTATTTGTTGTTTCATTGCCAATCTAATGCTTAATTACAATGAAGGTCTTGTAATTTTATGTATATATCATAAGAAATAATGTAGCTCTATTTTTCTTTTGATACATATCTAAATCTTTTACTTTATCTTTTCATTGGGTTCAATCGCACTTGGCAATTCATGCATTTCATCAACTCTAGACTATTTCTTGAGAATGAGTAATTTTTTTTGTTAAATATACAAAAGGTTCTAATTCCTGGAAAACTAAAGTTACTTTCTTACATTTTCACTTTAGTTTTACTTGACCTAAAAACACAGCTTTTTAAAAACTTTCTTTTGTATATTTTTGGTTAAATTCACTGTCTTTGGATTAAAACTACTTGCATGGGAAAATTGCTTTCTAGCTGTTTTTAATGCTAAGACATCTATACATAAGGAACAGATTATCATCACAAAAGAAGCAGACAGAAATATACACTTATGAACACACACACACTCCAAGTTTAAAGAAATGTTGAAGTAAACTCTTTTTAGGTAATTTAATGACAGAAGTACTTCATATGTAAAAACTTTTTTTTTAGATGTGGTGCTTTTCCTTTTTGGCTCTCAAAGTTGTCAAGTATGAGGCCACTATCATTTTGAAACCAAAATCAGAAAAGGAATATAAGAAAAGAACATTTTAGACTAATTTTACTTACAAATATAAATGCAAATATTTAATAGTGTGTGAAAAAGGTATTATATAATGGTCAAGTTGTCTTTGTCCCAGAACTCAAAGATTTACTTTAATACTAGGAAATCTATAAATGTCATTTACCATATTGAAATTAAGATTAAATGAGAAAAATCACAGGATCATATCAAGAGTTACAGGAAAAAAGTATTTGATTAATTTCTACACAAATTCACATTATAAAGTTTCTTAGTAAATTAAAGGATATCTACCAAAAATTTCCTTAAAGCCATCATTTAAAATAGGAGCATGCTAATTTTTAAAAAAAGGTACAAGAATTGATTCTTGTTATCACCACTTTTATTCAACCTTATTCTATTATGAATTGATAGCCAATGCAATAAAATAAGAGAAATTTATAAGGATAGGAAAAAATTAAAAGTACCATGATTTATAGATAAACTGATTATTAAAAGAATAATAATCTACAGACAAAAGATTAGAAATGAGAAAATAAATTAATAAGTATCTGCATCTAAAATCAATTACATTTCTAGTTTCTAGCAAGGAACAATGAGAAAACATAGTTTTTAAGATTTCATTTACAAAAGCAACACAATGATAACATGCTCTGGAATATACCTATGAAAAGATGTTTAATTTGTACACATACACATTGTAAAACCTTACTGAGATGCTTTAAATAATAGATAAATAAATTATGATATAGCTAATATTTATGAATAGGAAAACTTTATATATCATAAAGGTTTCCAGTTCCAAGTTAACCTGTGGATTTAGTGATGTTAACTCTAATATCAAAATCTTTTTTATGTAACTTGACAAGCTGATTCTAAAATGTTTAAGGATGTATAAATGAACAAATGTAGCTTAGAGCAATTCTGAAGCAAACAAGGATGGTGTCTTATGCTAGTAGATGTCAAAGTTTATTGTGAAGCTTTAATAAATAAGACTAGTGTGGTATTGCTTCAGGGTTAAACAAATCAGTAGCTATCCCAGAAACAGAAAAATGAAACTTTGAAATATGACAGAGTTTACATGGTATATTAGGGAGAAATGGAGGACTGTCGAGTATATGGTAGGGAAAATGGTTAATCTGTATGGAAAAAAATGAAAAAGGATCATTTACTTATTGCCAGTTTTGACTATTTGAAAATTAAATGCTTCTGTTCATCAGATGATATTTTTAAAAAAGAAGAGACAAAGAAACAAACTACAGATTAAGAGGTACATATTAGTTTTTTAAAATATATTTTATTGATTATGCTATTACAGTTGTCCCATTTTTTCTCCCCTTAATTCCCCTTTGCCCTGTACCACCCTGAGCAAGCATCATATCCATGGGTTATACATATAAGTTCTTTGGCTTCTACATTTACCATACTATTCTTAACCTCCCCCTGTCTACTTTGTACCTATCCTCATGCTTCTTGTTCCCTGTACCTTTTCCCCCACTCTCCCCCCATTCTCTCCCAGCTGACAACCCTCCATGTGATCTCTATTTCTGTGAATCTGTTCCTGTTCTAGTTCTTTGCTTAGTTTTTGTTTTAGGTTCAGTTGTTGATAGTTGTGAGTTTTGTCATTACTGTTCATAGTTTTGATCTTCTTTTACTTAGATAAGTCCCTTTAACATTTCATATAATAAGGGCTTGGTGATGATGAACTCCTTTAACTTTACCTTATCTGGCAAGCTCTTTATCTGCCCTTCCATTCTAAATGATAGCTTTGCTGGATAGAGTAATGTTGAATATAGGTCCTTGCCTTTCATGACTTTGAATGCTTCTTGCCAGCCCCTTCTTGCCTGTAAGGTTTCTTTTGAGAAATCATCTGATAGTCTTATGGGCACTCCTTTGTAGGTAACTGTCTCCTTTTCTCTTGCTGCTTTTAAGATTCTCTCCTTATCTTTAATCTTCGATAATGTAATTATGATGTTCCTTGGTGTGTGCTTCCTTGGGTCCAACTTCTTTGGGTCTCTATGAGCTTCCTGGACTTCCTGGAAGTCTATTTCCTTTGCCTGATTAGGGAAGTTCTCCATTATGTTTTCAATTTCTTGCTCTTCCTCTTCTCCTTTTGGCACCCCTATGGTTTAGATGTTGGAATGTTTGAAGTTCCTAAGCCTCTCCTCATTTTTTTGAATTCTTATTTCTTCATTCTGTTCTGGTTGAATGTTTATTTCTTTCTTCTGCTCCAAACCATTGCTTTGAGTCCCAGTTTACTTCCCTTCATTGTCGGTTCCCTGTATATTTTCCTTTATTTTACTTTTCATAGTCTTCACTTTACCTCTATTTTGTGACCATACTCAACCAATTCTGTGAGCATCCTGATTACTAGTGTTTTGAATGGTGCATCTTATAGGTTAGCTATCTCTTTGTCGCTTAGTTATATTTTTTCTGGAGCTTTGATCTGTTCTTTCATTAGTGCCATATTTTTTTTTTTGTCTGGGCAGAGTTATTACACAGTAAGGGGTGGAGCCTTAGGTATTCACCAGTGTGGGGCAACCCGCGTTGCTGTGTTATGGCCCTGTATGTGGCAGAGGGGTCTGAGAGGGAACAATGCTGCTTTCTTGGCTCTCTGCCAGCTTTCAGTTACTTCCTCCTCTACCCACAAGCAAATTGGGCCCTTCTGGTGCTGATTCCCTGGTTAGTGGGTGGTTTTGTGAATGTTCTGGGACCCTCTGGGTCTCTCCAAGCAACTGTCCTGTGAGGTTGGTAGTTTCTCCTGCCACCTCAACCCCCATAGGTTTTTTTAGTCAGAGGTTTTGAGGTTTTATTTCCCCATGCTGGAACCCTGGCTTGCATGGTCTGTATCGCACTCGACTTGCTCCTCCTGGTTTATCGCATGCAAATGTTGGACTGCCCACTCTGCCAGCTGCCGCCTTGTCCCAATCCTCCAGCCACAGCCTTGCTGCAAGTCCTTTCTACCCCACTGCCCATCTCTGCCCCTCCTACCTATCTGGATGAATTTTTCTTCTTTAACAATTTGGTTATTGGACTTTCATACAGTTCAATTTTCTGGCAGTTTTGCTTATTTTTGTTTTTAAATTATCCTTCTTTTGGTTGTGCGAGGAGGCAAAGTGTATCTACCTATACCTCCATCTTAGCCGGAAGTCCTACCATAAGAGGTACATATTAGTTTTAAAATTGAACTAACCAAGGATTATTATCAAGAATATGAACTACAATAAGAAAAGGCAACAACTCAATCAAAAGTGGGTGGAAGACATGAATAAACATTTAATTAAAAGAAAGACATATAGGTCCAATAAACATGAACAAATAATGAGATAATTGCAGGTTACTAATTCAGTAAAATCCCTTTTTTCACTCAGTTGACATACATTTAAATCTAACGACATGAAGTGTTAGAAAGGGAAATGGATCACTAGGGCCTTATTCTTGGTGCCATGTAAAGTGGTACAATTTCTCTTGAAAATAAATGGTGTTATCTTATAAAGTTGTTTATAAGACCCCTATAAACAACTCAAAATAAGACACTCATTTGCCATATTTTTCAGTTATATAACTCTTGAATTCTTACCCAAGTGAACCTCTTGCATATGTCTAATGAGTGGCATGTTCAAGAATGTTCATAGAATCACTGTTTAGCATGGCAAAAATCAGGAAGACTCAAATGTTCATCAGAGTGTTTGAATGGCAATATACTAAGTAAGGCATTATAGTGTTCTCTTCAGTTATGTGCATTTTGATACTTTCCATAAATAGAAGGAATGAATGAATGACTGAAATACAAAAGATCATGTAAGGGAGCAGGAGAGAGTAAAAACGAGTAGGAGTGATTGTAAGATTAAACCAAAATGGCTATAATTAACGATTTCATTAAGGATTTCTCTTTGAGCCTTACAAGAACTCTGCACTTTAAACAATACCTAAGTAGTGTGCTACACAAATAGTATCCTTATGGGTTAATGGGGAACTGTGTCTATATTACTTTCATGAAGTAGGGCAAGGTGTTTGGGTCACTTTATAGGGCAGAATGTGAAATTAGTTCTCTGGTAGTTAAGCTGTTGTGAGTGTTTACCTTAGTGTCATCTCTGTAATAGAGGTAGCTCCTTGCCAGTGTCTATGTGGAAATAAAGTAAAGCAAGTTAGTATGAAATATATAGCCTTTATTCTATCTCATTCACACGTGTACTGGTATGTGTGTGTGTGTGTATCTCTATGCATATTTATATATATATACACACATACACACATATTTGAGACATATTTTTTCTTAATTTAAACTGTGGAGTTTTTCTAAAGGTCGAAGAAATTTTCTTATAAGGAGAAGAAAATTAGGTCTTAAACCTTTTCTTTAACCAATTTTAAGATATGTTTTACATTTGACTTTCAATATTGACTTTACATTTGACTTTGGAACCTCGCAGTCCATTTTGTGGAAATGGGATATGTTCATACTTTGAGTACTATAGGATTACATGTTGGTGAGCAGAAGTGGAAAATCTTTATAATGATGGTATCTCCAAAATATCTATAAGGTGATAACAATGGTGGTGAATACTTGCAGGAGTAATTATTATGCTTATGGACTACTTACTATACACTAAGTATAGTGTTTCTTTTTTTAGTAATTTTCTTCAGTTCTTTTTGATTTAGATATTGTTCAGAGATTACACAATTGATGTGTCAAAGCTAACATTGGAACCCGGATATTCTGAATAAAATCTTATAGCTCCTTATCATTTCTCTGGCAAAAATGTGTACATTTTTCAAAGTGGAAAAATATTAATGGGTATTCAAGAAACATTCTTTCGAATTCTTTTCTCTGAGGAAAAAAAGGTAAATCAACCTCTTTTTATAATTATTTATTTTCTCTGCTGGTTTACTTTCAAAATTTGCCAACCATTAATTTCCTGCAAAAGACCAGTGATTCAAAGTCCTTCATTTATTGTTTTTGCTGTGAAGATAGTATATTATTGGATTAATTAATTAATTTCTTGGGATTTACAAAAGCTTATCTTTTCTAGAGTTCTGATGCTTAAAAAAAAGAGGAAGGGAAAGCATACTTATCTCCTTTAAGAAAACCAAAGGTAGGACCGGATTACAAGCTGTAAGCAATTTTACATTTTGGAGTGTCATATTCATTTGCTTTAATTTATTTTAAAAATGCTTATCAGCTCATTAATAAAATAATAATTTGAGTGAGGCAAGTAATGATAATACTTTTCTTTTAATGACTATTCTGACTTTGTGCAAAAAACCCCACAAAGTTTCCTTTATAATTTCAGAATAAAGGTGTTTTAAAATGGTTTATAATTATGTAAATCTTCTAGTAAAATGGTAATTTTTAATTTTTGCTACTACTGTAAATTTCTCTGTTATTGTTAATTATGGTCCAAAATAGGTTTTAGGTGAAAAAAGCACCCTGAATATGACAAGTGCCATTGTATAGGTCTTAGTGTGCATATTTACCTGCCTTTTCTAAGAAGATTTCTAACCATTACTCTTTTATTTAAATCTCACATATTTTAGAGACAAAGTTTACAACCTCTCAAAACAAGTTATATTGGGAAGATAAACATAGGAATTACATTGCCACTGGTAATTGTCCCTTCATTTCACAAACTTCAGTGGCATGATTATACAGGAAATTATCATCTTTCTATTTTACTTAGTCTTCATGTGATACAATATTTTTCTGGATGCTATAGCACTTCTGAATTAAAAAACAAACATTCGAATTAGCAAGCATAGAGGTCAAAGAAATTTTAGAAGAAATGAGAAAATAAACCACACTACAGATGTGCCATTAAAGGGCACAAACATCTACCTGTAATTGGCAGTGAAAAACAAGGGACCAAGAAAAATGTTAAAAACATTGAAATTTGGTTCAAAATTCTTATGACTTCCTCTCCCCCAACACCCCCCACACTTAGTTGCTGAATATTTTACCTGAAAAACCTTAGCTATGTTGGATTTGTTTATTTGATTGTTGGTTATTTTTGTAGTTC
Source organism: Desmodus rotundus (assembly GCF_022682495.2). Lineage (NCBI taxonomy): Eukaryota > Metazoa > Chordata > Mammalia > Chiroptera > Phyllostomidae > Desmodus > Desmodus rotundus. The sequence goes on along the minus strand of NC_071393.1, from coordinate 120,892,777 downwards.
CTTTTTATAGAAACTAATTGGAACAAGTATTTTAATATATGACTATAGTATTATTAATTCTGTGATCTTATTTATTTTAAAGTCACTTTCCTATTCATTTTCATTGTACTTTTTTTGTTGCTTAATAAATGTCTCAAAATTTATATAATGATAATGTCAAGTTAATATTAGAGAACAGGAGAATTCTGTGCTTCTTGTAAAGATTATTTTAAACAATATTTCTTCCTAGTTTAAATTTTTATAATAAGTTGTATAGGCTTTTTTATTTTATACCCAGTGAATAGCTGATATGTCCTATTGATATTGACAGAAAAGTAGGCCTAGAAAACTGTAATTTATAATTAGCAGGCCACTGAGTTTCAAGGTCAGTTTATATGTATCATCTCCGTGGTATTAATCTCTGTTTTTCGCTTTTACTAAAAATTGGAATTGTGAGAGGTGCTTTTAAACTTCAGGGGCCTATCAGTTTGGATATATGTGGATAGTTTAGAAGATGTAAAATTCTCCCAGCCTGTTCCCTCTGCTCTTTTCCCAGAAAGCAAGAAGCAGAAAACAGTTTACTATATATAGACAATACAATCAGGCGATCAGTGATTTGTGAACAGTAAACCAGAAAGCAGTGTCCCCTATAATCAATCAGTCCTTCTCCATGGCTCATTAAAGTAAAGCATCCAATTTGCCCAGCTTGCAAAAAGAATGATGAATTTCATTTCGAACTTTTCACACATCCAGACTCCTTTTGGTCTGTTAGCAGTCAATCGCCTGCTTAGGTAGTGTCCATTCCCCGTAGCTTATCTTGGCACAGAAAAGAGACTTTATCTTTTAATTATTTGTAAGACATAGAAAAGATCATGGGCCTTATTTTCATGGTAGAGCCCATGGTGTTGTGTGCTGCTTTGGCATGACCCAAAGCTTGAGAATGAGTGAACTGATGCTAGGTTCAGTTTTGATAATCTTGCTTAGCAATCTCCCATGCGATATCTTTATTAATGGTGAGCCATATGTCACTAACCAGCGGGGAAGTTTGTCAAGGAACTCGCTGTCTGCAAGGGATTGGCCGACACCTGCGCTGCCTTCTCTGCAGTCCCGGTCCTTTCACTATAGAGCAGGCAGTGGTTGGTAGTTCCCCTTCCTTATTTTTAATTCAAGAAGACTTAATCAGTTTAATAGACTGTGTTTTATAAATTTATTTGCTTTCATCTCCCTAGTGGAAATATTTATATTTGTCGTATTTGATAACTTACCATCCAATAAAGTGCCGAAGTAGCTGTCTGACAAACTCATATACTCTTTCTGGGTCTGTCTTTGGTTTGATTATCTCTACCATTCTAAAGAGCTACCAAATGTTTGTAGTCCTTCCTCTGATGACCCACTGGTTTGAGTAAGGATTGTCGGGTTTAGTAGAAGTTAAAAGTAAGAAGGTAAAAAGCCGTTGAATGTGGTCATTCTCTTACTGCTCAAGATAACTATTAATGAATCAAATTTATATGAAAGTATAGAATTTTTATCACTGATAAAGATCTTTTTAAGTAACAATTTGAAGGTTTGTATTGTTATTTTTTAAGTAGTGATGGATCTTTATAAAAATGAACCAGTAGTTGGAGGTGAGCGTATGTGCCCATGGCTCTAAATGAAGTGTGACTGCCTTAGGTTTTAGACATACTGATCTGTTTTAATGCTACTGCATATCTGGAATTTTTGTTTCACAGAACACTGGTAGGTTAGACACACTGAAGCATTTAGTCTTGTGCCTTTTCATTAACCTCACAGTGAAAATGAATGATTATCTGCTATAACCGTGTTCTTCCAAATTTTCTGTGTCTACTTTGGAGGACTTTTGGTTGGGAGAAAACTGAGTACCAGGATGCAATTAAAGCAGGGAGAATTTGGGGAGAGAGTAGACCTTAAATAGTCCTTTATTTCAGAGCAGCAAGATGATTTTTTTCTCAAATGACAAAGCCTTGAACAATACAATACAATACAATAAAAAATATTATAGCACAGCATAATACAATATAATTTCCAATTTTGCTGGAGTGAGCAATACTTCATATAAATATAATAGCATTGACTTCACTAATTAGACTTACATTCATTTTCAGTTGATTATTTCCAAATTCTCGCCTTTCAAATTTTCCCGTGTCCCACAGACTTTGAGCAGATGTCTGGAAAATGCACGATTATCTACTCTTAAACTGCCCTTTGCCATTTTGAAGATCTGTTGGTTTTTACCCCTCTAAACTGTTTGCAATTGGGATTCTCAGAATAGCTCTGATTTGGGGAGAGGCAGACTATGTGACCAGAGACCTGTGAGTATCACTGATTTCCGAGGAGATGTAAATTGCCTAGAACTGGCTTATTTGTCCTGCCCCCAAATCAAATATGTGAGATTTGGGTGTTAGCCCTCCAGTTCCAACAAGGCAATTCACGGCCTTGGCCTTGGCCCTTAGGCCACACTCAGGTGCTCTTTGTTTCTTCTCCAGTCTCAGCAGGACTTGGAAATTTAATCCGCTCTAGCCCCTCCTCTTCCTTGTCATACTATTAGTTTTATTTAAAAGAATTCCTTGGGGGTTTATCCTGGGGGCACCTATCACTCTCCTCTGCTGCTCTGTTCACTATAAGCAACTCCGATTGAATCAGCTGAATGGAGTTGTAAAATTAATTACCCTGGTGGTTGTCCTCTTCTGAGTTTTTAACAATTGTTTCACTCCGCTGTTGGAGGTCCCGGAATTGCTCATACCTCAAAGGGCATTTTTCTCCTGTTCTTTTTTTAGATAATATTTGCTCCTTTCATCTTTGTTATTCCAATTCCATCTACTTTAAATGTTGCAATAATTCATGTTGTGGTCAGTTTGTGCCATACTTTCTGGTGTCTAGTTCTGGTGTAGCTGTATCTTTTCTTTTTATTTATTTCATTTCACGACTGTCCTTTCATGATTGAGGGCCTGGAGTGGAGAGGCGTACTTTCCCAGTCAGCCATCCTGATGTAATTCCCCCAATTGTTTCCCATTTGTTTTTTTAAAAAAGACCTTTCTATAATTATATCATATAAGGTACCTGTGTCTGTTACTTTTCTCTGAGGGGAGATTAGGGGACAAAGGGCAGTCACTCAGTCAGTAATTCTGGTCATTTGGAAGATTAGAATTGCTTGCACCCTATCAGGCTTTCTTCATGCTTAACTTTCGAGTTACCTCCTTTTTGTCTTTGTGGAGTTTGCAACTTTTGCTTTTGCCACTTGCTACATAAGGTTTAAAATGTGTATGGTATCCTAAGTTTGATTTTACCCCTGTCGGAAACCATAGTACCAAGAGAGTCAATTAAATCTGGATCAGGGCAATGAATGTATCCTCCTGTGGCCTCAGTTTCCTTGTCTGTAAAATGGAGTCAAATGATGCCCACATCCATGAGCTGTTTCAAGCAGTAGTTTAGCACATTGTCTGGCGTGGTCAGTATTAATGCAGTTTTGTTTTCATTGCCCTCGTTTCCTCTCTCTGCTTGTCACTCTTCATTTAGACAGCATCAGCTTGCTGGCTTCCTTCCTCTGAAAGCTGTTTCTCAGCTTGCTCACTGTTTAATAGGCTAACTTGGTAAGCTGCCTGATACTGTTGCTTCCTTAGAATCTATTCAGTTATTTTTGAGACCTGAACTCTTTTCTGTCTCTTCCAGTGCCACCTGCCAGGAGGCTTTGGGGCCATCCCCTCACCATCCTTCCAGGGCATCTAGACTGGAGAGCATCTCTAATTGCCAGTTGTTAGGTACTACAAATATAGATCGCAGCCCGTATTTGAAGTCAGGCTGAACAGCAGTGAATAGGAAGTAGTTACTAGGTCCTACAAGTGCACATTTTCTAAGAAGGGTGATGAGAAGATTGATTGAGTGTCTTCCTCCCAGGGGTGGATATGGGTAATGGTTACCTGGTGGGCTGTTCAGAATATTGGGAGAGTAGAGATGTAGGAGACGAGGAGTTCAGGGTGGGAGTCACCAGGTAAATTTTGCACTGGAGCTTCCTCTAAATACTGACAGTGCAGTTAACGAAGAGCCACCTTGATGCCAGACACAGGGGTACCAGTGCTGGAATGTGGAACCAGGATGAGATTTGAAGTCAGTCCCATCCGAGCTATCTGTGAGTGATGGAGCACTGCAGTTGCCTCGGTCTCCGACTTCCGCCCTGAGCCTCGGCGTTCTCTCTTATGAGGGGGCTCAGGGAAATGCTAGCAGCCTCCTGGGGCTGGTGGGAGAGGTCAGGGAGGTCCTGTGGGTGAAGTACCTGAGACGGTGCTGGGCACAGAGGGAGGCCCAGTGAGTGCTGGTGCTGGTACTGCTCTTACTGCTGCTGCTGCTGCTGCTGTTTTTTAAAATGACTTTGTTGTTGTTATAATTACTGTTATAGTTATTGGAAGAAGGCTGGGAAGGAGCCATTTATAAGATTTAGGACATTTTATATCCTGACTGTCTGGTGAATAGTGTAAAGCAAAATGCCCTAACCCTGTATAGGTTGTAACACAGGGGAGCAATGTGGATTTCCAGCGGTAATACAAATCAATAACACAGCAATGAGAGGTAGTAATACGAGAATAAACTGTTTCGTGTACTCACAGCTGTAAACCTTTTGCCGCCCCTCCACTGCTGGAAATGTTTTCCTCTGCTCCCTGAGGGAGGGTTGTATTGCCGCCTGTGGAGGCGTCAGCTTGGCCTGGGACGTTCTCTTGAAATCGAGAGTGGCCGTACTAGTTTTGATGAATAAAGTGTGGGTGGAATGGACGTGAATTACTTTTAAAAAGAAACTTGAAAATCCAGATTACAGTGAGAAGCTTCTCTTTTCTTTCCTCTGTCATGAGGCTGCCAGTAGCCCAGACAAAGGCTACCACCTCCACCTAGAGCAGAGTGAAGGTAGCATGGGGTGTGATGAAAAAATAACCCTTCGTCACTCGTGATGTTGGGATCGTTTGTTTATGCGACAGTCTGTCATAGTGACAGAATTCATGTTGTGTGCTGCAGACACTCAAGACTGTCATTGTCAAGTATGGTAAAGAGCAATTACCCCGCGTGGCTGGTGAAAGTTAAATAAAATTAAATTTTCGGTTCTTCAGTTGCACCGGCCGAGTTTTCAGTGCTCAGTAGCCACGTGTGGCCACTGGCTCCTGCAGCTCTAGAACATCTCTGTCACCACAGAAAGTTCGGATGGACAACGGTGGTACGAGTGTTGGTGTGGTCCCTGAGACCTGTCTGCGATTAGCTAGAGGGACATGTCTGATGTTCATTTTTCCTCTTTCAGTGCTTTTTTAAGAACAGTATTATCGCCTGTCATCTAATTATTGTACATGGGAAAATAGTGGAATATATCACAGAGGCTGCTCTTACTTCTCCCCATCTGTCCTTCTGTGCGATGTTGCGAGTTTTCTGTTTAACATGTGCTGTCAAATTAAAGGCTGGACACGTGGCTTTAGATTGCTGGGTGGACAAGGGAGGGACTGACCTTGATAGTCTGTCTCGATCTTGCAAAGACTAAGTTCACAATGAATAATAATTCTTTAAAGATAATTTATTAAAAATTATAATAGGTCATTAATTAAAAGGTAGTAAAACAATCATCTCTAGAGACTGTAGTATTACCTATTGTTTAGGTGTAAATTTAATTTTAAATGTTAAAACTTAATGTTTGAAAGTATGCTTAATATTTTCTATTCTCAACAGAAACGTTCACCACTATAAACATATAAATCGGCCACCTTCCATGGCATAAACTATTTAGGCTAACATTCCTAATATTTTTGTGCACACAAATGATGTGCATACTCATTTTTCATTAATTAGTCATCGAATGTCTCATTAAATGTCATCCTTCGATATTGGGGTCATTTGAAATGTCACTGCTGTTTCTCATGCATTCAGCTCAGGTCAGGTCGCTCACATCTAAAAATCATGTAGTTGTACCAAATCTGGAAAAAGCTCTTTTCTAAGCAGCTAGAAAGCTTCTATCTCTGCTGATGAGAGATTTGATAGGAACTGAGTGATATTGTTTCTGCCCAATGTATTCTATATAATTAAGCAATTAATGTTCTTCAGTCCATTAAGCAATTTCATTCATCCTCCCTAGCACTACTTCAAATTCATATTTTGTTGGTTATCTTGATCATTTAAAAAATCTCATTAGTTGGAGCTGAGAGGCAACATAAGTGAAAAATTTGAATTATAAAGTATTAAGCATTCTGGAGAAAAGTACTTATATTGCTTAATACATATAGTTATTTGAAGTCAAACCACCCAGGCAAAAATTTCTCTAGAGAAAAGATAAGAATTATAACTTCACAAGAGCTATTTTTTTAATCACTACTGAAGATATATTTTTTAAATTGATTTGAGAGAGGGAGGAAGCGGGGGAGAGAAAGAAACAGAAACAGAAACATCTACTGTCTCCTGTATGCGCCCCAACTGGGGATCAAACTCACAACCTAGGTATGAGCCCCGACTGGGAATTGAACCTGCAACCTTTTGGTGTATGGGATGGTCCTCCAACCAGCTGAGCCACCTGGCCAGGGCTACAACATCTTTTTAAGGGATAATGTTGGCCTGTATTATTTATATGTATCTAGGTAACAAGTACATCTGAATTTCTTGAAATCAGTTTAGTCTTTCAATTATATAAATATTCCCCTTGAAAATAATTTGTACTTTATTTTTGTTGTTATTCTTAAGAGTTAAATTTCAGTTTAGCCTCTGTCATCTGTATTTCCAATTAAAAAAGAATTAAGGCCCTAGACCATTAGGCAAAAGAATTTGCTAAGTTTTCTGTGATTATCCAGACTTCTCGCGTCTTTGAAGTAATTGAAGGTGGCTCTAAGGTCTCAGGGTGGCACTACGAGTAACACACCTTAGCACCACAAACCAGTAGACTCTTTAGTTTCAAACAGATGGATATAATGCAGCCACACTGTTGAAGCTAGAGCAGAAGAGACCAGACGGATGCTATTGCTTTGTATGACATGGGAATACTTTTTACTTAATACTTTAAAAAAACTCTACTAGTTGTAGTTCTTAACCCCATATTTTTATTTCATTGGGTGACTGAGCCTGCATTCAGGTAAATGAATTTTCATGCCACAGTCAAGCCTCCATTGAACCTTGCTTAGTGTTTAGCATTCTCCTGGCTTTTATGGGATTCCTGGCCATTTTCATATCAAAATGTTTTAAGTGTGACTCTCCCTCCATAGCTGCATATTTCAAACAGACACCACCTCGCTCAGATGTAGTGTGCAACATTCATACTTGGTAAACAGTTTCTCTACTACCTGATACTGAATTTGTCATCAGCTTGAACCAAGACTAATTCATTTTTACCTGAGTTCATTTTTACCTGAACAATGATGATGCTTATTTCCCATAATCCTGAAATGGAACTAGTATTTTAAAAAGAGTGTTATATAAAAAGTTGTTCTCCTACCAGACAAAACAATGGCATCAGTCTTTTCTCCTCTTCTGCTCCATTTTCAATAGTGCTATTTTTTTTTTACAAGAAAGTTGCAATAGGTTTATTAGACAGCCCATGGCAAGATACAAAATGATTAGTGATAACAACCATATTGTATCAGCCAAGTGCCACTTGACACTATGACACTATCCAAGAGAGTCCTGGGCTTACATTCCTAATGAGCTGCCCAAAGAAATGAATCCCTTCAAATCAACACCCTAACACAAAGGGATTCCAGAGACCATGGGAAGGTGAGTGGCTTAGAAAGTCCTACTATACTTGTCAATGTGGGGAGGGGGAGGGGGATTGATGGGATTCCCGGTATTTTCTGTAGAGAGACAGGAGCAAGTCAGTGGATAAGAATATGGATTTTATTTTTTTCTAAGCATAGAAACAACTCAGCTACATATGTTGGGTAGAACTTTTTTCCAAGTAGAATGAATAATTTTGATAAAATGTCCCTGTATATATTAGAGTATATGCATAAGGGAAATATACTAGGGACACGGAATAGCCAAATGGCTAATAAAGAGTGGGGTCAGCTTTACTACTTCAGATGTGATTTTGGGAACATTATATAACATTTCCTACCCTCGGTTTCCTCTTACACGTAAAACATGATCAAAATGATACTACATACCTTATAAGATTGTTGTGAAGAAGATTCACTTGTTGCCATACTCTGTTTACTATCTTTCTAAAAATGTCTCTAAATTCATTTCCTCAAATATTCACAGGACATGTTCACACTTTATCTTCATGTGGGTCAGTTAACATGGAAACAAAAGTTTGGTTGTGCAGTCTGGTTGCTCCCTGCCCTCTGTCAGCTGCCTCAGAATGGAGTTTTAAGCATTACTTTGGGAGCTGAATCCTCATCTTGGGTGATAGAAAGTCTTTGTACCGAATGATTTTGCCCATGGTGTTCCCATAACAAAACAGCTCTTGATATACTGAATGAGCCAGGTTCTGTCAATTGCTTGTGCCTGTTTTAACTTCGTGATCACTGTATCTCTTTTGCTCAGAAGGTTACCACATCTATTGTACATAATATAAGATTTTAGGGAGTAGTCTGCGTCATGCCAATTTTAAGATGTAACAGACAATCTATATCTAAAGAGACGTATAAACAATTGCATTATTAGTTGCTTTGAGCCTTCAAATCTCTGCAATGATTATCTTACATTTGCAGTATTGTCTTTGGAATACAGTAATAGTTAATTTAAAAATAAATAAATCTGTAAGCTGCCTGGATCCAAGTGACACAATGTGTCTCTTAAAAGGAGGAAGCTGGCACCTCTTCTAGAAATCAGATCATGTCTCTGGGCCAAGAATTGGCTTTGATATACCCTTTACTCATTGGGGACTGTGGATAAACAGCGGCCTTTTGAATGTAAGGGAATCCAATGGAAATTTGCTGATAAGTATAAATATGAATGGGGCAATAAACTTGCAAACAACAACAAAAGAATGGTGATGCAAAAACCGAAGAAGACCTAAAACCAATTTCCTTTTTCTATCATTTTCTATATCCTTTGCCATAATTCTTCTATAGTTGCCATGCCCCTAAGCAATGTCAGATCAAAAATGACAAATTATCTTTTTAACATTATACTAGGTGAATTAAAAACCAATTAACTGTTAATTTTTTTCTCTATGTTCTCCGAAGATCTAAATGATCAATCTAAAGTACTCCACTTTGATGATACCTTTGAAAAGTTAAAGTATACAGTGTGACAGGAGACAGAATGTTCAATGGGGCTTTCAACTTGAACTGGGTTTACTCAAGACTCCTTGACTTCAAAAAGGGTTTTTCAAGGCACATTTTTAAAGGTACATTATATCATCCTACTTAACATCAATATAAGTCACCTTTAGTCTTTTTGGTTACAAAAGGTATCTTGTTCTTGCTCAAAAATGACCATTGGCTGCCTTACTAAAAATAGTTTCAAACTTCCCTTTTTCCCACCCTTCCTTCCATAAAGCTTTTATATGTTTGTTTTCTGATGTTAATGGGAATTACTTGTCTATTTCATACATTAAGTGTAGCTATTTCTTGATGTCATTTCCCCGAAAGAGTCTTAATCTCCATTTAATGGTCACCAGATATTAGGCCAAAGTAGATTTATACCTTTTGAGTAAAATGAGATGCCACCATTTAAAAAATAATTCAATTTACTTTCAGAGAATGAATGGATTTCTATCTAGTCAAACCTGGCTGGTTGTTCTATTCATACATCTGGTTCAGTTCCATTTACACCACATTAGAGTGAGGCCAGGACAGCTCAGAACAGGAGAGAGCTGGATGAGGGAGCTTAGGCGGATCCAGGGCCAGTAAAAAGCAATGGGAACCTGGATATTAGGTGAGGACCAGCGGAGGGGAATTTAGTGCCCCGCTATAACTATTAATTCTGGTCTTCTTCTTGGTTACCAAAGGTTAAATTTAGATTTGATTTTATTTTGATTTTTGTTTTAAAAATGATTATTACAAGTTTCCCATTAGATTTAGGTAGAATAGAGGTAAATAATATTCTACTGAGGCACATTTATTTTCTGAATAATTCCATGACTAAGAAGGATAAGAACTTTTTAGCTGGGGAGACAAAAAGAAGGAGTCCCATCTTTCCAGACCTATTGTTTCCCCCAGAGCTCTTGATATTTTGTCCTGGTGGCATGCTGTCGCTTTCGGTGAGGCTGGCTAAGTGCCACCTGTAACTCCAACTACAGGAAGAAGAATGTTCAATGCAGGGAGCTGTTGTGCTGAATGAGTTTCCTTCTATCATCTTGGATTTTCCAAGAAGTACTTGAGGATCCTTCACATTTGTATTGACCTTTCCCTCCTTACTCATGAAATCTCAATGAAGAGCTTTATTGTAGAACAATCTAACTTTGGATTTTGCCAAAGGTGTAAAATTTCTCCTCAGGGTTTTGAAAGGCTCCAGTTTTTATCTAACTCTGCTACCAGATGCGTGATAACTGGAGCGCAGAAACAGCAACGCGCAGCACCGCAGGGTGAGGATAATAAACGAGAGGTCAGCAGAGACTCCTTATAGGAGGTCTTATTAACAGGATACTTTTAGTTGTGACAAAAGCAAAATAGACTCAAACTGGCTGAAACAAAAGAAGACGCATTTCCACTGGTTCATGTAACCCAAAAGCCCAGCGTAGGTCTGTTGTTAGGCATCTGCCTCAGTGTCTTTCCCATTTTCTTCTGTTTCTCAGGCAGATTTCATCCAAGTGGTGGTGTAACCAGATGACCAGTGGGGTCCTACCATTTGTTGCCCATTGGCAAAAACTCTGGAGACAGAGTCCAGTGGAAGGGAAAATGGGAATTTTTTATTTAAAATATACACAGCAGGTTTCTTGATGGGGCCTCCCTACACCAGAAGAGCATGCAGGCAGCTGGCCAGTGGCCACCCCTGTGGCTTCCCAGGGCTTTGCATCGGGGTGGTGCATGGGGCTCACTGCCCAGCTGCTCCACCTGCTGACCCAAACCTCCTTCCCACCCTGCTTACCAGCCTGGCACCCACAGTGCTCCTCTTCAGTCCCGGAGGAGTGTGGAGGGGCCTTTCCTCTGGCTTCTCTAGGGCCTTACCTGACAGGCCTGCACTGGCGTGGGCTATGGGTGAACAGGTAGCAGCCATCACAGCTTCCCACCTGGAGTGCAGGGTTTGTAGGAGCAGCCATGCTCCTTCACCCCTCTGGAGCCTCCCTGCCTCCTTTACTGGAACCTGCTGTGCTCCCAGCCAGTCAGGTCCTGGAGACCTCAGCAGGGCATGGGGAATCCTCCTGGCAAGGCCCACTAGCTCAGGAACCTCAGCCTTAAGCCACAGACCCACCAGCCAGGGAATGGGGGAGCAAAAGTGCGTGCACTTACTTTTTAAAACTTCCTCTATCATCCCCTATGCAGTGGAAGTAGATGAGAGGGTACATCCCTCTGATCCAATTACCTTCCTAGCTTTTGGGCACCAGCCCTACGCACCTCTCTCTGCGGTGTCTTGCGCCAGTTGTCCCAGTTGCCTGGGGCTATGCAAGCATGTGCGGTCTTTGGTGCTTCTCCACCCCTTCCCATTTCTGGCGGATCTCTCTCCTTACTGTGGTAAAGATAACTGTCAACATCCCACATCTGTCAAACAAACCCAGAGGTAAGGTGCCTCTTTCCTCAACATTATGACAAAAGCCCCCTGGAGATTCCTCATATCAGCTCTAATCAGTGTCTTCCTGGAAGCCAATCACTGTGGCCAGGGGGAAGTTGTTCTCTGAATGGCCAGGACTGGGTCATGTATTTACTCCTGGACTCCCTTAGGAGGATGCCAGGCAGATGAAGAAGGGGGATGGGGAAGGAGAGAACAGGATAATTACAAAGGATTCATGTGATTATAGTGAAGGGAATTTTGTGAGTGACTAGTCTAGAAGTGGAAACAGTAGCCATATCATGAACAGTCTTTCATGTTAGTTGTGGATTTTGCATGTTATTTTAATCCTTTAATTGGAAGATGGATGAGTGGTATGGCATTACTTGATTTATATTAATATCACTCTGTGGCAATATGAAGAAGATAGAGATATGGGAGTTGTAATATTTTATTTCTGAATTCCAAAATATAATCTTGTGTACCCCCAACCCCCCTTGCGTGGATTTGAGAGTCAGGGTCTAGATATGAAATATGAAACAATGAGGGTTTACACAGGGGCAGAAATAATACAGGTGATTGGATGTGAGTGAATGTGAACAAAGAATCAAAAGGAATTTCCAACTCATGTAAGAGGGTGAAAGAGGAAAGGAATATTTATTGAGTCCTTTTGACTGGGAATTGTGTTGACATTTAGAGGAAAGATGATTTGGGTTTCAGGTGGATGATTATTTACATAAATTACATTCTCAGAACAATTAGAACATAAGCTAAAACTGTGGATCCAAACTTTAGAAGAGCAGTTGCAGCTTATACAAGGGTTGGCAAAAATAGGTTTACAGTTGTTAGTTTGCAAAACAGTTTATTCTTGTATTGTTATTTATTAATTATTGTATTGTTTCCATGTGAACAACTGTAAACCTACTTTTTCTCCATCCTGTACTGGATATGTTAAAGCTCATGGAGATTTAGATCATGCATATAGGGAATGAATGAAAGAAAAAAATGGCTTACAAAGAATAAGAGTTAAGAATAAGACCTTGAAAAATACCAACATGTGGGGGAGGATGGGAGTGGGAGTGGCAGGGGGAGGTGGTGAAGTAGAAAGTAGAGCCAAAAGAGACAGGAAAAGATTGTTTCAGGTGGGTGAACCAGGAGAGTAACAAAAATATAAAGAAATTGTTTTAAGGAGGAAAGAGACTAGTTATATAAAATGTCTCAAGAAAATTAAAGGTGAAGATTGAGGAAAAGGAAAAGACATTGCATTTGACTAGTAGGTAAGTATTGATTTTCGAGAGACCGTTTCAAGCCGAAGTACAGGAGTTGAATAGGTGTTAAGGAAGTGGAGACATCCAGTGCTGTCTGCTCTTGGAAGGTTTCGGGTGAGAGGCAATCTCCAAAACTCGGTCATTTTCTTCTCCTGCGGGACCTTGGACTTTCAACCACCACGGTGATTTTTCAAATCCTTCACACTAGCCAGGATTTCTCCAAACCCAAACCATTACCTATCACCACATTAATTTTCTTACAGCTCTTTCCGATCGCATCACTCTCTGGGGAGTCCTCAGTGGCTTCCCATTTGTAAATATCCAAAGTCTAAGTGGTTAAGCCTGGATTCAAATCATCAACCAGAGCCAACCCATGTTTGGATGTTAATTTCTCACCAATCCCCTGGGTGAACCCTTGTTCCTCTACAGGCCCCCAGGATTCCAGCCAAATTGGAATTCATGCTATTTCCTGATCATGTCCTCTGTTCTCCCAGCCCGGCTGGTAGACAATATGTCAAGTGCTTTCTTTTTAGAAACTTTCATTCATTTTTAAAAAATTCTTTCAGTCAGTTGCTCAGCAAATACTTATTTTTTACCATGCATGATTTAAGGTAGAGGGGAGGGAATAAATGGATAGGTGGTATGTACAGGAAATGCAAATATAAGGCAGTTGCTGACAAGGTGAGAGCTTGTGTTAATAATACTTGTGTTCTTCCTTCACCACTAGATCTTGCTTTGTGTTCTGGCTTTATAATAGTTCTGAGAAGGCGTCTTTAATGTTATATGTTTAACAAGGCAGGATATAGGGTTCTCCTAGGAAATGTCAATTTATTTTTCTTTATTCATGAAAAATCTGTTCTCTACCCTTATGAATTTTTATGCATTTGTATTTGCACACACATTTATGATAGACGAATATACATACATGAAGTAAACAAATAAATATATAAATGTATTTGAAGATATTGCTAGCCCCTAATTGCTTCACTGGATTGGGTCTCCAGCACAGTTTACACCATTCCTTTACCCCAAGCCAGCCATGCTTTCTGAGTCTCACTCTTATGAGACTTATTTCAAAATAAGCTACCTCTTACAGAAAGCTTTCCCTAATTTCTCTACCGCATCTTTTTTCTTCTCTCTAAACTCCCATTGCAATTAATCTGTACCTTTTTTGATATCTATCATGTACCATTAACATGATTTTATGTGTTAGATGCCTCTTTTCCTAAAGTAGAACTTCCGTCCAGGTGAAGCCCATTTCTTCTCTAAATGAGAGAGAGACCAAGTGAGTATCTGTTGAGTAAGTGAGCTTCACTGATGAAACACTGAACCTTGTGTTTACTTCCATCGATTCAACTCTTACATTCATATGGCCATCACTCATGGTCTCCGTAATGATGTGCAGATGTCCACAGCTGTTTATAGTCCTCCACCTTCCCCTGGGTTACTTTCTCCTGTAAAATATTTAGCTCACCTTAAATAGTGATTCACATAGAATCTGATTTTAAACTTTTTTCCACTTATCCACATTTCAAGTCAAATCTTCTTTGGCATTCTGATGAAACATTCCCCACCCCCCCAATTTTTCTTCTTACTGATGATGAGATAAATGTTTTCCCTGCCAGAAGCCCATTTTGCCATTATATCCTTGGTTCAGAAAATGAACTCCATCGTCTCCTGTATCATCTGTGTAGCTAGTTCTTCACTTCCCATTTCCTCTTTCTACCAAATGCCTTGACCTCCAACTAAAAGAAGAAATGAAAACTGTATCTCCCAAGCCCTGCGGCTTTCTATCTTGGGCTTCAGAGTCACTGCCTATATATATTTCATTTCTTTCCCTGATTATATTATTCATGGCCAAGTGAATCAGAAATAAATGCCAGCCAGTGGATTTGATAAGCTATGTCAGGTCCTATATCTGATAGTTGCTGCAGGAAAATAGCACACTTTCTAGTTCGTCAAGTCAGATCTATATAGCCCACAGCAGGAAATCAGCAATGTTGAATGCCCATCTCTTCTTCTTGAGGTCAAGAACTGAATTCTCAGACATGCTACTGCCTATGAATTTTTCTTATTGTTCTGTAAAACATGCTGTTTTTAATTTTTTTTTTTGATGGTGACCCTCCGAAAAAATGTGTTCTATGTCACTACCTGGTATCATGAGTAGCAATAGAAACACACATAGGCATTACACATGTACTTATGACTGAAGCAAAAGCTTCACAAAACAGTACGTTCCTTATGCCAGGATGTGATTTTTTAAATACTGTGCTATGCATTCTGTGTCATTACAAAGTGAAGAAACTAACCAAACACACTAATTGACTAATGGATCAATTCCACAATTTGAAACCCATAAAATGAGATTTGGAAGATTGCTTTTTAATCAGGGCTGGATTCACCTTCTATTCCAGCGGTTTCTATATGTTAATATACACAAATATTTGGGGGGCTTTTTTACAATGCAGATTTTTGAGCCCTATCCCCTAAAGATTCTGATTTTGAAATTGCAAGGTGGGCTCTGACCTATGTGGCTCAGTTGGTTTTCCTGTACAGCGAAAGATCATCCCCAAAAATGAAGGGTTGCCAGTTCGATTCCTGGTCGAGGCACATGCCTGGGTTGTGGGTTTGGTCCCCCATTGAAGTGCATTAAGAGTGGCAACCAGTTGATGTTTCTCTCCCTCCCTCTCTTTCTCTCTCCCTTCTCCTCTCTGTAAAAATAAATAGATAAATAAAAATTAAAGAAAAAAATTGCAAGATGGGGCCCTAGAATGAGCTGTTTAACATAACAGTTTGCTAAGTAAGCCCCATACAAGTGGCCTGGAGACCACACTTTGGAAAGATCTCTTCCTTCCTTCCTTCCTTCCTTCCTTCCTTCCTTCCTTCCTTCCTTCCTTCCTTCCTTCCTTCCTTCCATCCTTCCTTCCTCTCTTTCTTTTTTCAATTTTTTTATTGTTCAGTTACAGCTGTTGCATCTTTCTTTCTGAGGTGACAGAAACATGGGTCCTGCTTCCTTGCCTTCATCTCTTCCTGTCATTCACCTGCTCTTCATTCTTTTTACTGGGCCGGCATTTTCTCTACTGCATTAGAATCTATATTTCTTTTGAGTTTCATTGTTTTATTATTTAATTTTTTATGGTCTCTAGATATGACATTCTTTTTCTTGAGTGAGAAGGTAGAGACATGCTCTTTAAACCATATTTTTCTTTCACTTTTTACCTCTACCAGAGATATTAGTACCAGGTGGAACAAGTAAGATTATGGGTGACTTCAGAAGTGGGTGCCACTGTTTTGTGTACTTGTTAGTTGCAGGGGAGGTGCTGGGGAAGCGGGGAGGAAATTGGGAAGTGCACTCTGAACCCATTTATGTTTGCCTTTGGAGCCTGCCCACCTCACTCCCCCAGTCCATTTCCATCTCTCTAACCCGGTACCTTTTCTGGAAACAACTGCGGCATCTTACCTGCTAGCCAGTCCGCTCCTTCCACAAGCTCACATTAACCTTATGATTAAGCGTTCCTACTTCTCATTTGTTGCTTTGAATGTGCATCATGTCAGAACTTTATACTTTCTTACATCAGCTGGACTCGCCTAGGTTCCGTTAATCCAAACACACGTTGAAACTCTTCCATAGAAATTCTCCTCCGTGCTGGCAACCTCCTTGATATTCTCTGTACTTTATGTGAACCCACTTATTTTCCTTCATCATTGTTCCCCGTTAGCTGAATTAGAGTGTACATTTCTCCTTGCAAAAAATCTTGAGGTCCCAGTGGCAAATAGTATATTGTTCATTTTCCTTTGATTAATTAGTGCTTAATGCAGTTTTATATTTAAACTATTAATAAATATATTGCTGGCTGAAAGAAGGAGTAAACAGCTGAACTTCTACAACTCTGATATCATTTACTTTTTAAAAGTTTACAAATATGTACCAAAGATACTCTTCTACAGACTTCCTTTATTAATGGTTATTTTCATAAGCATACTTTTACTTTCATAAACCCATCTTGTGATCTCTTTTAGGGAAAAGTTGAAATAGAAGTTAGTTTAATAATGTAAGAGAAGAATAGCAAAGAAGGATTAGCACTATTCCCTTATTTTAGTACATCTGTTATTGTTGATAACTGAAAAAACATAGTTTAGGCTTTGATTCATATCATGTATTAGTTGTAGCCTCTATTGAAGACTCTTCCAAAATCCCACAAAATATCTATCACACAGTTTACCATGGCCAAAAATAGCTAAGAACCAAGAATAATATATAAGCTAATGCTAAAATCTAGAATTAAACTCCATAAACAGGAGGCAGGTGAAACTGCATCTAGGGAAATTGAATCCGGATTTACGTCATTAATCAAACTCCCTGAAAAGAGGCAGGAAGATACTTTTGCTTATTCCCTAGCTTTTCCTTGACTCAGAGACCCAAATTCTCTGAGTCAATCATTAAACCATTAAACCAGCCAACTCTCACTCCCAAAAGTTGCTGCTGGTTTTTGAGGCAGCCATGTATCTGTGTCATTTAGAGGCACAACTTCCAGAAAATATTTCATCAAGATGTAAGGGGTGGACTGGTTGTGACAAGAAGCATATTTTGATCTACATTTTATAGCATTGCCTATAAAAATAGTGTCATTAAAGTTGGAAAATAGGGAAATATAATTTATCATCTGTTCTGCCAGATTAGAGAGTCTGAGAACCAAACGGTGAGATTAGGAGCAACATCCCCCTCAGCAGAACTGCATTATGTTAATGAATGCGTCAAACATATTGTGAACTAGTGACTTGAAGAAGTGACTATCAACTGACCGTTTAACACAAGGTTTCTCAACCTTGGCACCACTGATACTTCAAACTGTATAATTCTTTGTTTTGGGGGCTGTGCATTTAGCCACGTCTCTGACCTTTACTCACTGGATGCCAGTAGCACGGCTCCCCTCCCCAGCGGCTACAATCAAAACTGTCTTCAGACATTGCCAAGTGTTCCCTGTGGGCAAAATTGCAATAGCAGATCTTAAAAGGGGGATGGATGATTGAGTCTTGATAGCTACTGCCTCATTTAAGGATCAGTAAAGGGGAAGAAATCAATAGAGAGTCTATTTTTCAAATACTGTAGTTCAAGGGAAAGAAAATATTACCTGAAGGCTCAGAGGGAAAGCACAACTTTGAAAGTGATGTACTTCAAGTTGAAGGAAAAAATAAGTCTTGGACTATTTGAAGTAATCAACAGAGTGCTGGGCCCTCAAGGGAGGGGAGCTGGAAAATGGGATAAGTAAGACATGCTAAGGGAAAACTCCCCCAGCAAAATGGAGTGAAAAGATATCAGAGGGAGATATGCAAATTGCATGGGAAATTTGGCAGATTTTTTTTTAAGGCTAATCATACATAATGTTAGGAAGATGTAGTGATATAAGCATTTTAAAACATTTTATACAGTCCTTTCAGAATTTTGTGTATATATATATATATACACACACACACATCCTTACATGCATATATACAGGGTGGGACAAAAGTAAGTTTACAGTTGTGAGTACATGAAGCAGAGCTTATTCTTGTGTTATTATTTGTTAAATATTGTGTATATTATTTTTCATATGAATAACTGTAAGCCTACTTTTGCCATGCCATATATACATGTACAGGTATACACATGCTCTGTTCATTTTCCCGGGCTTAATAACAAAGTACCACAAATGACACAACTTAAAACAGCAGAAATCTATCCTCTTATAGTTCTGGAGGCTAGAAGTCAGAAATGGAGGGGTTGGCGGTGCCAAGCTCCCTCTCAAGGCTCTGGGGCGGATGGTTCCTGGCCTCTTGCAGCTTTTGGTGGTGACTGGCAATCTTTGGCATCCCTTGGCATACAGCAGCGTCACTCCCATGTCTGCCTCCATCGGCTCACGGTCTTCTTCCCTGTGTGTCTGTGTGTCTGTGTTTCCGTCTCTCAGTCGGCTTCTCCTCGTTCTCATAAAGGTACCAGTCATTGGATTTAGGACCCACTTTAAATCCAGGATAATTTTTTCTCAAGTTCTTAATTAACCTTATTTTGAAATAAGGCCATATTCTGAAATTCTAGGTGCACATGAAATTTTTTTGGGGGGGGTCACTATTCAAGCCACTGCACTTGGCATAAGCCAAGCTTTCTGTCCCCATGGAAGGGAGTATGTTTATTTCAGCCATATACTCTGCTCCTACCAGGCTTTGCTGC
Organism: Desmodus rotundus; assembly: GCF_022682495.2. Classification (NCBI taxonomy): domain Eukaryota; kingdom Metazoa; phylum Chordata; class Mammalia; order Chiroptera; family Phyllostomidae; genus Desmodus; species Desmodus rotundus. Next base: position 120,873,706 of record NC_071393.1, on the reverse strand, counting down.
TTCTGTTGGATGCCATTGGCCTTTTGGCTACATATTGCTGTGTAGGTCATATACTGCCACCACTGTTACGTCCCGTTTCTCAGCTAGGTGTGCACCACATTGGTGAAGTCTCCCTGCTCACTGCTGTGGTGCCTGCCAGCCCCCATTGCTCATGGCCGTGGCTGCCATCTCCCCCCAGGCCCTGTACTCCTCCATGGCGCCACTGCAGGGGCACGGGAGACTTGTGGAACCCAGCAGCATTCTTTTGAGTTTATAGAGTGGAAGTAGCTTTATAAAGCAATAAATCCTAGTTACACACCCCATGTCATGTAAGAATTACTTGTTTTTGCCCTGGCCAGTGTGGCTCAGTTGGCTGGAGCATGGTCCCAGAAACCTAAAGGTTGCAGGTTGATTCTTGGTCAGGGCACATGCCTGGGTTGCAGGTTTGGTCACCATTGCGGGGAGAGGCAACCGATTGATGTTTCTGTCTCACGTTCATGCTTCGCTCACCCTCTCTCTCACCCCTTCCTCTCTCTCTAAGCAATAAAAACAAATATCTTCAAATGAGGATTTAAAAACAAAGAATTCCTTGTTTTTGTTAATGCTATAGCTCCATCACAGGACAAAGCTTGACCCCCTCTCTTCTTAGGATGGGTCTTTCCAGGAGATCCTTTTGTTTTTCAAGCAAACTGGGTCATGGCAGTCCCTTCTCTACGTGCTGTTCAAATATCTGTCGTAGATATAAGTGCCAGTAGTTTGCAGCTAGGGTTCAAAGTAGGATTGGCTACCTTTTCTTTGTATTCCCCCACCCCCCACACGTAGTACTAATATATGGAATTATGTTGCCAAGTTGTTCTGACATGGCTATTTTCATTATTTACAGTACAGCTTTCTTTTATTGTTGAGGTAAATACTGTTGAGTAGAGAGAAAATATCTTTTCTTGACCTTTTAATAGTTTTCACAGCAGGCCACCCAGAAAGCCCCTCCAGTTTGAAAGCTGTTTGCATGTGGGCACTTGTCAAAGCCACGTTCGTATCTGTGATCATCCAGAAGCTGAGTCTAGAGTGGAAAAGAAGGGAACTTTAGATGGAATCTTGGGGAGCATCGACATTTTAAAGGGATGGTAAAAGAAGCAGAACTAGGGAAGCATACAGAGAAGTGAGAATTCAGAGACAGAAGAGGAGAGAATGGTTTTGGGAAACATATAGAAAAAATTTGAGGAAATGATCCGTAGTATCCAGTGCAACAGATTCATCAAGTTAGGTAAGTCATTTAACATGTCCATTGGACTCAGTATTGGCAGAGAGTCAGTAGTGGTTTTAAGAAGGAGTGAGAGCCCTCTTACAGTAGCCTGAGGAATTAATAGAGGAGATAGTAAAAATAATAAGAATGTACTGTCGTCCGTATGTGAATGTAGTCTTTACTTATTACTAATAGGTCATACAGTTTGTTTTTTACCAGTTATGATGGTCGAATAAAAAGAATATCTTCCACCTCTTGTTTGATCTCTGCTATGACTAATGACATGCTTTATAATCTGGAAAAGAAAGATGAGGGTGCCTCCTATGCACCTGAATTAGACTTATTTGTGCTGTGATTTGTGCTGAACTGACTAATCACAGAGAGATCCACAGCATTTGAAATAATAAAACAAAAATGTTTCTATATTCCAAAGGACAGTGGTTGGAAACAATGCTTTGTTATTGAGGTTACTATAAATTTCATTAAAAGGTATCATTTAGAATGGAAGGGCAGATGAAGTGCTTCCCAGAGAAGGTCAAGTTAAAGGAACTCATCATCACCAAGCCCTTATTACATGAAATGTTAAAGAGACTTACCTAAGAAAAAGAAGAAGATCAAAATATGAACAGTAAAATGACAATAAACTCACAACTATCAGCAACTGAACCTAAACAAAAAACCAAAAATGAACTAAGCAAACAACTAGAACAGGAATAGAACCACAGAAATGGAGATCACATGGAGGGTTAACATCAGGGAAGGGGAGGGAGGGATGGGGGGGAAAGGTAGAGGGAGTAAGTAGCATAAATGGTAAATAGAAAATAGACAGGGAGGTTAAGCACAGTATAGGAAATGTAGAAGCCAAAGAACTTATATGTATGACCCATGGACATGAACTAAGGGGGGGCGATGTGGGTGGAAGGGGGTGTACAGGGTGGGGGAAATAAAGGGGGAAAAATGGGACAGTGTAATAGCATAATCAATAAAATATATATATTTTTAAAAAGAGAGTGCTTTCATTGGTCTCTGTCCAAGGAAAGTGACTTTTTATAAGAAGAATTTCATTATGTGTTATTTGCTTTTATAGTCAGATAGACTGAGTTAAATTTTGTTGTTTGTTCTTTGGTTCTGACAACATGTGATAATTACTGTCAGCTCTTCTTATCTGGATCAGTCTAAGGGCACAACACTTCATCAAAACCAACCGTAACTCCATATAAGATTACAGCTCTACTCAAAGGGGATGGGGAGTCTCCTCAGCTCCTCTCTTTTATCACACAAGATAAAGACTAATTAATATTGAATGATGGTAATCTAAGACATACAAACTAAGAATATTATTTCTAGTAATGTGTCAATTTTAGACAAATTGTATTAGAGTGAAAAGATCTGGGTGGTCCACAGATTTTCATTATAAGGGATCTAGCATGTCAACAATAATTTAAGAAGGGCATAGAATACTTGGTTGTATTTCAGTTATAATAAAAACAATGAGTGTATTTCAGGCACATATTGCAGGAGAGAATTCCAGTTCTCTTCAACTAGTATTTCGCTCTTCCCTTCACTTTTCATTTGAATTTTATGTAAATACCCTTCTTGCTCTCAGTGGAACATATTGGTGTTTTTTGCTTCAGTGACTCTTTTTTGTTAACTTATCCCATATGTTTGTCAGCTTTTGCATAAAATTGTTTTGTCTGAACTCAGCTTCTGAACCATATCTTGTATGTATCTTCCAGAGTGAAGATTGTTTGAATTATTTTTATACAGTTAAATTCATAATCAGAAACATTGCAGTTATTTGAAGGTAATATGAGTTTAAATCTCATTTGTGGAAATACTTAATATATTTTTATAAATATGTACATATTTTAACCTCTCAGTGGCTTTGGGATGGGTCACTGACTTTAGAAGAAATTGAATTAAAGGTCTGGTGGAAGTCGAAATCCTAGACCTTGGTGGAATTCAGACATTGTATTGCAAATCACCTCTGTTCAGACTACTAAGTCTCATAAAGAGAATAAAAATATTAGGCCTTTTCTTGCATTCAGTTATTCATTCAATGAGTATTTCTTGAATTCCTACTATGTGTTAGTTGTTATTACTACACTTTGGGGTTCACTGTCTCATTATGGAAATGGAAGAGTCATAAACAAAAACTGTATCAGTTGGTCTGAAAAGTCTTGTAGAGAAAAATTAACTAGGATAAGGAAGTAAAAGAAATAGGGAGGGGTAGTTAGGCAAGTTCTTCATGTTAAGGTGAGAATGGAGCGATCATCTGAGAAAAGAGAGGAATGGAACCCTGTGGACTTCTGGAAAGAAGGCATACGGGGCCCTTTATGGCCATGTGTTGGGCTTTGTGCACAGTCTGAGGACATCAGGAAAAAGTAAACACTGAATTACTTCTGTGGGATAATTTAAAAAACTTGCTAGTGGGTGTACAAGTCCCAGAATATGAAATTCTATTGACTTTATTATTTCTATATACAGATGGGAGAGATTTACATGGCCTGAAATATTCAAAGAATGCTTTCTGGGAGAAGTAACCCTTGAAAGAACTAAAGGATTTGACCAAATGTTCTTATTTATTCACTGAACATCTATTGACACATGAAGAGAAGGAAGAAGATAATGTCAGGACAGAAGGCTATATGATAAGATCCAAAGGGGAGTATATTTTCAGTTCCTGTAGCTTCTGTAACAAATTACCACAAACTTGTTGGCTTAAAATAACAGTAATTTATTCTTTAACAGTTTTAGAAGTCAAAAATCTGAAATCAGTTTTACTGAGCCAAAATCAAAGTGTTAACAGGGACTCATTTCCTGGGGGGAGACGTGGGCCTCTAGGGAGAATTCATTTCTTGCCTCCTCCAGCTCCTGGTGTCTGCTGGCTTGTTCTGTTGTTACATTGTCTCCTCCTCTTGTAGGTACAGGCACCCCTCTTTTTACTGTGCTTCACTTTATTGTACATTGAGGATGCTTGCTTTTTTTTTTTTAACATATTGATAGTTTGTGGCAATCCTAAGTTAAACAAGTCTATCAGTGCCATTTTTCTAATATCATTTGCTCACTCTATGTCTCTGTCTCACATTTTGGTAATTCTCGCAATATCTCAAACTTTTACATTATTATATTTGTTGTGGTGATCTGTGATCATTGATCTTAGCGTATGTGTTCTAATTGCTCAACCGACAGCCATTGTCCCTTGTCTCCCCCTCTCACTGGACTTCCCTACTCCCTAAGACACAACAATATTAAAACTAGGCCAATTAATAATACTATAATGGCCTCAAAGTGTTCAAGTGAAAGGAAGAATCACATGTCTCTAACTTTAAATCAAAAGCTAGAAATTATTAAGCTTAGTAAGGAAGGCATGTTGAAAGCCAAAATAGCTGGAAAACTAGGCTTCTTGCACTAAGTTGTGAGTGAAAAAGAAAAGTTATTGAAGGAAATTACAAGTGCTACTCCGGTGAACACATGAATGATAAAAAAGTGAAACAGTCTTATGGGTGATATAGGGAAGGTCTGAGTGATCTGGATAGAAGCTCAAACTAGCCACAACATTCATTTAAGTCAGTGATTTCAACCGGTGTGTTGCAAGGATTTTTAAAACATGCAATACCTGACTATTTAGTCAGGGACACTGACCTCTTTTTTTTGATTGTCAAACAAAAAAATGACAACAGCCAACACAACAGTAGCTGTCCAGTGTGAATGCCCTGTTTTAAATCATAAATACATAGGTCATATAACAGAGTTACATCTTATCAGTCATGTCGCATAATAAGGTTGCATATGATGGGTTAATTTTTGGTACCAGAAATTGTTTCATACAAGTAGAGACACCTGATTTTTAAAAAATTTACTTTGGAGCAAAAAAAGGTAGATAATTACTATTATTGTTTCTTTTTGTAAATCAAAATTATACCAAATTTTTGTCAGATTGGCAAAAAATATATATTTTTAGTGTGCTACAGAATTTTAGCAATTAGTTTCTGTGTGCCACGAGATGGAAAAGGTTGAAAATCTCTGCTTAGGCCAAAAGCCTAATCCAGAGCAAGGCCCTAAGTCTCTTCAGTTCTGTGAAATCTGAGACATGAGGAAGCTGCAGAGGAAATGTTTGAGGGCAGAGGTTGGTTCATGAGGTTTAAGGAAAGAAGCTACCTCTATAATATGTATAAGGTGAAGCTGTAAGTTACCAGAGATCTAGCTAAGATAATTAATGAAGGGATTACACTAAACAACAAGTTTTCAATGTAGATGAAAGAGCCTTATATTGGAAGAAGTTTTCATCCAGGACTTTCATAGCTAGAAAGAAGTCAATGCCTGCTTTCAAAGCTTCAAAGGACAGGATGACTCTCTTATTAGGGGCTAATGCAGCTGGTGACTTAAGTTGAAGCCAGTGCTCACTTACCACTTCCCAAAGCCTAGGACCTTTCAGAATTATGTTAAATCTACTCTGCCTGTGCTCTAGAAATGGAACAGTAAGCCCAGATAACAGTACATCTGTTTACAACATGGTTTACAGAATACTGTAAGCCCACTGTTGAAATCTACTACTCAGGAAAAAAAAAAACAGATTCCTTTAAAAACATTATTGCTCATTGATAATGCACCTGGTCACACGAGAGCTCTGAAGGAGATGTTGTTTTAATGCCTGCTAACACCACATTCATTCTGTAGCCTATGGATCAAGGAATGCCTTTGAGTCTTATTATTTAAGAAATACAGTTTGTAAGGCTATAGGTGCCATAGACAGTGATTCCTCTGATGGATGTTGGCAAAGTAAATTGAAAACCGTCTGGGAAGATCTACCATTCTAGGTGCCATTAAGACCATTAGTAATTCATAGGAAGAGGTCAAAATATCAACAATAATAGGGGTTTGAAAGAAGTTGATTCCAACCCTCATGGATGACTTTGAGGAGTTCGAGACTTCAGTGGAGGAAGTAACTACAGATATGGTAGAAACAGCAAGACAACTAGAATGAGAAGTGAAGCCTGTAGATGTAATGAATTGCTACAATCTCATGATAAAACTTGAATGAAAAGTTGCTTCTCTTGGATGAGCAAAAAAAGTGGTTTCTTGAGATGGAATCTGCTCCTGCTGAAGGTGCTGTGTAGATTGTGGAAATGACAACAATCATTATGTCGATTTGGAACATGACATATGCAGGTGGTAAGGCAGCAGCAGGGTTTGAGAGGGCTGACTCCAATTTTGAAGGAAGTTATGCTGTAGGTAAAATGCTGTGAAACAGCCACACACGCTGTGGAAAAGTCGTTGGTGAAAGGGAGATTCAGTCGATGCAGCAAACTTCGTTGTTGTCTTATTTTAAGAAATTGCCACAGCTACCCAAGCTTTCAGCAAGCAGCACCCTAATTAGTTAGCAGCCTTCAATGTCAAGGCAGAACCCTCCATCAGCAAAAGGATTATGATGCGCTGAAAGCTCAGATGATGGTTAGCATTTTCAGCAAAAAAGTATTTTTGAATTTAAGATATATACATTTTTCCAACAATGCTATTTATTGCACGTTTAATAGATTTCAGTATAGTGTAAACATAACTTTTATATGGCCTAGGAAACCAAAAATGCATGTGACTTGCTCTGGTGCGATATTCACTGCATTGAGGTTGTCTGGAACGAACCCATAGAATCTCTGAGGTATGCCTGTAACGTCTCGTCTCCTTCTGCCTTTCTTTTATAAGGACACTTGTGATGCCATTTAGGGCCCACCTGGGTAACCCAGTATAATTTCCTCATCTCAAAGTCCTTACCTTTATTATATCTGCAGAAATGTTACAATATATGGTAACATTCACAGGATCCAAAAATCAGGATTTGATGTCCCTTGGGGGCCACTATTCAGCCCACTATAGAGAAGATAAGCATATTAAAAAACATAGGGACTGATTTGATAAAAATATAAGAGTTATTTCATTTATGTATTTAGCAAATATTTATTGATTGTCTTCATGCATTTAGAAAGTATTTAGTAATTTCTGAAATGGACACCCATGTTATTCACAAAGGTAGACACAAAGGCAAACACAGACCTTGAACTCATAGAAGTGAAAGTGAGGATAAAGTATGGACAAAAAGGTTGAGAGCCTGTAATATAATGATTGGAGATTGTAGAATCACATCCTCCCTGTTCAGATCCCTAACCTCCATGAGATAATAGTGAGTTAAGAAGGAAGAACCCGAGGCCCAGAGGGGTTAACTAAATTGTCTAAAGCCGTTTAGCTTGGCAAAGAAGTGACGAAAGGGGAACTACAGTGGTCTTCACTAATGTCCATCTCTATTATTGACCTTGATCTGGGAATAGTTGTAAGACATGGTGTATTCCTAAATTGAGAGTCATGTGTGTGGTAGATGAGGAGACTATGTCTGAGATTAGTGTACAGGATTTACTTGTGAGAGGAGAGAAACACTAGAGCAGTAGTCCACTAGAGGGCACAGTCAAGGGATTGGTGGCACAGATACCTGGCTACATTTATTCAACAAATGTTTATTTGGCCATTCTCTGCTAGGCTGTGGGTTGGGATCTTGTGAGAGAATGGTGTACAGAAAGGAAATACTGTCTGTAGCTACATAGAATACCATCTAGTTAGGGACATGGTATTGTTAATCCAAAGATACACCAACAGGTATAACAAACACTCTCAGGCTTGTGGCAGCAGAGAGCATGGAAGCTCTGAGAAAGGAGAGGAGTGGTAGTGTTAGGTCTCGTAGTAGTTTGCTACTGATGCTCTCTCAAATTACCGCAAACTTACTTGCTTAAGCCGTACAAATGTATCTCTGCAAATTTTAGTTCTGTAGGTCAGAAGTCCAAAATGGGCTAAAATTAAGGTGTTGACAAGACTTCATTCCTTTCTGGATGTGCTAGGGGAGCATGTGGTTGCTTTTCCAGTTCCTACTATATGCTTCCCACATTTGTGGTCTCATGGCTCCGAGAGAGGATTGAGTACTCCTCACATGGCATCACACTGAGAACCTTGCTTCTGCCCTTGCATCTATCTCCTCTCACTTTTATGCTTCCTCTTCTACTTTAAGCACTTTTCTGATTAAATGGTTCCATCTGGGTGATCTAGGATAATCTTCTTATTTTAAGGTCAGCTGATTAACAATCTTAATTCCATCTGTAACCTTAATTCCCCCTAGTCATGTAATATAGCATATTCCTAGGTTCCTCAGATTAGGATGTGGGCATCCTCCGGGGACTACCTGTTCTGCCTATCCCGGGTGGGATAGACCATGTTAAGCATTTTTGTTTTATTCTAACAGCACTGATAGTAAATTGCTGGATTTTAAGGAGGCTGTATGGTGAGATTTGTGTTGTGAAAGGATAATTCTGTCTCAGTTTGGAACAGCTCAAGGCAAAAATGGAAGTGGGGAGGCCATTTAAGAGACTATTCCAGTCCCAAAGAAAATATACTATTAGCTTGGAGTAATACTAATGGAAATGGCGAGATACAGCTGGATTTGAGAGCGAGTTAAAATCAGAGGAAACTTGTGATAGATTAGAGATAAGGGGTGTGTTTTTGATATACAGAACCAAAAAAGTGTGTGTAGTGCTATTTTCTGGCACAGAAAACACTGTAAGAGGAACAGGTTTTGGGGACAGAATAGTATGTTGTGTTTCTGTAATTCCTGGAAGCAACTATAGTAGCAGGGAAAAAAGCTTGAGACACTTTGCAGTAAGGATTGGCATGAGTTGGTGACTGCATATGAGAAATAGGAGGGAGGGACTATATCTTTATGCTATAAAACATAACCCGGAGAACCATGTTTCTGAAGAACCATGCTGTTGGGGAGTGGGGGCGGGAATGGTTGTTAAGCTGGGAGGTAGCTTTCTTAATTACTTGGGTATTAGTAAGTCAATGATTTTCTAATGCTCCCTATACTCATCCAGCAAGCAGTCACTGACTACCACACATACACACAGCTCCCATTCTGTGGGTAACATCATAAGATGGAAGACATAGTCACAGCCATCAAATATTTCAGAAAACAAGAGGACAAGTGGTGATAAGTAGCAGGAACATGAAGGCACATTTTTATTTATTCTGGAGATCCTAGAATTAATTTCCTTTGCTCACTGACAAATCTGCATTACCTAAAACATTGCCTGACTCATAACGAGAACTCAATAAATGAGTAGGTTGATTAATTTATTGAAAATACTAATACTAGTCCTTATTGTTGTATAGTATCGTATATTGTCTGAATACAATGATGGGCCAGTGTTCTTCCTTTTAATCTCATACATTTTAGTCTCAGGGACTAACAATTTAAAAATACGTGTAATAACAGTCTTGCTTGGGTGTGTGTATGACAGAAGGAGGGTCTATTTTTTTTTTTTCTGATGGGAGTTGAAATCTGAGGAGGGAAGAGGGGATGCACAGAAGATTCGATGATGTCAAATCTTCCTATAATGTATTAGGCATTGGATTCAACATGTCATATCTATTCTAGGTACAAATCAAAGGGAAATTCAGTTAGTAAGTGTCTCATTTATAATTGAATATGGGCTCCAAGGAGAACATTGCAGTGAATTTTCATTGACAGACTGAGTGAGGAATCACAGTTTATGAAGAAAGATCAGGAACGTTTCTTGAAGACTGTCGAGGGATAGGCATTATAGGTAGCTGGGATGAGCAGGCCCAGTAAAGGGATTGATCAGAGGGAATGAGCTTCTAGGAAAAGAAGCGATTTAGAAAATACTAAGTTATGAATTTAAAGGGCAGAGGGCTTGAGAATAGGGCTGTAGATTAACGGCACACGGAGATACTCAGGCGTGTGCAGGCTGATAAACCATGCTGTAGGGAGCCACTGGTGGGTCTTATCTAAGAGGAAATTGTTAGGAAAATTGTGTAAGGGAGACGCTGTCAGGGGGACTGTGTTGGAGATATACTGAGGTACAAAGATGATGTAGATAAAGAATCTTTTTAAAGGCTTTTGTTATAATCCAAGATCTAGGACGTGGACTGAGGTTGAAGCTGTGAAATAGAAAACAAAACGAAACAAAAGACGTGAGTGACTTTGCAGGAGAAGATGGAAGGAATGAAAAGGAGAGAAATAAAGGTAACTAAGATTGAGGTTGGCTTCTCTGAACTAGACATTAGGAAGAAATGATGGCCAGGAAAAAGGGAGAATAACAACTTAAATTCTGTTTTCTAATTTATCCAATCTGGAAAAAATCCCTACCAAGCTTAACTCACCAACTGAGAAAATATAAAATATTGAAAAGTTGCACAGAGTCTTTGCTTTCCTTTTCTATTTGTTTCTTCATGGAACGTCTTCTGTATTGATGTTAATGCCACTTTCAAATCTTTTAAAATACTCGTTAAGTGTTCTTGGAGAATATTTTCATTGCTTTAAAAATTCGCACCCAGAAATGCCTTTCAGGAGTCTCTGGCATCGAAGTCCAAGAAGTGTTCCCGGGAGGAAAACATTAGAGGATCCACTCATCTATGAGAGTGTAGTCAGTGTGAAGGAAAAGTTTGGTATTGTGGGTTTCCAACCAGAAACCTTGTTTCTCAACAGTTTTTTTTTCCCTGTAAAGCATCCTAATAGTTGACCTGAAACACTAAGTTAATCATAACTAACCTTAAATTTTGCAGTGATTGCCATTTCCTTTGGGGCAAAATCTGAACTTGGTAATGCACCATACAGGACCCTTAGTGACCCACATTTGCAGCCTCATCTCCTGTCCCCTTCATATGCAGCTCTCTGGCCATGGGAAATTATTAATATTTTAAATATTAAGAAATACATGTGGCGCAGGCACTTCCTATTCTAGACACGCATGCCCTGGAAAGACTCCTCGACCCCAGAGGGCTCCATAGATAGCCTTTGACCTTAATAAATTCATCATCTTCTAGGGTCTCATACTCAGACTTACGGATTCAGATTATTTTTTCTTACCAAGAGTGGATGCCTCTCATAAGAAGTAGATTTATTAGAACTAGAAATATATAGTCATCTACTTAAATATTTATTGAGGATTTAATTTGAATTAGAAGTGAGCTGGGCAAGAAGATACAGGGGTAAATGAGAGATCTGATCCCCCCCTTCGTAAAACCAGCAATTCAGCTGGTGGAGGAGAACATATAGTGGAAAGTCCTGCTTGCTCCTAGGTGAAGGATCAGGGGTGTGGAGTGCAGGAGGCAGAGAGGCTCGGCTGATTGTTAACCTTGAAAGTTTCATTGGAGAAACTGTAAGTTCCATTTGGCATCAGCATTTGTGTGTGTGTGTGTGTGTGTGTGTGTGTGTGTGAGAGAGTGAGAGTGAGAGTGAGAGAGAGAGAGAGAGAGAGAGAGAGAGAGAGAGAGAGATTGATTGAGAGATGATGGAAGAGGCGGGAGAAGCAGGTAGGGGCTAGTGACGGAGCCAGGAGAGCTTTGTGAGCCAAGCAAGGAGCCTTGATTTGACCATTCTCCCCAGCCGTGGGACACCTTTTATACTTTAAGCAGGAGAGTGATATGAATAGGTTTGTGTCAATACTGATATAAGACTTTTTAATAAAAGTTCACAATAAAAAGTATTACTATTAACATAGCAGACCTCTTGTGCCAATATATATTATCCCTCTGGAGGGAAGTCATAAGGAAGCCGTTTTTGTTTGTTTAGAATAGGAAATGATACATGTTTTAGAAAGTGTTACTGTATAATAACAAGTGCTGTGAGCACGAGCACAGTGGAATTTTTACTCGTTCCCAGGGCTTGTTTGTAAACTGGTATTAGAACACTGGAAGATAACTCAGCATTATTTAATAAGGTTGAATGTATACTTGCCATATGACTCAGCAATTCCACTCCTAGGCATACACCCAAGAGAAGCTCCAGGGCACTTAACCACGAGATTATGGACATAAGTAGTCACTATTTTTGTGATGACAAATCGCCATTTGTAACTGCAAAAAATTAAAAACAACTGACATGCTTACTCATAGAATAATAGAAAAACTGGTATATTCATTTAGTGGGATGCTAAAAGACAGTTAAAATGAATACATTGTACATATTAACCCACCAACATGGTAGTCTCAGAAGTATAAAGTTGAGTGAGAATAGCAAGTCACAAAAACATATACAATATAATTATATTTATATAATGTTAAAGACAAGAAAATGAAACAACAAATGAGTGTTACTTAGAGATATATACTATATTGAAAATTATAAATGACAGCTGTGAATAAGAGTGTTTATAGTATCTATTCTGGTTATTTTCATTATGTTCCTGGGTTCATTATTATGTATCATGCATGCTGATGTCTTTCAGATGTATAACTTTATACATTATAGAAGCAGCCACTTTTTAATCTGAAGATTATTGGTGAGGAGAGGTGAATTGGCTAAGATTATGGACTTTGGAGTCAGAGAAACCTTAGTTCAAATTTTGCCTCTTTCTTTCAATAATTCTGAGGTTGTTGTAGGCACTTGGGATATGTCACTAAGTGAAATAGGCAAAAATTCTTGTTCACCTGCAGATTGCATTCTACATGGTGGAAATATTTTTGTGGATTCTTCTTAATGTGGTGAGCTCCCTGAAACACAGGCACTGTATTTTAGCCATTTTTGTATATCTGGCACATAGTAGGTATGTATATGCAATTGAATTGATGAGGTTTATGTATTGCATTGAATTGCATGAATAAATGAGAACTGTACTTTTTACTTCTTTTGAACAAGAGAAATATAAATTGCCACAGGCTTTGTCAATCACAATTACAGCCTCAAATCAGAGACCAGTCTTCTAGAGCTTTGCTCATTGATCTTAGCAGTCACTGGATCCAATATAGAAACTGGTGTCAGTAGTGTTGTACGGGAATATGAAGAGTAGATATGGATAAACATTGCTAATAGCATATAAGCATCTTTGTAGTCTTTAATTTTTAAATTTTATCTGCTGTCACTCTAAGCTTTTTCAGCATATTAATTTCAGTAGTAAGTGTTCTGAACTTTTCTTTCCACAATCTAGCTGTTGTTCCTATATATTATAAAATTGTTATTGACAACTTTAATAGTTTTCAAATTTCGATGGCAACACAGCTTTAATATCATGTCCACTGTGTGTATGTGTGTGTGTTGTAGCAGTAAAGCGAATATCTGTTCTTTCCAGGGGGAAGGGTCCTTAGTATTCATCAGATTCTCACAGGAAGTGATAACTAATCTATTGGTAGAAATTAGGTTCTTTAGAAAATGGGGTTTAGAACTCAGGTTTCCCTGAGAAGTCAAAGCCCAATTCTTTCTACTTTTGCTAAATTTAAAAAAATGCAAAATAGTTTGGGAAGAAAGTAGTGACTGTATTAGTCAGGAATCTTGTTAGAAGTGACATTAAACCTGGTTAAAAACAAACTTTCTGAAGCAAGAGGGTGGGGGGGCTGGGGTGTTATTCATTAATTTAGGAAATAAAAATACCAATGGTGTTTAACTGTGGCACAAGAAAACTCATTTGTGGCATCCCGGAAAATCTTACTTCATCTACCTATCAGATCTTCTATATTTAAAGTTTCCTTTATGTTAACTTCATTCTCATTCAGGCTCTAACTAGTGACAACATGGCCTCAGGCTCATATCCTACCATCTTAACAAGCAAAGGCTTTCTTCCCAGTAACTTCAGTGAAAGTCCTGATGCCCGTTGGCCTCGATTTACCTGGTCAGGTATGCTACCCTTAAACCATTCCCATTTGTGGCACTCTTACTGACCAGGTTCAGTCACTTGTCCAAAGGTAAAACAAGGCAGGGAGTTAACCTTAGCAGAACTTCATAGGATAAGTTTGGGGAAGGGTGGTTGCCAAAGCAAAATTTGAGCATTGTCTTCAGGGAAAGAGGAAAATAGATGCTGGACAGGCAAAAATAATAGACTTCCATTGTAGTTATATTTTATGTTGAGACTTGAGCCTGTTACATAAAGCCATATCAGTTCATATTTGAAATTGGTTTAAATATGTTGAAAGACATTCTCCTCTCTTTAGCTTCTACTGCATCTAATCATTTTTGCCAAGTGCTTTTCCTAATTTGATACTTGATGCTATGTTTAAAGACATGCAACCAAGCTAAAGAAAATGTATTGATAGATTATGTTGAAAAATACAAGAGGATCCTGGTTACCAAACAAATATCTACAGTGCTCCCAAGTGTGGGAAAGGAAATCTTTGTTGTGAGCACGCACTATTTAGCCTAACAGATGCACTAATCTATGCTTCTAAATAAAACTGGAAGCACATGTCCATAACTGACTACCTACCTTTCATGTGGAAAGTTCCCTTCAGAGGTTAGTTTGATCTGTCAAGCTGCCATATGAGTCTAAAACAATATAAAGTTCTCTGATTTTTCTACCATTGCAATCTAAGCTTTTTCACTAGTCTGCTTACTCCTGAGAACTAAACTGCCTCCAGTAGCACTGTGCTGAGGGGATTTTGAACATGGCTTAAACTCACACGGCCTGCGCGAAGTAAATGTGTTAGGTTACTTGAAAAACTCTTAAGGGAAATAGAAGGCAATCTCTGATATGGGGCTTTCATTTATAACCTGATGTAGTTATTGCTCTAGTTCTATTATATCCAATACCAAAAGCCCGAGTGAGCAAACACTATTTCTGACTTTATTAAAGCTTTTTTTGAAATGGACTTCAAATTATTTTCCTAAGTATTTTCATTCCTGTAATTTTCTTTTTCCAAAACTGCTCTTGAACTAGATACTTTAAAATTTTTTCTCCTAAATATAATATAAATAAACATATCATTTATTGTACTTGTGTCAGATACCTATAACAAATGACATTCATTTAGGTACTATTCATTCATGAATTTACCTATCAAATGTTAATTGAACATCTATAATGTCCTGCCAGCAGCGTTATTAATGAGGTGCTGTACATAAATAAATGTTCCATGTGATCGATGCTTACTTCCTTAAGCATGAATATTTGTTTTAATTACATCTGAGAGTCTTTCAATAAAGCCCTTATAGCCTCTTGTTTCTCCATCCATTCTTAAGCAGAATATGCTGAGCATTTATTTAATAACTTGGGACAGTAGTTTTCAACCTTGACGACTGTCCTCAGCATCAGCTGAGAATACAGCACTGCATGTTCTCACACCGTGCTCTAACATTCCTTCGTTTCTTTCCTTGTTATTCTGAGATGTTGCGTCTTCCAGCAATCAGTGTGTTCTCTTACCTGCCCTTCAGAATCTCCATGTGCCCAACTCTGATTGACTTCTTTAAATAGGCTTTGGCCTAAAATAAATAGATTAGATAGATAGATAGATAATCAATCAATCTGGTCAGGGAGATCCAAGATGGCAGTGGAGTAGATAGATGTTACATTCACCACCTCCCAGGAACAAACTGGAATTACAACTAAAATATTGAGCAATCAGCCTGAATAATCAAGTGAAGACTAGCTGTAACCGTGCAATTTCAGAAAAAGCCACATCAAGACTGGTAGGAAGGGTGGAGATGTGAAAAGGATTGTCCTCGCTCCCACCGACGGTGTCAGAAATTCCGGAGGGATATCTCAGCTGCAAAAATTCTCCCTGATAAGTGTGGGCTCTGAGTCCAAGCCAGGCTCCTCAACCCAGAGCACCAGAGCTAGGAAGAGGCACCCATATAATAACCTCTGGTTGTGAAAATCAGCAGGGATTCTGTATGCAAGGGAAAGACATAAATCGGCTAGAGTCACAGGTGTTCTCTCGAAGGGCCAATGCACAAAATCTCATTCATACTCATCCTGGGCTCTGGCAGAGGGTGGGCAAAGCAGACTAGAGTCACATGAGGAGAGACTGGGGTTTGTGCCTCTGGGGAGAGAGCTGAAGGGACAGCCACCAGGATACTTGTATTGAATCACTCTCCCACATGGCAGACTCCCTCATTCTTGGGTTCCCTTCCATAGGGCATCAGCCTATGGTAATGCAATAGCCTCACCCTTTAGACTCCTTGTAGTCCCACCGGGTAGAGCTTGCTCCCTGCTGAGGAGTCAGATACCTGGGTTGGGATATAGAGGTCTGGGCAGATGCAGGGGGTGTGAGTGACTGAGTTGTGTGGCTGTGAGGTGGGAGCTATTTCCCCCACATTCTCAGGAACCTGGCTGCTGCCTCCCTCTCCTGGTAAATCTGCTAGCCCCACTTTCTGGTCTCTACCCTCCTGACTTCTGGTGGCTCTGCCCTGCCATGGTCTGAGCAGAATCCAAGACAGACTGAGTTGTGTGGCTTGGGGTGCTTTAGGACTTTTGCTGACCTGCCCCTTGGCCCAGTGCTGCTACAAGCCAGTCTTGGTGTGCAGGTTGGTCCTTCCTGCACATACCCAGGCCCAGCAGAGGCAGCCACAAACTGGGGATCACTTTGTAGCTCCAAACAGGTTGCCCAAGGCCATTCACAAGTAGTGTCTGACATAGGCCACCACCAGAGTCCTACCCAAGAGGCTTCAAACCAAATACCAGTGGCCCATCTGAGACAACATCAGAACAGGAAGGACCAATTAGCTTCACAAATGGCATATCCAAAGGGAGATCTTGGAAGGCACCAGACCCAGCTGAGGTGAATTCTGCTTTGAGTCATCAACACCTGCACAGCAGCTGATCATAGTTATCACAGTCAGCCAGGCAGAGAGTTGACCCCAAGCACAAACAGACCAATAACAATCAAGACTCAAGTACAACAAGAGGGCCCATATAACCCACACAAGGAACATTTCTGGAACACCCAGCTCAGGTGATCAAGGAGACTGTGCAGGACACTTATTACATAAAGCCATGAGGCCAAGACTGGGAGTCATAGAAGATTTACCTAATACATAGAAACAATTACAAAAAGGCAGCCAAAATTGGGAGACAAAGAAACATTGCCCCATATGAAAGAACAGGAGAAATGTTTAGGAAAAGAGCTAAGTGAAAGGGAGGCAAGCAATTTACCAGATGATAGAGTTTAAACTAACCTCACTGTGAGATGATGCTCAAGGAACTTACTGAGAACTACAATAGTATGAAAAGGACGTAGAAACCAAAGAAAAGAACCAGTCAGAAATGAAGAATACAATATCTGAAATGAAGAATACACTAGAAGGAATAAGCAGTAGGTTGGATGGAGCAGAGGATCATATCACTCACTTGGAAGACAAGATAGCAGAACACAACCAAAGAGCAGCAAAAATAAAAAAAATTAAATAAAAATGAGGATAGTTTAAGGGACCTTTGGGACAGTGTGAAGTATCCCAACATCCATATTATATGGATACCTGAAGGAGAAGAAAGGGACTGATAACCCATTTGAAGAAATAATGACTGAAAACTCCCCTGGTGAAGGAAAAAGGCACACATCCATCCAGGAAGGTCAGAGAGTCCTAAACAAGATGAACTCCAAAGAGACCCACTCCAAGACACATATTTAAAGTGGCAGAGATTAAAGACAAAGAGAGAATCTTAAAAGTAGCAAGAAAAAGACAGTGACCTACAGAAACATTTTCTGCAACCTCCCTTGTCAACGGAAACATTTTAGGCCAGAGACACTGGCATGAAAACTTGAAGTGATGAAAAGCAAAGACCTACAACCAAAACTACCTTAACCAGCAAGGATATCATTTAAAAGTAAAGGAGAAATAAAGAGCTCCCCAGAAAAATAAAAGCTAAGTGAGTTTGTTACCACCAAACTGGTATTACAAGAAATGTAAAATGGTCTTCTTTAAGAAGAAGAGGAAAAATCAGAGGAACACATTGGAAAAAATAAAATGGCAATAAATATGTACCTATCAATAATTACTTTAAATGTAAATGTCTTAAATGTCCCAGCCAAAACATAGGGTAGCTGAATGCATAAGAAAAGAAGACCCAAATACATGCTGTTTACAGAAGACTCACCAAAGAACAAAAGAAACACACAGACTAAAAGTAAAGGGATGAAAAAAGACATTTTACGCAAATGGAAATTTTTAAAAAGCTGGGATAACAACACATATCTGACAAAAATAAATTAAAACAAAGGCTGTAGTATGAGACAAAAATGGACACTACAATCCAACAAGAGGATATAACACTTGTAAACCCAACATAGCAGCATCCAATATGTAAAGCAAGTTTTGATGGACATAAAGTGGGAGATTGACAGTAATACAGTCACAGTAGGGGATTTTAACACCCCATTGACATCAATGGATAGATCTTCCAGAAAGAGAATCAACAAGCAAATGGAGGCCTTAAATGACACACTAGATTAGATGGATTTAATTGGTATTTTTGGAGTATTTCATCCCAAAGCATCAGAATAACATTCTTTTCAAGTGCACATGGAACATTTTCTAGGAAAGTCCACGTGTTAGGACACAAAACAATTCTCAATAAGTTTAAGAAGATTGAAATCATATCAAGCATCTTCTCTGGACTTAATGCTATAAAACTAGAAATCAATCTCAAGGAAAAATAAAAACTAAAAAAACACACAAAGAAATGGAGGCTACATAACATGTTCCTGAACAATGAATGGGTTAACATTGAGATCAAGGAAGAAATCAAAAGATACCCTGAAACAAATGAAAATGAGAACACAACAATGCAAAACTTACGGGAGCCAGCAAAAGCATTTTTAAGCAGCAAATTCATAGCATTACAGCCTTATCGCCCCCCGCCCCCCAAAAAAAGAAAAAAAAACTTTAAATGAATGATCTAACTTTACACTTAGAGGAACTTGAAAAGGACCAAGTCACAAAGCCCAAAGTGAATAGAGGAATGGAAATAATAAAGTCAGAATAGAAATAAACAAAATAGAGTCTAAAACCATAATACAATGAAATCAAGAGCTTGTCTTTTGAAAATATGAACAAGATCGACAAACCTGTCACCATACTCAGCAAGAAAAAAAAGGAGAGGACCCAAATAAGTAAAATTAGAAATGAAAGAGGAGAAATAACAACTGACTCCAGAGAAATACAAAGGGTTATAAGAAAAAACTATGAATGACTATATGTCAATAAATGGGACAATCTGAATAAAATGTATAAATTTTTAGTAACATACAATCTTCCAAAACTTAATCAGGAATAGTCATAAAATCTGAATAAACAGATTACAACTAGTAAAATTGCAGAGGTAATCAAAAAACTCCCATCAAACAAAAGTCCTGGACCAGGTGGGTTCACGGGAGAGTTTTACCAAACATTCAAAAAAGAACTAACACTTACCCTTCTCAAACTTCTCCACAAATTTCAGGCAGAGGGAAGATTCCTAAGCTCTTTTTACTAAGCCATTATTGTCCTAATTCCAAAGCTAGACAAAGATACTACAAAGCAAGAAAATTATAGGTCGATATCCCTGATTAACATATATGCTAAAATCCTCAACAAAATATTAGCAAAGTGAATCCAGCAATACATTAAAAAGATCATACACCATGATCAAGTGGGATTCATGCCAGGAATGCAAAGTTGTTACAGTATTCGGTAATCAATAAACGTGATGCACCAAATAAACAAAATGAAGGATAAAACTCACATGGTCATATCAATATATGCAGTGAAAGCAAGTGATGAAATCTAGCACCCACTTATGATAAACAATGGGAATACAGGGAACACACCTCAACATAACAAAGACCATATATGACAAACCGACAGCTAACATCATATTCAATGGGCAAAAACTAAAAACATTTCCCTTAAGATCAGGAACAAGGACTTCTGGCCAAGATGGAGGCATAGGTAGACACACTGTGCCTCCTTGCACAACCAAAAGAAGGACAACGACAATTAAAAACAAAAAACAACTAGAACTGACAGAAAAATCGAACTGTATGGAAGTCTGACAACCAAGGAGATAGAGAAGAAATTCACCCAGACCTGTAGAAGGGGCGGAGACGAGCAGCTGGGTGGAGAGGACTCAAGGCAGGATGGTGGCTGGCGGACCCAGTGAGGCAGCGGCTGGTGGAGCAGGGTGGGCAAGGCTGCAGCTGGCTGGCGAGGCAGCAGCTGGTAGACCAGGTGACAGACCGCGCAACCCAGGGCTCCAGCGCAGGGAAATAAAGCCTCAAACCACTGATTGAAAACACCTGTGGGGGTTGAGGCAGCAGCAGGAGAAACTCCCAGCCTCACAGGAGAGGTCATTGGAGAGACCCACAGGGGCCTGGAACGTACGTACACAAACCCACCCACCTGGGAAGCAGCACCAGAAGGGCCCAATTTGATTGTGGGTAGCCGGGGAAGTGACTGAAAATCGGCAGAAAGTGGAGCAAGTGCCACTGCTCCCTCTTGGCCCCTCCCCCACATACAGCATCACCACGCTGCGACCAGCATTACCCAACCCCCGTGAACACCTACGGCTCCACCCCCTTATGTAACAGGTGTGCCAAGACAAAAAAAAAAAGGCCCAAATGAATCATCCCTTTGTCCAACATACCTGTGCCATATATGCTCCCTGCCTCTTAGTTGCTTACCAGCCATCTTGGTTGTAAGAGCCACTGTTGCAGTGTCACAGTATTTGTGTTCAAGTGACCTGCAGTTTACTCAATGATGGCCCCAAAGCCATTCACATGACTTTTATTGCAGTTTATGCTAGAATTGTTCTATTTTATTATTAGTTATTGTTGTTCATCTCTTACTGGGCCTCACTTGTAAAGTTAACTTTGTCACAGTTATATGTATATAGGAAAAAACATCATATATGTGAGGTCTATCCAGAAAAAGCCCAGCCATGCTAATATAATGAGAATGCTTTGCATGACATCAGTGTAACCTGACAGCCAAGGGGAGTGGACTGGAATATGCATGTGTGAGCTAGGACAACTTCCCTGTGCTAGTCAGTGGGGGCAGCAGACATTGTTGAGTGAGCATGTGCACTGTGTGGCTGTCACATCCAAAATGAGCGAATAAAGCAATGAATCTGCATCAAATTTTGTGTTAAGCTTGAGCAGCCCTCCACAGAAACTATTTGGATGATTCAGAAGGCTTTTGGGGACGATGCAATGAGTATAGTGCAAATAAAAGTGCAGCACGAACACTTCAAACATGGTTGAGAACCTGTTGGAAGTGATGCATGTTCTGGAAGGCCTGCAACAAGCAGAACACCTGAGAATGTTGAACCTGTACGGGCTGCAATCCACAAAGATCTGTCACCGACAGTATGAGAACTAGAAGGTGATCTGGGGATTCCCAAAACTACCGTGTCTGAGATTTTGATGCAGGATCTTGGCATGAAATGTGTTGTGGCAAATTTTGTTCCTTGGCTTCTGCTAGCAGAGCAGAAAGAACATTGTACTGCATTTGCTAATGACTTAATTAAACTGCTACCAATGAACCACATTTCCTGAAGAAGGTCATAATCAGAGATGAATGGTGGGTCTCCGTCTATGATCCAGAAATGAAGGCCCAGTCCTCCCAATCAGTGTCACCTGGCTCCACACCCAAAGAAGGCACGGGAAAGTCACATCAAGATCAAAACCATGTCAACTGTGTTTCTTGATTGGGAAGGTGCTGTTCATCACAAATAGGCCCCTCCAGGCCAGACAATACGGAGTACTACCTCAGTGTCGTTCGTGAGTTGAAAGATGCAATATGATGAAAATGACAGTTGCTACGGGCAACTGGTGATTGGTTGTTTCATCACGGCAACACACCCTGCCACTCACACATCAAGTCGTGTGCAGAGGTTTTTGACAAAACAGCAAATCATCCAGGTGACTCAGCTCCCCTACAGACCAGAATTGGCACTCTGCAACTTCTGGCTTTTCCGAAAACTAAAATCACTTTTGAAAGGGAAGAGATTTCAGAGTATCCATGAGATTCAGGAAAATACGACAGGGCAGCTGATGGCAATTAGGAGAACTGTGTGAGGTGCCAAGGTGCTACTTCGAAGTAGACTGAGGCGTCATTGTCCTACGTATAATGTTTGTTGTATCTTTTATCTTCTTCAATGAATGTCTCTATTTTTCATAGTACATGGCTGGATACTTTCTGGACAGACCTTGTGTGTGTGTGTGTGTGTGTGTGTGTGTGTGTGTGTGTGTGTGTGTGTGTGTAGGGTTTGGTCCTATCTGTGGTTTCAGGCATCCACTAGGGGTCTTGGAACATATCCATCACAGACAAGAGGGGCTACTATACCTTAAAAATCAGGAAACTTAAAAAAATGTATTCTATTTAATGCTAATTAGAATATCAAGCTTTTAGATACTAGCTTTTATTTAAAGTACATTGCTTTTGGATATTGAAAATTCAAGAGTAGTCATTGGACCTATTAGATAATCAACTCCAATCTCCTGGGTCACTAGTGTGTGAACTCACTGACCCCTTGAAAGCTCTACCAAGTCTACAGAAAAACACACATGTAGACAAGTATATATAACTTCAAAAATCAAGAATTCAAGGAACCCCTGAAGACTAGCCATTGATTCTAGGTATAGATGTATAGTTCCCATATTAAGAAGTCTTGCCGTAGATACAGCCTTCGATTGGTGTTGTTACCAAATTCAACTCACTTCACTGTAGCTATAGTTTCAAAATGAATGTTGTTTTTAACCTGAAGGTACTTGAATCAAGTGTTAGGGGTCTCTTGTGAAGCTTCTCAAAAAGAAAAATACATGTATATATACTTCAAATCAATTAATGGGCTTAACTATTTTGCTTATGTTTTCCATTGTTATTTACAATTCTTAGTATGCTCTACAATTTAATTCTTTATAGTCCACATGTAATTTTGAAAAATAAGTTCAGATGGCCTATGAAAATCACTAAACTTACTTTCAGGGGTCAACAAAGTAAAACCCACAGGCCAGTTCTGGCACTCTGCATTTTTGTGTGGCCTGCAAGTAAAAGTTGTTTTTACATTTTTACAGGTCAAAAACAAACTCAGAGGAAGAATAACATTTTATGCCACCTGAAAATTATATGAAATTCCAATTCCAGTGTCCATAAACCTTTGCACTGGAAAACAGCCACCTTGCTTTGTTTATTATTGTCCAAGAATGCTTCCCCACTACGATGTCCGAGTGCAGGGCTGAAAAGAGGCCGTGTGGCCCGCACACCTGAAATGACTGGTCCTTTATAGAAAAAGTTTGTTGCCCTGTGCTGTAGTTCTTTGTTAAACCCACCGAAGCTTTAGGAGTTCCTCCCGTGGGCTAAGTGCCACGTGGCACTCTAGTTTCCTGTTTTGCCTCCTGACATGGGTGAGTGCGGCTTGTTTTTGTTATATAAACTGTGCATGTAAGTTATGACATTTCATATCATAACCAGAGCTGATGAAACCTTAAACAGACAGACTGTGCTTTAAACCTTAACAAATAAGGTTTGTCGGCAAGGGATAGGGCAGCTTGGGGGGTCTGTTTCAATGAAAATAAATCTTTTGAAGATGCCATTTTATCTAAAGGAAAAAACAAAAGATAAAACAAGACACACTTTAATACCTATACCTATTTTTAGCTGCATAAATAATGGCACGCACAGCTCCCCAAAGTCTATCACCACATTTGTGTGCACAGTGTTTCTCTCACACCACTGTACCTGTCAGCTTTAATTTTGAAAGCTAGGCAGGGAATTTCATTCCTGACTTCTGCCCTTATGGAACTCCCTCATAAGAAATGGGCAGCTGGACAGGGGAAAGGTCAAGGCCTGCACTTACCTGCCCGTGAACAAAATGGGAGCCAAAGGTCTAATTTTAGCCTTCACTCTTCTGGGGATATCATAATAGTCGCTTACAGGAATTGTTTTGGAATTAATTAACAGCGTACTGTAAGGTATGAGTCATTAAAAAAAAAAGCATGATTTTCATATGATGTTGAGTGGAAAAAGAAAACCCTTACATATTCCAGAGAGATTGAGTGATCAAAGTATCTACTGTGATAGAAATAAATATATAGAATGTATACACTAGATTTGGAACTTGACATTTGAGAAAGGTGACACTAATGAATTTCAAGGATTAATCTAGAATGCAACTTAGTTTTAGTATTTCTGATTTTCTTACGTGTATGTTTTAAGCTGGTTAGTATATTACTGTCACCCTTCAAATAATTTTAGCAGATTTTTGCTTGATCGATAGAATTTGCTTTAAATTCTATCTAATGTCATGTTAACATTATTTGTTCATCTGCACTTCTGACCACTGATGCACCCATCATTAGAATAATAACTCAACCTTTGGTATACATAGTTTCCATTACAATTTCTTGCACAATCAAAAAATCTTAGACCAACCCAATAAGTAGGGATTCAAGAGTAAAAAGAGTATATATTAAATATTTTTAACCTGGTTTTTATCAGGCTCGCTGCCTGATTAGTTTAGCCCACTCTGACTTTTCTTGGAAACTAAATACATTGGTAAGTTATTTATTTTCCAGCTAACTAAGCTGTTCTTACTATGTTAGCTTAGCTCTAAACTTCTTTGCCTTGTTAACTTAAAACAATTTCATTGTGAAATATTTCAAACATAATGTATACTAATGAAAGTGATGGAAGTTCGTGTTCCCAGAACCCAGGTTTAGCAGATGGTAACATCTTGCCCTATTAGTGTGAAGCACTGTTGGATGTTGTTAGGACCTGAAGCAGATCCCTTCCCCTTCTCTCAGTCTTCAGCTGTGACCACTATCCTGAACTTGGTATATGTCATTCTTGTGGACATATTTATACTTTTAATACTTGTGTATGTGTTCATAGCTTGTTTGAATTTCTTTACATTTTTCATCTGTACATGTTTAGAAGGATTACATTCTGTTCCTATTATTTTAATGTGTGCCTTTCAAAGGGTAACAGTTCTACTTTAAGTTTACAGTGACTCAGTGTCTCAAACTTAAAAAGCAACATTTCACTCTCTTCATTTTCAGTGTTAGAATTATGCAATTTTATTCTATATTGTTTTTAAACCTTCACAAGTTAGTTGTTGTTGTTAATCCCAATGCTTACTTAATTTTACCCACATATTTACCATTTTCATTGCTCATCACTGTCCCTAGGTTCCAGTGTTTCTTCTGGGCTCAGTTTCCTTCTTAGTGAAAAGCATAATTTAGTAGTCCTTTCAGTGAGTGGTAAATTCTTTGCCTTGGAAATACCTTTTCTGTGCTTTCATTATTAAATTCTTGTTTTCCTGGGTGGAGAATTCTAAGCTGACAGTTATGTTCTCCCACCACTCGAAAGATTATTTATCTGGCAGGCTTTGTTTTGCTGCTATTTCATGTACACTGACGATTTTTTATTTGTTGTGCTTGTTGTCTCTTTGGTTCTTTAATTCTTTTTAGTTCTAGAAGATTCTTAACCATATTCTATTTTTAGCCAACTACGAGTCCCATTGGTCACATGTTGGAGTTTCTCATGCTACCCTTAACCCACCTTCACTGCTGTGGCCCGTGCTGCCTTCTGTGTACTTTCTGCAGACAGCTCTGCTGGTTTCCCAGGCCTTTCTTCACAGCGTCTAACCTAAAATCTGTCTGTTGGGATTTTATTAGCAGTGACTATTATTTTTCATTTCTAGAAATTCTTTCTTTGTTTTTTTATTCCTCTCTGTGTTTATATCTTTATTTTTTTTTTTTAATTTATTTATTGTTATTTAATTACAGTTGTATGCCTTTTCCCCCATCCCTTCACCCCACTCCAGGTGAACCCACTTCCCTCCCCCCTCTCCACCCTCCCCCTTGGATTTGTTCATGTGTCCTTTATAGTAGTTCCTGTAATCCCCTCTACCTACTGTCCCCGCCCCCACCCCCCCACCCCCGCCCTTGCTATTGTTACATTGTTCTTAACTTCAATGTCTCTGGTTATATTTTGTTTGCTTTTTCCTTCTATTGCTTATGTTCCAGTTAAAGGTGAGATCATATGGTATTTGTCCCTCACTTCCTGGCTTATTTCACTTAGCATAATGCTCTCCAGTTTCATCCATGCTGTTGCAAAGGGTATAAGCTCCTTCTTTCTCTCTGCTGCGTAGAATTCCATTGTGTAAATATACCATAGTTTTTGGATCCACTCGTTTGCTGATGGGCACTTCGGTTGCTTCCAGTATTTGGCTATTGTAAATTGTGCTGCTATGAACATTGGGGTGCACAGATTCTTTTGGATTGGTGTTTCAGTGTTCTTAGGGTATAATCCCAGCAGCGGAATTGCTGGGTCAAAGGGCAGTTCCATTTTTAGTTTTCTGAGGAAATTCCATATTGTTTTCCACAGTGGCCTCACCAGTCTGCATTCCCACCAACAGTGCACTAGGGTTCCCTTTTCTCCGCATCCTCTCCAACATTTGTTTGTGGATTTGTTTATGTTGGCCATTCTGACTGGTGTGAGATGATACCTCATTGTGGTTTTAATTTGCATCTCTCTGATGGCTAGTGATGCTGAGCATCTTTTCATATGTCTCTGGGCCTTCTGTATGTCTTCCTTGGAGAAGTGTCTGTTCAAGTCCTTTGCCCATTTTTTAATTGGGTTGTTTGTCTTCCTGGAGTGGAGTCGTGTGAGTTCTTTATATATTTTGGAGATCAGGCCCTTGTCTGAGGTATCATTGGCAAATATGCTTTCCCATATTGTTGGTTCTCTTTGTAATTTGGTGCTGTTTTCTTTAGCCATGCAGAAGCTTTTTATTTTGATGAGGTCCCATTTGTTTATTCTTTCCTTTATGTCCCTTGCTTTAGGGGATGTGTCTGTGAGGATGTTGCTGCGTGGAATGTCTGAGATTTTCCTGCCAATGTTTTCTTCAAGGACTTTTATGGTGTTACGGCTTATATTTAAGTCTTTTATCCATCTTGAGTTTATTTTCGTGTATGGCGTAAGTTGGTGATCGAGTTTCATTTTTTTGCACGTAGCTGTCCAGATCTCCCAACACCATCTGTTGAAGAGACTGTTTTTGCTCCATTTTATGCTCCTGCCTCCTTTGTCAAATATTAATTGATCGTATAGATTTGAGTTTATTTCTGGGCTCTCTATTCTGTTCCATTGGTCTATGAGCCTGTTTTTATGCCAGTACCAGGCTGTTTTGATTACCGTTGCCTTGTAATACAGTTTGATATCAGGTATTGTGATACCTCCTGCTTTGTCCTTCTTTCTCAAAATTGCTGCTGCTATTCGAGGTCGTTTATGGTTCCATATGAATTTCTGTAATGTTTGTTCTATATCTGTGAAATATGTCATGGGTACTCTAATAGGGATTGCATTGAATCTATAAATTGCTTTGGGTAGTATGGCCATTTTGATGATGTTAATTCTTCCAATCCATGAACATGGTACATGCTTCCATTTGTTTGTATCTTCCTTAATTTCTTTCTTCAGTGTTGTGTAGTTTTCTGAGTACAGGTCTTTTACCTCCTTGGTTAGGTTTATTCCTAGGTACTTTATTTTTCTTGTTGCTATATCGAATGGGATTTTTTTCCTGATTTGTGTTTCTGCAGTTTCGTTGTTGGTGTACAGGAATGCCTTTGATTTCTGGGTATTGACTCTGTATCCAGCTATTTTGCCAAATTCATTTATTAGGTCGAGTAGTTTTTGAGTGGAGTCTATAGGGTTTTCCATGTACACTATCATGTCGTCTGCAAACAGTGACAGTTTCATTTCCTCCTTTCCAATTTGGATGCCTTTTATTGCTTTTTCTTGTCTGATTGCTGTGGCTAGGACTTCCAATACTATGTTGAATAGGAGTGGTGAGAGAGGGCATCCTTGTCTTGTTCCTGATCTTAGTGGGAAAGCTCTAAGTTTTTGTCCATTGAATGTGATGCTGGCTGTAGGTCTCTCATATATGGCCTTAATTATGTTGAGGACTGCTCCCTTTATTCCCACTTGGCTGAGTGTTTTTATCAGAAATGGGTGCTGTATCTTATCGAATGCTTTTTCCGCATCTATTGATATGATCATGTGATTTTTGTCTTTGCTGTTGTTGATGTGATGTATTATGTTTATTGATTTGCGAATATTGTACCATCCTTGCATCCCTGGGATGAATCCCACTTGGTCATGGTGGATGATCTTTTTAATATATTGCTGGATGCGGTTTGCTAATATTTTGTTGAGAATTTTAGCGTCTATGTTCATCAGCGATATTGGCCTGAAGTTTTCTTTCTTCGTTGTGTCTTTATCTGGTTTTGGGATTAGGATGATGTTGGCTTCATAAAAAGAGTTTGGGAGTCTTCCATCAGTTTGGATTTTTTCGAATAGTCTGTGAAGGATAGGGGTTAGTTCTTCCTTAAATGCTTTGTAGAAATCTCCTGTGAAACCATCTGGTCCAGGGCTTTTGTGTGATGGGAGTTTCTTGATGACTGCTTCAATTTCCTTTGCTGATATTGGTCTGTTCAGGTTTTCTGCTTCTTCTTCAGTCAGTTTTGGAAGATTATATTTTTCTAGAAATGTGTCCATTTCATCTAGGTTTTCAAATTTCTTAGCATATAGGTCTTCATAGTAATTTCTTACGATCCTTTGTATTTCTGTGGTATCAGTTGTAATCTCTCCACTTTCATTTCTAATTCTGTTTATTTGGATCCTCTCTCTTTTCTTCTTGATAAGCCTACTTAAAGGCTTGTCGATTTTGTTTATCTTTTCAAAGAACCAGCTTCTGGATTCATTGATCCTTACAATTGTGCTTTTAGTCTCTATGTCATTTAGTTCTGCTCTGATCTTGGTTATTTCCTTCCTTCTGCTTGCTCTGGGCTGTCTTTGTTGTTGTTCCTCCAGTTCTTGTAGGCGTAGGGTTAGGTTGTTTGTGTGAACTGTTTCTAACTTCTTAAGGTAGGCCTGTATTGCTATGAACTTCCCTCTCAGGACTGCCTTAGCTGTGTCCCATAGGTTTTGGGTTGTTGTGAGTTCGTTTTCATTTGTTTCCAGGAAGTTTTTGATTTCTTCCCTAATCTCGTTCTTGACCCATTCATTGTTTAATAGCATGCTATTCAGTCTCCATGATTTTGAGTGTTTTGGGTTTTTACCCTTGGGGTTGGTTTCTAGTTTCAGACCCTTGTGGTCAGAGAAGATGCTTGATATGATTTCAATTTTCTTGAATTTGTTGAGGGTTGCTTTGTGTCCTATCATGTGGTCTATCTTTGAAAAAGATCCATGGACACTTGAAAAGAATGTGTATTTTGCTTCTTTGGGATGAAAAGCTCTGTATATATCAGTTAAGTCCATTTCCTCTAGGGTATTGTTAAGTGACACAATATCTTTGTTAATCTTTTGTTTGGAAGACCTGTCCATTTTTGATAGTGGGGTGTTAAAATCCCCTACTATAATTGTGTTGCTGTCAATATCTTTCTTGAAATCCTCCAAGATTTTCTTTATGTATTTGGGTGCTCCTATGTTGGGTGCATATATATTTATAATGTTTATGTCTTCTTGGTGGATTCTTCCTTTGAGTATTATGAAGTGACCTTCTGGGTCTCTCTTTATGGCCCTTCTTTGGAAGTCTATTTTGTCTGATATGAGTATTGCTACCCCTGCTTTTTTTTCCTGTCCGTTTGCTTGGAAAATTTGTTTCCAGCCCTTCACTTTCAGTCTGTGTGAGTCTTTTGTCCTGAGATGGGTTTCTTGTAGGCAGCATATGTGTGGGTCATGTTTTCTTATCCATTCAGCTGTTCTATGTCTTTTGATTGGAGCATTTAATCCATTTACATTTAAGGTTATTATCGATAGGTAGTTATTCATTGCCATTATTTCCTACCTGTGTTCCTCTGTCTTTCTCTTTTCCTTCCTTTCCTTAAAGCAGTCCCTTTAGCATCTCTTGCAGAGCTGGTTTGGTGGAGCTGTATTCTTTTAGACTTCTTTTGTCTGGGAAGCTCTTTATTTGGTCTTCTATCTTGATTGAGAGCCTTGCTGGGTAAAGTAGTCTTGGTTGGAGGCCTCTGGTTCTCATTACTTGGAATATTTTTTGCCATTCTCTTCTGGCTTGGAGCGTTTCCATTGAGAAGTCAGTTGCTAACCTTATTGGGGCTCCCTTGTATGTTACTTCCTTTTTCTCCCTTGCTGCCTTTAAGATCCTCTCTTTGTCTTGGAAATTTGCCATTTTAATTATGATGTGTCTTGCAGTGGGTCTCTTTGGGTTCCTCTTGTTTGGGACTCTCTGTGATTCCTGGATTTGGGTGACTTTTTCTCTCCTCAGATTAGGGAAATTTTCCATCATTACTTTTTCAAACAGGTTTTCTATCCCTTGCTCTTCTTCTTCTCCTTCTGGTATTCCTATTATACGGATGTTGTTACGTTTCATGTTGTCCTGCATTTCCCTTATTGCCTCTTCATTCTTTCTGAGCCTCTTTTCCTTTTCTTGTTCCTTCTGGGTGTTTTTTTCTACTTTATCCTCCAGCTCGCTGATCCGATCCTCTGCTTCATCAAGTCTGCTTTTAATTCCTTCTACTGTGTTCTTCAATTCAGAAATTGTATTCTTCATTTCCTCTTGGCTCTTGTTGATATTTTCTATTTCCTTTTTCATGTTGATATAGTTTGCAGTGAGTTCATTGTAGTTTCCTTGTAGTTTCTGGTAGTTCTCTTTGAGCTCAGAGAGCTCAGTGAGCTTCCTGATGACCATTGCTTTGAACTCAGTATCTGATAGTTGACTTGCCTCTTTTTCGGTTAGTATTCTTTCTGAGACTTCCTCCTTTCCTTTCATTTGGGAATTGTTTCTTTGTCTTCCCATTGTTTGTGAGGCTCTTCTTGTTGGCCTCTGCTTCTTAAATTGCTTTGTTCTGAATCCCTGGGTTTATGATATGAACTTCTATGGTAGAATGCCAATGGGATTCGGTGGTGCTGTCTCCTTACTCTCCTGTGCTCACTGGTCTTGAGCTGACGTTTATGTGTTTAACACGGTCTAACTCTAGTCTTTTCAGCACTCCAGGTTTTGTTGTCGCACCTGTGGGAAAAATAGAAAGGGGGGGAGAAAGAAAAGGAAAAAACAAACAAACAAACAAACAAAAAAAAAAAAACCAAAGATGGGAAGGAGGGAAAAAGGAAATAGGAAAGGAGGAAAGGGAGGAAGGAGGGAAGAAGGATTAAAGAAAGATCGGAGGCAAGATAAGAAGGAATTTTAACAAAAATTAAAACATAGAAATAGATAAAAGAAGGGAGGGAGAAGACATAAAAATGGTAAAGGATGGGAGGAAGAAGGAATGAAAGAAAAAAAAGAGAGAGAGAGGAAGAAGGAGTTCAGGGGGAAAGGAAAAGGAAAAAAAAAAAAAAAAAGGGAAAAAAAAAAAAATCTTCTGTTGGCTTTAAACCGTTCAGGTTATTTCTGCTGTTGTCCTGTCTGTGCAACGGGAGGCGGTGGTTGGAAGGATTGGTTTCACTTTTCTTCCTTCCTGGGTCACACTCTTCACTGTTTTGTAGGTGTGGTCCCTGGCAGGCAATCAGGCCGTTGATCAGCCAATCCAGCAGCTTTGTTCTTGGGACTCTCGAGTGGCCGCTCCAGCCGCTTTGGCTCCGGACGCGTGCGCGCGCAGCAGGGGAATCCAGCCGCTTCGGGTTTGTGACGTTATTTGGGCTCTGAGCGCGCAGCCGGCCGACCGATCGAGCCGCCCAGGCTAGGGAGGCTGGCGCGCCGCAAACTGCTGGTTCAGCCGCCTTGGTGTTACGTCTCTCGCCAGCCCCTTTGTGCTTAGGAAGTGCGCATCCAGCCGGCCCTACGCTTGGTGAGCGCGCAGCCCGCCGCCGAGCCAGAGGCTCTACGCTTGGGGGCCCGATCCAGCTGTCCGGGGCTTGAGACTCTCGGGTGGGCGGGGCCGCCCTGGGACCGAATCACGCGGTCCTCGGTTCCGAGGTTTTGGGTCTGTGGGTGGAGCAGCTAGTCTCTGCTCCAAAAGATCTCGGAGGTTTCAGGTGTGGGCGCCCCTCCGGGGTTTCACGTACGGGCCCCGTTCGCTAATCTGCGTGCGCGCTACCGTGCGCAACCGGACCTCAGGTGAGCGCCGGTGCTGCTTATCCCGCGTTCCCCGTTCGCAGTCCAGGGGCGGAGGGGGGAGGGGCGCCAGGGGCCTCGGCCACCACCGAGAGTTCTCTAACTAGCCCCTGAGTGTCTCTATTTTCTTTTTCTTTTTGAGAAATTCCTCCTTTTCAAGCCCCCCTGGTCCAATCAAGCACCTGGCTGCTCACAGCGCAGCCTGGCCCTCTCTCAGGACTCCTGCAGCAGCCCCTGCGCCAGGGCTGGCGCCTCTGCAGCCCTTGTACCGCGCGGTCCCGGGTCCCGGGGACCTTATTGTCCTTGAGCACTCTTCTTACCGTCAGATCTTTCAGTGTCCTCTATCTTTGGTCTCTAATCTTCGTATATGCTGGAGTACTGTTGGCTGTTCGCTCTGCTCCTCAGATCAGCTAGGTATTTCCCTGGCACTGAGGGGAAGTGAATTCTGCTCCCACCTATGTTGCCGCCATCTTCCAAATCCGTTTATATCTTTAAATAAATGAAAACTTATGGGTTCTTTCAGTTCTCTTGTCATTTATTATTTATGTAGACTCTCACTCACGGTAAGTCTCCACTTGTGTGTTTTGTAGTGAATGGCTGGGAGTCATCTAAGTGGGACTTTTACGTAGTCTGGCCTGTGGAAGTTTCCCTGCAGTGCAGTCTTCTTTCACATGCCTCAGGAATCCCCAGCTCAGGACCCATTTTTAAATGTGAACTCCCTAGGTATAGCCTCACACGCCATGCAGGCCGTTTGCATTTCTACCCCAAACCAGTACATCGCATAGAAGCCCTGGTCAGAGGCTCCCTGGGTCAGTGAAGATCATTTTTAGGATCCCCTTCAGTAAAGATGCAGCTCTTAGAGCAGTGCTAAGCGGCGATTGGCCTTTGGACCAGCAGCATCAGCATTACCTGGGAACTTGTGAGAGTGCAGATTCCCAGACCTGCTGAGTCAGAACCTCTGGGGGAGGTCTGAGGGATGAGTAAGCCCTCCACATGATTCTTACGGACACTGAAGCTTGAGAACGTATGGTCGTAGAGAGGACTCCAGCTTCATGCAATACTCTCAGTTCTAGGTCCCTGTCTCATTCAGAATGACCCGCGGCATTATTTCCTGTCACTTAATGCGTGTTAAAGTCCCAAACTCTAGCCGTTAGGGCCTGCCTTCCGCTTTGATTGCCCTGCCTTCCGCTTTGATTGCCCTGCCCCACAGTCGCATCCCCACTGCAGGGTCTGCTGCAGCAATAGCTTGTTTGTGCCTCTCAGGTTTTCACTGAACTCTGCACGTCCAGAAAATTCCTTTATTTCTTGTGAACTTACCTATATATTTGCTTTATTCTGGATTTCAGGAGGTGTGCAGCCAGAAGATGTCTAGCATAGCTGAAGCCATCTTCTTGCCGGAGGTCTTAACTAAATTGCTCGTGATATATCTTAATATTATTTTGAATGGTGATTACACAGTATGATTTTTTATGTTTGGAAATAAGAAAATGAGAATGTATGTGTGGCCCTCAGTTTTCTTTATACCATAATAGATTTTCATAATATCTACTTTAGCTACCTAATTACCACAGTTTCTTTAAATCTTTACAAAACTTACATGGGAATAAAAATTAAAGCAAGGATATATTGAAATCATGTCTTTTATAGGAAAAAATAAATAGGAGTATTGAACACTTACAGTTATTTCATATTACAGAATAGAATCAATATAATTCCTCTCAAGAATGCTTACTATGTCTTGAGATGTAAACTAAGGGCTTTACCAGCATTATCTAATTAAATCCTCAAGAATGGTCCATTTCTGTTTTATAGATGAGAAAGCTAAGGCGCAGAGAGAGTGAGTACTTGCTCAAATCACATGGCTATTAAGTGACGTGGGATTTGCATCCACGCACCCCGACTACAAAGCTGATGCTTTAACCAATGCTCCGCACTTCCTGTTAGGAAAGGAAAGCTGTGTCTGAACAAGCAGGTTTTGTGTGCCGTGCTAGGTGCTGTGACCTGTACCCTGTTTGATGCTTACCACAGTGTTTTGAGTAGTTATCTCCCAATCACCTTACCCTCTTATGTTTTGTAAGAGATGATACTCACATGGGTTGACTATTTTTCCCCAGTGAAGCAGAGTTGAATTTGAACCCAAGTCTGTTTGCAGCCAAAGCATCTTTCACATGGTAATTAGGCTGGCTAAATTTGTTCCTATGTGGTTATAATGTAGTTTATTGTTAGTGAAATTGCCAGCCAACTATTGGAAGTTTTTTGTTTAGGGGACGAGTAATTTCCTCTGGGGCCTTGTGATTAATCGAAAGAATCATTGCACTGTGGTCTGAGAGGCTGGTAGTCTTTGCTTTATAACTGACTAGACAGTGGGGTCATTCATCATGTCACTTATTCTTCTTGGGTTTTAGTTTTCTCTCTCTCTCTCTCTTTTTAAACTGCATCATCTCTGAATGTTCTTATAGCTCTGGCATTCTAACTCAACATCAGTAGTTATAATGATTTAGTTTTAAAACTACAGACATGTCTTCATAATTCAGTCTATACTTCACCGTTGTTTCCTCGCTGAGCCCCATGTAGGCTTTGTGATGTATAGCAATGTGAATTTGAAACATTCATGGCTGGTACCGGGCGACCTAAAGTAACTTTGGACATCTCATGTGACCCTCCAGCGCTTTGTTTCTGAAGAATCCCATTGGCATCCATCATCATGACTAGTAATGAGAACACTGGATTTTTAAGATACTTATATCACAGAAAGAAATCATGTGGATTTGAGCAATTGAGCCTAACCGAGAAAAGTGCAGGTTTTAATTGCGTCCTGGATTAGATGCCCAGCTTTGCTAATTCCTAGTCAGGAAGGTAAGTTTCCCTCTCAGCCTGTTTCTTGCTCTGTAAAATGAGGGAAATAATAGCCTGTACATAATTGGGTGAGGATTAAGTGAGAAAATGCAGGAACACTTTTAGCATACTGTCTGCCACACAATAAGCACTCATAAACTTTAGCTACTTTTATTGTCATTGTCACTACGAAGATTCCTATTAAGCATCTTTGCTTAGTATTATAGCTCTCCCTGAATGAACCATCGGGGAAGTGAAAATGTAATACTGAAATTGAATGCAAATTTTTAAGTTTTGTTGAGTAATTATTTGAGGCTGGTAGGGATACATTTCCCATCAGAAAGAAAGGAACTGTACGGGCCACAGGAGACCTTCAGCCCTTTCTAAGTGGAGTGCATCTGTAGTTAGTCCCATTGGTTAGCAGCTGCTGCTATTGCTTTATATAGCCTTCCTGTGTTTAAGCTTCCGCTATTTACGATCCCAATCTGCAAACTGTTCTTACGTGAGTTGAGACAATCTATTTCTCAAATCTCTCTGCACGGCGGGCCTGTGTGCTGCTGTCACTTCTAAGCTATTGGCTCTTGGAATTGTGCTTTCCGTGGTCCTATAGCATTTCTCCTGGCCACCTTACTTGCAGCTTCTAACATCCATTCGCCATGGGGCAGGCAGGTGGGCAGCTGCTCCCTTTTAATCAATCCTTTTGACATCTGCAGAGCTAAGAAGCCAAGTTGCTTAGTTGCTGATAAATTGGCATCTCTGGATTTTTCTCCTAGGAATCCTCTGTGGCTATCCTGTGGAAGTGACCAGCCCAAAAGCTCATGTGCTGACAAGAGTAGTGTTTGATTGACCCTGATTTTTCCCTGGGTTTTGATGCCAAACTCTGCATTTTTGGTTTCCTGGCAAAGTTGTTGTTTAATATTATATTTGTTGAGTTGCAAATTTCAGTTCCTTGCTGTTACTACTTTACATGACTATAGTGCTTCCCCATTATAAATGATCTTTGATCTTTGTATCTAAAATCTAATGTTTTTAAGGTTGAAATGGCATGTGTCATAGCACTGGGATGATTTCTTGTAATGATTAATATACTCCAAACCTGACTAATGTCATTTGTTACTATTTACCTTAGATTAATCATCGAGGATGCTAATTTAAATAAGGCGTGATCTTTATGAGAGTAGTTACACAGGTGTATGCTTGGTGATAATTCATTGAACTATACATTCGATAACCTTTTCTATGTGGGTTTTATACTTCTTAATAAAAAAGTTTTTTAAATGATGTGGTATTGTCTAGTAGGAAAGCAGACAGGTGAATTAGTACTTTTAAGCATTGATGAGTACCTATTACATGAGCAAATTCTATAGAAGCACAGATAGAAGCCGTGTTATACTAGGAGTTTTTGAGAAAATTCTTACAGAAGACACTCACTGTACCTGAGTCTTAAAGCTTACATCAGAATTATACAGGCAAAGAAAGGCACTCAGAAAAAAAATCATGAAAACAAGGTCTCGTGAAGCCACCTACCTAGATGGGACGGGGTTCTGTGTGGTTACAGGTGGGTCATGGAAGCTGAAATTCGTGCAGTTATGTTCTGGAATCAGATCTGTAGAAACCCTGGGTGTTAACCTGAATTAAGGACAGAACTCATTAAATAGTAATATTTTACCACAGAAAAGGGAATCCTCAGAAGATAACTGAGGAGTGACAAAAGGCTGGGGGGACCTCTGGAGAGCAGTGTGACGGGAGCCGAGGAGGTGGCGAGTCTCTGGTATTGGCATGTGTCAAATGCTGCGTGATGCCAAATAAGAGCTGAGTAGAAAAGTGTCCATTGGTTCCGGCATATGGAAGTCATGTAACAATAATAGAAATGTAGTTCTATAAAACAAACTGTATTATTGCTGAGTAAATCATTTTGTCATTTGGAAATCGTTGCTCTCTTTTTTTTTTCTTTCCATCCTCTCATTTTTAAAAACCATCCCATTTTATTCATATTTAGTGTACCTCACTCATTAATTCTTATATCTCTCTTTTCCTTTATCTGTGACCTTTTGCTGCCTGTTATTGAAAATCTTGTCAAATATGAAAGAGATGATTTTACTTGGAAAACTGTATAAAATGTTTTTTGTGATCACCTTTATTAAATGAGATTAGTTTTTATGAAAACAAGGAAGTGGTTTCCTCTGTACTTCCCGTATGGTGATGGCAAAGAGACGTGTCTGTGTTTGCACGCGTCTCAACCCACCCGTTCTGGGGAACTCGGTTTTCTGCAAGGTCTCACCATGCTCTTCGGCCCGGTGCTCCACTCCAGGCCTGTCCCTGGGCGGCTTGCTATCTTAATTCCCAGTGATGTTTTGTCAAAATATAATGTAGCCAGGTAGAATGTATATTTAGGGATATGTTGCATATTACATGTTTATGTTATGTATTACAATACAAGTATATATACACAGCATGGGGTACAAGTAAGTTTACAGTGGTGAATATGCCAAACACAGAGTTTATTCCTGTATGCATTATTATTTATTAATTATTGTATTATTTTCCACATGAACAACTGTAGCCCTACTTTTGCCCCCCACCCTGGAGAAAGAGAGAGATGTGTGAATACATAGACCATCTCTCATCAAGATCTTTTGGATAATGATTTGGGAAGATACTTTTGTGAAATGGTTTCTGCTGTTTCTAAGTAGTCTTGAGGCGGACTGCAGTCCCTGCATCTAGTGGGCACTGCACGTAACTGAGACCCCAGCCGTTCTCACCTCACAGAAGTGCTTCTTTCTGAGCTTTTGAGGACAGTGTTTCTGTTTCTCTCATCTTGAAGGATCTTAGAAGTGACTTGCAAAATGTAATGCAATCTATTGCAGCATCCCTGCATTCAGTGAGATTCAGTAGTTTCAACAGTAATTCTGCAAGTGGTGATGTTTTAATTTTCACTAATATTAAGATATCCAAATTGCACTAGGTCCATTTTTTCTCTTCAGATTAGTTTACATTACGAGTGCTTTTATTATGCCAGTTTGCTTTCAGTTTGCAAGATGCAGTATTATTAAGTAATTAGTACCTGCTCAAATAGTATGATTACCTTTTGATATTTTTCAGGTTGAAATTTTGGTGAACTTTAATGCAAATTTATGGTACTTATTTAAGTGAATAAGAATTATAATTTCTGGTCTAATAAGATCTAATGTGGTAATGAACAAGGGCATCATACATAACAAGTCCTTTGATCAAATTATTTGATCATTCTTTCTCCATGATATTTGTAATCTTAGAATTTAACATTCTCTTTTCTTTTAATTTTATATGTATACGTAACTCTCTATATGTTTTTCTTTCCCCCTTTCATGGCTTTCACCAAGTCATTTTGAGATTTCCAAGATGATTTTGACACAGTTTCATCAGAGAAAATAAAAGAACTCTGAAATCTATGAAGATTGACAAAATCTATGGACAAAAATATGTTTACTATTGTTTTAGAATATTAAAAGGCAGACATACTTTCGTGGCTTGTACCACTTAAAACAACTAAACCATAGCTGTTATTATGTCACAGATGCTTTTAAATCTAAGTTTTCAAGAACAGTATTTACCGATTTCTCTTATACTTAAAATATTTAACATTCTTTTATCATTTAACTTTGAGGAGTACATGAAATAAAGCCATAGTTTTATCTAGATGATTTTACTTTAAAAGAACTGTAATCTAATGTTTTGACATTAGTGTGAAACTGAATTATACATTTCTCTTATTGAGGTACTTTTCACTAGATTTCACTGCTGATCTTCTTGGCCATAATTCATAATGTATAATTAATTCTTTTTCATTCTAAACCAAAATTTACATTCGATAAAAAATTAAGCACTTTTTTTTGGTACTTGATGCTAGTCTCTAGTTCATTCTCTCCTTCAATAATTCATGAGAATGGAAAGTTCTTAATATTCTCTCTTTAGCCTTTCAGTGTTTAATAAAGCTGAATTGAACAATATAATAACAAGTGAAAAACTTATTTTACTGTTCTTAGAACATAATAGGTTCTCAATAAATACTTTATGTTTACCACTGATTCCAGTTTTAAAACTAAAATAATACATTAGAGAACTTATTGAAAAATATTGCTCTCAGTCCTATTCCTTTGCCATACATTTGCACACTCCTGTTTTCTTATGTACTTTTCCAAGAATAACTTATGCGTATGCGAGCAAATAGAAATACATGGTTTCCTGTTAACTTTTACCTAGATGGTGGCACACGATGCACTGGTCAACAGTACACTTTTCATTTCACTCACTTTTTCGTCATGTAGTTAGTTTTTGATTGTTGAGCATGAACAGTCCTTGTATATTTTGGGTAACAGTCCTTTATCAGATGTATGTTTTGCATATATTTTTCCCAGTCTGAGCCTTGTTGTCTATTTCTCTTGATATTGTTTCTCACAGAGCAGAAGTTTTAAATTTTAATGAAGTTCATCTTATCAGTTATTTCTTTCATGCATGCTTGTTTCTTGGTGTTGTATCTAGAAATGATATCCCAATATCGAAGGTTATTTAGGTTTTCTCCTATGTTATTTTCTAGGAGTTATATCATTTTACACTTTATATATAGATCTGTGGTCAGTTTTGTGTTAATTTTTGTGAAGAGTGTAAGGTCTGTTTAGATTCTTTTTTTTTTTTGCATGTGGATGTTCAATTGTTCCAGCACCATTTCTTGAAGAGTCTATCTGAGCTTCATTGTATTGCCTTTGATCCTTTGTCAAAGATCAGTTGATTATACTTACGTGGTTCTATTTCTGGGCTCAGTATTCTGTTCCACTGATCTATCCTTGCACCAATACCACACTTTCCTGAATGTCTTGAATACTGTAGCTTTATAATCAGTCCTGAAGGGACGTAGCATCAGTCCTCCGACTTAGTTCTCCAAAATTGTGTTGGCTATGCTGGGTCTTTTGCCTCTGCACAGAAATTTTAGAATCAGTTTGTCAATATGCCAAAATAACTTTGCTGGGATTTTGATTGGGATTGCATTGAATCAATAGATCAAGTTGGGAAAAACGGACATCTTTACAGCATTGAGTTTCCCTACCCATGAACATGGGATATCTCTCCACTTATTCAGCTTTTCTTTGATTTTGTTCATCAGAATTTTGTAGTTTTCCTTGAATAAATCTTGTACACATTTTGTTAGATTTATGCTTAAGTATTTCATTTTGGGAATGCTAGTGTAAATGGTATTGTGTTTTTAAATACAACTTGTTCATTGCTGATACATAGGAAAGCAACTGACTTGTATATTAAGTTCATAACCTGTAACCTTGTTATAGGCACTAATTAGTTCCAGGAAGTTTTGTTTTGTTTTGTTTTGTAAATTCAGATTCTCTGTGTAGAAACTCATGCCATCTGTGAATAAAGACAGTTTTATTACTTTCTTCCCAATCTGTGTATCTACTTTCTTTTCTTGCTTTATTGCAAGACTTATGAGTGAGGACTTCTACTACAGTGTTAAAAAGGAGTGATGAGAGGGAACATTCTTAGAGGAAAAAAAATCAAATTACTCATTAAATATGACATTAGCTGCAGATTTTTTGTATTATTTTCAATCAAGCTGAAAAAATTTTCCTCTATCCCTAGTTCACTGAGAGTCTTTATCATGAGTGGGTCCTGGACTTGGTCAAGTCCTTTTCTTGCGTCTGTGTGATCATGTGATTATTTAATTCGTTGATGTGGTGGCTTACATGAATTGACTTTCAAGTGCTGAATCTGCTTTGAACACCACTTGGTTATGGAGTATAGTTCTTTTAAATATCGTAAGATTCAATTTGTGAATATTTTTAAGTATATTTTATTGATTATGCTAGTACATTTGTCTCATTTTTTTCTCCCCTTTACCCCCCTCTGCCCTGTACCCTCCCTCCCTCCAATTTCCCTCCCCCCTTACTTCATGTCCATGGGTCGTACATATAAGTTCTTTGGCTTTTCCATTTCCCATACTATTCTTAACCTCCCCTTTTGTAAATACTTAAGCATAAGTCTATTTTATACCTACCAATTATCCTTCTTACTTCCTGTACCTTTTCCCCCATTCTTCCTGTCCCCCTCCCCACTGAGAACCCTCCATGTGATCTCCATTTCTGTGATTCTGTTCCTGTTCTAGTTGTTTGCTAGTTGTTTGCTTTTGTTTTTTAGGTTCAGTTGTTGATAGTTGTGAGTTATTGTCATTTTACTGTTCATGGTTTTTGATCTTCTTCTATTTCTTGGATAAGTCCCTTTAACATTTCATATAATAAGGGCTTGGTGATGACCAACTCCTTTAACTTGACCTTATCTGGGAAGCACTTTATCTGCCCTTCCATTCTAAATGATAGTTTTGCTGGGTAGAGTAATCTTGGATGTAGGTCCTTGCCTTTCACGAATACTTCTTTCCAGCCCCTTCTTGCCTGTAAGGTTTCTTTTGAGAAATCAGCTGATAGTCTTATGGGAACTTCTTTGTAGTTAACTCTCTGCTTTTCTCTTGCTGCTTTTAAGATTCTCTCATTTTCTTTAATTTGGGGAAACTTAATTATGATGTGCCTTGGTGTGTTTCTTCTTAGATCCAACTTCTTTGGGACTCTCTGAGCATCCTGGACATACATGTCTAGTTCTTTTGCCAGATTGGAGAAGTTTTCTTTCATTATTTATTCAAATAAGTTTTCAATTTCTTGCTTTTCCTCTTCTCCTTCTGGCACCCCTATGATTTGGAAGTTGGAATGCTTAAAGTTGTCCCAGAGGTTCCTTGGCCTCTTCTCATTTCTTTGAATTCTTGTTTCTTCATTCTGTTCTGATTGGATGTTTATTTCTTCCTTTTGTTCCAAATCATTGATTTGAGTCCTGGTTTCATTCCCTTCACTGTTGGTTCCCTGTATATATATTTTTTATTTCACTTTGCATAGCCTTCACTTCTTCCCCTATTTTGTGTCCATACTCAAACATTTCTGTGAGCATCCTGATTACCAGTGTTTTGAACTCTGCATCTGATAGGTTGTCTGTCTCCTTATCGCTTAGTTCTTTTTCTGGAGTTTTGATCTGTCTTTTATTTGGGCCATATTTCTTTGTCTCTGTGCACCTGTTACATGGTAAGGGGTGGAGACTTAGGTATTCATGAGGGCGGGGCAACCCTCTTTGTGTCGTTGAGGCACCTTCTGTGGGGGAGGGGTCAGAGAGGCAACAATGCCACTTGCTCACTTGCTTGGCTCCCCATTGCCCACCCCCCCCTGTCCCTGCTTTCTGTCACTTCCCTTGCTTCCCACAAGCAGATTGTGCCCTTTCAGGTGCTGATTACCAGGAGGGTGGGCTTGTGTACATTCTAGGATGTGTACATTCTGGGATCCCGTGGGCCCCCCCAATGGACTCTCCTGTTAGACTGGGAGTTTCTCCTGCTGCCATAAACCTCAACTGGTTTTTACAGCCAGAGGTTGTAAGGCTTTTTTTCTCTGCGCTGGAACCCTGGGTGGCATGGTCTGTCTTGCTCCCCAGTTGTTTCTTCTGGCTTATCTGCATGTAAATGTAGGGTACGCTGGTTGGCCAGCTGCCACCTTGCCCACCCTGGTCCACCAGTCACCACCTCGTGGAGTGTACTGTCCATCCTGGCTGTCCCTCCTACCGGTCTGGATGAATGTTTCTTCTTTAACTCCTTGGTTGTCAGACTTCTATGCAGTTTGATTTTTTGGAAGTTCTGGTTGTTTTTTGCTTTTAAATTGGTTGTTATTCTTCTTTTGGTTGTGCGAGGAAGTGAAGCATATCTACCTTCGCCTCCATTTTGGCCAGACAGTCCAGTTTATGAATATTTTGTTGGGGATTTTTGCAGCTATGTTCCTGAGAAATATTGGTCTGTAGTGTTCTTTTTTTATAATGTTTTTGCCTGGTTTGGTGTTAGGTTAATTGTGATCTTACAGAATGAGTTAAGAAGTACTCCTACTGCTTTTATCCTCTGAAAGAGATAGTAGAGAATGGGTATAATTTCTTACTTAAGTGTTCGGTAGAATTCACCAGTGAACCCACCTGGGCTGGGTGCTTTCTGTCTTGAAAGGTTATTATTGGTTTAATTTCTTTAATAGATATAGGCCTATTCATATTGTCTTGTGTGCATTTTAGCAGATTGTGTCTTTCAGGGAATTGACCTATTTTATTTAGGTTATCTAATTAGTGGGCATAGAATTATAAGTAGTATTCATTTATTCTTTTAATTTCTATGGGATCTGTAATGATGTTCACTCTTTCATTGTAACAGTACTTTGTGTTATCTCTCTCTCTCTCTTTTTTTTTTTTTTTTTAGTTAGCCTGGCTAAAGTCTTGTATATTTTATTGACCTTACTAAGAACCAGATTTTGGTTTCATTGATTATTCTTTATTGATTACCTATTTTCAATTTCACTGGTTTCTGTTCTAATTCTTACAATTTATTTTCTCTTTCTTACTTTGGATTTAATTTGCTTTTTCCCTAGATTCCTATGATAGAAACTTAGACTACTGATTTTTTAAATTTTTAATTTTTTCTAGTATATGCTGGAAATTTCCCTGTAAATGATGCTTTTATAGCATTCACAAATTTTGATAAGTTGTGTTTTTATTTGCATTTACTTTAAAATATTTCTTAATTTCTCTTGATATTTCTTGTTTGGCTTATGTGTTATTTAGAAGCATATCTCCACATATTGAAGGATTTTTTCTTCTTTTTAGTTTTCTTTGGTTATTGATTTTTAGTTCAATTCCATTGTGGTCTGAGAACAGACATTGTATGTTCTGTTCTTCTGTATTTGTTAAGGTATGTTATATGGCACAGAATGTTGTCTATGTTGGTGAATGTTCTGTGTGAGCTTGCAAAAAATATGTATTCTGCTGCTTTGGATGCAGGAGTCTGTAGATATTGATTATGTCCAGTTGGTGGTGTTGCACTCAACTATATTCTTACAGATTTTACTGCCTACTGGAACTGTCCATTTTTAATAGGGGGTTGTTGAAGTCTCCAACCATGATAGTGGACACATCTATTTATCCTGTAGCTCTCTTCACTCTTGCCTCATGTAGTTTGATGTTCTCGTATTTGGCACATGCACATTAAGGATTATAATAGCTTCTTCATTACATAATGTCCTCCTTTATTCCTAATAACTTTTCTTGCTTTGAAGTCTGCTCTGTCTGGAATGAGTATAACTATCCCCAGTTTTTTTTTGGTTTAGTGTTAGCAGGTTTTATTTTTCTCTGTTCATGTACTTGTAATCTATGTCTTTATATTTAAAGAGGATTCCTTATAGATAACATATAGGTGGGGTATAGTGTTTTTTTAATCTATTCTGACAGTTTGTACATGTATTTAGACTATTGACATTCAAAACAATTTTTTGACATAGTTGGGTTAATATCTACCATTTTTGTTACTGTTTTCTATTAGTTCCTCCTATTCTTTGTTCCTCTTTTTGTCTTTTGCTCTTTTTCTGCCTTTTGTGATTATAATTCAGTATTTTACATAACTCTATTTTCTCTCCTCTGAGAACATCACTTACATTTTTTAATAAACTTTATTTTTAGTGTTTGCCCTAGGAGTTGCAGTATGTATTTGGGACTAACACAAGTCCACTTTTATTAGCACTGTACCACTTCACAGATAATGTAGCTACCTTATAATAACAAAGTAACCTGATTTTCTTCCCTTTTTTCCCTTACATTATTATTGTCACTCACTTACATATAAGCATACATGAGTATACATACATACACACAAGATATGTATATAACATACACAATTGAATACATTATTGCTATTATTACTTTGAACAAATGTTAGGTCACTTAAGAATAAGAAAAAAATTGCCCTGGCTGGTGTGGCTCAGTGGATTGAGCATCAGCCTGAGAACCAAAAGGTCTCCAGTTCGATTCCCAGTCAGGGCACGTGCCTGGGTTGCAGGCCAGGTCCCCAGTTGAGGGTAAGTGAGAGGCAACTGATAGATGTCTCTCTTGCACATTAATGTTTCTTTCTCTCTCTTTCTCCCTCCCATCCCCTCTCTTGAAAAAATAAATAAAATCTTTTAATAAAAAAAGAATAAGAAAAATAAAAGTTTTTATTT
Organism: Desmodus rotundus; assembly: GCF_022682495.2. NCBI lineage: Eukaryota > Metazoa > Chordata > Mammalia > Chiroptera > Phyllostomidae > Desmodus > Desmodus rotundus. The sequence goes on along the minus strand of NC_071393.1, from coordinate 120,828,740 downwards.
TACATTCACTTATTTCTTCCTCAGTGCTCTACCTTTCTTTATGTAGAATCACGAAGCTTCCTCTTCACGAGGCTTACTTTTCACTTTAAACTTTTTTTCAACAAGCAGGTTTTGCTTTTTTAACCCACGTACATGTGTAATTTTAAAAATTTAATACTTGTGTCCTCTTTTGGTCCAGAAAAATATGAGTCCAGGTGTTTTCTTGTTACTGCATTTTTTCCACAGGAGTGATTTCTGCAAAAGACCGCGTGTTGTGCTATCTTTGCCTGCTATTTGCATTGAGGTTAGCTCTGCTGGTTCGAGTGTGCTGGTAATGACACCAATGACACGGGTTTTATTTCCATGCGGTTCAGTTAGCTTGGTTTTCCACTGCCACAGGCTGCTCCCATAATTATGTCTAAAATGTGTTTCTGGCCCGTGGGAGACCTGATGAAGCAAAGTGCAAATCCATCAGCATGTGGGAAGGCGGCACCTGGAGGCTCCCCCGGCGGAGGCAGGCGGGGGCACGGGAGAGGGCGACTGTCACCACGCGACCTCTAAATTCGCATGTCACACAAAACTCACAGTATTCGTGCTGCGGAGTTCAAGACATGTGACCGAATGTTTGGTTTTAAAAGGTTCAAAGTCAGTTACAGGCAAGCAGTTTCAGTTTATAGGTAAATCTTAAAATATTAAACAAGGTTGCTTTAAAAAAAATGAGTCATGCCTTGCCCTTCCCAATTACATAATATTTACTTACCCAAATGCTTTACCAAGTTTAAAATATCCCAGTATTATATTTGAAATCACATAAAACAGGTATTTGATTATGTAATTTATTGAAAATAAAGGTTTTAATGGAGAAATTTGTGATCTTACTTTTGCAGTATCACAGTTATATCTGCAATATTCTCCATCATGGTTTAGAAATCTCTCAAATCTCAAAAACCAGGATACATTTGTTTTTAACACAAATTTATATAATCATTTAGGCAGCATTCATTATGTGTTTACTGGATTCTAGGTACCGTGTTGAATAAGTGCAGAGAGACCCTTTGCACTCTCCAAAGAGCCCTCACGGAATGAGGAAGGTGGAGCAGATAAATAAGGATATATTTTTTTAAAATTATTATTATTTAAAAATAGTATGAACATGCTGTTAAAGCAAAGCAGGGGTTGGTGACTGTGGGCACAGTTATTGAAGGTTTTAGCCCCAAGTGAAAAGCTTTGCTTTAAAAAGCTTTGGGACAGGTAAGTTGCAGAGGGACAGGTAGGTAAGAATCAGCCAGGGTATGCCGGGTAGATAGGGCCCTCCAGGGATGACGTGAAGTGGGATGACGCACACCGGACCATCACTTGCCTTATCGGAATGGACTGTGCTGGTCAGCACAGAGAGAACTTCTCAAACCCCTCCCTTGATCTCTTTGTTCTGTTCCCATATCCCTCCTTATGGAAGCCTCTGCCTCCACTGAGGTGAGGATATGGGCTCTGTGACATGAGTCCCTGCCTTCCAGATGGCTGGCATGTGAATAAACCACTTTCCTTTACATCAGCACCTGCCTCTTGAGTGTTGGCTTTCCTAGCAGCGGGCAGCCGGACCTGCTTTCAGTTATGAGTACAGTACCTTCTGTTTCCCAAAGACAACACTTCCTAATTTAGGGAATTGAAACAATGAGCAGTTCTCATTTCTTCGTTTCCCTGTTTTATAAGCCTAGACTCCCTCTAGCCTGTTAGGATTATATATACCATTTCTAGCTAATGCAAATAAGAGAAGCTGCTGATGAAGAGAGGAATTTTAAAGAGACTTCCAGAAGTATTGTGGCAACAAGAAATTGATCCGATCAGCATGCCAGTGGAGTTCACAGAGCCTGGCTTTTTAGAATAATGTATCTACAAGTCACCACTACCATCTAATTTGGGATCCACATTGTTTGCACTTTCTGGACCTGTGTTCCAGTCAAAATGTGGCAGATCCACACACACAAAAAGGCAAGAGGCCTCTGCTGCTATTAAATAATCAGTCCAATGGGAAAGGAAAATTTAATTAAAATCTATGAAAATGAAATGAGTAACCTTTAAAGATAGGCAGTACAATGTGGCCAATGTTAATATGACAATTTGTTAATGGACTAGGCCATTGTAATCACTATTAAAAATTACTTGAGGCTTTTTTATGTTTGGGAAAAGGTACTGATTAATGGAAGCAATGACCTGTGAGATTATCCATGAAAAGCATTTGCCATCTGAATATAATGCCAAAGAAAACACTCATTTAAAATTTTTCTTTTCATGCTATAATCTTACATTGGAAACTGTTTGGTTTGCTTTTTTTTTTATTACCAGTTAATTGGGTAATTTTTGAATCCCTTCTTTTTAAATGAGACATTTTTATGTCTCATTAATAGTAAGAAACTAAAGCCACTAAAATTCCCAGTCTTACCTATTCATGAGCAGCCTTTTCTGTCTGGTGCCTGGTTTGGGGGAAAGCTGTCTTTTGAGAACATTCTCGGTCTTTTTTTGCCTTCATGCAGACAAGAAAAGAAACTGATGCAACAAATAAGAATACTTGTGTTGTATAACCCATTTGTGTGAAAATCCATCTGTGCTGTTATTCGACATCCAGATGACACTGTCGATTTGTTTGTTGGACTTTAAAGAGGGCTCTGAATAAGAAGAAATAGAAGAATTATTGTAATTGTGAGAATTAAAAAACGACAAAGGAAGACCTAAAATTATCTGAAGTATATTGACCCTGGGTATAAAAGAAAACGAATAGGTAGCAGAGGTGAATGAGAGTGAATTTCTCCCATGTCCTTATTATCTATAAACAGTCTTAACAATAATTACTTAAACCACGTGAGAATCTGTTTGGGTTTCTGCAAAGTTCTGGGGATGATTGCCGTCCATATTAATTCTGAATAATGTTACTGTTACGGGTTGAGCCACTTAACTAACGTTTAAAGACTGTGCAGGAAGCAACCTACCAAAGAACAGTGCTTGAAATCTCAGTGCTGCCCGGGTCTTCACAACAATCTATTCCACTCCCGTTACGTTACTGATTTGATCACTGTGGCCAAGAATTATCACGTGTCTATGTTTACCAATCTTGTTAGCTAACGAACAGCACAGGAAGAATGAGAACTTAGGTCTCCAGCTCCCACTCTTGTATTTTCCCACCATGCCGAGTAAACTGTGTCGTCTTTGAATGCACTTGGTAGAGACTTGGTCATTGACTTGAGCATTACCGATTGGCCTGTAGTGTATGGGTTTTGCCACGATTGTCCTTAACCGACAGTTTTTCAAATCTGACTAGATTCTTCTGCTTTTTGTCAGAGGATAACTGCTTTTAATCATTTCAGGAAGATTAGAAGGGATAAAACAGAGAAAGAGAAGTATGAAGCATAATAAAATAAACTGTAGTTATAACTCAGAATGATCATTTTGAAATGCTGGTAGTGTTTACCTATTTTGTATCATCTGATTTGTCATCTTTTTTGAAGTCTTTTGTGATGTTTCTGTTATTAGCTCAGGATAGCAGGTTCTTTCTGGCTTTCCAGATGTCCAAGTATAGAAGTAGACACCAGGTAGAGCAAAGTAGGAGTAAAGGTTTCCTCTTCTTACTGCTCCATTTACTGTATGAACATTGGTAAGAAATTTAGCTTTTATTATTTATTAAAAATGTATTTACTCAGTAAATGTTTCTTTAGCATGTACTATATTCTGAACTAAAGCTCCTGAAATTGATTACTTTTCAAAGAGTTTGAATCTAGTAACAGATCCAAATATGTAACAACTATAGTAGAATAAACACTATAATAAAAGTACAAACAAAATACTTTGGGAGAACAGAAGCAGAAGCAGTATCTCTAGGAATATGAGTGGTCTTTGGGCATGGCATGGTTTGTGAAAGTCAGTAGAGGATTATTTGTTTTAAGCTGGGGGGTGAAGAATGGTTGGATATTTTCTTGTTAGTGGAGTCTAGGAAGGACATCCCCGATAATGGAGGAGATACTGCAGTGATGACAGAAGATAATGTGTTGGAAGTAAATTTGTAGGCAGATGCTTGATAAATGACATCCTCAGGAGTTTGGACATCTCAGCATGGGGAGTACTAGGCACGTTTCACTGTTCTCTCCTGCCCCTATATCCATGGAGGGCATCGGAAGTCAACTTCAGAACTTCCTTCCACCTAGTTCAGGTCTGTCCCAAGAATATCGACCGTACACACGCCAGGAAGCTGTCATCGATCGGTCACTTTCGGCAGCACAGGTGAGATCCAATACTGTAAGCAGCTCAAAGCAAAAAATGACGCGAGCGTATCTGTTTTAGATTCATAACTCAGGGGTATGTTATGTGGGGGAATGGCTGAGTGATAGGAGAGACAGGGAGGGGAAGGGACACAGGCCAAATGCTACCGTAATAGAACAGCTAGAATTTCAGGATACATTTTAAAATAGAATGTGTAGAACTTGAAGATGTCATTCTTTGTTTTTTTGAAAGTTTCAGTAAACAACTTTTTCCCTCATAATATCCGTTTTGGATTTAATGAACCAACTGCACTGTTTTACAACATCCCAGTATACTCATTCCCATGAATTCAAATCAACAAGAAAGGATATGATTTCTAGTTTGTAAGATATGAACAGAGGGAGGCAATAATATTATAGAATCTCAGCCTTCAGAATGCACTATCTGAGCGAAAGCAGGTGTATTATCAACACAATTTATATTCATAATAATAGTAATTATCATAACTATACAGGTATGATGAAATAATAATTATGATTACAATTACTATTATTTGAAAAGGTTATATACATTATCTTAATCATTATAACAATTGTCATTTTTGTCCCCCTTTGAAAGAGAGATGGATACAATTATATATCCAAGTGACCCTGACACCAAAGATCATTCTCTACATTCATTCCTCAGTATGTGCAAGGTTATCTTTCCTTTTCTCTTAGTAGCAGCAGGATATCAAACCAGATACTTCGCTTTAGGAATATGAGTAATGGTAGTTGCCCAGAAAAGAGGAGTTGGCTGCCTGGACTAGGGTGCTTGCCATAGGATGAATAGGAAAGGGCAGATGATGAGGTACTTACCTTAAAAAGTCATTAATTAACCAGTTATCTTTTAATATCTTTATCTGTCATTTTGTCCAAAGTCCTTCTAGATTTTTAAACTAAACTCTTTAAGGATAATTTTCTGTTCACATGAAGTTGTAAGAAATAATACTGAGAGATCCTATTATACATAAAGATTTCCCTTACCCATTCCCCTGATAAAAATCTCTTACAAAACTATTGTAAATATCACAGTCAGGGTATTGACATTGATACAATCAAGATAGAGAATATTTTCATCAACACAAAAAACCTTCATGTTGCTTTTTATAAGCCACACCCGCTTCCTTCCCATCCCCAGTCCATCCTTAACCTCTGGCAGCTACTAATTTGTTCTCCATTTCTATAATTCTGTTTTTATCTGTCCATTGAGCTATGTACATATACCTCCAACAAGACCATACAGTCCTGATACTGTAGTTATATAATAAGTCTAGAAATTGAGTAAAGCAATCTTTCTCCCCATTTATTCGTCTCTTAAAAAATTGATTTAGCTGTCCCATTTCTTTTTCCTCTCCATATAAGTTTTAAAATAATCTTGTATTTCGCTACAAACACATCTTGTGTTTTTGCTCAAAAATATTATTGAGATTTTGATGGAAATTGCACTGAACTTGTATATCAATTTGGAGAGAATTGATACCCTTACAATATGAATCTTCTAATACATCCTTTACATATTTTGTTAAATTTACACTTGCTTGATTTTTTTAGGTCTTGTCAAGTGGTACCATAATTTTTAACATTTTGGTCTCCAGATATTGAAATATATATATATATATTTCAATATATTTCAATATATTGAAATATATATATAAACTCCTAATATATTGAAAAATAATTCATTTTTGTATGTTTAACTTGTATCCTGTGGCCTTGCTGAGCCCACTTAGTGATTCCAGGAGCTTTTGTTTTGTTTGTGTGTTTGTTTCATAGATTCTTTGGGGTTTTTCACTGAAGACAATCATGTCGTGCAAATAGGTATACTTTTATCTCCTTGCTCTTAAGCTGTATACCTTTTCCTCTCTTGCTTTCTTGCACTGGATAGGTCCTCTGATACCATGGTGAGTAAGAATTGTGTAAGAGGACATTCTTGCCTTATTTCTGAACTTACAGGGAAAATGTTTTATCTTTCCCTATTAAGTATAATGCTAATTGTAGGGATTTGTAAGTATTCTTTATCAAGTTGAGGAAGTTCCATTCTACTTTTTTTCTGAGTTTTTTCTTTAATCATAAATGTGCGATGAAATTTTTTCAAATACTCTTTATGCATCAATTGATATGATCATGTGACTTGTATTTTTTAGCTGTTAAGATAATGGATTATATTAATTGATTTTTGAATATTAAACCAATCTTACATTCCTAGAATAAACCCAACTTGGTCATGATATATAATTCCTTTTACTAATTCTGTTTATTAATATTTTGTTAGGAATTTTTGCAACTATGTTGAAGAGGGAGCTGCAGCTTTTTTTCTGTTTTTAAACTGTCTGTATAATTTTGGTAGCATGTTGATACTAGCTTGATAAAATGAATTGGGAATTACTCCCTTTTATTCTGTTTTCTGGAAGAGGTTGTAAAATTAATTTTCTTCTATAAACATTTGGTAGAATTTACTAGTAAAACCTCCAGGCCTGGAGCTTTTTTTCTAGGAGTTTTAAAATTAGAAATTCAATTCCCTTAATAGTTACAAGGCTTTGTAAATCATGTTTTATACTTCTTGTTTTCTATAGAAGTGGTACATTTTATCTAAGTTGTCAAATTTGTATGTTGCTCATAGTCTTCCCTTAATGTCCTTTTGATATTTACCGGATCTGTAGTAATACCACTGTTTCATTCCTGCTGCTGGCAATTTGTTGGTAATTTGTGTCTGTTCTCTCTCTCCCTCTCTGTCTCTCAGCTATCTGTTTCATTGATTTTTCTCTATTGTCTTCTTGTTCTCAATGTCATTGATTTCCATTCTTATCTTTATTATTTCTTTCTCTGTTGCTTGGCATTTACTTTTTTTTTTTTTTCCTTTTTCTTCTTTCTTGAGATGGGAGCATAGAGTATTCTATACAGTTCCCTCGCAGCACTGCCTTGGCAGTATCCTGAAATCTTTAATATGTTCTGTTTTCATTTTTATTCAGCTATATTTTTCTCTGCCTTGAGACATTCTCTTTGACCCATGGATTATGTAGAAGTGTTTAGTTTCTAACTGTTTAGAGGCTTTCCTTCTTTATACTTATCCTTCTGTATATGCTTGATCATTTTCTGTCTCGTTGTATATCAGTTGTTGAGAGAGGGATATTGAAGTCTCTAACTCTAATTTTGAATTTTTCTAGTTTTCCTTCCAATTATATTACTTTTTCATCACATACATTGCAGCCTTTTTGTTTGTTTGTTTTTTAGTATATACGTATATAGCATTGTTACTTCTTCTGGTAGATTAGCCTTTATAAATCATTATATAACATTCCTTTCTGTTTTGGATAATTTTCTTTGTGCTGAAATCTACTTTATCTCATATTAACAAAATCATTTTTTCATTAATGTTGCAGGGTGTATTTGTTTTCTATTTTTTACTTTTATCCACCTATATCATTATATTTGAAGTAAATTTCTTATAAACAGCATATAGTTGGGTCCATGGGTCGTGTCATGGATTAACGGCAGGTCATTAACCCACTCTGCCAATTTCTTTTAATTGGTGTACTTAGTCTGTTTTCATACATTGTAATTATTAATATGTTAGGATTTAAGTTTGCCATTTTTCTTTGTTTTCTGTGCATTTAAAAGAATTTCTCTGCTTCTTTTTCTGCCTTCCTGTGGGTTATTTGAGCAATTTTTAGAATTCCATTTTGATTTAACAATTGTGTTTTTAAGTACATCTCTTTGGGTAGATTTTGTAGTGGTTGTTCTGAGCATTAGATTATAGGTACAGTCTACTGCTGTTGTTATTTTACCAGTTTGAAGTGTAGAAACTTTCTCCTTTCATGTTAAAATATAATTCTTAAACATTTCCTCTAGACACATTTTACAAACACATCAAATAGTGTTAAATATTTTTGCTTTAATCATCAGTTTTAAAACTGCATAGGAGAAGGGACATCATTTGGATTTCTCCATATTTTTGATTCCTAGTCATTTAGGATGTTTTTTATTGTTTCTTCTTTATTTTGAGAAATTTTTTAGTCACTCTTACATTTAAAAATTTTTTGATTCTTCATGTTTTTTTCTGAAAATGTGTTGACTTCACCTTCCTTTCTGAAGGATATTTTCATTGTGTGCAGGGTTCTGAATTGTCGATTTGTTTCTTTCAGCATTAAAAAATGTGGTCTGGACTGTGGTTTCCAATGAGAAATTTTCTAGCATTTGAATTGTTTTCCCATGTACCTAAGATCTGTTTTTCTCTCACTGCTTTCAAGACTTTTTCTTCATGTTTGGTTTTCAGAGCGTTGTCTCTAACATGTTTAGAGTAGATCTAGGGCAGACCTTGAGAGTCTGGAAGGTCTCAGAAACCTAGCTCTACTTTAATAGCAGGTGCATCAGGAAACCAGCACAGACTCTGGTAGCTTCCGTGAACAGGACATGATCGAAGAACAAGTCCAATATGCGGGATTTCTGTAGGACCAAAAACACTTACCTACTAGCACCTTCTAAGTCCTGAACAAAAACAAAGTTCATGGTAAACTACTTTCTAATCTAAAGGATTTAAATAAAAGCCAACCTTTCTCTCAGATGAGCACAATTAGATATAGTGTATGTAGGAAGAAACATGATTTTATTTCTGATTTGAAACTTATTTTAGAAGTGCTGTTTACAATACATCATAAACTTCTCTTGTTCATTTTGCTGTCACATGCGGTCCTTCAACCAAGACAATCCTGAACCAATTTAGGTCCATGGCTTGTTTCCTAATGAGTCTGCTCTTATTTTCTCTGCTGTTGTTGCTGATAGAAATGGCAAAACTCGTAATATTTGGCCAAGTCAGAACTTTCATTCTGTGTCTTGGTGTTTCTCTATGCCAGAGCCAAGATGGAGGTGAAATGGGGTCGATTACTGTGCTGTTTTCTGTAGGTTAGCAGTTTTGTGGAGATGAGGTTTTAAATCTCTCAAGTTGACAAGATGGAAAGTTTCACCAGACATGAATTGACATCAAGTAAAATATGAGTACCTGTATTTGGATGTTTCACCACATACCCCAGAGACAGACAGCGGATCCGAAACCTTTCATTTATTGGGTCGTTTGGGCTCCATCCGTAGACCAGCATGTTGTTTCAGCGTCTGAGACAAACCACAGAGGATAGCCATACTTTTTAATGTTGCTCTTCATTTTCACCTGTGTGTTTTCTGTGGTCAGGCCTGGGGGGAGCCTCTTAACACATTGTGCTGTGTCCAGATGTTACCAGTGGGTGGCGGTAGGTATGGCAGAGTTCTAAACATGTAGCTGCCAATCATAGATGGAGCGCAAGAGCAGTCCACTCGAGGGCTCTTTTGCTTGTTTGTGTAAACATGCAACTGATTGTTCTGCACACATTTTCCTTATTTTGGCAGGCATGCTGAAGGGTAATTTTTGAAAAACAATAATAGAAACCAACACATATAATTCTTACTATGTACCAGACACTATTTTAAGTGGTTTACGTATATTAATTTAAAACCAATGCATTTGATTGTTTTTGAGGTATTTTGGCTAATGTAGAGTCATTATTATTCATTTATTTACTTTCAGTAGTGTAATAGAATAGGAAGACTATTTATTGGCAAATATTACACTAAGATGAGAAACTACTCAACTGTCATTCATTTAAAGAAAACCTTTGGGGTTTGTGTGTGTGTGTGTGTGTGTGTGTGAGAGAGAGAGAGAGAGAGAGAGAGAGAGAGAGAGAGAGAGATTCTGTATGTTGTGTATTGAACACAGCTTGCCAAAAACAACTGCTTTTTCAAGTGTCTAAATATTTGCTTTTCATCAAAACCAACTTTTTAAACTTCCTGATTTTTAGAGCCAGAAAGAAAGCGGAAACAGAGAGAGAGAGAGAGAGAGTGAGAGACATTTATTTCTTGGGCCACATATGTGTGTATCCTTTGGTTGATTCTTGTATTGTCCCAACCCTCCCTGCAACCTTGGCATATGGGGATGACGCTCTACCCAGGGTGATGAAAGCCACGTCTTTTGATGTTATCTCCTAGAGTTGAGGCATTTCATATGGCAGCCATTAACTTCTCACAGATGGTTGATGCTACACAGGTGCTTCAGCAATATTTCCTTTAGGTTGGGGAGGCATCAGAAATGTATAGACATCTATGGTAGAGGTTGGAATGCTACGTCATTTCAATACAAATATTGAAGGGCAAAGAAGAGCAGTCACTGTTAGGGAAAAATGTATTGGCACCTGTCCAGCTTAGAAATCTTGGGCTCAGGTTCATGCACTTCTGTTCATTGTGTGGCATTGACAGTGACTTTTGACCTACCGGAGCTCAGTCCTCATCTATAAAATGTGAGGAGGTTGGATTAGATGAGTGATTTTCAGTCAGCATAATTTGGAGCCTTGAAGCTCCACCATGACACCACAGGGTCGAGCCCAGGATAGGAGGGAAGTCCATCAGGCTGGGCCCCAGGCCCTGCACTTTTGCTTCCACCAAAGCTGCTTCCTTTCAACTTTCTAAATTACATGTTTATAATATACATGTGAAAGTGTATATGATTTTATTCATAAGAAAAAATTCTACTTCTTTTAAAGAAGTGTAAAAACCCTGATCCCCACAGTCCCTTCTGTCCCTAAAATGTCAATGTTTCTAATAACTGAGGAGCCAAGGAAGAAAAAGAGAAATTGACCATAGTCTTCAGCGAGTAGCAAGTGTCTCGAGTATCTAGTATACAACCATGGGAGGCTAGGTCCATTCATAACCTCTTAAGGGTTGTAGTACACTGTTTAATTCAATCAAGCTTGATATACCACAACTGCCACCCACAGAAGAATAGCTCACATTTACTTTTTAAAAAGTATTGAATTCTTTTGAGAATTTACATTATCTGTCATTTTAGTTAAGTGTCAGGACACATAGCGTAACACTCAACAGGAGTACTGAATTAGTACTGAGGTACAGAAGCCAGAAACTAAATGCTTTCTCTAAATCGCAATGATTAATTCACTACATTCTGCTGCCAGTGCTTCTCTCTCCAGCGCTGTTGCTACAACTGTTGCTGTTTGAAGCCCTGTTTCTATAACTTCTTCTCGGTTACCAGATGGGTTGACTTATAGTATGGATGGTTATGTATATGTATATGTATATATATTGAAATATATACATTTATTGAATTTAATGTATATAGTTATATATTAATTCCAATAAATATATATAACCACATATTATATCTGCACATGTATTTCATATATGTGAAATATATATTTATTGAACTTAGAGAGAGGAAGGGAGTGACAGAGACAGAGAGAAACATCAATTTGTTGTTCCACCTGTGTGTGCATTCATTGGTTGCTTCTTGTATGCGCCCTGACTAGGGATGGAGCCGCAACCTTGGGGTACCAGGACAACACTCTAACCAACTGAGCTACTCAGCCCGGGCCTGGGTGAGATTTTTTAAATTGTAATGATTAAAGGAAAAAAATATTTCTAAACTTGATCTCCAACCTTCCTGTGAGGGGCCGAATTGCTAGATGGGTGTGTCGCTCATGCACACCTGGAAGTTATCCTCCTTTTAAAAGTAAGTCAACTGACCAACAACCTATCTGTTCCGTGGCTACCGGGAACCAGAATCAACATTAAAACCCAGGGGCAAACTTCCTTGAACAGTCAGACCACTAGTTGTACGGACTGCAAAGAAGTGGTACAAGACCGTCTTGGCCAAAAACGTGGTCGTGATCTGTTACCCTGAGTGCTCCAGAGAAATGCAAAGTGGAGGAAAAACAAACTAAGTCGATTCTCCAATTCTTGTTCATGGTGTCCTTTTTAAAATAGGATTTCCCCCTTCCTTCTTAATGACTATGTATCATAATGAGTTAATATCAGCTCTTTAAAGAGTTGGAGCCAGTCCAAGGAAAGGATACAGGACTGCTGCCCTTCTCACGAAAAAAAATCTTTCATTAACTAATGTTGATGGAAGCACATTTAGACACAGCAGTTTGCATGGCAGTGGAATTGCTGTTTGTATTGAACAGCAAACCAGAAAATAATACAACAAAACGTGAACATGCCAGTGCTGAGCAAGGGAGCAGAGTGGCCCTTTAGTTCTTCCATGCTGATCATGTGTTCTGAAGTTGGTCAAGGACGAACGACAAGACTGCTTGTTATAGCAAGGTGCACTAATCACACTCGGTTGTTGTCAAAGCATTATGTCACTTCAGCTTCCTAGAGGTTTCTTCCGTATTCTTTCATCTTGTGTCTGTTTGTAGTAGAGTAGTCGCTTCTCAGCAGTGCTCAATAGCCATATTTCATCAGCACAGGTTTGTAACTGTGTTTCTCATTCCAAACGCATGTTCTTGAACAATGCACCTAACAAGTGAGCAATTGCACAGAGCAGTGATGTAGACGGGAGAGGCAATCCTGGGGATGCAAGCAAAGTAGCAGTGCTAGAGAAATGGTTAAGAAGGGTAGGTGACATCAGAAACTCCTAAAGGAAGTGAGAAACAAAAACGTGCGCAATTTTTAGAATGACCGTACAGAAAAGGGCACAATTAAGTCCTGAGTGGTACAAATGAGAGCGTGACGTAGCAGAACAGGAAGGAGAGGTGCCGAGCTGTAGCTGTGGCTCTAGCACTACCCAGGTAATCTCAGGCAAGCCATTTGCCCTCTCTGAGCCTCACGTCTTTATCTGCTTATGGTAGAATGAAACGTTTCACTATGGAATAGAAAGCTCTTGCCCACTCTAAATTCCCCAAGTCTCCGAATAGAGAAGAAGGTTCAATAATACCACCTCCCCAGAAACTTTGAAAAAGGACAGCAATCCAAGTAAAGCTAATTTAAGTGAAAGAAAATGAAGTGTTACAAGTCCAGGAGTTAGGTGTGCTTCAGGCAGGAGTGGTCTTGTCCGCAGCCAACTCTCTGTCTGTTGGCTCTGCTTTCCTCTTTGCCAGCTTCACTATTGTACAGGTTTCTTTTACATCATAGAAAATACAGGCTACTATAAACTTGCAGCTTCAGGAGGAGAGGGATTTTCTCTCAGTTTCCAAAGGATTTCTCCTGGCGTTGCTTAGTTTATATGCTGTGGCAGGTAAGGTGTTCTGACTAGCCAGCCTGGGTCATGACCCACTTCTGTGGCAGAAGAGGTTCATTGGGCCCCTTGGTTCAATGTTTCACAGGAATCTCTTGCAGGAAAGGGACAGGAAGTTGTCACAGGGAACGGATGTGGCATGAAGAAACACCGAAACGCAAGGTGTCCACACGTGCTCTTGACATAAGCTGGGGTGACAGCTGGTGGAGATGAACAGGAGGGGGGTTATGTATTTTAAACACCAAGTGTAAGAATTCTTTTGTGGCTGTTTTTGTTCAGCCATCCAAAACCAAGCAGTGCTCCTGGTGTCAGCTTTGCGGGAAGACCAACATGACCTTTGGAGAAAGGTCATGGAGAAAACTGGGAACCTAATTTTTAATTGCAGTAATTCTACTATGAAGTTCTGCAGGTAAACTGAACTTCACATCTATATTTCATCAGCTGTGTGAGTTGAGTTGGGCTATATAAGCAATCCAGTGTTCATTGTTTGTCCCGTGAGGACAAACTCAATTTTAGCTAAGGTGTGTGATGTTCGCCATACCAAGCTGACTCCGGAGGAACACAATCAGTTTCCTTTAACGGCTGATGGACTCCACTGTCCATCAGTCCCGTTCTGTAGTACCATTAAACCATGTAGTTCATACAAGGAGCGCAGCTCTGAGAACCACCTAACATCCTTAAGGAGTGCAGCAAAACGGCTGCCTCATGTGGGAGTAGAATAGTGACCTTACAACCATTGCAGAGAGGTGTGGTGAAGACATAATTTACTGGAATCAGCTGGAGTTGGCATCTATCGCTTTGGCCTGTCCACTGTGCCTTCTTCTGTTAACAGTACCCTGATTTTGCATTTGGCAACTGTTCTTTCTGTCCTTTCTCCAGTCCTTTTGGGATTATCAGTGAAAGCACTCCATGCTTTCCCCTAGCCAAGCAGTAGGCACGAGACCTAAGCTGGGCTCATTAGCTCTTCTCTTTATGGAATCTGACCTCGAGTGGAGTGGCACAAAGATTAGAGGCACCCAGGATAGAGTGCCCATTGGTTCATGCCTTCTGCATCCCTACCCACCCAGACCCAGTTGTCATTCTCTCCGGATCCTGGGTCCTTTTCCTCCACACCTCTATTAGTTATTCCTATAGCCTTCTGATAGATTCCAAAGGCTTTTTGTTCAGTTAGCAACTGGTTTCTATCAGTTAGCAAGCACAGGGCACAAAACTATCTCCAAATTCCATTTATTTAGGTCTCAGTTCTGTGAGTTGGAGTTGGCACTGGGCTCAGCTGGCCTCCCACCTGTGTCATCTGTGGTCATCTTCAGTTCAGCTGGGCAGCTCTGCTTCTGGACATTTTCTGGCTGCCAGTGGGGGCAACCTGCAGCGTGTCATGGGTGGGAAGAGTCCCGGACCACTGTCTCTTGTCATCTCCGCAAGCTGGGCTGGATTTGTTCAGATAGTAGTGACAGAGTTCCACGTGGAAAAGTGAAAATGTGTGACCTTTTGAACCCTCAATGCAGATAGACACAAAGTTGCTTTTGCTGTATTCTATTTACAAAAATCAAGTCAGGAAGCAGCCCAGATGCAAGATGTGGAAAGTAGTGCTTGTGGCCCCTTGATGGAAGTAGCTACAATGTCACAATGCAAGTGAGTTAAGGACACAAGAAGAATGATCGAGGGCACTTAATCTACCACATCCACTTTGGTTTCTGCACTGTACAGCTAAAGAACCTTATATGCCCACCAAAAACCCCTTTACAATACACTGTAATGCATTTCCATGCTCCTTTAATTTTATTATAACTGATTATGAGAGGTTTGGGAGCAGAATTCAGCTCCCCTCTGAGATACAGAGCAAAACTACCTCTTATGCTTAATCCCAGTGCATTGTGTCTTGAGAGGCTTGCTTGCCATCCAGTCTCAAGGGGCCATCACCATCAATTATGTCATCCACTAGGTCTCCTGAAGTTTCAGTGTATTGCCCACCCAGCTGCGAGATATACCAGCATGGCTCGGCTTTCCACTGTATTATTGCTTCCTGCTGCATCTAGCGTAACACTTGCTAAACACATTTGCATTTGCCTTTCTGGGATGTATATATATATATATATATATATATAATTTCTGTAAGTTATCTTTTCCTTTTAGGCAGCACAGCCCCTTGTAAGCTGTATCAATCACAGCGTAAGGCAAATGCTGATATTAACGTGCACTGCGGTAGGTGTCTATTGCCAGTCGTCATCCAAGTTCTGACTCAGCCCAGCCCTCTTTAGGTCTGTGAGATCTAATAAGATCATACCGCCGGGTGGTGTAGCTGCAGGCAGAAAGCTCTGCTTGCCAAATATATGCATATATATTTTTACAGCAAGTTCGTAAATTAATGTGGGGCACCGAGACACCATGGCTGTGCGCAGGCATTTAGGCAGAACTCTCTTCAGTTGACTACCTCCCCTTCCAGCCACTGAGTTCTCTGAGATGGTGCCAGACTCTTGGTCAGATACGGCTTCAGTGCTTCCCACCCTTTCAGTGTGAAATGATAATTAATGTAACTTTACAGTTAAGGTGGTGTTCTACTTCCATTAATAACACCCATTATTCCAGAGCATTTTAATATGGTTATAAAAACTGACTCTGGAGGTGGAACTTGGCTTGGGAGTTTAAGAGCAAGTGGTTTGTTTCTAATTTTTCTTTCAAAAGAAAAACTGTTTTATTTTTTTGAGGAAAATTTTGTGTTACTTTTGAGTTATATGAGCGCTGGACCCAGTTTCTAAAATGCTGGTGTGATTTTGGATTTGTAATTGAGTTGGTCTCCTTCTCTGGTATCTCTACCAGAGTTGGGACCTCCCAGGGTTTCCCAGCTAGCGTAGGTTTGGCTGGGCCCAGAGCTCTGCCACAGCTCATCCGATGGGATGAGAGACATTTCGTTCACATTGCTTCTCACACTTAACACAAATTTTATT
Source organism: Desmodus rotundus (assembly GCF_022682495.2). Taxonomy (NCBI): domain Eukaryota; kingdom Metazoa; phylum Chordata; class Mammalia; order Chiroptera; family Phyllostomidae; genus Desmodus; species Desmodus rotundus. The sequence continues at coordinate 120,812,475 of NC_071393.1, read as the reverse complement.
TCCTGGCAATAGTTTATACAAGCTACTGGCTGAATCATGTTTGATAATAAGATGCAACCAATTTTTACATCATATTTTGATGGGTATTTTGCTTTCTTATTGTAGATCTGCTGGAGGAGAGCCACAGAAAAGATGAAGAAATGGAATCTCTGCAGGTAAACTAAATTCTCCTATAGGGCAGGCATCCTGGGGACAAAAACATTTTTTTTTCTCTGTTAGCCTTTAATATTGTCCCATTCAGACCACTGTGGCAAATGGAGTAAAAATATATATCAGAACTTTAAAGCCCACATTGGGCTTTGCTTCCTGTAGAAGTGTTTAAGAGCATTTATAATCTCCTAAAGCAAGAAGCCAACTCAGCCTTAATGCTGCTCGTGAAAGGAACCTTTATTCCTTGGTATAACTTCATAGGAGCTGCAGCATTAGGAAATGAAAGCAACATCTTTGTGATGTCATTTCCCCCAAACAGGGCTGATGAATGAGGATGGATTCATGGCATCTACACATTCAAGTGAAAGTTAAAAGCGTTCTGACTCCATGAATGTCATGTACCAGTGACCAACCCAGAATATTAACACATATATGGACCTTACACTTACCCTGTGTGCCTCTCAGTTCACTATGGGCTTATCCACATTTCCTGGGTTGGGAAATTGAGTTTGAAAAGTTACCCTAGAATTTTAATTGACATTTCCAAGGAATGAGCAATTGATATTAACTTGGCATCTGACAAGAAGTTCTCTTTCTTTTGCCTTGGGCTGACTTACAAATGGGTAACTCAAGTGTCTGTCTTCATTAGGGGAAACATAATCGGGTATACTCACATGACAGCAGCAATTCACTTCACGTCAACATTGTGGATTAAGAACAGAAAATGCTTTGGAAATTTAAAGTTCTGCTTGGGCCTGGAGATACAAGACAGGACTGGGGAGTGATGTAATAAATGTCTTGAGCGCTTTAGGGGTAAAGTTATTTGCCCTGGCAAATGAAGGATGGGTTAGGCAAAGCCCGAAGAGCAAGGGAAAAGTTCTATAATTGGGGATTCTTCTATGTGATGCTGTAGCTGTAAAGAGAAAATCGTATAATTGATCTGAAAATAATCAAGAAGATCTATATATCTAACAGAAGTGGCTTATGTTAGCCACAGTTTGGTACAGATTAAATTCTTTAACATCCTGTGCTATATTCAGGTATAAGAAGAAAGAGCCTTGTTTGATCTAGTCTGGGGCTCAGAAAACATCTCAAGTGCACACTCACCCTGTGTATTTCAGAGAAACTGTTATCAGCACAGCTGTTGGTATAAAAAAGCAAAGCTTTTATGTACACTAAATGTGTACATTGGGAAGCTAATAAAGGCTTTCTGAGGCATTTTGGTTATGCATCATGTCTGCCATTGGCCCCAGGATACCACATATCAACATGCTTATTGAGTACCTAGTACATATCTGGCCTTTTGAAATGGCAGCACAAACCTTTTTGTGATTATTTCTCTCACAATATGAATGTTGGAACCAGTAATCCTGTTAACTTTAATAGCCTATGATGCTTCTCGAATATTTATTAAGTACTGGCAGCATTTTCTACCAAAATGTCCACGGAGTGCAATAGAATGTGCCAGCCAACTACCTATGGGCATTTTATATGTAGGGCATCATCCGATGTGATGTCCGATGGCAGAAGAGTTCAACGTTGGCACTGTGTAGAGGTAGCTAGTGCCTAACACTAATACTCTGTTAAGACTGAAGAAGGAACTGACACTCGCCGCCTTCACAAGAGCGCAGAGACACATCACAGGAAACCTTTCGTGCTACAGACTAGAGGAAAACCTATCAAAAGGTGCCAACATCCCTGACTTCCCACATCCAAATATCAGTATCACAGGTGATAGTTTGAGAATATTATCTATTAAAATATGTAGATTGAAATTCTGCAGTTCCACAATAGAACTTTGGGAGAAAAAAGACAAAGCAAGTTTTTAAAAAATAATCTCTAGTCCTTAGGAGTGGAGATTATTCAATCTCCTAAAGACTGGAGGTTGACAACTTTGAATTTTAAGTCCTGTCCCTGCTTCTGATTCACTGGGTAACCTTGAGTAACTCAATTAACTTTGCTGTGCCTATTTTCTCGTCTGTAATATAAAATCATAAAACCATCTTCCAGAAGTGTTTGGTGTGGATTAGATTATCCCAGAAGGGAGAACTAAATATTTAATTCCAATTTACAGTGCTAGCAAATCCCCATGTATCCAAATTGCAGTCGATTTTATTTACTCATTATCATCATATAATTATGTGTAACAGACATTCTGCCTGAATCTTATCCTCCTTAAGGGTAATGGGTGTTTATCTCTAAGCCCTTTCCAGTTCTCTGTAACTAAACAATGCTCCATATACTCATTAAACAAATATCTATTGAGCACCAGTTCTGCGCAAGGCACTGTACTAGGTCCTAGGGATGCCAAGACAAGTTGCTTACACTGGAAAGCTTCTTGTCCTTTACATCAGAATTAGTGGAAAAGAATGTTAAGTAGGAGCTTATAATAAAATGTTTTAAAATGCTGCTAGAGGGTTGTTCTAAGTCACCGTGGGAACATATAACAAGAAGATCTGTCTTTTTTTGGTGGAGATAATGGTAGGTTGGGTGTAAGTGTAGTGAGTTAAAGGTGAGGAGGGTGAGCTGGGGTAGAGGGGCAATCCAAGCAGGCTTCCCAAAGGAAGCCAATATTTAAATGATAACCAGGAGTTAGCATCGATGAGTTTGGAGTGAAGATAAAAGCTTTAGGCAATGTGATGGCTATGGTAAGGCTTGAGGTGAAAGAGAGCATCAGTATCATGTTTAAGGACCTGAAAAAGGTTTTGGGTGGTGGGATGTAGTAACTGAGGGAGCAGAGGCAAGATAGGAGTTTGGAAGGTAAGCAGAGGTCTGAAGGACCCCTAAAGGCATCAGGCTTTTACCTTTAGTATATGGGAGAAGAGTGAAGGGTTTGAAACAGGAGAACAATGTGATCAAAATTTCATTTTTACCGAATGACTGGCTGTAAAGTCAGTGGGGGCAGGCGAGATTGAAATCAGGAGGACCGATTAGGCAGATTTTTGTGAGAAGGTTCACACAGACTGGTAGTGACCTGGACTGAGTCGTAGCAAAGAGCATGAAGATAAGTGGGTGACTTCCTAAGGTGTTTTAGGGTATAAAAATCTATAGACATTGAGATTGGTTGTTAGGAAGTAAAAAGGAAGGAGTTAAGGATGACTTAGGTTTCTTGATTGGGAAACTTCAAGGATGGCTGTTATTCAGTAAAATAAGAAGTTGATCAGTTCAATTTATATTTCGAGTTTGGGTGCCTTGAAACATCAGGTGTCAGTGTTGAGAAGGGGGTTTATACATGAGCTGAGAAGAGTTTGAACTGGACGTGCCGAATTTGGTGTCATCAGATCTGGTTTTCACATCACATACGTGATACCACAAGTCATAGGAGCAATGAGAACTCCCAGGGAAATGTGCAGAACAAACCAATGAAAACTCCAGGGAATGCCAACACGTAAATGACAGGCTAAGGATGAAAATCCTGCAAAGAAGTCTACGATGTAAGGAAAATAATTTCTGGAGAGTATAGTGCCATAAAGCTTAGCCAAGAATATTTCAAGAGGAAAATAATCAATAAAATAGAATAAATATTTAAGTCCCTGAATTCACTTAGCTAAGGGGTTTAGGTTTTAAAATAAAAGCTTACCATATGATGGGTTGTAATTTCCTATCGTACCCATGAAGCAGCTCTCAGGTCTTTCATTTTCCCAAGTACCCACCACCCAGCTCAGTGCCTGACCATAGCAGGGACTCAGTGAATTTCTGTTGACTAAGTGAGCAAATAAATGCCACCGTACCAGTGTATTATTTATTCCTGGTTCTCTCGAAGGTCTGTCTATTAGAAAACAACAACCATCTCTGTCCCAGAGTTTATTTTTTGTTTAAAAATCTGGGGGGCACCTTCCAAGTTCTGTCATTCCTGTGCACACACACACCTCACTCCCTTCTCTCTGTCCAGCCCTCTTTGCCCTTCCTCTGTGAATGTACTGACACACAAGGTCAAGGAGTGAGCAATGCGGCAGGAGTCCAGCAGTGGGAATGGAAGAGGTTAAAATGGTGAAGGGAGCAGGTGACAGAGAGGACAGCTCTTTCTGTCTTCTGAGAATCACACACAACGGAATCAAACATATTAGAAGGTGATTTGCACAATGCAGCTGGGAATTCCCAAGATTCTTCACTGGAGCTTAACATTGTCTGACTCCATTTCTTGTGTGTGTGTGTGTGTGTGTGTGTGTGTGATGTGACATTCATTTGCAGTTATACTGTGCCTGCTACTCTTCTAAAAAACAAAATATTGTCTTTGACTAGAAACGTGTGGGGCAGGAAAAGCCTCATTTGTGTATGGGTTTGAGGTACACTGAACAAGCAGATCCCATCTTTCATCCTCTGGAGATCAGCTGAAACGTTTTAAATTATATAAAAGGTCATTGGTTTTTCCTCAATTTAGTTGAAAAATACTCAGTGACTGACACCTTGCGAGTGATGGCTGATAGTGGTAGGTATTGCTTTCTGTTTTCATTTTAAAATTACCATACTCCTCATTGATTACTTGCTTTTTCCCAGGGTTGTTGTGTGATTTCCCAGAATGCAAACCACACTGAAAGATATCAGTGAAGAAAAGCTTCAGCGTGCTACTTAAGATAGTCACTAAAAAGAGTAGCTTTCTGGAAAACATACATGACCCTTCTCTCATGTAAACTTACAGTTATCTCACTCTTCATTTTGTTTTAACCAAGATAAAACTAGATGATTATGAACACAATTTTTCTTATTCATTTTCCTCTTTTACTAGGCCATCTTTAAGTCACTTTGAAGCAGTAACCGTATCTGTAAATTGGGGACAACAATAACACTGACTTCATAGGAGAGGATTCACTTGGATAAGAAGTGTGCAAACTTTGGTGCCTGGCAGGGCCTCTGTAAATACTGATTCCCCACGCTGACGATTTACTTGCCTCTGCTGTGTCCCAAACATGGTCAGTGCTACCCGCTGGGGAGAAAGCAGGAAATGTCCCTGCCCTCTTGGAGCCCCCTCTTCCCTCCTTCGAGGCCCCTCTCCGGCTTTTACTCTCTCCTTCTTACTCTCCCTCTCTTTCATGGGAAACCATGATTTTAAGGTCAGATGTGGTCAGATGATGCTAAAGGAATTGTTATATCTTTGGATGACTACTAAATATAATGACAATGTCCCAATGTGGCAGTAATTAAATTGATTATATGGGCTACATATGAGTAACAATTGCTTATTTTAAGAAGAAAAAGGAAGCATTTTAACTGTAGGACTTATGATCTAAATATCACAAATATTTCAGGCCACTTCATTCAGTATCAGTATTTTCACTAGAAATGAATGAAGTTATTCGTTTAATTAAAAAGTGGTTTTATGGTTTTTAAAAAAGTAACATATTTTTCGCTAAGACATTCCAGAAGCTATGCCCATGGAGGATATTAAATGACATTATAAACATGTTATTTTTCAGATGACCCGTAATTATATTTCATTTCTCTCCCAGATAGCTTTTAAAATAGTCCGGAACCTGCCATTTAAAGGATTTTATTTATTTTTGGGAAATGTTTTGGGAGTGGAGGGCAGGTATTTGATTTTGTTTTTGTCGCCTAAATAGCACTTAGGCAAAAGCATTCGGAAGAGCAGAAAGGGGAAGATAGCCTTTTTCTCAGCCATTACTTCGTGTCAGCTACTACGGTGTTGCCAGCATTTAGCAGTATGTTGTTTTTAAGAAAAAAAAATAGAACTCAAATTTCTCAGTTCTCTTGGAACGAGTCTAATAAATATTAATATAAGGGTATTATAATTGGAAAAGAATTCTAGCGTGGAGTTGGCAGACACATCTTTGGAGATTAACTAGACAAGAAAAACCACCAAAGACAAAAAACTAACACGGGCAAATAAATCGCCCTGGCGGAGGCTGACAGCAGAGTACGTTAACATCTCAATAGTCCCCAGTGGATGGCCAGTCCTCCTGGTAGCCAACCGTGTGATGAGCTGGACTGGCGACAGACCAAACGGCTGATCTCCATGGCTTTGCTGTCAGTCACATCTGCCTGACTGTAGCATGCCCATAACCTGTAGCTCCAAACCCCGTCGTGGTTTGGAGATTTTAGAGACTGTGGGGAGAAATGCCAGGACAGGGCGGCTGAGAACCCCTGAGCTACTTTCGGAGGGAGCGTGAGGCTGAAGTGGGCCCCCTGTCCTGCCGCCGGGTCTCCGGAAGGTGTGCGAAAGCAGCTCTTAAATGTCCGCAGAAATTCTCATCTGCTTGGGAGATGCTAAAGTACATTTTGTAAGTCCTAATTTAAATAAGTTGATAAATTAGAATTGACGATTAAAGGCTTTGTTAAAGAAAAAAGTAAATTCAGTATTCTGTTCATTCTGAGGATGACTCACGAGATTTATAATCCAATTTATATAATTCTAGAAACCCAAATGTCGAAATGTAACGCATACCTACTTATTCTTCCTAAAATGCATTCCTCAGAACATAGGCAGTTCACTGTGTATGTATTTCCTTTTTTTGATAAAAACTGTTCTAAACAATAACATAAATAAAACAAAACATGGGTGGTTATGGAGGATGGGACGGTTGGGCAACCCTTTGCCACTTTCAGGGAGTGTTGACTTAATGGTTCATTAAAATATCTGTTTTGTCAAAAGATGAGGAGGCTTTCCTAAGACTTAAAGTCAGTGTGAGGTCTCAAAGGAGACGAAACTTCAGAAGTTTGTCAGGGTCAGCGGGGCCTTGACCAATGAGATCAGCACACTCTGGTTTATTATGTCAAGAAGCCTCAGGAGAGCAGGCAACCAAGCTCAGTAAAATAGACTCCACTTGAAGTGTCCACGGTCATTAAATTTTATCACCCTATTTTACCTGAAATTTGCAACTTAATTATAATTCCAAATTTATGACAGAATTAAACTGGGAAATAGAAAGCCCCAAGAGTGAAGTATTCATGTGTCTGAATGTATGGAAGTTGACTGACTAGATCATTTTCTTTCGAAGATAAAAACATAAAAACATGGCCAGTTCTGTTTGTCCAGAGGGGCGGAAAACACGCATGTTTAGGGTTTGGCTATCTCCTTGAGTCCAGGTTTTTAAAAAGCCTCTAAAAGAATAGATGCCGTTTGGAAACATTTAAAAATTCAAAGATATAGTGTAGTCTTTGAGCTCAAAGGCCCAAATTTTACTCAGTGACAGAAAGTTTAAAAAACTTGGTAGTGAAAATGAACCAAGTATGTGTTACAGATTTTTAAAATTGCTCCCACAAGGAGGGAAATTGTTCTGTCTGTCTCCGTACACCAGCCCCTTTGCAGCTGCTGCGTGAAAAGCCACATTTCCATAGAACGCCCCTTGGCGCCTTTGTCAGAGTCGGAGTTCTGGGCTCCCTGGGCACTGGGACTAATATGAAGAGCAGCTTGCACTTTCTTGTGAAAACGAAAATGATCTAAGCATGTCATGATGTTTTGCAGTGTTGAGCTTATCTGAGAGTTTTGCCATGTTTCCATGAGTCCACCATGTGTTGCAGATTAAGTGATCGCTTCAAAACTGTTTTCTATAATGTATATCTGCTTGTTCTTCTCCCATCATATTCCCAGATTGGCCTTAAACTTTGTACAGATAACTGTGTGTCTTAGTTCACTCAGGCTGCTACAACAAAAAATACCTTAGACTGGGTAGCTTAAACTAGAAATGTTTATTCCTGAGAGTTCAAGAGGTTGAGAAGTCCAAGATCAAGGCAGATGCACTATCTATGTTCAGTATTCATATCAGTAGATTTAGTAGGGGGTGAGGATCCACTTTCCTGATTCACAGATAGCCATCTTCTTGCTCTGTCCTTACGTGGCAGAGAGCAGAGAGAACACCCCGAGTTCCTTTTATGAGGGCTCAACCCTCATGACCTGGTCACTCCCAAAACTTGCTACCTCCTAATATCATCTATCAGGAGTTAGGATTTCAGCTGACGAATTTGGGGGGCACACAGACATGCAGTCATAACATCGTTCTCCATTTCGTCTGCCACCTCTTGATAACATTGACAGGTGTGAAAAGCAATGTTTTAAGTAATGAAACAGTTGTATACAACAAATTTAGAAATAAATACTCATTAATAATACATTTCTGGTTGAAACTGTTTCCATTGACTCATAAAACAAATCTCTGAGGTTTAAAGCATTAACAGAACATCATTGGAAGAAGTTAAAAGTTCTCACTTCAGGGCTATTACCTATCCCCGCCTCTGGCTGATTTTCCAGAATGTAAAGAAATGCTGCAGACAATTTCCCCAAGCTGGAGCCTTGAAAACTCACTAAGATTATGTTTCATTCTACTAAAAAATACTTATTTAGCACTTCTTAATTCTTGTCAGGATTGGTCCAGATTGGCCCCAAAGGGTGATGGTCTGAGCGTCAAAGGAGAAGAAAAAGTGAAACCTTCTGACTTGTTAAGGCATGATATTTAGTTAATGAGCAGTTCTTTTGTGTCATGCACTGTGCTCAACTTCTAAACATAGGTCATCTGTCTATTCCTTACAACAGTTCTATACGTAGATACTGGTATTCTCATTGTACAGATAAAGAAGCTCCTGAGGCTCATCGCTTGCGCAGCCAGGAAGTGGCCGGGCTAGGATTTGCATTAGAATCTGGCTTCCATTCCACTGTACTTAACGCCTCAACGAGCTGGCTTGTGGAGAACTGAATGTCTACACTTCGTTTGTTTAAGTTCCTGGCCTTTCTTTCTTGTAATTTATTCCCTTTTTCCTACAAAAATGATTTTTTAGCAAACAAAACAAATGTTTAGTATGATAAAATACCAACTGACCCCCCCCCCATTTCTTCAAAAAAAGAGACCAAAAGAAACTAAATAAGTGTTAGTAAATGCCCTCAATAAGGCAATACTGGGGACTTAAACTCAGTGAAACTTCCTACTGCCTTTCTGTCACTTTGAAACCACTGTAAACCCTTGGGCTCTAAGCTCACATACACATGGCAGCTGGGACACTGTCATGTAAACATATATTTGGCCCTTGGCATATGAGGAAGATTTAATTCCTGGTGCGAGATTAGGAACAATCCAGTAATCCTGAGCACTTCTAGGAAGGAGAAGAGATCGTTTTTCTTTTTCCATTCTGCACCTTTTCTTTTTGCTTATTCATCATGTTTTAAATAAACAGACTGAAGAAAGTTGTTATTAAAGCCCTCCTCGGGCTTCTTCAATTTCAGTCTGAAACCAGGTTCAAAATATTCTGGCAAAAATTAAAGGCAACACTGAAAATGTTTGCATAAATTTTAAATTGTACAAAAAGTGATAAAACTGAAATGAACTGCAAGAGTGACTAATAAGCATCTCCTCTTATACCTTTGTCTTTTCACCATAATCAGTGATTACTTTGTTTTCAAAAAGTTGATTCTGAAGTGCATTTCTTTTCTAGAATATCTGCATTACACTTACTATTCTAAATTTAATTTGTTTGAAGTTTAATGTTTACCATTAGAAGTATGAAGGCTTATTAGGATGCTAATAAATAACATCAACTGTCTGTTAACATTATTTCTATATTGGCTCATAAATGAAATAGAAAAATATTACCTAGAAGAGACACCATATCTTTAGTACATTCTGGTTGTAATTGAAATCCTAAGTTCTCATTTCACTGTTCGAAAGAACTAACGAATTTGTGACAAATGGAACAGGCGTGGGGGAGGAGGCCATTTATGAGCCATTGATGAATCTAAACTCCTGCAGCCCAGACCTGAAAGACTGGAGTGCGCAGCGTGGTAGGTAGAGGTGCCGTTACCCTGCAGAACCGCACAGCTAGTTGAGCTCAGATCTCTGCTTTCCTTTGTCCTTTCTTCTGGTGGTTCCCTGGGGTGTTGACCGTGTGTGCTTCAGCTGGCCTCATGTCAGACCCCGGAGTAAGGAGGTCTTGCCACTTCCTTAAGAAAGGCAGATGTCAAGAATATAATCCCTTTTATTATACAGTGAGTAAACATAAAAATATGTACCAATAATGGTTTTTATTTGAACATTAAATTTTGTTGTGTTTTGTTATACTGATAACTGACATCTGTTGAAAAGAAAATTCTGGAATGTGGTTTTGGCATGTGTAATTTTGAGAAAGAGGCTCCAGAGCAGTTTTCCAGTCTGTCCCCTAATCTCCAGCACACACACACACATACACACACACTAGCCCCAATGGTAATAAAAAGGCATTTATTGTCTATTTGCTCATAAAACTACACTGTTAGCAATGGTATTTCCATTAGCTTCATTTCATGGAGCTATTAAATATATATATTCAAAGGACCTTTAATTTGTTTTTGAGAGTTAGTATAGACTCCTTTAATTCAGGTGGACCTGGATTACAGTCTAAACTCCACCATTAAATCACAGTGTGGAATTCAATGCATTTAATATCTTTGAGTCTGTTTCTTTGACTTTAAGTGAGTAAAATTAATAATGTCCGCCTAATAATCAGAGTTTCTGTTAGCATTGAATGAGAACATATGTATGAAAGCACCAGCTACAATTTTTGGCAAATAATAACCTCTCAATAAAAAAATGTTGCTTTTTATAATCCTGGTAATTTAAACGGATGTTTTCATTAATAGCCACAACACATGTCCCAGTCCCTTTGTTCCTGAAGTTAAACGGACCCTTTAGTGTTCCAGGAGCTTTGAATGCGCTGCCCCTTCTCCCATGCTTTTCCTGTAGGTCTTTTCCTAAGGGCTCACTTCATCCTTTTGTTTTCCAGCTCAAATGTCAACTCTTGTGGGAACTTAACCTGCCCCACCTGTCCAAAGTAAACCTCTGCCCCCACCCTGCACCTCAGTCTCTTTATCTATCTCCATATGTTTATTTAAAGGATACGGACACCCTTGAACAGAGGGTCGTCATTCTTCCTGTAAAGGGCAAAGTCTAAATATTTTCAATCTTACAGGCAATGTACTATCTCACAACAATTCAATTCTGCCATGATAGAATAAAAGCAGCCGTAGGCCATATATAAACAGAGGAATGGGCTAGGTTCCAATAATACTTTATTTATGGAAACTGAAATTTGAATTTCATGTAATTTTTACATGTCATGAAATGGTATTCTTATTTTGATATTTTTTTCAGCCAAATATTGGGTTGGCCAAAAAGTCCATTTAGTTTTTTCTGTAAAATAAAAGGCACATTTTTCATTTATACCAATAACTTTATTGATTTGGATATTTTGAGTATGTTGGCTATCTCCTGCTATTGGCTTCTAATCTTGTGGGTTGAAGCCAGGGGTGCTGCTAAACATCTTCCAATGCATAAGACAGCCCATAGCAAGGCATTATTTGGCCAAAATGTCAATAGTACCAAGAAACTTTGGAAACCACTTTTGACACATTTGATCAGTCACAGCACCTTCTCCATTCACTGCACAAATCTTTTGCATTTCAGTTGCATTATTATCTTTCTTGAAATAATAAAGCACAATACCCTAAATGTTGTGTTTTCTTCCATCTTCAATATTAAAATGGCTGCACAAAAATTCATCAATTTTGATAAGTTTTTTTAAGTGTATACTGATATGACAGCTGTCCCAATACAATCTAATGCAATTGTTCCAATTGAAGTTAAAGACAACTAAGCACTTCTAGAGCCATTGTATGGAAAACACTAATTAAATTTTTGGCCAGCCCAATAAAAATGTAAAAACTCTTCTTAGCTCATGGGCCTATCCACTGTCCTACTTTGCTGACCCCTGCCTTGGAATGAGCTAGTTTAATGGTTATTGATCTCATGGATGTTTGCCTTTTAAAAAACTAACTGGAATGTGGGCAAAGAATACATTTTTGAGTTCTTCCTCAAAGAGTAAATTTCTACTGGTAGAATTTTAAATAATTTTGCATATGGAAGGAAAGTATAATTTTGAGTAATTTTTAAACTTTTTTGAAAAGTTTTTAAAATCATACACATCAATGCTTCATTATCCACAGGTAAGGTTGTCAGTATTGAAAGTAGATTTCATTACTGACTAAAACTGGCCAGGTGTGCCTAGCAAGCTCTCAGCTCATTTATTCTTTCATTTCATAGACTTTGGAACTTAGGATCAGTACCTTCCAGGAATGATTTTGAAAACAAGACAATTGAGGATGCTTTGAACTAAATCACTACTCTCTATTCCTAATCCTAAGGAGTAAAATGTTTTAAATTTCAAGTAATGATTTTTCCTAAAATTTGTGACTTTAAGTTGGGTAAGGAATTATTTGGGAGAATATTTTCAAAGTACAACATGAGCCCTGACTAGGTAGCTCAGTTGGTTAGAGTGTTGTCCCAATACACCAGGGTTGCGGGTTCAATCCCCAGTCAGGGCACATATAAGAATCAACAGATGAATTAATAAATAAGTAGGACAGCAAATTGATAAAGAGGTAGCAAATTCTCTCTCTCTAAAATCAATAAATAGAAAAATTTTAAAGTGTATATGATAATATTTTCTCTAAATGCAAGTATTAAAATGTTTTGAAATTATGGTCCTATTAGTGTTATTTTTATAGTTATTACTATTTATAGTGCTTTCAATGATTTTAAGACAGTAGAGCTTTCCAACTTTTTTTCTTTACTCACATCTCTCTCAAACAGCCAAAGCTACAGTTTAACATTCCACCTTGGGAAGATGCTAGTCAGACTGCAGTGAAAAATCAGAGTGAAGCTCGAATGGAAGAAAAAGCAGTTAAGTATTTCATAGGTAGAAATATTTAGGATATTTAAAACTAAGAGTCAAAATACATTTACTGTATTTTAATGTAAGTCAGCCTTCAGATATGCTTTCCAGAAGTGCAACTAAAAACCAAGTTTGTTGGGTTTTTCCTCAGTTTTCTTATAATAATCACCATTGATTTTCAGAGTACAGATACTTTAAGGTTAGTTTTAAATCCTCAACTGCCTTTCCCTTTCTCCCTGTGTTTGTATGTTAGGAAATGGAGATGAACGATAGCTTTAATTGTAGTCAAACTAAAGTAGGAAACAAGAAAAACTTAACTCATCAGCCAAATATATTCTTTAAAACTATCTGCTTATGTCTTGTTTATCCTTATCGATAGCCTCTCTCTTTAGTATAGAACAATGAGAGGTACCTGTACTCAGAAGCCCACAGAAGGAATATGGAAATGGGAGTGAGAGTCTCTAATATAATGTTCCTTGTGCTTAATTCCTGAGAAGAATTGAGTAAATGACTCTGCATCTAAATTAGGATGTGGATTATTGAAATTGCTCAAAGGTAAGCAGTTTAATTCCAAACGTGGACTGAGTGCCTGTACCATTTAATGACTCAACTGTGTGACATGCATGATAGCCGGCAACCAAGAGCTGTGATTCAAATATTGAGGAGGAAGGAGCTGGGGACATAGGGTTATATGGTTATGTAGGTTTCCTTGTGAACCTTCTTCACCTGGAAGCCCGGGAGATATTTGCCCTTGAGGGCAACAAAGGAGATGTCAGCCTCAGGGAGTCTCATTAGACCAGCTCTGTTTGGTGACAGTCATACGCACACCCTGAAAAAAAAGCACACCCTATTGTTCCCACAAGTTCTGTATGACACGAACCTATTCATAAATTATGCCTTAATCACCACTGCACTATGATTTGCATAAGAGTTCAGAGCATATTCAGCTGATATATGACTAACCTTACAACGGGAGACGTGCACTTTATTTCTTAAAATGTAAATCCTTGAAAAAAAATCACACGGTGTGTTGGCTTCTAGGCTGTTGGCTTTCTCCCCCTAGTACTCAACTCCAGTTCCTACGTCTCTCTGGAGGGACAGTCAATCTTTAAAATTACATTGGTTGTCATTTGCATTGCCCCTAACCACCATCATAGCCTTTATATTACCTGCAAATAAATTTCAGTTGTTCCCCAGTCCAAATGTCAGTCACTGAACTCTTGATACCTGGTCCCAGCAGTTTCACTGTGGAACTGAAACCACTTCCAAGGGTAAGATAATTCTGTGTCTTCTGCCCTTCATTTAGTTTGTAGTTTTATCCTATAGGCCCCTGCCTATGCATCACATTGCATTTGTGCTTCAAAGAAGAATCTTAAAGCGATTCTTCGTTTTCAAGAAAAAAAAATTAAACCCCATTACATTGCTTTGTGGTCTGAAATATAAAGGGTGAATCTGAGATTTTTTTTGGTGTTAGTTTCATACAGTTGACTGGAAGTGTTTGCAGGAACTTTCAGCAAAACCCTTACCTAACTTCTGGCTGCATTTTCCAGCGTGAAATCTCTTGAAACAAACCAAGAGCCATGTTTGCATATCTTTCTCTTCCACCCTACTTGCATTCCCACCCTGCAAGCCCAGGCACTCACCCCACTTCAGAGTAAGTGCAAAGTCAGCCTTTCCTGAAAGGTGTCAAACCGAAGTATAATGGTCAGTAATGAACTCATAACAAACAAGATGGCAAAGCAGAAATGCCAACCCAGGAACATAGCAGACAAGCAGAACAGCTGAGTGCCTCTGGGCCTATCATGGCCATAGTAGTGGATGAGCGAACAGATCCGAAGTGTGGAGCACACTCTCTGACTCTGTTCTTAAGTCTTTTGATAGTTCCTGCTTCTGATTTTCCACTTTTTTTTTTTTTGATAAGTCAAAATGTTCAGGAATTCGTATTGACAACATTTTAGACAAAAATCTCGATGCCTTGCTGTGGTTTCCTTTTCAACGTTTGTTTTGTTATTTTGGACGCTTAAGTAGATTATTTGAAGAGGGCTCATAAACAGCTAGTGAGATGAGTTTACAGACTGACCGCCAGTACTTAATGAGGACTAAGTCCAACACTGGGCAGTTGGGAAACCACTGCCCGCTGCCTGATGTCGCCCACCCTGAAGTTTCTCCCAAGTATGGAGTGACGGGGCTGACTTGTAATAGATCAAATACAATTTTATGTATAGGTTGCTTATTCATTTGGTATATTCAGAGCCAACTTCTGCTATATTCTATATCTTTTTTGATGTGGCAATGTTGAGGTTGTTTGCGATTTTTATCTCTATTTTGTTTTCCTTGGCTTTAAATCACCAAACGCTGACCTTTTTCTGTGGTAGTTAATGAAAACCTTTTCTTTCTTTTAATATCTTGAAGTTTGGAAAAGAATACATTTGAAATTATCTCTAGCTCTTTTATTTATTAAAAAAAACAATTGGCAGTTTGTTAAGTGCAGTGGGTTGCCATGTGGAAATGCATCAAGAAGAAAAGGTACATATTTGCATTTCATTTTGTATCGTTCATAGAGGAAGTAGCAGGTAAAATGTGAGTGTTGATGAAGCAGAGTTAGCACTGACAGGGGAAATGCCATGCGGTGGTCTCTCCGGAAGAAGCCAAGTGGATTTTTTTTTTCCAGAAGAGAGGCTTTGTGCTCTTAGAACAGTGATGGGAGGGATTCCCCCTTGTGGGTTTTTCTTTTTGTAAATTATCTGCCTCCCATAGACCTTCAGTGTTAGAGAAGTTTCCAAAATCATTCTATACTGTACTCTTAAAGCTTCTTAGCCTTGGAAGGGATAGAAACACTTGGTATATTTTTATGCCAGTATCGTGCTTTTTCATATGCTAATGGATATATTTAAAGTATTCTTGGAAAATGCTGCATTATTGTGATAAAATGAAACTGCTAGACTTGTTCAACTATAATTACCAAAGATAGAAGAACTCTGATTATTTAGACCTGTTAGGCCTCCAATTCATCGCTTAGATGGATTGGGTGAATCAATGTGGCTAATTGATTGGCTCAGCTGAATCAAATAAACTGTTAATGACCAGGGATTCAGGTAGCAAAGATCCGTTAGTGCCCATATCCTAACTTAGCCTACACATTTTTGCCCATTTCCAGTGATACTAATGAATTTGCCTTCAGTTATAAATTCCAGTGTACACCCTGTTATGACCAAGTAGCAAAGGAATATATACAGCTCAAGGCAAGTTACTAACCTCATCATAAAATGTTAAAATACATATTTTAAAGAATTTTTTAATAGAATACATATTTTTATAGTAAATATGCTATAGGCTTCCCCTATTTGATCTGTCAAGTAGACATAAAATGTTTGGTGCAGCTGCATTATTTTCCCTTAGAAATAAGGCAGTGTTCATATTGGTGAGACCAGCTGGCTCTGTTATAACTCAACGACAATGCAGTGACTACACATATAATCTTTAAGAGTAAACATTAAAATAATTGTTGCTATTTTATATGTTTGTTAGACTTTTCCTTCCTTAGAACTAAACAGTGGTGGAAAAGAATAATATCCAATCACAAAAAAAGCAATAGCAACAAAACAGGTTGTTTTCCCCAAGAACTTTTTTTTTTTTCGAAATACTTGAAGGAAATTTTTCCTTCCATTGTTGTTTGACCCTCCATTCCCAATTGGTGTTTTTTCCTTTTGTTTTTGCTGTTTTTTATCTAGAAATATTTCATACAGGAGAAATAGATTTGATTTAATAAAATAATTTATTTACGTAATATTCTTACATCTTATTTCACACCGTATTTAGAGTAAAAGGACTTGAAGGCCTATGGGTAGACTTCAAAGAGTCTGCAATTCCCCTAAAAATATATGCAGAATTATGTGTGTGTTGCGGGTAACGTACAGTCCTGGGGAAAAGATCAAGTTTCATTAGACTCTCAAAGTCCATGACTACAAAAATAAGAACCACTGACTTATTGAGCCCCCCTGAAATATGATGATTATAATGAGAGTGTCTTCATTACTTCTGGAGGTGTCTTACTCTTGCCACCTCCTAACCCTGCTCACAGAGTCCTAACAGTCCTTTTCAGGATCCAAGCTCGAGCTGGGGGTGTTTGTGAAGGAGGAGCTGGGAGAGTGTGGAACCAGAAGGTTGATTTGAGCTTGATGGTCAAATCTGTTGAAATGGAGATTAGACTGCAACAACGAAACACTACAACTGCAGTTCTAGTAAGAGTGGGAGAGGTTAAGAAGAACAGAATTTATTCTGCTATAATTGCATGTTAATTCTAGGACATATACTGTCATTTTTATAGATTGTATTAATGCCACAGTATTGGCTTAAGTTACCTCTGCTTTAATGATAAGAACATGAGAGAAAGTATGCAGATATTTTGTTTGAGAATAAGGATGTGCAGCAGCCTAATCCCTTTATGTGCAGAATTATGATAACCAATATCGTCTGCCGAAAAAGAAGTCAGCTATAATCATTTAAATTACAAAATCCATTTCTTAAATTTTAAAAGCAAATTAATAAGTTTATAAAGACTAGGTATAGGTTCTTTTTACTTATAGTCTTAAAATTAAGACCAAAAAACTACAATTTAGACAGAGCTCACTAATTGGCTGCAATGGCTGGTATCCTGCTAGTTGTTGATTGGCAAATTGGATTATTTAAATTTAGGTTAATAAACTGAATGTTTCTATTTCCTGACTTTTCTTTTTCTGAAATGTACTTTTTTATGGAAAGCTGTCTTAGTACCATATTGGAATGAAGTCAGTTATAGACATAAGTAAATTGCATCAGAATAATTATTTATTGATTGGGAATGAAGTAGGTTATAGACAAACAGATGTAAGTAAATTATATCAATATCAAAATCATTTATTGATCTTTATAATTTAACAAAATGGAGGGTTTTTTTTTTTTACCATTTCTGATTAGTCTTACAGACCAGGCTCAGGTCTTCTGAGTCACCTTGGACTGCTGTAACAAATGACAGTGCCATTGACTGGGTGACTTAAACAGCAAACACTTATGTCTTGCAGTTCTGGAGGCTGAAAAGTCCAAGACCAAGGTGCTGGCAGATTTGGTTCTTGGAGAAGGCCATCTTCTCATTAAGTCCTTACATGGCAGAGAGCAGAAAGAGCAGCAAGTGTTTCATGTGTCTTCTTGTAAGGACACTTGAGGACTCTGTCCCTATGACCTAATTACCTTCCAAAGGCCACATGTTCAAATGCCATCACACTGGGGGTTTCAGCATGTGAATTTCATGAGGATAAAAATGTGTAGTCCATGACAGTACACATTTCTTTTAAAATCCTGTAACAAATATTCAAGCTTATTTTTGCCAAACACTGGGTTATGAATTTAGACATATTTTTATTCTATTCTGCTTTGACATATGAAATCACTTATTACATACCAGCTGCATATGTGCTTTTTAAAATATGCTAATCTCTAATAATATGTGCCCATAAATGCATGTTATGGGAAAAACTTAAGGCCCAAACAGTGGCTGTGAAAATATTGAGCCTTCTGAGATGGGTCAGATAAACGTGATGTGGCACAAGGGCTGTTTCTGTCTCCGGAGGCATCTAGTGAGGTTCTGTTCGGTCTGCAAAGGATGGTAAAGTATAGCCAGATGGTTTTGTCCCAGGTACACTGTGGATAAGATGCCTGGCAACAACATACCAAAGCCCACTTGAGACAGTAGATGCATGTATCACGAAGCACTGAAATGTGGCAGTTCACAAGTCACCAGCAAAATAGCAGTTACTCCATGAAGCTCTGGGTTCGAGGGTGAGGTCCTCTCAAGTGTGCCAACAAAATGTAGTTAAACAGAGCATATTGCTAAAAACCATCTGATTTTGCATAATTTGTTCATTTAATTCATTCCCACATAGCCAAAGGTTTAAAGGGTAGAAATATGCAACTCAAGTCTCCCAGTTTGAGGCTCGCAGGTGGGGTTGCAGAAGTCCTCAGAACAAGGCTGCAGCTGTGTTAGGTGAGGCTGAGAGAATGGAGATGCGGGCCAAGTTCATTCTGCTCCCAAGTGTGATGGATCTATGGTGGTCCCGGTGGAGCCGCAAGGCCCCTGATCTGAGTGGCTCTCTGTACCGTACCCGCCCCTTTTCCTCATTGGACTAAATGATTAATTTGATTAAACAAATAAACAAACAAAAAATTTTCACATACCTCATCTAACTGCTTAAAATGAAAGAAGAGGAAGAAAAATGGCCTTGCCCCTCCTAGAAAGGATGGCTTTCCACTTTCTTAAATGTTGACTCTCCTCCCGCTCAGATTCAGCCTTTTGTCTTTTGTAAAAACCCCTTCAGCTCTGAGAAGAGTTGAGAATACCACTGATTGGAGAATGCAAAAGTTTTCTTGATTCTTTATCTTTTTAATCATTATTCTCAGTAACCCTTTTAAAGATCAATATTTCTGTAAAATCTAAGGTACTGTAAGTAATGAAGGTCCATCTGCGTCCTGGATCGGTTGCATGTAGTATATTTCTCATTTATTTTTCTTGCCTTGTTTTAATGAACAATTTACTTATTAATTTTACGTGATAATGTATTCTTATGCCTGAACTTTGCCTTCCTGTGAGATCAAACTGTGCTAGACACCTAATTGAGAAGTGATATATTGCTAAATTCCTTTTTCATATCCCTGCTATTATGTAGTCATGGTTTATGTATTCAAATGCATCTAATATTATATATTCTTAAGTATATAAATAAATTCACAAATGCAAAAGTGGTAAAATCTATTCCATTTCATAATTATATATGAACTTATGGTATTTGCTGTCAAATTCAACCCTGTAGTCTTAACTCTTGCAAAGATGGGAAAAGGGATAGTGATGCTCTTGTGTTAGTTCTATTTTAGAGATCATCCTGAATTTCCATTTTTTACATCTTAAAAATGTTATTACTAATAGAGAATAAAAAGGAAATCTATTATGTAAACTTGAAATTATTTTAATAGCCTTGTTTTTATAATTGTATGCTATGCTTTATTTGCAGGACCGTGTGAATGTGTTAGAAACGGTGAGTGCGGGCGTTTTCTTTGTCCTTTCATCAGAATTACTGCCGTGTCCTGAGGTGGGTTTCAGAGCACCCCCCACAGGAAGCAGTTCCAGGGGGCATTTCTAAAACTGCATCTGGGATTCAGATGGTAAAATAAGCTAAATGGTACATGAACGGTATGTGGGTACAGACTTTCAAAATGAAAAAAAAAATTTTTAAACAAAAATGTGCCCATGTAAGTGGCCACTGCTCTCTTTATTCTGATGATGCCAAGATGTATTAATTTATGGAAAATATAATTAGTTTCAAAGGACTGGCTGATAAAAAACTGAGATCAGGATGCTATTTATACTTTGAAGTCCGGATATTCAACTTTAATATTTTTTACATCATTTTTACCAATGCTCAAATAATGATAAAAACTGGTCAGCTTTTTTCTCAAAGATCTTACCTGCAGAATCTAGTATTAAGAAATAATTATTTAAAGTACATGAATGTAAAGACTATATGCTTGTAGTATTAATTGAAAAATGATTTATTTTAAATGATTTAGGAATAAAAAGGGGACATGGCTTGTTGTTTGACAATGAAATAATGGTTAGATATAGCGTGGAGTTTCCACCCAGTTTTCCACAACAGTTATGGAAAAGACGTATAATACAGTGTTAAATGGAAACAAATTCAGTGTGTAAAATCATGTCTACTTTCATGATAACATTAAATGAGAGATATATGAGAAAAGAATACAAGAGAATGAGCAAAACTCATAACAGTGACTTGTTAGATAAGAATTAGGGCTGTGATTTCATTTATTCTGTTTTTAAAGTTTTATATTACTTTTATAAAGAAACATTTTTATAACAAAAACCATGTGAATTGAAAGAACAGTTAAATAAATTATGGTACCGCCTTATGATGAAATATTATTCAGATAAAAAATCATATTTAAAAAAGTAAATATTGCCATGTTGTTATGTGAGGGGAAATTGTGGCATATAAAGGTATAATGGAGAGGATGATGCAAGTATTAAATGTATATATTTTGTGTTAAAAAAAAACTTTAAGAGAAGACACAAAAATATTAAGGTGTCTTGGGCCTAGGGGTGATTTTTATTTTATCTTTTTATATATTTAATGAACAGGAAAAAAATAAGAAACTTTTAAACAATAAGGCTAATGAAGAATGAAATATTTATTTTGTGAGTGTGAGGAATGGAAAGATGCTAATAGAGCACATTTTAGTCCTGTGTAAACAAGTGGTTTTGATTGACAGTGTCCAGACCCTCGTGGGTAAATAATCTATTCCTTAGATTTAACTGGGCCATTTGGAAAGTACACTGACCTTCTCAGTTTCAGCATGATGACATCGGAGGGGAATAAAATGTTTAGTGTTCCTCCACGTATATTTTACCTAACCTTGGGGAGTGTCTTGCCAACAGGATTTGGCTTAGGAACTAAATGCTCTTTTTAAAAGTATGAACAAGAACAGAAATTTTGAGTTTGAGGACTTAAGCTCAGCATACAAAATGCCACTTATACAACATTTTAGCAGATCGCTTGTCCCTTGATTTCTTCATCTGTAAACATGATTATAAGTAAACTTACTACATTAGACTATGAGAATTAAGAGAGAAAATATATGTGAAAATATTTAGGACCAACCAAATGTTAGCTTATCGTTATCATTATGTGATTGTTTATTGTTTGTTATTTAAACATTTTAATTATACCCATATGCCACATGAAACTGAAAATTATATCAACAATAACAACAAGCCTATAACATTCATTAGTACTTGTGAGTCTTTTTTTTATTTATATAATATTTTTACTAAAGCTACTGTGGAGTAGAATTATAAATGCCTTATTATAAGGATTCCTTTAGGAATAAAGGTAAAAATAAAAAGTCATCATGAGAAAAATAAAAATTGATTAAATGGAATAGGATTTTTACAGTGGCAATTTTCTCAAGATGGGTTTAATTGGAAGTAATTAAGTAAAACCATAAAAATGAATGTGCTCAAGTAATAATGTTAATGCTCAAATATTATGAAGTCCTTTGACTTTACATGCATTGGAAGACCACTCAACTGGTAAAATACTTTGTAGTTCATAAGATCAGATATGCGGAAAGCGATCTCAAGTTCATCTATTATTCTCTCACTACTCAGCACTTAAACCGTAAGACAGTGTTGGCCGTCTACATTTGGCTGGGTTGGTGGTTAAGGGTGCGTAAGGCATTGAATGGAGGGTGTATATCACGGTGATCGAATTCTGCAAATGTCTGAAATTCCATTGTTTCATTAGTATTTACACTAGATTGATTTTAAAAGTTCAGTAGCTATAATATATAATAGATTATAAAAGACAAGATGTCTTTTCATCATAGTGAGCAACCTGATTTGTCTTGTCATCAGTTATCGGAATGCTTAGGTCACAGCCTTGGGTCTATTTTTCTTCCTCTTCCTTCACTTGCCCCTTTCCTCCTTCACTAGCAAGTAAGCATCTTGGATTAAAAATGACAGTTGCAAATGCTTCCCAGGGCCTGTCAAAAATTTCTATGTAGTGGACAATAAATATCTGTAGCATGAAATGATGAATCCTGAATTGAACATGTATGACCCTCACATAAGAGGGGTACATGAGAACACTTAGGGGTATACGTATGTACAGTACCGGTTTGTCCAAGTCCATTAGTTAGGGGGAAATCTCCCAGAAGTAGATGAATGTATTCCTTTTCCTTTCTAACATTCTGATCAGCACTGTACTTTACGGGGTGTTTCACAGAAACTCTAACAATTTTCATTAAAGTTTAGTGTGAATTTTGCTAAGAAGAAACCACCTTCATCCAAAAGACAGCAGGCGATTCCCCAAATAAAGCTAAGTGATAGCCTGAAAAAAATCCTGATGGAGAGCCCAGTTCATGGGCTATGAGTGGGACTTACAGTGGATGTTTATTGGGCACTGTGTAAAGCAGTGCATTGTCGCTGAAGAGGAGGAAAAATAAACTGATCAGTTCTCTCTAGGAATTTACACTTTCATTTAGAAGAGAAGTTACTTATACATAAATAAATTAATAATGTAAGATAAAAATGTACTACGGCACATGAGTGAAACAGGTAATAATACATATTGTAGAAGCCATTATGAATAAAAAATAATTGTAAAATAAATTAAAACATCATGGCAGTGTAGGTTCGTTGTGGAAAATAATGCATTTTGTAGTTTGAGGACATGATTAGATTAGTTTTAGGGGACTAGAAGCATCTCTGAAACGTGAAGAATCTGTAGTGTGGGGTAGAAAGGGCCAGGGAAGTCATTCCATATTGAGGATACAAACTTGGAAGGTAGTAATGAACAAAGCACTTGTTAAAAGGATGCTTTTAAAGGGTAAAACCACGAAATCATGACTCATACAAATTAAAAAATGAGCTCCTGACAAATGAATTTGTTTAACTTGTTAATTAATGAGTGAATGAGTAAGATGTTATACATGACTGAACGGAACAATGAACCACACATACCTAGGCACTAAAGAGCGCTGAAGAATTTAAAATAGATGCAAAGGTGGCTTCTCCATAGTGGAGGGAGGAAATCAACGGGACCTCCCTAGACAAAATTTATTTGTGTATCTATGAACAAGGATTGGTTATCTACAATTCGGAGTTATAAAGAGCTCAAAGACACTGACAGGTACAGAGATCCCATAGAACAGGGGTGTCAAACTCATTTTCACCGGGGGCCACATCAGCCTCGTGGTTGCTTTCGAAGGGCCAAATGTAAGTTTAGGACCGTATACATGTAACTACTCCTTAACAGTTAAGCGAGAGCTTGGCACTGCAGCTAGGCAGAAACAAGGTGCCGGGCCAGATAAAACAAGGTGGAGGGCCAGATTTGGCCCATGGGCCTTGTGTTTGCCACCTGTGCCCCAGAAGAATCAGAATACCAAGAAGAGTGTGTTAGGCAAAAACTAGGGTTTTTTTTTCATTTTTTAAATATTATTTTATTGTTGTCCAAGTACAATTGTCTGCATTTTTCCCCCACAACTCCCCCCCATCCTAGTCATCCCCACCTCCCTCCCCTGATTCCAGCCTCCCTTGATTTTGTCTATGTGTCCTTTATAGTTGTTCCTGAAAACCCTTCCCCCCCTTTATCAGAGACACTCGATAAGTTTTTATTCAATTGCAAAGTCTTTCACGTATTTTTTATAGGTTCTTACAAGATAGCACTCCAAGAACATAGTAAGATATTTTGGAGTTTTGAAATACAGACCAAGTAGTTTCGACTTGATATTTTGCATTAGGGATACAAATGGATTTCTTTCTGAGTGCCAGTTCCTCCTCGTTAGAACTCAATATTAAAACATTCTGTTGGGCAGGATTCTGGCTGCTCTTTTGGAAAGAGTGCTGTGATCAGCTTGCATTCTCTGTCATGTGCATTGCAAGGTTAGGAGGTGAAAGGTAGTAGCACCACTATTTAGCCAGTAGTGAGCCATTAATGGTTTCTAACTGGGTTGTGGCTTGTTAAATGTGGTATGTAGGAACACAAATGTAGCCGGGTGCAGGAAAGAGCAGAGTGGGGGAAGACGGCAAGTGGGAATAAGTAAAGTACACGTTGGAGGTAATCCAGCTTTAGGAACGTGCTTCGAAAATTGGGGATTGGGACAGTTCACACCAGAAAGGTGGGGTTAAAGTAGAATCCCTTGACTAGAGACAGGAACTAGTGAACTTACAAAGTGGGAGGTCAAGGGAGAAGAATTACAGTCAGGACAGTAAGAGTCATTTTTGGAAGTTTAAAGGCAATGTAAGGCAGTTCAGCTTGGAGATGATATAAATTCAATTTTTCATATCACCCCTCAAACCTGCCTTATTTTCATTTCCATTAAGACCATGGTAGTTTTGATTCTCATATATTTGTGTTAGAGTTAAGCATGACTTCAGTTAGCAGAGAAATCCAAAAATAACAGTGGGTTATGTAAACTAGAAATGAATTTTTCTCTTATGTAACAATCTAAATATATGGTGTCCATGGCAGGTATGGTGTCTGAAACCCAGGCTCCAAGCCTTTTAGTTCCACCATCCTCAATATATTGCTTCCCCATCATGACACAAGGCACCCATTCTATCTATCTCCAGCCCTTGAGTCTGCATTGTAACTAGATGAAAGAGAGGGAGAGTCTGGAACTTCCCTTTAGTGAAAACCAGAAGTTGCACACACCATTTCTCTTCATTCCTATGAGCCAGAAGTTCGTGACATGACTGTATTTGGCTCTAAGATTCAAAAAGAAAACAAGATAAGCCATAGACTTTTGGGAGTTTCAAAGTAAATTTCTAAATATCTCAAGGTCAATATAAATTATAGTGGAAATTATAAAATATATAGAACTGAATGAAAATAAACATATTATGTATTAAAATGTGTATGACACAGCAAAAATAGTATTTATGGGGAAACATAATGGCTTAAATGTTTATGCAGCAAAAGGGGGATAAAAATTAATGAACTTATTACCCAAACTAAGATATTAAAAGGATGCTACAGTGAACTTTTAAAAAAACAAAAGAAAGAATAAAATAGAGAAAAGACTCCAAAATATGAATAGAAAACATACATGCATAGGTAAGTCCAAGAAAGTGAAGTTGGTTGTTTAAAAAAATAAAAAGACCAATGTCCAACATGACTAATGAAGAATAAAAGAGAGAATGTATAAATGAGCAACATTAGGAGTGAAAAAGAGAATATAACTATAGCTATTGGAGAACTTAACCACATACAAGAGTGCTGTGAATAATTTTGTTATTATACATTGAAAACTAGGAGAAATAACTAAATTCATAGAAAATATAATTTATCAAAACTAAACCAAATAATGTGAATAGTACCATAACCAAATTTTAGAAAAGAATACAGTTTTATCAACAATTTTTTTTAATTAAAAACTTTTTAAAAAGATATCTATTTATTTACTTATTTATTTATGGAGAGAGGGGAAGGGAAGGAGAAAGAGAGGGAGAGACACATCAATGTGTGCTTGCCTCTCGTGCACCTCCTACTGGGGACCTGGCCCGCAACCCAGATATGTGCCCTAACTGGGAATCAAACCAGTGGCCCTTTGGTTCACATGCCTGCGCTAAATCCACTGAGCTACGCCAGCCAGAGCTCAAGGATTTTTAATCAATTAAACTTTTCTCCAGAAAGGACCACCAAGCCCAAATAATTTTATAGGCAGTTCTTTCAGATGTTCTAGGAACAGATCATTTTAGCTTCACAAAAACTCCTCCAGAAACTAGAAAAAGAGGGAACATGCCCAACTCATTATGAGTTGGAATAACTTTCAAGACAAAACCAGACATAGAAAGTATAAAAGGGAAAGTAAGGGACTTTTCACATTAACATGATGCAAAAATATTATACACAAAATATTAGCAAAATAAATCCAGGAATGCATTAAAAGGATAGTTCAGAATTAATAAGTTAAGTTTATTCCAGCAATTCAAAGTTGGTTTAATAGAGAAAAGCAACCATAATAATTCACCATAGTGAAAGATTAAGGAAAAATAAACTTAATAAGGTCATCTCAATAAACGAATAAACGAATAAGAAACATTTATTCCCATGATACCATTATCATCATCACAAATCTTTTAGCAAACTAAGAATTGAAAGAAACTTCCTTTAATCCAATAAAAGTCATATGAAAAAATATATGGCATATATTACCTTAGCATTTTTTTAATACTTTTACATTTTATCGTTGTTCAAGTACAGTTATCTGCCTTTTCCCCCACCTCTCCCTCCCACCCCAGGCATCCCCACCTCCTTCCCCTGATTCCACCCACCCTTGGTTTTGTCCATGTGTCCTCTATAGTTGTTCCTGAAAACCCTTCACCTGTTCTCTCTATTATCCCCTCCCATCGCCCCTCCATTTGTTTTTAATTTCAATGTCTCTGGTTATATTTTGCTTGCTTGTTTGTTTTATTGATTAGATTCCAGTTAAAGGTGAGATCATATGGTATTTGCCTTTCACCACCTGGTTTATTTCACATAGCATAATGTTCTCCAGGTCCATCCATGCTGTTGCAAAGGGTAGGAGTTCCTTCTTTCTTTCTGCTGCTTAGTATTCCATTGTGTAAATGTATCATAGTTTTTTGATCCACTCATTTACTGGTGGGCACTTAAGTTGCTTCCAGAACCTTTGCATTTGAAAGTATATCTTTCAGGCCAGGAAAAGCAAAGGATGCCCCATGCCACAACTTCTGTTAGGTGCTATCAAGTGGTCCTACTCAGCACAGTAAAAGTATCATTAATGCAAATAATATTGTCTATAAAATGTTATAGGAATCTAGAGTTAAATTATGAAAAATAAAAAGAGCTTAACAAGTTTGTTTGATAAAAAAACCAGTATGTGAAAGTTGCTTTTACTTCTCACTCCAGTACTGGCCCTGAGAAAATGTAATTAAAAGTATATTAATATGAAAATAACAAAAATGTAAAGTACATTGGAAAAAATGTAATGACAAAAAAATGGAAGTCCTTCATAAAGACAACACTCTAGAATAGCAGAGACAGTTCTGAGGAAGAAAAAGGTAGGGAAGTTTTCCTAGCAAACCCCAAACCCTATGAAAGCTATGGAAATTAAGATACTGTGGGCTTGCCACAGCAATATATAAACAGGCCAATAGAGAGTCCTTCTGTTCAGAAACAGAAATACGTGCGTGTGGAATCTTGATGCCTGTTACTACCAGCATCACCTATCATGGGAGTAAGTAAAGCAAAAGATGACATAAAAAGAATGAAGAGAAAAGCCACACCTATATATTTGGAGGATGTGTACAATTTGTATTTAAATCTTATTGCAATAAAGTCATTAAAAAGAGTTAAACAACCCACATCTCCAAAAGGAAGGAAGGAAGGAAAGAAGGAAGGAAGGAGAAGGAAAGAGAAGAGATGAGAAGAGGAGAGAAAGAAAAAGACAGGGGCAAGCATTTCAGTTAAACAAGAAACAACATGTAAAAATAGATTTCAGCTTCATTAGTAATCAGGGAAATGCTAATTAAAACCACAAAGAATGTCATTTCTTTAAATGGTTTCTATGTATTTTATGTACTCTTTTATATCTCTAACACATTACCAAAGAACAAATGGAAGGAAATTGAAACGTTAGCAGAACTTTAAAAAAAATTTACAACCTTAGCTTCTACACACATTTTCTCCTAAAATGGCTCTGTTGGAAGAGGCCACGTTAACATTTCATAATCTGCTCTCATCTTACAAAAGGCCTGCTTCTCCTCTATCCTGGGTCCCAGGATGGCAGTTCCCTGAGGCGCTTCAGGTGCCAAACGAGAGGCAATTTAAGATTTTGCTGCCTTCATGTCCTCCTTTAATTAAGTCACTCAGGTAAGGAAGGCTTCTTGTCCTTAGTCATACATATTTTTTATATATTTCCTTTTTTTAGCTCTTTTTATTTTTTTAATTTTTAGTGTATTTTTTCCCATTACTACTTGTCTCCCTCATATAGGATTTGGCACAAACAACACCTCTTTTTTATTACAAAGTCATAAGCGTGTAATTCTGTAACATACCCATATCACACTCAAGCACGCCATATGACATTTGAGGTAAAATGTTCAAAATAAAACTATAAATTATTAAACCCTTATCATTTACTCTACCATCCTTACTTGTGCTGGACCCTGTGTATTTTTTGATAAGACAGAGTTTTATTAGATATATGGGGATTTGGGAGTGGTGTGTTCTGAAATCGACATACATCATTAAATGGTGTTGAAGAGGAGTAATGACAATTTTCTGTAATGACCCAGTGTCTTCTACCACCCTCTTATAATCAGAGAATGTATAGCTCCAGAAACAAAACCAGGAAGCGTAGGGAAGACGTGATTGAAAGCAGCATTGTTTTATTTCATTCAGGTGACAAGTCCTGATCTGGCCCGTGTCTTATCTGGTTATCTGTCTTAGAATTATAATTGAAAAGTGAGACAGTTGTCACAGGGACACATCAACACATTTCATCAAATTGAAAAATGAAGCGAGACTATATTCTGCTAAAAAATAAACCTGATTTGGCTGGTTGATATGACAATGAGAATTGGCTTTGCCAGTCTGCAGCTCTAAGGTTTTGATGAAAATATATTTAATGTTAAGCTAAAATAAATGTATTAAAATTTTTATACTGGGAGAATGGTATTAAAATTACCAAATTTTTTATTTTCCTGAATTTCTTTTGCCTATGTTGAGTTTAGTGAAATACCAGTGAAAGAGGAACAGTTTTAGTCATTTGATAGGTCTTGTAAATAAAGTCTTGTTGATACACTTTCCAGAAATGGAAAGTGAACGACCTTAGTAACAACATTACAATCCTTTGGCAAGTCAAGTGGTTTCTAATGCTTTGCTTTCAACAAAATGGAAGGGAGGACCTAATTGAGCGAATAGATCATTCAAATTAACTTTTGATGACAGATCACTATGTAATCTTTGCATAAAACTAGGAAGGCATTCAAGAAATTGAGTGACATTGTTATAACAAAACTATTTCCATTCTCATGTACTTTTTTATGTGAGTAAGATTTCTCAGTGATTGAACCTATTGAAATAATATACACAGGTGAAATTGACCCCTGTCTTCTCTAAACAAAAATTAGCATTTACCCCGGGATACATGAGCTAATTCAGTGCAGGAGAACAGGAAGATATATCCATCCCACTAACAGATACATTTTTAGAAGATTTAGGTTGGTTTTTTTTTACATTTACATTTTTAGTATACTTAATAATTCAATCACAAAAATGTATAACACTTAGAGCATTATTGCCACAAGGAGTTTTAAAAATCAGTTTTCTCTGTATATGTGTTTTATTTTTTTACAGCAAAGAATGTAGTATGATAGGATAGCCAATAAAAAGTCTTGCAAGCATAAATATAGTTTATATTAGAATAAAAGTCTGTAAGAGAAAAAGATTGGAAATAAATTCAAAGGGAAGAGGAACAATATAAAGTTAAAAAGGATCTTAGTTATTTTCTAAGTGGCTAAATGGCGGTATCAACATAGTTGAACAAATTATTGAACTATTTAAAATTCACTGGGTAAGTTTATATGAGTAATAAAAGTTTTCTTTGAATATGTCAATATTTACAATATTATAGAAATTTCATCCTTTGCAACTACTTAAATGTATGATGGAAGCATTTAGACAACTTAAAAATGGGGGGGGGGTACAACGGAGATACATAGTTTAAAAAATTATTTAGGGAATATTTACTCAAAATTTTGAAAACTATTGCCATAAAGCAAATGTGTGATTATGTGTTTGAAATTTGTCAGTGTTTAATCAGCTTCTCAAAACACTGTTATTTAAAACAATCTAATCTCCCTTATCTTCAGTATATACTTACAGAGATAATATTACTTATAGCATAAATGCTAACCTGTAGCTATATGGAGGAAAACATACATAAATTTGCCTGTGTTAACAAAAATTACAGAACACTGGAAAACTTTTAGAAATAGGATTTTTATCTTTCACGCCGTGTTAGTCTTTCTCACAACTCTAAAGGATTCATTCAGCTAATGCCAGTGGTAACAGGTTTGAACTATGCACGCCAGTTATCTTCAAGATCTTGGTGTCCAAGGACAGAAATATGCCCATATGTCTCCATGGAGATGACTGAGTGACGCTATGTACTCTTAATTCACGTGTCTGCCGTTAGAATAGACAGTGGCTGTTAGAGTTTTTATTTTTAGTTTCCTTTTCTTCCCACCCTGGATCTAGCTATCAACTGTGCTTCATCCTACTACTTGTGCAGTTTACTCTACAGGGACATGAGTTATTGAAGAAGAGTCATTGTTCTTTGTCACAACCCTAACTACTCTACTGCTCTAGGGCACTTAGGAGAACGTGGACCCAAGAGAGTTAATGTACTTACTCCAGTGTCCCCATTAATCTCAGGAAAGAACTGACTTGAGTATGTAAATCTGGCCAAATAACTGTTAATTATTTGCAGTGCCTCTTCTAACGATTTGTAAGAATCTTAAAGCTAAGTAAAACTTGCATTTATCTCTTTATAAAGCCAGAACTTACTGTTTCAAAACCAAAGATCAAGTTAGGTTCATTTTCGGTTTTGCCAAGGCTACTTGCCTCTTCATTGAGGTTGCCTGAAAGGTCCAGTCACATTGGCTTCCCACCAAATAAAACGCAGTGTGCTCTGTACAGTTTTGACCCAGAATCAGGTGAATCTCAGCAGTCTTGGCTAAGCTACATTGTAAAATTTTGGATTTGTTCAAACTTGACACTTCCTGGGAACCCATTCAAACTGAAACCGGAAAAAGGTTCTGCACAAACCCTGTGCTGCCCGCTCTGCCAAGTTCCCCACTGCTCTAATGTTCGCCTGCCTTCTGTAGACTCGCGTCGAGGGCGAGCGGAAGTGCCCTCATGAATCTCTCATGAGGGGTCTTGGTTGCAACAATCTAGACATTCTCCTTTCGCCACCTTGTCCCCAAACACAGAGCCAGTATTCTGTGTTAGTCAGCTTCAAAATATGTATGTTTTCCAATAATGGGGTCATCTCCAAAGGGTTACATTTTTACAACATGACCGCGCTTATGGTCAAATGAAAAAAAATGCTACTAAAACAAGTAGGCTCTTTATTCAGAGTTGCAACCTTGTGGCAAAAGGTGATGATGACCAAATAAAAAACGTAAGACTTACTTCAACCTGCAGTAATGGTTTCTTACAGCCCTGTCAAATTTTTCATATACACGGCAACACAGGGAATGTATCATTGAGAAATTACCTAGTGAATGTTAACTTCGCCAGCAGATGAATTTAGTATTATGGAATTGCTCAGTGTTTGGAGGTCAGACTGACAGCTTCATATCTGATGCTGATAAGCAGTCATACTGCCTCTCTAACGACCTTCTTTGAGAATGTATTTTAATAGTTCTGTTCCAAACACTATCAGTAATATAATGCATTTTGTGGGTAAAATCTCTTGCTTTATATTGTGAGGATAATATGAATGTATATTATAAAACACAATAAAAGTATTTTGGAAAAAATATATATATGAAATGCTTTCTGTTCTCTTTAAGAGAGAATATTTGGGTGAAATCTCAGAGTAATTGCGTATTAAGTTGTTTTTTAAGATCCTAACTTAACTATAAAACAAAATATTAGTATTACACCCTCATTGTACATATAGTTGGTGTGAATAATGTGTGTTATACACATTTTTGAAGTAGCCTTTAAATCAAAAGCTGATTGGGGAATTTTCTTATTTTGCATCTAATTTCAGTCAATTACATATGAGTTTCAGTTGAACATTATTATATGCCTAATTTAAAAAATGGTGCTATGATACAAATAATATCTGACTGAGAGTCAGAAAAGCTAGGTTCTAGCCACTTCTCTACCATAGCCAAGCACACGACCCTGGGCAAGTTGCTTAAACTCTACATTTTAATTTTCTTATTTTTAAATGAGTGGGCTGGACTAGGTAGCAGTATTTGAAAGATCCTGTCCCCAGTTGGCCATCGTCTAGTGTAGGAGGACTTAAAAATCTGATCTTCACAGGATTTCTATTCTGTCAGTAGTTGCTATCAACTAATTTAGTCATATTATACAACAATACTTGTTTAATCCCTATGTATCTCAGTAGCATCCTAGGGCACGTAGCAGAGTAGGTCCCTGCTGCCACGGGTCTTATATTTTAGGTACTGTCACAATTGGAAGGATTCTTAGAGCTTCCTGTGAAACCCCTCACCCTACAAGTGAGAAGTCTAGAGGCCAGAGTAGTTTGTAAACTGCCAAATGTGGTAAAACTTGGGCTAGAAATCAGGTGTTCTCATTAGTGAGACAGTGTTCTTTTCATTGTACATATTCCACTTGTGACCGTCAGTGAGGGTAATGAAGTCATAAGCAAGGAACGCTTTGCAATGTCTAGTGGATGCCACAAAGTGAAGAGGAAGATAATTAACAACCAGATCCTATATTTGCCTCGAGCAGGACAAGAAGTAGACTCATAAATGGGTTACTGTCGTTCTTGGACCCTGTTCAGAGTTGTCAGAACATGCCCTCAACTTGATGGTAAATGGAGTTTCACAAAGCCACTTTGATCTGGTTTTCATCATTTTAAAGAAAAGAGTTGGCATGCCCCTCGGTTGCATTACGAGTTGAGCTTGCTCAGTGATATCAAATGTCTCAGTCGATCTTTTTTTTTAATGCATCTGCATACCAGCTCTAATTCCACTTACACAGGTGTTTAAAAAGTTTAAGGGCTTTTAGTAAACTTTCATCTGAGATGAAAGGCTAGAGAGAATATAAATTGTC
The DNA here is from genome assembly GCF_022682495.2 of Desmodus rotundus. Lineage (NCBI taxonomy): Eukaryota > Metazoa > Chordata > Mammalia > Chiroptera > Phyllostomidae > Desmodus > Desmodus rotundus. Next base: position 120,779,290 of record NC_071393.1, on the reverse strand, counting down.
ACTATTAGCACTATTAATATAAATATCCAAAGTAGTCTTATGTTAATTATTTAACATTAGTAAACAATTTCAACCTATCATTGCCCTCAATTACATTGTATTTAAACATCAAAGAGTTTAATTGGTGAAACCATCAAAATAGACCTTCCCTTCCCATTATTCTCTTTAGGCTCTTTTCTTAATTATTTTGGATAGCTCGTGTTCCATAAATGATTTTCTAGAACTTCTTCAATGTTTTTCTCTGCTAGGGTCTCCCTGCAGCTACAGCAAAGCCCAGTGGAACATCCTTGACTTGCTTGTTTTATTGCCCTCAGACATTAACCAGACAGGCACATTAACTATGGACTTGCTGACTTAAACCACTTGGATTCTATCAAGTACTCCCTTACATATTTTTTAGAGAACTTTCTGTATCTATTTTTATTCCTTATTTCTCAGAATTTGTTCTTCTCGGTAATACCTCAAAGTAAGGAGGAGCTCATTAGACATTAGTTTTTCCCTGAAGGAGAATGTGTTTCTTCCCAGACAAGTAGGCGTTGAGTGAGAGGGTAAGGAAGAAGTCAGGTGAACTCCAAATTTCTTAGAGAATATCTGGACTTGTGGGCTGGGAGTTGGAGACCTGGTTGTGAATCCTGGCACTTTGAAATGGGCAACTCACTTAACCTCTCTGAGCCTAATTTATGTCATCTATGAAATGAAGTACACCAGTACTTGTCTTGTGCTGTCACAGGTTGGCGGGGAAGATAGTGGATGGGAAAGTCCTTTTCCTATTTTTAAAGATACTACCCCCTATGTGTGCATTACCACCACCAGTCTCAAGAGCAGTACACGGACTGGGAGGTTTCGACTCATCACTCAGGACATTGGAATTTTCATCCCAGTTGTGCCCTGCGGGTTGTGTCTGGGCTTTCTATGTTACACAGATTTTACCTCCAAAATGCAATTCAGTTGTACGTGTCAAGTTTGGGCTCTGAGAAATTTCAATTTATAGCCCTTATTTAATAATCCTAATAATTTTAGCTCAGCACACTCCCACCCCAAATTCAGTTGACCTGGAGTAACTCCCAGTACTTTGTAAAGCTTCTCAGATAGTCCTAATGAGACATCATGGTTGAGAATTACTGAGCTCGGCCATCTTCAAAGTGCCCTTTGAGGATGCCCATCCCCTGGAGCATGCTATTACTCTGCCTTCATGTCTACTGAATTCAGTGCTGTTTATTTCCCCGGAATTCCGTTCCTGCCTTTTCAGTTGATAACATTGTGTATTCCGTCCCCAGCATTTTTTTCTAATCTACCAAAACAACAGTTGTGAGCTTCTTTCTCAAACATTTTCTTTAATTTTCCAAGAATCTAGGGCACTTAATTTTAGCATCTTACTAAAACTTAAATTTGTTAGACCTAATTTTGAGAGCAAATTTGCCCAGTTATGAATTCACCACATCACTAATTCTCTGATTTTAACAAATTGGCCAATTTACAAAAACAGTATCTTTGGACACTATATGAACAATGACAAAAACAAGTCATTTTGTAAGTACTATATAGATAAATTGGCTATTTAGTTTGCTTTGGGCATGTTAACTAAAACTATGTAAACTACCTGCCTCCCTTGTCCCTTCTTTCTAGTTTCCCCCTTACTGCTTTTGGGTTAATCCCCTCATGCCATCATACTTACACCTTTTATTCCTTCCTCCTTTCAACATATGACACCCAACTACTTCATGCAAAGGACAATTGGGGCATAGTTCATCTTGCAAGGTCATGTAGGACAAAGACTTTGTGAACTCTCAGACTTCACATCAGACCCCACAGAAGTGGTTTAGGAAGGCTCAGGAATGAGAAATTTGGTGCTAAAGGATGGAGAGCAGGTGACGATAAAAGGCTTTTCGGGGTGGTTTCATCTTCAGTAAACCACCAGGGTCAATTGGACTCACTCTTGGTTTTTTAATTTCTTTTGGTAAGGGATGATTTTTTTTTTTACTTTTCTTTTTTTCTTTTTTTTAAAGAGATCTTCCAAAGAACAAAGAGAAATTTTCTTTTCTTAAAATAGGAAAAGTCACATTCTGTCATACAAAATCCATATGGGTCTGTTAAGCCTTGTTATAAATCTAAGATACATAATGGATTTTCTTGATCTTATTTTCTTGTAGCATTTTCTTATTTTATCATCCTAGAAATTATTTTATTGTTATCCATCAGTTGTTTTGAACTATGCTAAAAAAGACAAATTATATGGAAATGAAGGAATAATAGAATCACATAGAAGGATGTTACAATAAGTGAGCTATTATATAAGATCTGAGGTTTCTTATTGTGTTGTCCAATCGTTGGAGGAGCCTGAGATTTTACTCTGCTTGCAAGTTACCGAGTTAGCCACTTTCGCAGACGCTGGAGAAGACATGGTAAAGACTTCATTGTTCCTAGCACAGCAGGCCCCATGAGCGCCTGTTTGCATCAGTTCCTTTGTTCCCGAGTCCTGTGGGGGCAATGTGGAGATGCGTGCAGGCGGCTGTTGCACACACAGGGAATTTGCGTTACATGTGAGGAGCCCTGAGCTTATGCAACCTCTGATTTTATAAAGGGAGCCACAGAAAATCCTACCCAACCTTTGTCGCAGACACAGTCACTATCTCTGTTTTCCAGATCTGTTCTCTGTGCAAATGTCCTTGAGCAGATATCACAAGTCATCATGCAAAGCCTTGGAGCAGTACCTTCCCACAAAATATTGTATTATCGTTCAAGAACAAGTTTTTAAGTTTTTTCCATTAGTATTATTACTTTCATTGAACTTAGATTGAGAGTTCAGAAGTTCTCACTTGCTCTCATGACAAAGAAAACTGACAGAGAAAGACATTTCAGGTACTAGGTGAATCAAAGGATGAACATAAAGAGACAGTGATACTCTAGATAATAATGGTGATGGGGAAATTGATCACATAAGCAAAAAGTCTTCAAATGATAACACCCTGTATGAATTTATGCAAACTCAGGAATCAATAAATGAACAATATATTTCTAAGGACAAAATTGAGTGCCCTCACCTGGTTAGCTATCCAACAAGCAGGGCTTCATTATGTAATGTTTTACAACAAGAACCTGAACTTACCCATTTTGCTGAAAGAATGTTTGATAGTATTCTTTCATCTTTTATTATCTTTGCGCACCAAAATTAACTTCATGTGGTTTCTAAGTGAGCAAATGTTGAAATCAGATTGTACAAAAATGTGATGGGAAGGAAAAGATGATACAGCAATGAAAATTTTCATTGAATCAATCATGCTTATAAATCTGAAAAATGAAAAAATTGTAATTATGTAGTAAAGAAGATGATGATCTTGTCAATTTAAAAATATTAGGAGCTGTACAGTTTAGAAATACTGGGTTTTGAAGATGCAAATCCAAGAAGAACAAACCAGAAGTTATAATAAGCTACAACACATTAGAAATAGATTTGAAATCTGGAATCAGTATTTCTACAATAAGATGGGTATTTGCCAGGACTGTGAATGACAGTTATCGAGCAGTCCATTGCATTCATACCTTCAAAACCAGGAGAACATGTAATATGCTTAAATCCTCAGGAAAATTTTGAATGAAGTTGTTTTTCACTCTCTCTCTTTTCCTCTAAATTATTTATCAGCAACTAAAATATCTTTTAAAAACTTCCACGTATTGGACCACAATAATAAATGGTGACCACACTACTAATTTTTTTAATATAGTAAGGATTAGGCAAAAGCACACTGCCGTGTTATAGGATCTGGGAGCAAACTGCCATTCCGTATCCTTACCTTTCTGTTTGTTGTTTGTTGCTTGTGGTTGGTTTGTTTTTGTTACACATGAAGCTCCTTTGGTTCACACAGTGTGCAAGTTACAATTAACTCCAAGTGACAGTACTATAAATGTCACAGACCCAGTTTTCACTGTCATTAGGCATCTTGTCGGCATCTCCAGAAAGTTCTTTAAACCACTGAGTTTCCTCTAAGTTTAAGAGGAAGAGAGAGCATATGTACTTTTAGTAGGGCTCTCCACGACTTTGAGATAACACCTATGTCTGCATCCTCTTAGAAGTAACAGAGACCAAAGCTCTCACTTTTGGCTTCCAACTGAAGTTTGGTGGTGGTGGGGAAAACAATATAAAATACTTGAATATTAGTCTTTTTAATTGGGACTTCTCACAGGTGTTTTGTCTTAGACTATCCCAAGAAGATGTGGGGAGCAGGAGTCATCATATAATTTAATCTTTGTTGCAACTTCGTTATTTCATCTAAAGTGTATCCTAGAACTTACATACCCAGATTCACTTGACAGCATATGGCATTGTTCCCCAATCAAGTGGAAGTTATCTGATTTTTCACATTAGCAAATTTACAAAATATCATTGCATATATAAAGTTACTAGGTGACTGAGAGGCAATTGTAGTACCAAATATAATATTTATTGAATAGCTATATGTATTAACACCATACATAGATAGAAAACAGTAAGGCCTAGTTCCTATCCTTAAAATTTCCGAATTGAGTGGGAAAAGAGGCAGTTAATGAAAAATTGCAATCTCTTGCTGTTGCTCTAATTATTTTCATTCAGGAACCAAATGAATGTACTTGATCTAAATCTGGTCAGCGTTTGAGGAATGAGGTCTGTTGCAGTGATGCTATAGTTTGATCTGCACACAGCAGATGCTTAGTAAGTGCTTGTCGGATAAAGGAAAGACTGAATATCCTATGCAGTTTCTATGTAAGTGTGGGGTAGTCCTGCCCAATTTCCAGAGTACTGCATGTTTTCTAGTTTTCATAATGAATTTTAAATGTCTGAAGCCATAGTTTTGCCTACTTACTACTTATTTTCTTTAATGTGTCTAGTAAAGGCTACAGAACTTGTTCGTTTCAGTTGAGATGTTAAAATGAAGTGGGGCAGGGAGTGGGGGGAACCTAAGTTCAAAATTTCGGATTGCTTTGGCAAGACTAACTCCTTTTCGTACTAACCACCAGGGCACAAAGCTTCACTGTCATCCAGTTGAATGACTGTGGCTTTCATTTCTAAAAGAGAAAAAAAAAACTTTCTAGCAATTGAAATTTCAGGAAAACAATTGGTTGTGGCAAATGTCGGGTGAATTTGCTCACCGAATAATGCTGTCAGCTGGATTTTGCCCCCTGGCTTTCGTGGTCCGTCTTTCACAGCCAATGGCTACACATTCAGAAACTGACTTTAAGTATCTGTACAGTTGGTCTCGTATACTCACATGTCCCCTCTTGCCCTTCTATTAGCCATTCAGGTCATACACTAGCAGAACATATCAATATACTCTGAGTTCACCTTTAGTGAGCTATCTACCAAGATATATTGCTGTAACTTCAAATTATTGGTGCTGGGAGCTAAGTATGTCCTGGCAGTTGCGATGCCTTAAAGATAGTTCAGGTGAATTTTCGATGGCTTTAAAGAATTCTGGAGAGTCACTGCTTTGGCAACAGTTGACAAGGAAAATTCTTTGTACAAGATACAAAAAAGTGTTTCTAAGTGCTCAAAAAAGGATCAATTGTGAAAGCCAACTTTAAAAGTGTGGGCAGAGTTGATCTCAGTTATTTTTGAATGAAATCTCAAAGCCACGACAATGAAAATAAAACACCTTGCCTGATTTCTATTTAGATCTGATCTGCCTGTCACCAGAAATTCATCCATATGGGGGATTAACTGTTCACATGCTCTTTCAGCGTCCGTGTGCTGTGTGAGGAATAATGGAAAGTGATTAATTTGTTCTGTCATTCCCTTTGAGATTGTAGGGCATCTCTTAAAAAGAAAATAACCCTTTATTTTGAGAACAGAGAAGATTAATTATGTTCAGTGCTTTTAAGTAAATTAGCCTGGACCCTACCTCAGCCAGAACAATTTTAATTCCTTATCATTGCTCCTTATCAGGACCCCCGTTCCATGTTAACTATGCAAGAGGCAAATGTGATTGCCTACTGGAGCACGTCCTGACACCTGAGGCCAGGGCTTTGCGATGTTCGGGAAATGATGGGCACTTTCAGTGTCTGCCCTGTTTTCTCTGTCCTCCTCATCTCATCCACAGGAAGCAGGTTGCTCTTCACATCACGCATTTGCGCTTTATCTCGTCAGGTCCACCAAAAGATTTTGTTTTCATTTTCCTCTCTTTAACTGTCTAGACCATTTGACACAACTTGACTGTCCCTCATTTTTCTTCCAGTTTTTAAAAATTATTATTTCTTTAATTTTGAGTCTATTTGGAAACATTCTCTGACTCTCGAAGACAGTCATTTTTTTCAAATTCTACTTTCCAAAATAACTAGCGCTATATTTTTCTTTTCACGTTTCTACCTTCTAGTTGTGTCTTTATTGGTCTTTGGGGAGGTTTTATTGATAACACTAAAATCTATTGTATGTAATACAAGTAGTCAGCACTGGAAATATATGGAAGAATATAGTCCTACCTCTGAGGAATTTGCTGTCTACTAAAAGGGACAAGTAAACCTACAGAGGGGAAATGATTAAACATGTGATGGGAGACAAGTTTGTGCATAGGAGGCACTGAGGATGGGCACCTCACCCAGACCTCGGGGGAGAAGTTTACAGAACAATAACTAGTGTTGTCATTGTGATCATAGCCAGTGTTCCTTGCTGACTAGGGCCCCGCCCTTGCTAAGGACTTTACCTGTGTTAATATATGTGATCCTCACAATAACTCTTCACTGTGGGTATTATTGTGACTCCTCCTTAGAGATGAGAAAACTGACTCCCGCTGCAGAGATCTCCAGGCATTTCTGTGGGGACACATAGACAGTAGGTGACTAAATTAGGTTTCGTCTCAGGCCGGTCTGCTCAAGAGCCTGTGCCTCTAAATGTCATGTTAGAGGAGGTAGTGACCAGCCAGGTCTTACCAGCAGGAGCATCAGTGAGCTGATGGCAGTGTGTAGAGAACATTTTGACAGATGGGCCTTCATTTGTAAAGGCATGATGGCACAGAGCTGGAGGAGAGAAGCAACATTATGGAATAACACTTACGGGAATGGAACCAAAATCTATTTAGCAAGCTGTATGTAGAAGAGGGGAAAACGGTAAAATCTTAATATTTTTTTTGTTAGGACAGTTATAAGGGGAAGAAACAAGCAAGTTCTTTGTCTACTTTTGGAAGTTTCTCTTCTAAAAACACAAAATGACAATATTTGGAGTTGGTCGTTTGATGGGGAAAGCGCCCAAGAAGACAAAAAATGTCTTTCCTCCTGCGTTTCTCATGCAGTCGGTAGCTTTGCAGAGTGAAGGTGTTTCCACCCCACCAGTGTTCTGGGGTAAATATCAACCCCTAGAATCCCATGTATGGTTTTCACTTTATTTTACTTCCTCTCTATAAAGTCATTTTCTACCCTTTGTCCAACTTCTGAAGCTTAAAAATCAGATTCGATCCCACTCTGAAAAGAAGCTAAAGCTACAGTGGACTAAATCTAGAGCCCGAAGGGCCCTTAGACATCTTCAGACCCTACTTTCCTATTTTCCTCATTTGGAAACTGAAGCCCATGGGTTAAATGAGTTTCCCGGGTTCATACAACTGAGATATAACTTTGTATCTCTGGATTTCTAACCACTGATCTTATTAATTTTGTCTTGCCGCCTATCCTCAAACAGATAGCTATCTATTACAAATAAAAATCTTATCTAATTAATATAAATAATCTAATGTTATGCATGTTCTTGTGATGTTTTGTAATAGCATTTGGGGTAAATCCAGAGTTTTAGCTGTGGCACCATTGGCCTTCCCGGGATTCAGTATGTTCTCCCAATAAATGTCTCATAGAGGTCCACCTAGATGGCCCCTCTGAGGAAGGTCTCAGAGTTTCTGCTACTCAGCAGGTCCCCAGCCTGGGAGTGAGATGCCTGTCTCATTTTCTCCCAGGACTCCCAAACTTCCCTTTTTCTCTTGGTTGGGGATGAGGGGCTAGGAATCTGCAGGAAATATCTGAGGGATCCTTTTGGCTGTAAATGCAAGCATGCCACTCCAGTGCTCAAAACTGTCAGAAGACCTTCTGTCTCATTTAGAATTAAGTACAAAAACTTTTCTGTGGCCTAAAATGCTCTCTAGGATCTTGCCCCAGGCATCTCTGTTCTCATCTTGTGCTCTCCCTCAGCTCATTTGTAGAATATAGAGTAGGTAGTCAGTAAATGTTTGCAGATTGAATAAATGAATGAAAGCATTTCCTTTGTTGAATGACTCATTTGCTCATTCAAGAAGCAATACATCCTTTATGGAGGCACTGTAATGAAGTGCTGGTGGTACACTGGTGAGCAAGACAGACATTTCCTACCCTCCTGATGCTTACCACCCAGTGTCAGTGCAAACAGTAATCAAATAATCACACAAACCAGTGTAACAGTAGTTTTCTGATGTTGCAAAGGGAAGGCTCAGGATGCAGTGGGAGAGCTTGTTTGACGTTTGCCTTCACTGAAGAAGTGATGAGAGATTGGAAAGACAAAAGTAAACCAATCACTTAAGATTTATACATTTCATTAGATGTAAATTTTACAGTAAAAAATAAATATTCAAGTGGAGTTAATGATATGCATGCTAAGGTCTTTAGGGGACAGTGTACCAGTGTATGCAAAAAATGAGTCGGCCCTGGCTGGTGTGGCTCAGTGGATTGAGTGCTGACCTGTGAACCAAAGGATTGCCAGTTCGATTTCCAGTCAGGACATGTGCCTAGTTTGTGGGCCAGGTCCCCAGTGGGGGGTGCACAAGAGGCAACCACACATTGACACTTCTGTCCCTCTCTTTCTCCCTCCCTTCCCCTCTGCCTAAAAATAAATAAATAAAATCTTTAAAAAAAAACCCAAAATAAGTTGTTAATGGATAGAAGTAAAGATAGATAGATGGATTCATGTGTGATAGACCAAATATAAGAAAATGTTGATAGCAGAATCTAGGTGGTAGGTATATGGGTGATCTCTTTCAATTTCTTTCAGATTTCCTGTATGCTTGAAAATGCTCGTAATGTTGGGGGAGGGAGTTTTAACCAGATAAGGAGACTGGAGGGAACATTCTCCGCTGAGGGTACCGTATGTACAAAAGTGATGTATGTGCCATTACGCTTGTTATTTTTATGTTTTGGATGAGTCTGTAGAGCAGTAGATATATTTCTAAATATTGGGTACAGTGCTAATTAAGTTTGCCTTGTTCGTGCTTTCTACTCTGTTGACTAATTTTTATTAGCTCTAATTTTAAATTATCATTGACCTCCCTTTCTATATTTGGGAGTCACTAGAGTTGATTGCCCTCACAGAACCAGCATTTGTTTTTAAATACCTGCTGTTGGAGAGCACTTGCCAGTTTCAGTGCACTCTCTCTCACATCCATGGGCTCACCTGATGACAGCTCTCCTGTGGGTGCGAAATGATGAGGACATCACGATTTGTCCTCATTTTGTGAATGAATGGTTGAATGAATGAATGAATGAGGCCAAAGCTTAGAGGGGCAGGGAAAAGGGAAAAGTGGTATACCCCAAACTACAAAATACAAGAAAGTGACATTACTGGAGCTATGCCCATCCATAAGCAGATATGCTGATTTCCGGTTCAGCATACCTTCCACCTTACCACTGTTCCTTGGCCAGCTTGAAACACCTGTCTGGGACCGGTACATCCAGAAGCAGTTTCTTTACCTGCCACTTTCACAGAAATTGCTAAGCTCAGTCTCTTCCAGGAAACCTTTGCTTATACTGTTTGCCCATTATTAACAGGAGATCACATTTTGGGGCAAAATCCTTAAATTTCTTTTCTTTGTAAGTATATTTTATTTTCAATTTTAAGAAATTTCTGTGAATTATTTTACAGAAATTAGTTAGTGGATCTCAAGACCCTCCTCTTTGCAGACCAGTTATGAGGGTCTAGTTCACTGTTCAGCATACAGAGACCACTCAACTAGTCCTCATTTTTCTTGTTTGTGATTTTTCCTTTATGTCAGAGAGGCAAGAAAAATCTCATGGGGAAGAGATATGTTTCTTTATTCCCTCTGTATTCCTTTCTCCTTCAACTCATTCATTTTAAAAAATCCCCAAATTAAACTAACAATAAGGTCATGGGTTGACTGGAACTTATAATTTGTTTATGTCTAAAAGTAAGAAAGCACTATTCTGGAGTGGCAGGTTCTGTAGATTTCATGTAGTTCATCATTAAAAAAATTATTATGAATGGGAGAAAATACCTAGAAGGCCTTTTTCATCCAAGTTTTCCAATAAAGATATACTAATTATTCTCCACTTTTATTCATTTTTACTTTTTAAAGATCTGTTGCTTTTGATTAGAACAGTGCTGTATGAAGTGAAATAGAATTTGTTGACAAAAATTCTTTGAGATATTAGCTCAAATGTAGTCACTGATGTTGTATTGCCACATTAACTGGCATTTTTATTGAATGAGCCTCTTGCACCTCTTACCCCAAGACACATGCAAACACCTCAAAAAGGGTGTCTGATCTTTGGACCTCTGTCAATGTGCACAATCTAGACATAGAAGATTTTCCTCACACTCCAGGAAATCCACACACCTTTGAGCACGGGGGTGCTTTGAAGAACATGCATCAGCAGAAGACTTTGCCGTCCTGTTCTCTGCTACTGTGCAGCTCGGTTCCAGCGAGCGCCTTCCACAGCCTGGATGGAAAGAAGGCCCTGTGAAGCCAGTACAGCTGTGCTGGATGCAGTCACCACAAGCAAAAAGTCAGACAGTCTGTCCTTTTTATGATCTCACCCTTCCTCTCCTTGAAACTTGTTTACTCAGGTCCTTTTACCATCTTTCAGCCATTTGTCAAAAGTTTGCAGCGGATCTCTTTCCAAACGAAATAGAATTGCATTTTTGAACCCAAAGAAGCTGCTCCATAACCTTGTTTATTTAATATCTGTGTAGTGCCAAAAATGCACACACTTACTTTAAAATAAAATAAAATTATAGACAGCATCTTCTTTATTTGTAGTCTGAACCTCAAAACATGTGATTCCAATAGCACTGTAAGAAAATTGCAATTGTTGTATGTTAATAAGGAAATAAGCACATGCATTTTTATAAAAAGAAGTATATTTATTAAAATATTCCTATGGTTAAATTTGTTTCTTAAGCTTTCTCTACAGGAACCAAGAATCTAAGAGCTGCAATGAAACCCCATCCTTAGTCTTAAGTGCCACTACTTACATCATCATACTACTCCATTCAGTATGTCTGGTCTTCTGAAACAAAGGGACGACTGAAGAAAAGTGTTCTGTGGGCTCAGTACACAGTGCTCAGCTCCACACAGTTTGGTGTGCATTGCAGATTTGAGGGGAGTAAACTTGCCAGCTTATTCTTTGCCTTTTCAACAAATATCTAAACACACGTGTAGGTGCAAAAGCCACAGGGCCTATTAGACTGGATTTCTGAACGTCGCTGTTGTTTCTGTCACTTGATCTTGCCCTTAGTCTAGAGAAAACAAATGCAACAGCAAATTTTGCTTTTGGGTTTTTAATAAAGAGGCCAAGAGTAGGAGGGTTAATTAGAACATGGTAACTCTGCCTTCGGCTTTATTCAGCCAAAATTTGTTGAAACCACTCTTGTGGCCAGATAATGTACTGTGCTAGTGCTAAATGTTACCCCCTCCCCACCAAAAGAAGATGTTAGTACCATAAAACTCTGATCTCATACTTCCTTTGATCAACACAAAGAATATCCTAACTCCTTTTGTGTGTGTGTATATGCCTGAATGCATTGTCTAGAGGAGAGATTCTTTAGCACCAGCAAATCAAAATTCTTCCTGGGTTCATGAAACTTCTCTCCCAGAAATAAGTCCATCAAGGACATATCTCCAGAATTCTAGCTGCTAAGAGTTAAGACCTTGAGAGGACTTGGGAATTACATAAAGCACTCACTGTTATACCTTCTGGTTGGTCTCCTTTTCAGCTGGTGATTTACCACAAAACAATTATATAATAAAATGGCCACATTACAACAGAAAACTTGGATGCACATCAGCATTTTGCTAGCAGAAGACTGTGAGGAGGCTATTCAGTTGCCTCATCTGTATAATGGGGATAAGAACAGTATCACATCATAGGGTGAAGTGAGGATGAAGACATTTTTCAAAATTGAATGGCATTTTTATGGCTTAGTTTTTACTAGCCTACTTAACAGGGTTTGGAACAATTGATCATTTGCTTTGCCACCTCTCCTAGGCCAGTGGAAGGTTGGCTCTTTAAGCCTCTGAGACAAACTAAGTATTATATGCACCATCAGTCCTTTATGAAATAAGTCTTAATTGTGGACTTTTCTTTGTTTTGAGACTTTATATGAAATTTAAGGTCTTGTAACATTTTTCAAAAGAGAAACAGTCTTTGACCCTTTAGTTCTTCTAGAAAATTGATTTAAGGATATTAAAGACAGGTTAAGCACCTGTCACTTGCTGGTGTCTTTATCAAATAAACTTGAGAAATTGTTCCCTTAATTCTAACAGTGGCGACTTGTAAATTAATCAACTTAAAATATAAAAAGCTCCCCTGACTCTAGGTGAGGTATTTCGCTCTCATGGCATCTCTAGATTCTAACATGTTTCTTATGTGGACTATTCACCTGCTACTGGTCGTTGCCTCTCTAGCACTGTTAGTTCTTGGGGAAAAGTCAGCTTGCTTCACTTAGCATCATGTTCTCCAGGTGCATCCTTACTGTCACAAAGGGTAAAATGTTCTTCTTTTGTATGGCCGAGTAATATTCCATTGTGTAAAGGTCCCGTCAGAGAAAGACAAATTCCTTCATATTCCATTCATGTGTGGAATCTAATGAACAAACTAAACTAACAAGGAAAATGGGGACAGACTCATAGGTGGAGAGCAGGATGAAGCTAGCAGGGGCAGGGAGAGTGAGCAGAAAGGAAAAAGCACTCATGGACTTGGACTACAGTGTGGTGATTGCTGGGGGAAGGGGAGTATAAGGGGATTAAATGGTAATGGAAAAGATACAATAAATATTGAATCAAAAATAAAATAAACTTCAGTCAAAAAAAAAGTCAGGTTGCAAAGACATGTAATGTGACAAGACTTTAACCACAGAACGACAGCCAATCTCATATTAAAAAAAAGAAGTTTGAGCATATTATGGACACCCTTAAATCCCTATGCCTACATGGTGGTTTTAAGCACCCTTACATTCATATAGACAGGGGGGGACAGTCAGAAAATAAATGTGCCCCCAATGTATCTCTCAATCATGAAATTATGAGACCTAAGATGCCTGGAGGCCCGGACTCACTGCCTTCACTATTTTGCCTCTTATTGTTGCAGGTGACCTAGAAATCTTAGCATCTGTATGTGTAATTTCCTTAGAATAAATACAGTTGGCTTTTTTGTGTGTGTAATTCTTACATCTTTTGCATATGTATATTCCTCCTCCTATTAACTTAAAAGAACAGGAACTACACTATGTCTTGTGAGTCTTTCTATGGTATCTAGATATGCATTTGATGTTAATTGACTGACTAGAATATAAGGATGAAGATCATTTGCTTTGCCAGAAAGACATATGTACCAGAAAGTATTTGTGATGTCGAGGGAGATATTTAGAAACAACATATAAACTGAAATAAGCCACAACTAAAAATGGATGATAAGAAAGTATAAAGATATTAGTGAAGAGACATGAGTGTGGGGGTGAAGAGTAGAAAAGTAACTGCATTTCAGAAGGAGCCAACACATTTATGATTCACTCAGAAAGGGAGGCATCTAAGTGTGCATCCAAAGGCACAACCAAAAAGTCAAAATAAACTAGTGTGCGGAACACGTAAGAAAAACATGTCTCGTGCAGCGCTTGGTTGACTGAAAATTTTAAGCAAAACTATATGCATAATATGTTGGATTTTACAGTAGGAAAAGAGATTATTGCTTATGTAAATAACAAAGTGAGTTTAACATATTTAACCCATATTCAGAGTGTCACTTCTGAGTGTGAAAAATTATGGGATAAAGAAGAGAAATAAGGATTTAAAGTACAAGTCTGTTGGAATCATTTTTTTATGAAAACTTTATTCAAAGCATAAAATTTTGCTTGAAAATCACCATGGCATTCATTTTTATTGTATTGTTTAAGGGCCAATATAATTCTTGAGGAAATTTACAATTTTACTGTTTAAATGCATATAGCACATATGAACTACTTGCTCTCTTCAACCTCTGTGTTGCACCTGTATTAAGAAATGTGCCATTTTGATGAATGTGTCCTACACATGAAGAAGTTAAGTGAAGCCATTTACAATGCATGGTGCTCTAAGTGACCACGTGTGAGTAAAAAGTGTAACTAGCCTATAAATCAGCTTCAGCAAGAAGCACACTGGGTGCTGGAGGAATTTTTAAAGCATGCAGTACCTGACTATTTATTTAGTCAGGGGCACTGGCCTCTTTTCCCATGGATTGTCAAATTAAAAAATGACAACAGCCAACACAATAGCCGTCCAGTATGAATGAATCAAAAAAATTTTTGTGTCAGATCAGCAAAAAATACACATTTTTAGCATGCTGCAGAATTTTAGTAATTAGTTTATGTGTGCCATGAGAGGCAAAAGTTTGAAACTCACTGATATAAATGTTAACCAGAAGGAGCAAAATACTGAATCCTTTAACTTGGAAAGGAAGATTTTGTGAACTTGAATAAAAAGCACATGTGACTTCCAATTTCAAAACGGTGAACTAAGGTTGTTTCTGCTCTTCTCTCAAACATTAACATTAGAAAAATAAGGATATGAAGAAATAGAAACACGGATTTACGAGTTGACAGCTAGAAGACATATATAATTTGAAGTTGAAGAACACTGAGAGAAAAATGGTAAAATGCCTCAGAACAGAGAAAGTGAAAACCAGGTGTCTGTCAAGGGGATAGCAATGGAGAGCACGTATCATTCATGGAGAATTTTGCAAAGGCTTTGGAGTTGGAGGTATGAATTACTGCAGAAGGAGAGGGAGGAAATGAGGACACTGAAAGTGTCTGCAAGGAGGGGTTACACCCTCAGCTCTGTCTCCATGCTGGTCCCCACACAAACCCTGCGGAGACATAGGGATATGTTCTGGAGCACCTTTGGATTGGAAATGATGACAGAGAACAGCGTTGGAGTGAAAAAAGGATTTAAAATAGGAAGATTAAGTGAAAGTGGGTATACCAAATGAGAACACCAGTTCCTAACCTCCTCTAGTTTCAGAAAAACTGAACTTCCCCTAAGGGGAAAAAAAATCACGTATTCCTAATTTGGAGCCTCCACCCTATTCCTGCCCCACTTCCCCACCAAAAAAAAGCCGGTGACCACCTGATGAGTCTACATTTAATTATATAGGTCTCAGGCATTATTTGCAATAATTAATGCTGTGCTATATGGATTGGTATCTAACAGTCCCTGAAACCTCATGGCTTAACACAATAGAGGTTGTCTCCTTCATATGAAGTTCACTGTAATCAGTGGCCCTCCTCTATCTTGCAGCCATGCCATATAGAGCATGCGCCTCCACAGTCCTCATGGTAGAGACTCGGATGGAAGAGCCTGGCACACTTAACTTTCTCATCCCAGAAGTGACACATGTCATTTGCAACTGCAGTGTAGTGTTCAGAACTGTTCACCTGGGGGATGTGGGAGAGCACATGGAATAGTGCCGTTCACCTGGGGGATGTGGGAGAGCGCATGGAATAGTGCGTGGTCACTAACTTCTCTACAACCGTGTGCCAAGTTATGTCCAGGTTCTTGTGAGACTCTTCACTTCCTTCTCATGCACCAGCCATGGGTTGGTCATTTATGTCATTGAATAGTTACGACTCACTTCAAGTTTAAAAGCTAATACCTGTTGCCTGCCTGGTGTGTGCTGGCCCTGTGACAGCACTGACATAGAGATGCATGTGGTGCAGCCTCCGGTCTCAGCGTTATTCTACTATTTAAGCCCCTAGTTCACATTGGCTTTGAAATAACGTTTAGAAGATCATTTCCTCGTAGTGTTTATACTGGTAGGTGTAAATCAGTGACCAGCTAATCAAAAGACTTTGTGAGTAATTGATTCATAAATTAACAGTATCTAGTATTCTTGTTGCAAATATTTAATTTCAGATATTTCCCCCAAGTCTTGAAAACTGTTCCCTTTTCCAACTAAAATAATCGTTGAGAGCTCTTTTTCTTTGTTATAATGGCAACACATGAGGATCTCTAACGTGCTTTGTAGATAAGTAACTGCAAGTTCATCTATTTCTTGATATTACCTTGCGGCTTATTTTTGATATTCACTGCGGCAGTTCTGTAAATTAATATTAATATGCAATACTCTATATGAAGTTTCATAGAATATCAGTTGAGAGCAATTGTCCAGGAAGAGTTTTTATTTCTGAGTCAGTCTCATATACTTTGTAAAGGGAAATCATTCTTCTGATTTAAAAAGTTATATTTATCCTAGAAATACTATTATATGTGTTCTTATTTGATTCCCTAAGTCTATAGCTTGAACTGCTTATACCAGTGGTACAACTGAATTTTAGTAGTTGGGTTCTGAGAGTGTCGATAAACTTTTTATAATGTTGGTCGCCTAATGTCTTCTTTTCCAGAGCACCCGAGTGGCCTTGGACCATCTGGAGTCAGTGCCCGAGAAACTGAGCCTGCTAGAGGATTTCAAAGGCTTCCGAGTGAGAAAGAGTTGGCTTGTCTCTTTTAGTATTTTCATCTTAGTGAGAACACTTGACATCTTCCTGATGTGCAAAGAAAATTGTAGTGGGGGAGGGAAGACCAAAAAACACTGGGGACTTCTAACACTCCATTTTGTCAGAGTTTATTGACATTTGTGATGTCAGGGTGGAAACCAATGGAACTAACATGTTAGCACAATATAAGAAAATAGAGGCTTTTACTCTACGGCTAGAAGCTCATTTGGCCCTCTAAAGCTTTAACTCTGATTTAGAATTACCTAAGAATTAAAAGAGGTTGCACAGTGCATTGATAAACTGTTTTGATGAACAATTTCAATTTCGGAATTGTCTTCTTTTAATTACAAACTTCCAGAGTACCGTTTGCTTTAGAGAGGTGACAGCAGCGCCCAGGTCACCTCTACACTGACACGTAAATTGAAGTGCACATGGAGTTTTAGGTTTTATACCCCATGCCATTGATAGAATTCCAATCACAAAGCATTTCATTAAAGATCCAATTAATTATATGTGTGGATTTACCCAGCGTAATTTTTCAAAGTTCCTCGCAGAGAGAAAGAGAGGCAAATCAAATAACACTGCCACCCAGTTCTGCCAGACAAGGTCGGGCCAGGAGCATCCTCACACACCCGCTTAGGGATGCGTATGCCGTGGCCAGTGCCAGAGATTTGTAATTTCTTCACCCCGTATGGCTGAAGCTAACAATGGTGAAAATTCACTTGAAAAACTTTTAACCTCCTGTTTCACACTGTCTTTAAAATATAACTTATGTTATATTCTGTTTAAATCTAGTATATTATTTGAGGATATATGAATAGGAAAGGCAGTTCAGTTATGCCATAGCGCTTTATCGCAGGCGCTGGTATGATGAGCCTCTCCACATCTGTACTGCCTTACCTTTCTCAAAGCATATTTTGGTATTTCATTTACTAAACACTTTTGGGTGGCATCCAGAGCTGAGATGACACATGCAGAAATCTAGACTGTCACAAAGAGAACAAAAGCAAGTGCTTAAAGTTTTGGTTCTTTTTCATGATTTGGTTATGTATTTGCAGCCTAAAGCCCCACCCTAGTGTTATGAAACCAGTGTCCGGGAAGATGTGGTTTGTACCCACCCTTATTACCCTATGTGGACAGCGGGCAACATGTTATACCCATATCCTTTCTACCTTTTTCTTTGTAGCAAATACAAGTCGTCTACATGAAAGAAGGGCAGACAAGAGAGGGCATTGGAAACAGGTGGCATTTGTCACTGAGAAACAGATGCCTGTGTTATACCAGCATAAAAATATAAAGTTTAATCTTCAGTGACAGTTCACTTTTCCCCCAGTGGTCCACATAGAACAGAATATTCATAAGTATAACTTAAAAGTTCTGTCTTCTACTGTTACTAAAGGGTTTTTTTAATTATATTTATCATACAGGCTACTGAATATACACAAGTCTATGTTATATATATACTCACATCTGAAGATGCCTGTATAGTGAAATTTGGGGGGAGAATATTTTTCAAAGTTTAGAATTGTACTTTCCAATATTGGAGATAAAAATTGAACCCTTTCACTTTAAAATGGAAAGGAGTTTGTTAGCGAGTATTATGCACCGCTCTGCGGCAGGCACTGACTACGCGCATCGCATTACATATTTTGAGGGTCTCCCTGCCCCCCATCTTACAGCCGAGGGCACCGAGGCTTGGGGTGTGTAA
Organism: Desmodus rotundus; assembly: GCF_022682495.2. NCBI lineage: Eukaryota > Metazoa > Chordata > Mammalia > Chiroptera > Phyllostomidae > Desmodus > Desmodus rotundus. The sequence continues at coordinate 120,760,904 of NC_071393.1, read as the reverse complement.
ATTAGTTGGAGCTGGGATGTAATTCTCAGTATTAACAACAAAGCTCATCTGCTTTCCCCTGCTGCCTCTAGCTCGAAACCCATTCTATATGTACTGTAAAGCCATCTACGTGGTTAAAAAGAGCTCGTTTAATCAATTTAGTTTGAGCTAGACAGAGCCTTAAATAAAAATACATAAAGCCTTCAAATCATTAGATGTAGATTGTTGTGGATTATAATTTTCAAACTTCTAAAACTTTCTAAAACTCAGTGTGCTGTGAACAAGAATCCAGAGAACGAGGCTCTGGTCTGCGCCCATGCACCGGACAAAATTGCATCTCAGGGCATGTTCTTCATCCAGAAAGTGAGGGGCTTGAATAATATCATCTGTATGTTCCTGCTTCGTGCTGGAGTCACTCGCAGTTGTCTTGTGTAATGCTATAGTCTGTGACCCCAAGTGTGAATACGAACCACATCCCGTTTATGTAGTCTTGACTTTACTGTTCTGTAAATGTGTCATACTCTCTCGTTTTTTTAACCGCATTTTGAAAGAAGTGGTTCAGCTCTACAAGCCCACGTTTAAACATCCACCACAAATTGCCTAGCCTTGGACAGCTCATTCTTAGCTTCCCAGGCGCTATAGCTTTTCTTACAGAAAAATGAGAACTTTGGAATTTTAATACTTCTAGTTTGGGACTATTTGGGAAACTAAATCCCATGGGTGATTTTTCTTACACATGAAAATCAGTTGCCCTCATTCTAATTTTCTAATTTCTCTCTAATTTATAATGTTAATGTCTAAATAAATGGCTGTAGTGACTGCTGTGTTTTTTCCTGTTCTCCCAAAATGAAGGAAAAGAAGGAAGGGAGGAAGGGAAGAAGGAAAGAAGTGAGGGAGGGAGACCCACCAGCCCTGGGAATTTTTGCTTTTTAAATTTCTTCATTACCTGAGTATTTTATACTTTTAAGGTCAGATGAGATATCCTTAAGTTAAAAAATCTATGTGCTGTAATAGTTAAAAAGTAAACTGTTATTTAAGAATTAATGAAGAAAAAGGGCTCTGGTTTTAAAGGTAACCTTTTCTATACCAAGTACGAGGACAGCACACACATCCAAAGGTGGCATGATGTCATTAATGACCATCTCCAGGCAGTTTACTTGAAACGATTTCCCCTTTACTAAAGGGTGTCAATCATTTCAGATTGGCGAGGGACTAGTTGTAAAAACAATGCAAATAACCAATGTGGGCCCCTGTTTTATTTTTATGGTATCATCCAAAGTGACCATCTCCTTTTTATCCTTCCAGGTGCATATGATTCCCCTAAGTATCTCTCTAAACTTCTGTAATTATGTGTTTCTACATATCAATACTTTCTCATTCTAATTTCAAGTTCTGAGCTTCCTTTCTTCTAGCAGCTTAGACACTTTGTTGTTTTTCCAGGATTTGCACAGTTCATCCGAGAGAATTGATGGGAGATACTCCAAATACAGAGTTCACAGAGAGTCTCTTCAGCAGCGCCGAGAGGAGCCCAAGTACAGAATCAGAAGCTTCAAAGTAAGGTCCATTATATACACTTCAGTCTTTGGGCACTACTCATGTTTACGGCCACAACCTTTCAGCAGCTCCTCCAGGGTTCGTGTAAGAGTACTTGTAAAAGAAAGGATGCTATTTGATGCAAGAAATAGATTTCCCATTTTGTGGGAGTAGAGAACCGAAAGATAGTGCTTTTAATTTCTACACGGGAACTAATCTTTACTTTTATGCTATTGTTGTCTGATATGTTGTTTGTGGGAATTTATGTTGCTTAAGAAATCCTAGGCCCTGAAACTCTTAGTCTCCTGGTCGGTTAAAGGCTAAGTGTGGATGGTTGCTGTTGTTTATGCAGAAGTTCAGCTGCTGTCAGTGCTGAAGTCCCCGGCAGGTAAAGTAGGTGTAGTACATTGTAAACTATGATCTTGGCATTAACAGTCATTCGTCAGTCTTTTCCTGAAGATACAGACTCCATACTACTACTCAAGCGGCTGGTTCATTAGGGCGGAACCAGCATATAGGACACTGGAAAGACTTGACCATGTTGACAAAAAGTCCACCATTCCCTACATTCTCCTGAAGACCCACCTGGGCTATGGGCGATGTTAGAACCATTTGTTCTCAACAGTTATTAGTGAGAGCAGCGTTTCTCATCCTTGGCATTACGAACAGTTGGGTCAGAGGACTGTTGCAGAGGCTGTCCCTCGCATTGCAGGATATTTAGCAGCAGCCCTAGAGTGCGCTCACTGGATGCCAATGGCATCCCCCATCCCAAGCTGCAGCATCGAAAACTGTGTCCAGACCCTGCCGCGTGGCCCCTGGAGGGCAAAACTGACCCCCACCGAGAACACTGATCTAGAGGGAATCCATCTATATTTGAATGTTTGCTCCGAGTCAATTTAGGGGGGGAAAGCTAAAGGCTCTGTGGGCTTTTGTATATTCTTACAAACTTAAGTATGTATGAATACTCATGACACTGTTTATGTTTACTTATTACAGCCAAATATAATGATTTCTAAGGAGCTTCTGTCTCCTCTGAATGTAATGTGATAGAATATACAGTGGATATAAAAAGTGTTCCTTTCTCTATTCCTCTCTAGTGTGCTTAAAATGAGCACTCCATTTCCTCAATCCCCCCCAAACTTAACACTATTATGCCATATTGTTGATGCCCTTATTGTGAAGAGGGAATCCTGTGACTTTCTACCATTTTACCTTTGTTTTTTACAGATTGGTATTGTGGACTATAGTGGGGACCTTGTTATTTTATACAGCAAATTTTAAGTTTGCCAAATCATTTTCCAGCATTCCCATTGGGCTCCCATATACTCAAGCATCTCTCCTCCATTTATTTACAATGGTGCTGCTGACCATAAACAGAAATACAAGGTCTAGACATCGATAGCTAATAATAACAACTACTCATTATTGGGCCAGTCACAGGAAATTACTCTTTTTGTAGGTGTCGCATGCTTTATATGCATTATCTCATTTAATTTTCATTGCAACTCTGTTGGGTTGGCCTCATTTTTTTGTCTTTTACCATTGAAGAAAGCAAGGTTTTAGAGCAATCCAGTGGTTGAATCAGAGTTAAAACCTGATTACTAGCTCTAGTAATCTATGCCCTTGGCTAGTAGGTTATTACAATATAAATTTGGACTTTTATACATCTTATTTTTCTGGAAGTCACCAAGTATAGAACTGTGTTTTTATTTATTTATTTTTTTTACTGGCAGATTCTTTATTCTTTTTTTAAAAAAAATTTTTGTTCAGTTACAATTGTCTGCATTTTCTCCCCATCCCTCCACCCCACCCCAGCCAGTCCCACCTCCCTCCCCCACCTCTACCCTCCCCCTTGATTTTGTCCTTGTGTCCTTTATAGTAGCTCCTCCTATCAACCCCTCTCCCCACTATCCCCTCCCCACTCCCCTCTGGCTATTGTTACATTGTTCTTAATTTCAATGTCTCTGGTTATATTTTGTTTGCTTTTTTCTTTTGTTGATTATGTTCCAGTTAAAGGTGAGATCATATGGTATTTGTTCCTCACTGCCTGGCTTATTTCACTTAGAACTGTGTTTTTAATATGTAAAAAGTCAGTTGTCTCCACAAATTTATAAACACAATACATTCTTCTTAATTCAACAAAGGTCAAGATGCAAATACAACATTTTAAAAATTATTTCTTTTTTAAAGTGTTTTATTTGCATTTAAAAATGATTTCTTGCTATCCGGTGAAATCAGCGCTATCTAGCTGCACCCAAATTGATATGAATCAGGGCATTTTGCATAATAGCATATGAATGTTTAACATGTTCAGCAAGTAATCTCATTGGAGTTCTCTTTTAAATTAAATTTGCAGCTGAAGAAGAAATCAGGCCTGGTTCGTAAGTGAGGCCAACACTTAGCAAAATGAGAAATATGTTTTGCAAATATGTGATGCAAGTATAGGAAAGGGCCACATTAATATGATAACATTGTTCCACATTAGTACTACTTAAACATTGTAAAACATTGATTCTTTTCAGTGATGAATATGTAGACTTTCACCATAGGTAGCACGTGTCTGGACTGAAATAGTACAGTTATCTAACAAAACTTATGCAAATATCAAGTTTTTTGTAGTCATTAGAGAAGGAAATGTGGGAGGACGTTTTTGCCAGTTGTAATACTAATGATCATTTACTTAGATGCTTTTTATGAAAATAATTTATTTAAAAAGACTGAGAGGAGAGGCAGCTTCAAAGGAAGCATGAGCTCATATGGGCAGAGAGAAAGTTGTTAATCATTTCTGGGCTTCTGGATAATCAGGAGAGCTACTTCTGGTTAATCACTGACATCCTGAAGAAAATGCTTCAAATGAGGGGCACTGGGACTCTTTCTATCAAGAGAGAACATGCCCCACTTTTATAAGACACTATTTCAGCAGCTATTAACTTCCCACATGTTTTGCAAGGACAGAGTTCAAAGACAAGGCACGTTGCAAGGACTGAGTTTATTGCTTCTACTGAAAACTGGTTCTTGGAAATCAGTTACGGAAGGGGTTTAGTTTAATTCGACGAACATATACTGTGCAGCTACCAAATTGCACAGCACTGCGCCACCTGTCAGAGATGGGCAGGTGGGACGTGTAAAGGTGCAGAAAGTATTGTCTTCTAGGAGGGAATAGTTATCAATTTGTCTTCACCCTTATGGATTAGAGCAGGAGTCAGCAAACTGTCACCCATGGGCCAAATCTTGCCTGCCATCTACTTTTGTAAACAAAGGTTTATTGAAACACAGCCACACTCATTTATTCTCATAATGTATATGGCTGCCTTCACACTCAACAGTAGACTTGAGTAGTTGCAAGAGAAACTGTATGGTCCAAAACGTCTAATATATTCACTCTCTGGCCCTCTAGAAAAAGTTTGCCAACTCCTTGTCCAGAGAAAGGAGAAATTACCAATCTAGTCTTTCTTCCTTTGCACATATATAAAATATTCCCTTTTCTTTATTTACCAATCAAATAAATACTGCTCAAGCTCTTTGGAAAATCATAACACTTATCCATTCACTTGACAAATATTCAGTGAGTGTCAGCTATGTGCCAGGAACGTACTAGATGCATGGGACTCACATCATTAAACTAAATAGACAAAAATCCCTGCCTTCTTGGAGCTTCCCTTCTAATTGTAGAATACCCATTTTGTTGTTGTTGTTTAAATATAACATTCAACAAACATTTACTGAGTTTCCACTGTACACAGGCACTCTGCTAGGGCTAAAGAGAATGGCATAATAGGAAAAATCATGACCAAGGCCTCAGGAATTCAAAGCCTCCCCACAAATGACTGTCATGCAAAGGAGAAAGGGATAAATGCTATTGCAGAGACCTCGACAGACCGCAATGGGAGTTCAAAGAAAAGAAAGGAGCTCCAAAGTCTTTTTTGAAAAGTTTGAGATGACAAGGTACAGGGAAATATTTTATCCCCATCTCTTTGGAAGAGAGTGGCTATTAGTGTTACAGCTGTACAACCCTGACTGTATTACTATTGACAGACAAATAACTCTTGGAATAGGAGAACCATGTTGGGAACTGACTTCTCATGCTGTTGCCAATGTAGGAAGGCAGTGAGACGTCCATCTGACCACACTGCTGATGGAGGGAGGGGTGAGCAGGAAGTCAGGTTCTTTTGCAGCCCAGGCAAGAGCCGCCTCCTGCGATTTGCTCTCACGGCAATCAGCAGAACAGAAATGATCAGATTTCTAGAAACCTATTGGGATTTTTCTGCAGGACCAATGTCCACAATTGCTGAGAGCATAATATAATATTGTTCTTTCTTTTTTAAGATTGTATTTATTTATTTTTAGAGAGAGACAAAAGGCGGGAGAAAGAAAGGGAGAGAAACATCATGTGAGAGAAACATCGATCAGCTGCCTATTGCATAGCCCCAGCTGGGGACCTGGCCTGCAACCCAGGCATATGCTCTGACCGGGAATCGAACCAGCAACCTTTCCCTTTGCTGGACGATGCCCAACCCACTGAGTTTCACCAGTCAGGTCAGTGTAATGTAATATTTCTAAGCTGACCGAGTAACTGAACAAAGTCTAATCTAAAAGTTTGGATTTAGGATTTAATTTAAAGCTGAACCTGACACATTGTCTCTGTCTTTGTGTCAACAAGAGTAGCATGCCAGGGCCTCCCTTTGATCAGGCCGAAGGAGGTTTCTGTGGGACAGTTTCCCTTGCTGTCCCAGCTGTTTCCAGAGTCAGCCAATAGCCTAGCATCGCTAATCTGAATTCACGGAGGAGCATGGTTTTGTTTAAGAAGTCCCCACTCGCCGCCTGCATTTTGTGCTCTCTACCCACACTAAATACATGGTCTTCATTAGCAGGGGGTTTTAGTAAAATCACAGAAGGCATGTTTTGTTCCCATCCTTCCTCCTCCCGAAAGGAAACTCATGATTTTCAGTTTTAGTTGAGGAGTTGGTCCGTACGTTCTTTTTAAAGAAGCAGACGTTTTGTAGGATCAGATGAGGCGGGTGAGGAAGTGTTGATAATGTCTTTCAGCAGCAGTTTATGAAAGCACAGTTTGCCAAAGCCCTTTGTCATGTTTGTTCAGCGCAAGCATGTGTATGGTATTAAGTACGCTTTGCCCCTGGGAGCTGTTTTGCCCTCTTTGAGTCTCTTCCTGAGTTGTTTATACTTTGCTCGGAGCAGTTAATGGCTGTTCGACTTTCTCTCTCAGGTCAACTATTTCTGCACATGCCTTAAATCTTTACAATAGTAACTTCCAACGCATGCGTACATAACTCCTGACGCAGGTCAAGATCGTAGGTGACTTTTATTTAATAACTATTAAAATATGTCACTAGTGTGTTATTCAGGTAACTTTACAAACATTACTTGGGAATAACAGTGGCGACACGGTGGGATTTGAGGGAGAGTTAACCGCCCAACACCCGGATTACCTCGTTTATAACCACCTCTCTCCATGCTGCGATAAGAAATCATATGTAGTTCCTGTAATCCCCTCTTCCAATAAAAATTTTAAAAAATAAAAAATAAAAAATAAATCCAAGAACCCCCCCCCCAAAAAAATCATATGTAAACTGCTGTGCAAATATAGCTGTGTGCCTCCCCCAACCTCAGCCAACTGGCCATTCTTTAAGCCTGTCATGTAGAGACTTAGGGTGCAAAGCTAGCCTGTGAGTTACCTTAAAGAAGCTAGGAAGTGTAACTGTAGATGAATACTGAAATTTGGGAACTGCTGCTCTATTAGATGGTGTGGCTTTCAGGGCAGATAGTGTCGGGCTCATCTTTGACTCCAGAACACGCAGAAAACACAAACCTGTTAAATTTGTGATGAAACGTTCTTTTCCAGCTTTAGGCTTTCTGAAATTCTAACAAAAATTTAATTTCAGACACATGAAACCTGGTAGGCAATCAAATCCTGCTAAAATCTGAAGAGATTTTTACTCTTTTGAAGTGATCAAGGCTAACTTGCCAGCCATAATATTTAAATGGTTGATTTCATTTTGCTCTTTAAAAGTTAAACAAAAGGTTGCCAGATGAGTGGGATTTTCCTTTATTGTAAAATCTGAAAATAGCAATGGATCAAAAGTGCTTATTTAGGAATCAATATGGGTACTTAGATGAGTGCATTCATTTTTTAACTTCCTTGAACCCCACCCTACCAAACCCAGTTCCCTTAACAAGCCACCTGCTTTCACTCTGCCCGTTAATTTACTCAAGAGCATTAAGAAAGGAAAGATTCTGAAGAAATTCATGTATAAAGATACTATTTTTAATAATCTCAAGTTCAAAATTCTAGATACTAAAGGCACAAGAAATACCAAGTAAATGTCTTAATATGATAACATATTCATGCAAACGATCAATGTTTTCTTTAAAATAGTTACTTTAAGAGAAAAAGCACCAAGTCCAATGCAGTACCATCATTAAAATATCTTTGGACCTTTGCCTTTGTTAAGTCAGTGGCACATTCTGCTGAGTATCCTTGTTTATGGCAAATTTGTATCCACCGTGAGTAGATAGGGTTTCTGAATGTGGATTAAAGCAATGCAGAGCTGTGTCTGAAGTAGACTTGGAAAAATAAAAAATAAATAAAAAAAAACTGAGTAGGATCCTTTTCATTAGTGAGTTGCTAGGATTGTTAAATTTTATATAATAAGATATCAACTGGATAAAGGTAAGTTGATCCAATGGCCTGATCTAGCACAGTATGTTCATGAGTCTGTTCATCTGTGAATGCGTGTGGCTTTGGGTTTATAGTACCATCGTATGCATTTGGATTTCTTGTGGTAAAGGTAGTTTGCATAGTTAGAAGTACTGGTTGTTTAGTAGTTCTGCTCAGATAGGTTGGAATCATAAAATGTTAGTGCCAAGAAGACTTAGAGAGGACCTGGTCCGGCATCCTCATTTTTTTACATGCAGAAACAGAGAATGTAAGAGTGGAAGTTTTCTATTTCCCGGCTTTCACCAGAGCAAACTTTCATTTCTGTACTTTGGTCAAGAAAAATGAACATCTGTGAATCTGACCATTTTGAGTTCCTTAATGCCAATAGCCCTGTGCCAAATTGTGGGCTATAGGATGGGTAGATAAGAACAAAAAGACAGTGAAAGCCTCGCTCGCCCTCGGAGGTTAAAAGCTAAAATAGCAGCCATGCAGTGGCAGATAGGGAGGGCAGGCTCAGAGTAAACTGTCTGCCCAGGTTTATCTTTCAAATAGGAACACAATTTACTGAGGAAGAGGGTAAGCTTTTTCAAGCACTGATAGAGAATTGGGAATAAAGAACGGAGAAGAGGTGGAGGGACAGTATCTTGTTAGTGTGGAGACAAATTCTGGAAAACATTTCTGCCACAGACTCAGAAACACATAAATGTTTTTTCCTTCTCTCCAGGGGAAGGGTTGGATAAATTAAATTTTCTTAAAAAATTAAATGTATCATTTGTCTTATAAACTTTGAACTTATAATATTCCTGAGAGAAAAGTCCTTGGTGGGCGTCATTAAATATTAATCATTAGAGATCAGTTTAGCAAAGACATTTTAGTCAGGTTGGAACAGCTTTTAAGAAACCAATTACAATGTGGGTTATGAAAGAGAAGTGGAAGAAACCCAGGGAAAATATTAGAAAATGCAAGTCCCTTCACCCAGTGGAATTTTTTCAGAGAACTCTGGCTAGCTAACTTGTTGAGACTTAAGACAGCAATAAAAATAGGTCCTTGTGCTAAGGATATAAGAATTGGTAAAAAGCAAATGCTAGGATTGCTAAAGTTGCAAAAAACCTTCCTTTTTAAGAAATATTTTTCTTTTTAATATTTAAGTATTTGATTAAAGAGTAGGTAGGAGCTACAAAAAAAATCCACTTTATGATCACCTTGTAAAATTTACTATTATAGAAATTCCACAAATTAAACATCATTTTATAATTGGAAGACATGAAGGTATTTTTTTTTCACCTTCCAGTATATTGATTGTTCAAAGAATTGTGAAGTATTTTTCTTTTAGAGTATCCATTTAGGTTTCATTCCATTAGTTGTCTTTCAGGGTAATATGTTGGATTCTGGCAGTCTTTTTTTTTTTTTTTTTTTTAATATATTTATTGATTATGCTATTACAGTTGTCCCATTTCCCCCCCAACTCCACTCCATCCTGCCCACCCCCCTCCCTCCCACATTCCCCCCCTATAGTTCATGTCCATAGGTCATACTTATAAGTTCTTTGGCTTCTACATTTCCTACACTATTTTTACCCTCCCCCTGTCTATTTTCCACCTATCATCTATGCTACTTATTCTCTGTACCTTTACCCCCCTCTCCCCCTCCCACTCCCTTATTGACAACCCTCATGTAGTTTGCCTAGTTTGCTCTCGTTTTTGTTTTATGTGTGGTCGTCAATAACTGTGAATTTGCTGTCATTTTTACTGTTCCTATTTTTGATCTTCTTTTTCTTAGGTAACTCCCTTTAACATTTCATATAATAAGGGCTTGGTGATGATGAACTTCTTTAACTTGACCTTATCTGAGAAGCACTTTATCTTCCCTTCCATTCTAAGTGATAGCTTTGCTGGATACAGTAATCTTGGATGTAGGTCCTTGCGTTTAATCTTGGGTAATGTAATTATGATGTGCCTTGGCGTGTTCCTCCTTGGGTCCAGCTTCTTTGGGACTCTCTGAGCTTCCTGGACTTCCCAGAAGTCTATTTCCTTTGCCAGATTAGGGAAGTTCTCCTTCATTATTTGTTCAAATAAGTTTTCAATTTTTTGTTCTTCCTCTTCTCCTTTTGGCACCCCTATAATTCGGATGTTGGAACGTTTCAAGGTGTCCTGGAGGTTCTTAAGCCTCTCCTCATTTTTCCAAGTTCTTGTTTCTTCATTCTTTTCTGGTTGGATGTTCGTTTCTTCCTTCTGGTCCACACCATTGAATTGAGTCCCAGTTTCCTTCTCATCACTATTGGTTCCCTGTACATTTTCCTTTGTTTCTCTTAGCATAGGCTTCATTTTTCATCTGTTTTTCGAATAGATTCAACCAAGTCTGTGAGCATATTGATAACCAGTGCTTTGAACTGTGCATCCGATAGGTTGGCTATCTCTTCGTCGCTTAGTTGTATTTTTTCTGGAGCTTTGAAGTGTTCTGTCATTTGGGCCATTTTTTTGTTGTTGTTTGTCTTGGCGCGTCTGTTACTTTAAGGGGCGGAGCCTTAGATGTTCACCGGGGCGGGGTAATGCTGGTCGCAGCGCTGTGACGCTGTACGTGGGGGAGGGGCCGAGTGGGAGCAATGGCGGCCGCCTCACTCTCATCCGGCTTTCAATCTTTCACTCCGCTACCCACAATCAAACTGGGCCACTCTGGTGCTGGTTCCCGAGTGAGTGGGCCTGTGCACACTCTAGGCCCCTGTGGGTCTCTCCAACAACCTCTCCTGTGAGGCTGGGAGTCTCTCCTGCTGCCGCCCCAACTCCCACGGGCGTTTTCAATCAGAGGTTTGAGGCTTTATTTCCCTGAGCTGGAGCCCTGGGTTACGCGGTCTGCTTCTCTCCCCGCCGTTCGTCCGGTTTATCAGTCTGGATGAATGTTTATTTTCTATTTTCTTGGTGTTGGTCCCCCTTGCTGTTCGATTTTCTGTCAGTTCTGGTTGTGCGAGGAGGCGCAGTGTGTCTACCTACGCCGCCATCTTGGTTCTCCGGATTCTGGCAGTCTTTTTAAGAGTGATACAATGTTGGAACTTAAAGATATATCAGAGGTTAGCCTTATTTGCTATACGTGAAAAAAAATGTGACTGGTGGAATAAGTCAATGATTTTAAAGGGGAGAGACAACAGTTCTAAATTTTATGTACCTTTAATAGAGTGTCAAAATATATATAGCAAACAGTGATAGAACTATAAGCAAAAAATAAATGCTCTTAATTACAGTTAGAGATTTCAACATTCCTCTCTCAGTAAGTAATAGAACAGTAGGCAGAAAATCGCTAACGCTGTAGAAGACTTGACCAACACCATCAGCCAACTCGACCTGACGTTTATACAACACTCCACCCAACAACCGCCGGTCACACACGCTCAAGTGCACATCAAACACTCTCCAAAACAGACTACATTCTGGGCGACAAAACAAATCTCAATAAGTTTACGACTATTGAAATTATACAAAGGATGTTGTCTAACCATGATGGAATGAAACTAGAAATCAATAACAGAAAGATATCTGGAAAGTTCTCAAATATTTAGAAACTAAATAACATACTTCTAAATAACCCATGGGTGGGTCCAAGCAGAACTCAAAAAGAAAATTAGAAAATATTTTAACTATATGAAAATAAAAGTGCTGTTTAATAAAACTTATGAGATTCAGATAAAGAGTACTCAGAGAGAAATTTATTACATTAAATTATATATTGTAAAAGAAGAAAAGTCTCATATAGATAATATAAGTTTCCACCTTAAGACACAAGAAAGTTACCCTGGCTGGTGTGGCTCAGTGGATTGAGTGCTGGCCTGTGAACCAGAGGGTCACTGGTTCAATTCCCAGTCTAAGGCACATGCCTGGGTTGCAGGCGGTGTCCCTGGTAGGGTGTGCATGAGAGGCAACCACACACTGCTGTTTCATTCCCTCACCTGTGTCTAAAAATAAATAAATAAAATCTTTAAAAACAACAAAAAAAGACACTAGAAAGTTGAGCAAATCAAGCCTAAATTAAGTAAAAAGAAAATATTAAAGAACAGAGATCAATGAAATAGAAATTATAAAAATAAGGAAATAAATCAAAACCAGGATTTTTGAAAAGATCAATAATATTAAAAACCTCTATCCAGATTAGGAAAAAAGAGAGAGGAGATACAAATTTTCAGTAACGGGATGAAAAGATATTACTAGAATTTCTACAGACATTAGAGGGATAATTAGGAAATACATATGAACTGCTCTGCCAATCAATGTGATAACTGAGATGAGATGGATACAAACAGCCTAAAAATGTGCCACCTGGTGACTCTACTTCCAGGAATCCATGCTGAGACAATAAATTTAAAATGTGGACAAAGCTTTATGCACCAGTATGTTTATCGAGTGATTATTTATAATAGAAAAAAAGTTAAGTCAACCTTAAATTTCCAACAATAGGAGATTAGTAAAATAAAACTATGGTTAACCATAATGATGATAATGATAACAGAAAATTTCCAAATATAATGTTACATCAAAAAAGAAAAAAACAAAATTGTCAACAAATGGTGGTCTCAATTTATAAAGATATTTATAGATGAGAACTAGAAAAAATTTACCCTTAAACTAGGCTAATGGGTTTATTTTTAATTTGTTGTGTTTAATTTGTTTAATTTACTTTCTTCTCAATTTTCTCTGTATTTTCCACATTTGCTAAAAATGAAATATCAACGCCATATTTCAATTGTCATATGCCAAGAAACTGGTTTTATAATTAAAACTATAAATTATTCTTTTGCTGTGAACAGAAAAGGTATAACCTGTGCTTGCATTCCAGTTGATTTTGCTTTGGAAATTTAAAACCATGCCTTTTGGGAAAAATGAGTAAGGTTTTACATCTTTGTGTGGTGTCTCCTTCCCCCAGCTGGTATGTTGTGAGGCTGTCTTTGCCCCATCTGTTTCCTGCAGCCCACACCTGCTTCTCTCACTGCCTTTGACTGTCCGGGTGTCAGTGGGCAAAACGTGAGTGTGTTTGTGTTCCCTTAAGTTTTCCTTTCTCTTATTGGCTCATAATTGTTAAAGCATCTTTTACCAGGAACCCCCTTTCTTATGCTTTTCTCTTTCATGCTTCATATAAAAACCACGATTACATAGAGACTGCGAGCATTGGTTGATAACGTAACTCTCCTTTCATTGGTGCATCTTCCAGCTCTGCCCAGGCCGTTGGTACTTCACATCGGAACTGAGATGGCCAGGCCCACTGCCCTGCCTCCAGTTGCCCAGGGCCAGCTCCTCTACAGTCGCTGGGACACAGTATATATCCCCTCCTTTCCGAAAGTCCTGTGTGAATGACTTCTGGTTTCTTATGAAATCCCCATCAATCACTTGGTTAAAAACTTCAGGGCGGAGGAGAACCAAGATGGCGGCATAGGTGGACACACTGCGCCTCCTCGCACAACCAGAACTGACAGAGAATCGAACAGCGGGGGGCACCGACACCAAGGAAATAGAAAATGGACATTCATCCAGACTGGTAGGAGGGGCGGAGACGGGCACTGGGGTGGAGAGGACTCTCGTGGCTGTGGCAGGACTGAGTCTGGCGGAGTGTGGGACAAATGGCGCAGGCAGTCCGAGCACTAGCAGGCCCTGCGGCCCCACATTTGCACAGATAAACCCAGAGGGCCAGACTCAGAGTGGCGGAGAACATAAACCCAGCGGGTAGCACCCTCTATCTGTGGGCACCACATTCGCCCACAGATAAACAGGACGAACGGCAGGGAGCGAAGCAGACCTCCCAACCCAGGGCTCCAGCTCGGTGAAATAAAGCCTCAAACCTCTGATTGAAAGCGCCCCTGGGGGTTGGGGCGGCAGCAGGAGAGACTCCCAGCCTCACAGGAGAGGTTGTTGGAGAGACCCACAGGGGCCTAGAGTGTGCACAGGCCCACCCACTCGAGAACCAGCACCAGAGGGGCCCAGTTTGATTGTGGGTATCAGAGTGAAAGATTGAAATCCGGATGAGAGTGAGGCGGCCGCCATTGCTCCCACTCGGCCCCTCCCCCACGTACAGCATCACAGCGCAGCGACCAGACCAGCGTTACCCCGCCCTGGTGAACACCTAAGGCTCTGCCCATTAAAGTAACAGACGCGCCAAGACAAAAAAAAAAAAAAATGGCCCAAATGACAGAACCCTTCAAAGCTCCAGAAAAAATACAACTAAGCGACGAAGAGATAGCCAACCTATCGGATGCACAGTTCAAAGCACTGGTTATCAATATGCTCACAGACTTGGTTGAATCTATTCGAAAAACAGATGAAAAAATGAAGCCTATGCTAAGAGAAACAAAGGAAAATGTACAGGGAACCAATAGTGATGAGAAGGAAACTGGGACTCAAATCAATGGTGTGGACCAGAAGGAAGAAACAAACATCCAACCAGAAAAGAATGAAGAAACAGGAACTTGGAAAAATGAGGAGAGGCGTAGGAACCTCCAGGACACCTTGAAACGTTCCAACATCCGAATTATAGGGGTGCCAGAAGGAGAAGAGGAAGAACAAAAAATTGAAAACTTATTTGAACAAATAATGAAGGAGAACTTCCCTAATCTGGCAAAGGAAATAGACTTCTGGGAAGTCCAGGAAGCTCAGAGAGTCCCAAAGAAGCTGGACCCAAGTAGGAACACACCAAGGCACATCATAATTACATTACCCAAGATTAAACGCAAGGACCTACATCCAATATTACTGTATCCAGCAAAGCTATCATTTAGAATGGAAGGGAAGATAAAGTGCTTCTCAGATAAGGTCAAGTTAAAGAAGCTCATCATCACCAAACCCTTATTATATGAAATGTTAAAGGGAGTTACCTAAGAAAAAGAAGATCAAAAATAGGAACAGTAAAAATGACAGCAAACTCACAGTTATTAATGACCACACATAAAACAAAAATGAGAGCAAACTAGGCAAACAACTAGAACATGAGGGTTGTCAATAAGGGAGTGGGAGGGGGAGGGGGGGAAGGTATAGAGAATAAGTAGCATAGATGATAGGTGGAAAATAGACAGGGGGAGGGTAAGAATAGTGTAGGAAATGTAGAAGCCAAAGAACTTATAAGTATGACCCATGGACATGAACTATGGGGGGGGGGGAATGTGGGAGGGAGGGGGGTGGGCAGGATGGAGTGGAGTGGGGGGGGGAATGGGACAACTGTAATAGCATAATCAATAAATATATTAAAAAAAAAAAAAAAAAAACTTCAGGGCGTTCTTCTTCAATAGACTTGAACTCCCTTTTCAGTACATAAAGAGTAGTGATCTTAAACCATATGAGTGCAGAGTCAATGGGCTTTTTACAAACGTATATAACCATGTCCTTTTTGGTCTTTCTTTTGCATTTGCATAATACAAAACAAACAAACAAGCAAAATATAACCAGAGACATTGAAATAAAGAACAAACTGACAGTACCCAGAGGGGAGGAGGGAAGGGGAGAATGGGAGAAAGAAGGGGAAGGGTCGTCCAGGAACATGCATAAAGGACCCATGGAGAAAGACAACGGGGGGGGGGGGGGGGGGGGTGGCATTGAGGGTGGGAGGTGGGGATGGGTCGGACAGGGGAAAGTGGTGGTGAGAAAATGGAGACCACTGTACTTGAACAATAATAAAAATAAATAAAGTCTTAGCTCACACACACAAAAAGAAATAAAATACAAACTTGGTACTTGGTATAGAGAACAGCAACTAAATCAGCAGCTTGTCCTGTTATGTGAGGCTCTGCTGGACACGGAGGCTTCTGTTTGGGCCCCTGACCCGCAGTTTCACCTGGAATCCTCGGCAGCCTTCTTGATCCGCCCTCTCCCTCGACCCCGCAGTCATCCTCCATTACAGTCTTTTAGCGGCTATTCCCATGTCAGCACTTGTGCCACTCCAGTCTGTTCTTACCGAGACCAGAGGAATCTTGGAGAAATATAAATCAAAGCACGCCATTCCTCTCTTCAAAACCCCTGACTTTCTGACTTATGTAAGAATAAATACCCCAAGTCCAAGCGTCACCCCGGGGTCGCACTGTAACCTCTTCCCCCGGGTTCAGTCTTCCTAAGCCATGGGGCCTGCCTTCCGTTTTCAAACCCGCCACCGTTTCTTACGCCATTTACCTTCCCAGACCCTTTCACGTGTGTCTGGATCATCATCCCCTGAGCCCTGTCTTCCGCTCCCCTTACTTCCAACTTTCCCACCTTCCGCCCGTAAGTTCTCACCTGGCTGATTTATTGATTTATACTCAGCATTCGAGTATTGTTTTAAATACCACCTCCCAGAGGGGTCTTCTGGACCACAAATTTAGTTTCCTTCTATTTCCTATTCTTCTTCTCATAGCACTTATAGTTTTTCATTTTATTCTTATTTATTTTACATGTTTAATGTCATTCTCTTCTGCAAGCTGGAAGATTTCATGACCATATACCTCAATGTTTTGTTTATTATTTGACCAGCACATAGTAGGTACCAATAAATTATTGTTGAATGAATGAATAAAAGAAAGAAAAAAATGAATTGTGTAAATTATTAAAAAACATTCAAGAGAAAAAAAGTTGCAACTTTAGTATCACAGAAAAGTATATTAAAACATCTAATTTTAATCATATTAGTAAAATTATTTGAAGTTATAATTCCAATTTTCAGCTAAGATTTAGGGAAAGGGACACATTCATGTAATCCACAAGGAAGGCACCTTTTCTGTGTTCATTTTTGTTTATGTATTAAATATTTATTGAATGAGTAAGAGAATTAATATAATCATGGGAAGCCATCTAGCTCAATGTATTTAAAACATCAAATTGGTTTTACTGACCCAGATTTCCACCTAAGAATTTGTCACAAGGAATAGTCCTAAATACTGAAAGGGTTATATATTTAAAGATATTTTTCACAGTGTTATTTATTGGAGTAAAACATTGGAAATCACCTAAATGCTCAGTAAAGCATGCTATGCTAGCAAAATATGGTAAGTATATCCACTAGATAGTATATGAGTAACCCAAATAGTAAAGATTAGGATAATACAATGGCTTCAGAAATGTTTATATTATGAATGTAAATAAATGAACACAGACTTTTATGACAATGCTTACAAATCCAACCCACAGGAAAAAAAGACTGGAAAGAAATGGGTCATGCTGTTAATGGCTATGGGTGATTTCCTTCTCTTTAAAAATAATTTTTTTTGTACATGCACAGGTTTTATTTTTTTACAAGGGTTATAATTATATTAAATTATGGTATAGCCTAACTTGTATATTGAGGTTTAATTTCACTCACAGTACATTTAGATGAATCTCAATTCTTACGTTTGTAATCAGTGAGCTGAAATGCTGCACTGTTTTGTTTTTTTTTTTAGGACGACCAAGCCTTTGCCGACAGCTCCCACGCTCATCATGGGTTAGATCACTCAGCCTCTTGGCAGGACCGCAGCCACTTCCTGTCTAGTCCACAGTTTTCACACTTTAGCTGTGAGTAATTAAGTCCCGTACCCGTTTTTAAATTGGATTTAAAAAGGAAATGCAACTAATGGGAAGATTGAAATGCAAGGTTAGCACATGATAGTAAGAATCACGTTGTGTGTTTGAAAGAGATTTCATTATGAATCACACAAATAATGCCCCCCAAGTACATTTACAATATTACTCAATTTAGTACAGATACATATGAGATACCTTTTTTGTAGACCTTACCCTTATCAGAAAAACTTAAAATAAATCCCCCAAGGTCATAATC
Source organism: Desmodus rotundus (assembly GCF_022682495.2). Taxonomy (NCBI): domain Eukaryota; kingdom Metazoa; phylum Chordata; class Mammalia; order Chiroptera; family Phyllostomidae; genus Desmodus; species Desmodus rotundus. Next base: position 120,742,966 of record NC_071393.1, on the reverse strand, counting down.
TTAAGTAACATTTTTGTGTGGAGGTCACTGGTAAGTGTGGATGAGTGGGCAAGGGAAGTTAGAGGGTATCGTAATAAAACCCAGATCATCAAAAAGTGGAAAACCTTTGTGCAGAACTATTCAGAAATGCATAATCTCTTGCAGTGAACAGGATGGTAGTATGATTACAGGCCACATTTCATGCTGTGAATACAGGAAACAGCGGGGTGTTGTTGGGTGTTGATAAAATGCCATCCGCACCAACAAGAAGTGAGTGGTCTGTTGACCCAGGATACCACCCACTCCCGCCCCTCCCTGCTCTACTTATTCTTCAAGTTTCAGCTTCTATTTCATGCCCTTAGAGAAGCCGTGGAATGTAAAGTTTTAAGCATGGTTTCTGTTATGAGTGTCCATAGTACATTAACATTTTTCTTTAAAACCCTTCTGAGAATAATTATGGAGTTGTTTGTTGTTTGAGTGCCTTATTATTATTATTTTCTTTTTATTGATTCCTCTGCTCACCAAAGAGTTGCATCCATGACGATAGGTGCGATGTATGTTCTGCTCCCCGCTGCTTCTCCGCCCCCCTGCGTAGTATCGGGAACATGGTGAACGGCTCAGTTAGCATCAGACGAATGAGCGTACGTGTTGGTGCTTTGTGTTTTTAGATCACTTCTATCCAAACCAGTGGGACTCAAACGTTATTTAATGGATTATGTAAATAATCACACAGCTCTTTGATTTACCATGAGCATAGAGTTTGTACATTACATCTGACAATGCTCTTATTTAAAAACAAAATCTAGGTTGCTATAAAATAAAATACCAAAATAAACCAGAAGGAAGTAGGTCAAATCCAAAAGTGATCTCTCATTTTTTGCTGATTTATATTTATGGATTCATTGAATAAATATTTATCAGTTTCTAATAATGTTTGATTTTCATTACATCATGATTATTTTATTCCAAAAGCTAAGCATTTTCTTTTTCCTTTCTTAACCATTTTTAGCAAGTGATTTTTATATATCTGCACAAACCCTCTGCTCTTCTAATCAGGCAGCCACCCTTTATTGCGGATCGTATCTCAGGCTGGTTTTGGTACCTCAGGATCTAATATACACAGGCCTTCTTTTATTTTTCCCATTAGGAAATGGAAACATTTTCTCAGGTCTGCGTGATAGACGCAAACGTGGAGGAGGGGGTGGGGGTGAAGCACTGTCAGACGTACTGTCCCAGCCAGTAGGGCATTCGAGCACCCGGAAGTCAACAGCACTGCGACAGGAGCACACCAGTCATTGCTCCACTTCTGTTTAATGTTGCCGTTGTGACTCCCGTAAGGCTCCGCAGAAAGGCACCTGGAAGAAAGTGGGTAGGAGGCATTAGGGGGAAAACACCAAGACTTGTAGAATTTTATTTACTACTATGACAGGCAGTGAGAGAAACTGTATTCAGCTTTCCACTCAGTAGCATTTCATGAGCAGCCGTGGTCATTTCTCAAAGACATATTCCTCACAGGCAGCCATTCGTTCCTCTAGAATACAGTTGAATAAGAATAGGAAAAAAAAATCACTGAAAATGTCACTAGGATTAAAAATAGGTGTTGCCTATATTGTAAAAAAATAGCTTCAAAAGTAAATCTCCTTCTTAGTTTATTGATACAGCATTTCATTAATTCATAGCCTTGTTTTAATCTTCTTGACAAGTTTTTAATGATTTTTCTCACATACTTACCTAAATGTTTTCCAGGATACTTCTAAAATTTAATAATAGACACCTTATTATTAACATTTTATGTTACTGAATTAAACTTATTTGTAGAAATCACATTTATTCTTATTTGCTTTTCTGATATAACTTGAATTTTCTATATATTTTTCATAATGTGGTGTTTTAAAGTGGATTAGGATCACCCTGAATACATCTTCATTTTTGTATCACAAACAATGTCAGCTTATTTATAGAAATTGTTCTGTAATTTTTCTTAAACCTCCTTTTAAACTTCTGAAATTACAAAGGAGACATGTCAACCCCAACAAAGAGAAAAACAGCGCCTTCAGTAAATCATGATAAAGAGAATTGAAGTTGTCTTTAAAAGTATCATTAATGCCCTCATAGAATAAGAGCAGGATGCTAAGAAAAAGGAACACAAGATAAGAAGTCTCATAATTTAAAATATGTGACACTAGAAAGGTGAAAACCAAAGTTGAGAAAATCACAAAGAAAGTAGACGAACGAAATAAAGAATGGGCAATAGGAGAGAGAAGATAAGATATTGAGTTGGCCAAAAAGTCTGTTACTTTTTTTTCCATAAAAGACACATTTTTCATTTTCACAATAACTCTATTGATTTGAATATTTTGGGTATGTTGGCTATCTTCCGTGTGGTATAACATTGATTGTTTTCAATTAATGACTCGATTTTATCACTATCAACTTCATCTGGTCTACCTACTGGACCATGGACATTGCCCATCGAGAAATCACCAGCATGAAACTTCACAAACCACTTTGGACACATTTGATCAATCACAGCACATTCTCCATACACTTTACAAATCTTTGCATTTCGGTTGCATTTTTAGCCTTCTTGAAATAATAAAGCATAATATGCCAAAAATGTTGCATATTTTCTTCCATCTTCAATATTAAAATGGCTACACAAAAATTCACCAATTTTGATAAGTTTCTTTTAAATACACATTGATATGACATCTGTCACAATACAATCTAACAAAATTGTTTCAAATGAAGTTAAAGACAACTAAGCACTAATAGAGCCATCACAGAGGAAAAAAAAACAAATGAACTTTTTGGCCAACCCAATATTTAGAAAATCCATTCAATATACCTGATTAATGAGAGTCTTAGGATAAGAGAACAGAGAGCAGACAAGGGCCAGAAGGGGGCTGGTTCAAAAGGCCCAGCCAACAAGACCTGTTGCACTGCTGTCTTCCAGAGACTTCCCTTCACCCTCCTCCTGTGTTGATGCCCATGGACCCCAGACCCCGTGCCTTTCTCTGCTCATTTCAACAAAAGGGTCCCTGGCTGGTGTGGCTCAGTGGATTGAGTGCTGTCCTGTGAACCAAACGGTCACTGGTTCGATTCCCAGTCAGGGCACATGCCTGGGATTCAGACCAGGTCCCTGGTGGGGGGGCACACTAGAGGCAACCATATATTGATGTTTCTCTTCCTCTCTTTCTCCCTCCTTTCCCCTCTCTCTAAAAGTAAATAATTAAAATCTTTAAAAAAAAAGGGAGGTGAATATTTTGTCTTTTTATTTCTGAAAATGTATTTCTTTCCCTGTACTTAGTGAAAACTTTGAGTGGTTATAAAATTTTAGGTGGGAAGTGACTTCTGAAGTGATTGCACTATTATTTTTCAAAATCCAACGTTGCTGTTGAAAACTTTTTGTCTTTATTGTTTGACTTCTAGTCCTTTGAAGTAATCTGCTACATCACCACGAACTACTTACTCAGCCCAGAGAACTTCTGGGATCTTTTTGACCCCACTGAGTTTGTAATGATATGCCTCCCTGTGGGTCTTGTCTTATTTACTTTACAAGCTACTTACTGGGTGGGCCCTTTTAATCTGGGCACTCATCTTCTTCTGTTCTATAATATTGAAGGAAGAAAGGAAAGATTCCATCAGGGAAATCTTTGAGAAATAAACACAGAGAAGAGTTGATAGATTATTTGCTTCAGTTGAGGGCTTCAGAAACAAACTACTAATAGAAATACAGCAGACCTAATCGAGCTGTTAGAAACAATTAAGGGTGGTCATAGAGAAACAGCAAATAAAAAACAAAAATAAAACATGAGTCAATTAATAATTCCAGGGAAGAAATTGAGCAAGAAAGGAAACATTTTCATAGTATACCTATTAAGTTTGCGTGAGCCGTGTTTACATAGTTGTAGTAATATAAACACTCACTATTGACATAACTTGAAGTTCAGAGGTAACTATATAGGGAGAAGGGGGTGAGGAGAAGTAGGTGGGTGTGGAGAGGTCTAAAAATGATAAATCAGAAAATAGCAATATAAGCTTCTTTTATTTACAAAAATCAAAGTAAATACAGAAAAATAAATCAAAAAGAGTTGATTGTGGTTGACTCTAGGGAGCAGGATTGTGGGATTGGGAGGAGGGGTGGGGCAAGAGACTGTAGTCTTTCCACAATATGTAGCCCTTTGGTGCTATCTGATATATTTATGAAGTATACCTAGGCTAAGAAAGGCATCTGATTAAAATAAAATGCTATTAAGAAAATCCCAGCTTTTATGTCTGACTAGCAAGTGTTTGATTTTCTTGTTACCTTCCAAACATGAAAGCCAGGGGTTGGAGTTTGGAGACGTGAGGAGCGGACCACTGTAGGGGCTGAGGCGGCACGATGAGTTCATGAGCCTGCAGGACGGGCTCCTTTTCACTCGAGTTGGGATCTCTACTGGATGAGACCCTTTTGTCTATGCTGCAGACGCTGAGGCATTCATTCTGCTGCCTTCGGCGCCCTGTCAAACTGTAGAATCACTAACACGTACAATCACTGACCATGGAAAAAACAAAGGAAATGGGAAAATACTGCATAATTTGTGGTCTCTGAAATGATCCAGCATTAATGAAAGTTTGTTTTAAGTAGTAATTTATGTCAGCTTTGTGTAGTTCAGGTCAATTCAAGAAAAGGTGGATTCCTTCTGCCAGGAGGAAGGGGAGAAATGTATAAATTGTAAGTTTATATTACCATTGGAAATGGGAACACAGAAATCCATTATTTCGAGCCGTGATTACTACCAAATTTATCCTGGCTGGCTAGAAGTCGTGGCCGTGACTCAGGACACTCTTTTAGAAGACTTGGATTCCATTACCTTCAGCCTGTAGACAGTGGGGGCTTAGTAAGAGAGACTCATAACGCCAGCTTTTAAACTGTCATTTTTACTTTTTATAAGTAGTGACTGACCGCTAGTCTCCCATGTATAGCTCCTTTTAGTCTAAAGGAACACACTTCAGGACAGGCCTGCAGACCAGACTTGAGTGAGGTCTGTAGTGATGTGACGACTTCTCCAGTTCTCGAGTCCTTGGAGATTAAGATGCTTGATGGTTGTGGAGTTGGTATCTCTAAACTGAGTTGTAAAAAGACATGCTGCCTGCAAATCTTCTGTGATTCTAAAACTGTTGTAAATAATGTTTATTATAGTAAATAAATGATCCCAAAAAGACAGGACTGATTTTTCTTAGGGAAAAATGTTATCTGAGGATGATTATAGGCATTGGAAGTGAATCATGCCTGTTGGTTTAACTTGATAGTCTCAGAAAAGCAAGTCAATGAACGTTGCTAAAAAAAAAAGAACTCTATTTCACTTCCTCACCTCAGTTTTCGTTGCTATAAAAGGAAAAGAAAAGTTAAATATTCTCAGTTCATATGATGAGGTGCCTGTTGTGGGAGTTTAAGTCCCTCGGATGAAAGACAATTTCTCCACAAGAACAGCACACTCTTTCCACTTCCGCGTTGTCCTTCAGGACCCACCCAGCTGACTCTGAGTAGACACTTCACATGGAGTCTGTCCTCGAACTTGTAGAATAAAATGACAAGGATTTATGGCAGGAAAAATGTTGCAGTACTGATAAGAAAAAAATGTTTGGTTTTGTTTGGGGGGGATGATTTTTTTATTTCATGACAGCACGGCCTTTCTGTCTCTCCATTTCATAGGTTCATTTTACATGATAGGGATTTTTTTGTGTGACTATATTTCCCTGACCAGTTAGGTGCCAGAGATTTTTAAATAATTGAGTTCTGATTATTGCAATTTGACAAGGTACTTTCTCGAAAGCAACTGGAAATTTCCCAAAGAGCTATCTCATAAAAATCCCATAATATATTCATTTGTTCAAGCAACATTTACTAAGAGGCTAAGTACGAGGCTCTCTGTTTGGCTCGGAGGTTACAGCAGTGAACAGGACAGGCAGGATCACCTCATCTCATGAAGGAAATAGGTAGTAAACAAGCAAACAATTTAACATGGTGATTGGTGGAATCAAAGAAAATGGTAGAAGATACCTGGAACAGGACCGCTACTTTGAATTAGTGACCAGGAGATGTCTTTCTGAGGAGGTTCCCACTGAGTTGAGTGAGACCTGAAAGGCAAGAAGCAGCAGCTGAGTTAAAACTGAGCTGGAAGAGGGAGCAGTACAAGTGCAAAGGACCCAGAGAAGAAAGGGACATGATCTAGAGAGAGGGGACACTGAGCAAGCAAGCAAGTGAGCGAGTGAGAGAGACAGAGAGAAGAGGAGATAGAGAGGAGGTCCCAGTGGAGCTAAAGTCAGATGCTTGGATTTTACTCTAAGTTTGCTGGGAGGCCATTGGGGCAAGGTGGAGGTGGGGTGTAGATAAGCAGGAGAATGACCTAATCTGATTTAGCTCAGACTGTGGTGTGGAGAAAGGGGCAAGACAAAACAGGGAAAGAGAAAACGGTGGCTTGGGCTGGGGTGATGGTGATAGAGATGGTGTAAAGCAGAAGAACTCAGGAGAATTTGGAGGTATAACCATTGGAACTTACTCCTAAATTGGATGGGTGGAACAGGCAGGACAAGGGAAGGAAGGAAGCAAGATCTGAGAAACTAGGTGATTGAGTATGTCATTTTCTGAGATGGAGAAGAGTACGGGATGGGCAGGCATCAGAGATGAGAAATCAGGCAGGAAGATTTCACATAGCTGGAACTCACAAGAAATGTTAGGAGGTGGTAGAAAACAAGTAAATGAAGATTCCAAATCTAGTCTCAATTTCCTTTCCTATAACAAAGTATATTCTGTAAAAAGGAGTTGCTTAAGATTTCTCCTTCCAAAATTCTGTGTGCTTTATATCATTATATACTGACCACACACATCTTCCCACTCTCAGATCCTTCAAATCCACCTCCCCTAAATTAAATCACATGAATGTTTTTGAAAATATAGTAAACTGATTAAATTTATTCCTACATTGAAGGTCTGTTAGGCCACGTAAATTTATAGGAAACAAGATGGAATCAATGATTTGGTATAACAATGATAGTTATTCGGTCCAGGGATTACATTCAACTGGGTTTATTTCTCTCTCTCTCTCTCTCTTTTTATGTCATCAGCATTTACCACAAGGATATCTGCTCCCGATTCACCTTCAATCAAGGAAGATGCCACAAGATTACCAATGGATGGAGCAAGTCTACTATCCAAAAAGGAGGAATACGAAAGCAAAAAAAGCAAAATGTAATTAATTGCTTTACATGAGTGTTTTACAAATAATAGCATATCCACCGTTGCTGCAACCTGGCCCACATTATCGGCAGACATATCTGAAGTTGATGCTCTTCAGCATTGCCAAACACCAACTAAGATAACAATACAGTTGGTCCTTGTGAAAGATATAATTAAACCAATCCAAATAATATCAGCTTGTGAATGACTTACAACGAACTTATTGGCAACTTACACCAGCAGAGAAAGTAATATTTTTCACTTTGCATTTTCTTTTTCAGGTGTGGTCAGTCATATCTTTCCAACCAAAATTCAGATTTATAATTGAAGTCTTTCAAAAATGACTGGCTAAAAAGGAGGGAAATGAATTCTCCTTCAGGCAGAATTTGCCAACACTTTAGATTCAGGGAGTATTTATATACAATTGATTTTTTTAACGTGCTTTCTTCCTAGTAAATTATCATGTGTTATAACATGCCATGGAAATATGCAAATATAATATTAGCTCACTTTATAAATGCTCAGGATCGTTAAATTCATCATCTCAGCAGTCTATTACTACATGCCGTATCTCAACATTATTTCCAGTCACCCATATTAAATAGCAATAAAGAATTTAATTTACAATGCTATCTGAATTGTAGAGCACTGTAGAGAATTCATTGCACAATTTATTTATTTGTCTTTCTGTGGCCAAATATCCCACTGTGATCACTTCAGTTATGTCTTGGACCGTCTTTGGTTGACTCTGATCAAAATCATAGTACCGAACCCCTGTGTCCATGAGATTGCTCCACAAAAGTCCTCATACGACGTGGTACTGTCTTTCTCCTTTCAGCGTCTCAGCTCTTTCAACATCAAGGTGTCTTTAAGAGCTTATCTTCATTGCACGCTGATGTACCAGAGGAGAAGGATTTCTATTCAATGCTAAACAATGGCAAACATCCAGGAACTAAATCCCCATTGGGTCATGGTGGAAAAATTCTGCACAGAGGCAAGGACAATAAAACAATACCTTCCTAATGCGCATCACATTTTGTGTGTGTTAGATTTCTCATCTGTCATAGAGAGGCTTCCCTTGCCACTCAAGATGTGTCTTCCTAACTTAGAATATTTCAATGGGCAGAAGACGTGACACTCTCATTCCATGAACATAAATGCTACAGTTACCACAGAAGATGAAGCTTTTATATCCCCAAATCACATAATGCAAACTACATAACCTCCGAGAGTACAGGCACGCATGTTATCATTTATTCACTCCCTAAACCTTTTACTGAGTTCTTACTAGAGGCCAGTCATTGTGCTAGGAAGGCAAACAAAAAAACATAAAAGGAGGTGTTCATGTCTCAAGTTTAGTTTGGGTGAGGAATTACATGAAAAGGGCTGATGTGCCCAGGCTAGCTGGCAAAATTCTGGATTAGAGAACATTGAAGAGGTTTGGTTTGGTTTTGTCTAATCTCAGGACTTCAGGTCGTTAATGTGCTGATGAGCACTCTGGGGTTTTAGCGAGGACGGTCTTTTTTTGAAGGAGCAGCTCGCACGCCTGGTGCAGCACACCACCTCTGTCACTCTCTGGTGATCTCTGGGCCACTAAGAAATTGTGGCAGTATTGTCATTGCTGTTGTGACCAATATCACAATATGTTGTCTCCTTGGATCTGGGGAGAAAATGAACAGGTTTTATTCAAACCCTACAGATAACAGTTGAAAAGCTTTACCTTAATGTACAAGTAGGAACTTTATGCAGTACATTCTGTTTCATAGGAACTGATTTAAACCATTATTAGCACATCTGTGGTCATTTAAAAAATTATGTCAGGACAGTTAGACCTGAAAGTTTAAGGTAACTCAGATTATTTACTTGGCAAACCCTTGAAAACATATTAGCTGATGGTTTTATAACAGAATGGAGAGAGATCTTATGAAAGACCTTTTTAAATCTGAAAAATAAAATAAAGCCACTATGTCACATTATTAAAGGCCTTATGCTACTTACTGTTGGATGAATGGAGGTGTCTGACTTTAAATATGAAACACACAAGAACTTCAAAGGCAAAGTCAACTTTTTGTGAGCAATGTGTTGTGAAAATTCTTTGGCCCTCTGTTTATATGAAATTAAATTCAAGGACCTGTCTTCTCAGAAGATTTTTCCTATCTCTTGCAGTCCCATAAGCTGGAGTGAGAAATCAAAAGGAATGCTAGGAAAACACTAATAGACTGACTTGTACATTTCAAAGCCAGCAACTGTTCCTCCCTTACTCACCCCTTTGGCAGCAGAGCCTGTGATATCAGCCCCATCTGAGTTGTGGCTGGTCAGCCATATTGCTTGTAGCCCTGGGACATTGGATGGGATAATAAGCCTTAGTCTTTCAATGAGCCTGGTCCAAGACTTAATTTGGAGATTGACTTTTTTGGTTTAATAATTTTGAATCTTCTGGCCATCTTTCTCGCTAAACTTACTAAGCTTCCGCTGGAGTTACTGAAGGCCACAGAGAGGAGAAACAGCTGGGAGAAATCTGGCTTGATGTTTTTCCCATTGGCTAAGGTCATCATTACTTCCTAGTTTAGTAGTGTCTGATTTGAAGGTGGGGAACAACTTATATAACATCTTATGCAGCCAGTTTCCCAGAACCAACAGACTTGTCTTCTTAGCATTATACAATAGTTACACATTTTTACTAATAAAGAGATAAAATCTGTAGCTTAACTAAATAGTGTAAGGCATTTGGATTTAAAGGTTACATGGATAAAAAAAAATGCCTACCTACTTAGCTAAGAAAACAATTAACCCTATTTTTCTTCATTTTTCTCCTTTCAACTACAGTAAATCCATTTTCCATTTTGAGGCTTGGGTCACTAATATGTAAAGTGCATTTAGAGTTACAGTAATTGTTACATTTTTTTCTGATCTATACTGAACCTTATAGTGAAATAACAAATGCTGTTTTAAGTGGGACCAAATTCTTACATATAGTTATATGGTAAATTGATTAGCAAAACCCTTTGGTGGGAACAGGCAAATATCTCAAATTGTTTTAGTCAGGATTTGTACTAACCCCAACTACACGCGATATGGTAGCCCAGAACGGGAGTGATCATTGGGTGATTCCTTTTCCAAGATTACTCCACTGCTCCTCAAACAAACTGTCCCAGTATTTTCTGTCCATTCAAAACAAAACAGAAAATTTGTGATTTTAATGGCCTTAAAATGAGGAAGTTGTTGTCATGAAAGCATCTGGTTTTCTTGGATCAAAACTAAACCATGAACCTTAAGCTGGAAAGTAAATTTGGGAAAGTTTGTATATAAAGACATTTCATGCACTAAAGTTCAATATAAAAATAGTTACGTCTTTCAACTTTTAAGTTCTCGAATATTTAGCAATAAAAACATATCAACTTATCCCTTTTTGAGAAAAGAAATTTAAACCATGAAAGATTCCATTTAGTTTCACTTCCGTAGAAAACACGACACATCTAATTTAAGGCTAGGAAAAATGCTTACGTCTAGAAGCAGAACTGTAGATTCCAAGCCCCCAAACAAATTTCACAGAAGTCTCCCGTGATTTTGATTAGTAGCAAAGTAAACCAGTCTGCTCTGCTTTGGTGAAACCAGCCGACCTTCAAGTTCTAACCTCATCTGCCCTCATCTTAGTCTCTCCTGCTCAGTCCAGGCCTACGCTCACATCCTACCCAAACCAAAACCCAACCCGGCTCACTCAGTGTTCTACCAAGTCAACCCCTACTGTTGACCTCCACAGTCTAGTGGTTCTAAAACCCACAACCAAAGGGCAGACTGGGGCATCTGCATATCTGTCAGAACCAGCCAATTAGAAAAGGATTTAAATGTCACATGTCTTTTGCTACTCTCACGTTGAAACTCTAAGAATACCTTTGTAGCTGGGTATCTTTTCTTTGTAACACAGTTTGACTCTGAGGTGGTACGAAGTCACGTGACAACCATGGGTGTTGAACTTGCTGCCTTGCTCTCTGCAGGAATGTACTGAGTTTCTAAACACAGTATGTTCGTTCCCTCTCAGGAGGATAGTTAAAGCCATATATAATCCAATGAACTCTTCCTTTCAAAAGGTAGAATCTTATGCTGTTGAGCCTATAAGTGAGAACATGGGGAAAAATGCCACTACAGCCAACATAAAGCCGTGGCACACTGACCATAATAGAAAGGTAATTCTAACAATAACGTGCTATGTTTTCAAAAGTCGAAGTTGCACTATTTGCTATTCCCTGGTTTTCTTGAACTGGCAAACGCAGGACTTTCTTGCCCACACTGTCTTCTATCATCTCTCAATAGATTCCCACAACTTGACACCCACTCATTTTGTATTCTTTAGAAAAGCATTTTGACTGAATATTTAAGTCAAAACAAAAGTCACAATGGAGCCTTAGATATTGGCACTGTGTGGCATCTTAGCTGTACACTTCACTGGAAATAAAAGATCATAAAACTGGCTTGAAGCAATATTTTTTAGAACAAAATTAGTGCATGTTAAATTACCAACAGTTCAGATGTTATAATTTAAAAGTCAGAAAATATCTTATTCTTAGGGAAAGGAGGGTAATATTATGTTCTTATTAGTCACTAATTGACAGTCTTCTTTAAATTCTTTTTTAGTATTTTCTTAAAATCATAGTTTTTTTCTTTTTTAAAGAACAAGTCTTGTTTTTATAGTATCAAGTTTTCCATCCAATTACAGTTTCCTTTTGTTTTTTTCCTTAGAAATTTTTCAGTTTAGAGTCAGGTGTATGTTTGAGTCACTGAAGCCACCAAGAGTTCAAATGGCTTTTAAAGGCCCCAAACACTTGGCCAACAATGCGAAAACTTGCACTTCAACATAGTGCATCTCTTTGTTTTTGAAATACTGTAATTTAATTATGAATATTTCCCCCAAATGTCTCTCTTCTATTTCTTTCTCTGGGATCCACAGTCATTTGTGCAAGGGTCTTTGGAAGTGACTTCGTATCCTTTGTTTGGGCCAACCTGTGGACTAGAGTCATGCTTGCTTGTCCTATGCGTGCATTTTAAGCCATCAGAGTACAGGCAACCCTAGAGAGTTAGTGAGATTAATACATGAAACACAAATTTTTTCTCATGGTGCGGGCTGGTCTGTTACCCAGGTGTGAAAGGCTACTCTTGGTAAAACAAGACTGTTTCTCTTCATCCCTGTGTCCTGGCTCTCAGCTAATTTTTAGAGCAGTGTTTATATGTACTTCATAAATCAGGAGAACCTATTTAATCACCTTGTCTACCTTATTCTGAAAATGTGTGTTGTGTTGCACATACTATTTAAAATCTAAATGTCTAAGATACCCCTTTAGCAAGCTTTTTTTTTTCTTTTTGGTTCTTGAAGCTAGCTATTCTCCAATCATTCTGCATAACTCATATTCAGGGTTATCCCTAGGATAGTGGGAATGCTAATTTAGATTTTGTTTGTCCATTGTTGCTGAGCTCTTAGCCAGATAAGGACATGAAGGATGGCAGGAGTTCTGTAAAATGATACGAACCCAGAGGAAGCCAGGTTGCCTTCAACAACACACATTTTAAACAGCACTCTTGAAAGAGAAACCTGCAGTAGCACTCCATCCTGTGTCTGATGCAGGGTCCTGGAAGGCGGCATTGTGAGAAGTCCTGCTGAACTTGGTGTGCACTGCAAAGTCCTTCTCTGATGAAAGTGGCACTGAACCTTCTTGTTTTTTATGGACTTCCGGCTGGCATTATGGGCGTGGATGCAAAGCGGCCTCCCTTCAGAGAGTTTTCAGTCTGAGTGTCATTGTGGATTTTCATCTCATTTGTGCGATCACTAAGCCCACTGCAGTGCAGATACAGGCTTGATTTATGGCTTAGCATTTGGAAAACTTCCCATCAAACAGAACCTTAGGCTGTCCATTACCAGAAGTCAAATAGCCATCTAACATGGTGGCCTTGGGGAGGTTGGGCTGTAAAAAAAGTTGGAAGAACCCTAGGAATTTTTGCCCTTTTCTTTTTTCTGAGCTGAGCAAAATAGATGCATCAGTTCTAACGAGGTACTTCCTGCCCCCAGTCACTGGCAGAGCTGCCTCCTCCCGACAGCTGCAAGCTTGAGAGACCTCATGCTGCTGGCCAAGGTTCGCTCTGTGCTTTGAGTAAGACCACAGCCAATAAAGCCAATGTGTACCGTGGAAAGAGTTTCCCGTTTTTTCCATCGGAGAAGTCTTTTGTGAGGTTAGTTTGAGTGTTCCAAATTAACAGTAGTGGTCAGTGCTCAATTTTTAATTTTAACTGCATGTAAACCTACTCACTAGATTTCATTGAGAATCAATCAGAGTGTTCTGTGAGGAAGCTACATATCCTTCTGTGTGGTATTCTTTAAAGCACTGGTTCTCAAAAGTGTAGCCCCCAAACCACCACACCAGCAACAGCAGCAGCAGCAGCAGCACCTGGAAGCTGGTTAACTTTGAGATTCTCTGGCCATCTCAGGGCCTGGTGATTCAGAAACCCTGGGGCTGGGGCCAGTTAGTATGTGTTGTAACAAGTCCTCCCATGACTCTGAGGAATGCTCAAGTTCAAGTTGCCTTCATTTGATTATAACATTCTCTGAGTTTTAGTGCATCAGGAAAGAAAAGAACATGGTTTCTTTTCCAAGTGATGTGCAAGGGCGCCCTTTTAAAATTTGGTTTTTATTATCATGTATTCTCCTAGGTGTCCAAGCTATGAGCCCAGTCCAAGGATGACTCAGGTATGGAACTTAAAGCAGCTTCCAAAGGTAGTTAATTTACTACCAGAGGTCACTTCCCCACCTGCTCTGCCTAGGTGACTTCCATTAACCAGAACTCTCCACCTGGATTACCATTGAGGCATTCAACTAAATCACGACCTATAGGTGTAGTTCTTCTCTCTGGTTTCAAGAGTAGAACCAATATTTGATTATCAAAAGGATGTGAACTTCTGTGGGGCTGGGTTCCTAGCCTCTTTTTCCTCTCTTCCCAGTATTTGAGGACAACCTGATTTAGGGCCTTAGTTATGTGTTACCATTTCACATACGGTTTTTTTTTTTTCCTTTCTGTACCAACCATTCACAGTCATCCATCAGAGTAACATTTCCAGACTGACATTGTCATGTAAAGATTTTGATTTGATGAACGCTGAACATTCACATCTCAACCAGCTTTTCCTCATTTTTTACAACGGAGATCAGGGATTTATTGTATCATTCCATCTCTTTGTTCTTGAAAGACTCATAATAATTTTTCTTGTCCTTTTATCTTACATTTTATACCCCCCAATTTTACATAATTAATAATTTGAAATGTTTGTGTCAAATCACACTGCTTCTTTTTACCCTTATTTGCTTAGGGATGGACTAAATAAGAAATCTACACAGAATTCTCCTAAAGTATCTTTACCTAAATCTTTTCAATAACTCTCAACTTCTGAATACTTTATTTAAATATAAAAAAATACATAAATGTTACACTATGTTGTATATTAAAGAAAATGTGTTTTTCTGGAAGAATGCTTATTTATTAAGCAACTACAATGTGACAGATCCCGTTCAAAGTGTTTGCCAAGGACAGCGCCTCCGCCTGGTCAGTCCCAGAGATACAAGGGTAGGTCTTACATGAACAGCAATGCCCAGAGACTCTAGCCAACGCATAACCCCTCAAACTGTGTTTAAAATGTCTTCAAGTATTTTATGGTTTGGAATTTGTACCAAATGGTTATATAGATAATTTATAAAATTTAAAACAGGCTACATGATTATGGAAATGTGTTTTATTACACATGCTGCTACCTGCTTTGGAAAAATTGCCTATCTCTGAGCAGGGACTCTGCCAACAACATACTTACCATCCATAAGTCACTGAGCAGCTGTGGCCATCCACCCAAGAAAGCATTACTGCTATTAATTAAGTGGTCGATCCATTTATTTATTCATCAATAAATTAATGTAAGCCTAGTATGTCTTGCTTAATTGTCTAAAAAAGTCTGTAGATATTACCAGACTCAACCTTGTAGTTTTTAAGAACTGAAATATATTTCCTTCATTTGGTGCACTGATAAAGTTGATGAGGTGGACATATATATGTTTAAATATGTGTATACTTTATAATTCCTAGTTACAAACTATAACAATTATATACCATTTGAAATTGATAACAACTAGAATTGCATATCTAAACTTCCATTATCCATCAACATCTTGCTACTTACTGCTCTTTTTAGAAGAAAGAATGAAACTGAGCTTTTAAAAAGCAGATAAAAAGTTATGTACATATTTACATAATATCATAAATAATACAGGAAGATAGCCACGGCTCTTACATAATCTTGATCTTTTTTGAGTATCAACACTAAAGGTGAAGGGCCAGTTTGGATACAGTCATACAACCCAAAACTGATGCTTCTTGTCTTAACATTTTTCTTTGGGGCAACCTCTACTTCCCAGAAACATGAATCTTTTGTGTACATGTGAAAATGTATCATTTGCTGGGCACTACGTGCAGATTAGATACAAATTCTCAGAACCGTGACCGAGGATGGGCTGAGCCTCTCAGACAGATCTCATGTGAGAACAATCCAGTTCTGGAGCCACCGAGATGCAGATGTCCAACTGAACAGCTGCCATCCTCTGCAGTAACCTCGAGATCCCTGCTTTGGAGTTGCGACCATGTGTTATGCATTTCTTATCCTGACGCCCATGATTGAGGTCAGATGTTTTGCCCTTTGGGACTCTTTATATTTCTCAGTGGGATGTGTAGTCAGTCGCAGATACTGGTACCAGAGAGCAGCTGAGAAAAACTTTCCCATGCAGTGTTCGCGCACGTAGATGTTCAGGCTAAATTTTCATTACCCTTAAATACTTACTATTTATTGCTTTTTTCAGAGAGTGATAACAAGTGAACAGGAAACAAAATAGGCATCGACAAGAGAATAAGTTAGCATTTCCTGGGGTCTGTAAACCAGGTGTTTGAAATATGAGGAAAGCATGAATGGGAAAGGAATCCTCTTCTGTCCTGCATGTGCAGACGGCACATTTGAAACCTACCAGTGGTCAGTCCTTTTGTGGTAACTTATGCTCATCAAAGTGGCAAGCACCAGAGAGAGGGAGACCCGTGCTTATTTTGGTACTGATTTCAACTTGATACAAATGTTTATACAACTTTATACAAATGTTTGATTAATTTTACAAAAGCAACACTGTCTTTTACCAACAGATTAATTATTTACCTTCTGCTGGTAGCATCATGGGAGGTAATTTCCAAGTTACCCGTACCTCGTGTGAAGAGTGATTTAGTAATGTTTGGAATCCAGGAAGGGTTTGGGAAGGTCAGTCAGACCAAAATAAATCACCACCACTGCCGTATTGGATTTGCAGTGCATTTTCCTAATTATTAGTCAAAGTTCCAAAATAAAGAAAAGTGTGTGTAACAGGAACCAAGATTTAGTTTTTTAAATTATTTTCATATCATCTTAGATTGAATGCCTTAATTCTTTCAATCAGTATTAGATCCAGAATCAGAAACTTTGAAAGCTATGCAGAAAATTGCTGAATGCAACTCCAGTGGTATCCAGAAAGCATCTTTATTTGATGCATTATGTGTAGTGTCTCTAAATATAATTACCATATTTCCAATCACAAGATACCTTATTAGACAGTAAGCTGTTGGAAGAAAAGCACTGCATTTTGCCTAGCACAGTGGCTGGAATCTTTTAAGTGTTCAAAATGCATTTGCTAACTGAGCTAACCACACCTACACTCAACCATTTTTCCCTACTACAGTGAGCAAAAGGTGTTTATTAACTGATCTTGACGGCCAAATTTGCAATGTCTTTTCGCACTTAACAGACCAGATGCCTGATTGTGTTCGTGAAAACTCAAAGCACAGTGTTGTTCTTAGGATTCCTCCCCAAGGGTTTAAACCTTGTCTTCAGTGCCATGAATGGCACGAAAATCACACTGATCAGATAATACCCCCTATGTCACGAACATCAATGGCTAAAATAGTGAACATGCACTGTGTGATTTTCCCATAATGGCTATCAGTAAAGTGTCTGTGTTCCCTTGGCACGCAGCATCTCCCTGTGTTTATGCGAGCGGAGGCCTGAGTATGTGTGGGACATCAGATTTGTTGATTTTTACAGAGAGTCCAGTCATCGTCACATAGTTCACCAGGGTTTTGCACTGGCTAGTTAGAGTGGAACAAAATAGCTGGAATTGCACTGTTAGTCCCTTAAATCCCAAGTGGTTTTTACAGCATGGCATTTTAAGGAAAGTGGAGAGACCCATATAATGAACTAATGTTAATTACTGCATCACTGTTGACTTTTGACTGTCACCGTCAGGACGTTGTGCTTCACCCCCTCTGCACTAGGAGAAGTAAATCTCCACAGGGCCCTAGAGGCCCGCCAGTATCCAGCTAATTTGTGGCTGATTGTGCTTTCATTGCCTAGTCATTTC
Source organism: Desmodus rotundus (assembly GCF_022682495.2). NCBI lineage: Eukaryota > Metazoa > Chordata > Mammalia > Chiroptera > Phyllostomidae > Desmodus > Desmodus rotundus. The sequence goes on along the minus strand of NC_071393.1, from coordinate 120,725,309 downwards.
ACTAGCATCCCTTTATTCCAGGACATTTGGCTTGAGAAACCTTCCGAGTTCATATGCCAATTTCTTGTCAGTTGGCAATTTATTTGCTGACTTGGGCTAAGTGTCTGCTATGAAAATCACTTCGAATTGTATACTTCTATCCTTCTTTGTCTTTACCTTTAGTACTTCCTCTCTACGTTGTTATTTCAACCTAAAACCCTTTCTACCACAATGCTGTTTGCCTGTTTTGAAGTTTAACATCAAACTTTTTGAAATGCCCCGAGGTCTGGCATTTTCAGCTGTTTTGTTATGTTTGCAATAATGCAGTATGCTGAAGCAGTGGGTAATGTGCTTTTCACATTCTAACTATCCGTTATGACTCACAGTAACAAAGCTTCCCAGGCCCTATGAGCCAGGTGCGTACGTACTGTGATATTGCTACATGGTACAGTTTTTTCTCTGTGGTACTGTCATGCAGCCTGATGCTTGTCAGCCGAAGAGGAGGGGGTGCTATTGAGGATACACTTCTGGTACGTGCACAGTGGAAGAAACTGTAAGCCTTTATATTAATGTTACTAATGATATGTTATGAGTGCACACTGTACTGCGCAGTTCAGTACAAAACAAGCATTGGGAGAGTCAATAGCCACCTCCTTCTCCAGCCTCCATGGGGGGACATCAATGGCAGCTGACATAATTCCAGTGACTTCTGTCCTGAAGTCATCACTGTGCTGAACTTTCAAAAGGTTCCACCAGTCAATCAAATGGCCACCCGAAACCCAGCCCTGCAATGGGTGCTGTGCAATTTGCACACAGGGCAGGATTCCTGCCAGTGCTGCTGTTTGCGTCTCGGTAACTGTGTGGTGAATGAGTGCAGTCTAACAAAAACAGTTAAAGTTCCTTTCAATTCTTCTCTGCATGAAGAAAAGCAGTGCTTTCCCTTTAAAAGGCTATTCTCCCACACAGGTAATACTTAATTTCTGTTCTCTTTTGACAGGGTACGTGCCAGAATTTGGGGGAGGTTTTAAATATAGAGGTTCCTAAAGGTAAACTCTCTCTGCTTTTTCCTAGAGAATATTCTTATTATTATACTTTCCCAAAGAATTTAAAGAATCACCTTAAAAGTTTCTTTAGGTTTAGATACTAAAGTAGGAGGTGATAGGGTAGTAGAAATGAACTCAAATTTACAGACATCTAAATGGACGGACTTCAAACCATGGTACCCCAGCTGGGTATGCTGCATGCCGAAAGGGAAAGAGTGTTGGGTCCAGAGGGACCCTGGCATGCCGAAAGGGAAAGAGTGTTGGGTCCAGAGGGACCCTGGCTGCTTCTGTGGCCCGTTGCCAGTACCACATGGAGCCTGCCGCTTCACCTCTGATGTCTCGTAGCTGTTAACTGAGGAAGGTGGACTGACGGTCTCCCGGGTGGCTTTCCACACCCGACAGTCTGTAAGTCTGCTATTGAAATGCATGACGCGTTCCTTCCAGGATTAAAAGTGAACAGTATGTAGTCTACATTTCTACCTCAAAGCTGATTCTAAGAAATGCCAAGCCGTCTATGAATTATGGGCCTCGTTTGTCAATACGATGTGTTTGATAATGACCCCTCTGTAAGTAAGGTCACTTCACCAGCATAGCCCACTTTTCTCCTTTTTCTGTTTTGCCATAAACCAGTGTAGGCTTAAATTCTGCCTCCCCCACTAGTTTCTGGCTGTGAAAAAGTTACTTAACACTGCTGAACTCGTTTGTCTGATTCTCACAGTGGAATTCATTGTGTCTACCTTCAGGGCCGTTAGGGGACGTGTATAAGGCTCACAACACCGCACACTGTGGCTCTCCCTAAATATTCCTTACTTTTCACGACCATCTAGGCCTGATCCACTTCACACGAATTTCAGCTGAGCTCTGCGATTCTCGACTTCGTTTACTAAACAGCAACAAATCACCCAAAATATGCATCAGTCAGTGACAGAGCTACATGGACTCTAGAATCAACCTGTTTATTCTGTTAGATTGCATTAATTCACCAAACATTTACTGAGATGGATAGATAGTTAGATGGATGGATACAAAGATATACACTATATTGCTATGAACATTTTTATATCTTCAAATGTTATCTTCAAGTCATCAGATGTGTCTGGGAAAGAGATGTCGGTACTTTATACCTAGAACATATTGTGTCCTATGATCCCCCACTGTTCTAAAGTAATTTGCATATTTTAACTTATTTAATCCTCACAACAACCCTTTTCCTTCGAGGCTCTATCTCAAATGAGGAAATGGAGGCACGGGAGAGACTGAGTCACTTACAGCCACATAAGTACAGAGCCCACGGTTGAATGTTCACACGCTTTGCCGTTTGGCCACATGTGCCGACAGCCACCTCGAGATCATTTTAAAGAATCATTGGTACTCGGGGGTTTCTCTTCTTTCAGCAAGTCCTTCAAACAGAAAAGGAAGGATAGGTAACTGCTGTCATCCCCTCTATGCTGCTGAAATCTCACTGAGGCTTGATGCTGCCTTAGGTTTCAATGTGCCTCTTCTCTAACCCGTGGGCAGGGAGGGCAGCAGCCAGGTGGAGTTGGAGCCTGGGGGACTGAACAGACTCCAGTTCCTGCTGCCACGCTCTCCCCGGTGCCAAGTACGTTTTTTTCTTTATAACTTAAATACGTTTCCGCCCTAGTAAATACAAAGTATACTCTCCCTGAAGAAGAGTCTCTGCTAGTAAATGTGACTGTTGGTTCAGCAGGAAATAAAACAAAAGAAATGGGCGTGGGTGTCGGGAGCAGCTGAGGGGGAGCGTGAAGAAAGGGTGTTTGGGAGGGTGACCGTCCTATTAAACTGTGTGAGTGGAAGTTGGGGGTGGATTTCGTGAGTAAATATGGAATTGTGCCACCAAATTCTTTCCTCCAGAGCTAATATTCTCATGGGATATAAATATTAATACAAGGAAAAAGGCCCTGGGTGAAGAAAACTGTTTTCCCCTTAAGGGACAGAGTTCTCTCAGGACGACAACGAAGTTTTAGGAGTTTCAGAAAGTACTAGTAGAATATTAAGCACTTTATTATTATCAACCTGGAAAGTGGCTACAACCTATAATTCTCTTTGGAAAGAGGGGAAACCCCTCTGGTAATGGCAGCCTTGTCAAGGACCCTCCTCTCCACTTAAAACCTTCTCAACATTTCATGGTGTGTGGGCCTTCGGTCCTAGTCATTATCCTGGACTAATTAAGGTCATCAAAATAGAAATCTGTGTACATATGAGTGATACGACTGTATCATGCCTCATCTGTACATATAACACACTAGCCGGGGTAGGGGGTACCTCTACATTTTTCATAATTTCATCATTATGAATTAGTTCTTTTATGATTTTTCTAAATCATTCTTTTGGAACAATCTAAAAGAGCTAGGGGAAAAAAATGAAAGCTTTCCTCAGGCAACTGACTTAATGGATAGCTAAATGTCCAGTTTCAAAAGCTGTTACTTATAAAAGGCCAAAAAAATGTTAATATGGGCCACATAACTGTAACATATTTTTCCAAGGTGGGAAAAGCAATAAATTACAAAATACCGCACTCATGGAACATACGGTTTTTAATAAGAGCGGCTGCTATTTCACTAAGGTGTACAGTGTGTTAAGTCTTGGTTTTCTGTTTTGGAAGTGTTAATGAGTTTACTTGTTTTATTTAATTTATTTCCATTCTCTGTGTGTTTGTGATTCTTAATTTCATGACGTGGTCTATAGTCACTGCTTTTACATGATGGAAATGCCACAGTGTGCCTTTGGTCTTTTAATGCTTAAAACTCAACACTAAACATTAAAATGTGAGCCCCTGGGGGATGCTCACGAACAGTTGTCTGCCGTTGACTAGGTTCTTTAGCCACGTGTGTGCATAATGGTTTGCACACGGGCAGTTATCTGATTACTTCCGGTAGGATAATTTGCTGAACTGAACTTAAATTTCAGTTACACTGGATGCAAATGAGAAATATGAAAAAATATAAACATGCCCCCAAATACAGGCCTTCCTTTGGGAAATTTTAAGCCAGGGACATATAATCAATTAAAAATCAGCTTTGTTTATATTAAGACTTGCCATCTGGGGAGATAAACACCAGAAAGCAGGTACCTTCAGTATATTTTAGGACAAACCTATAACTCTTCTGGTAATAAAGTAAAATCTTCAGATGCTGTGAATATTTGGGACCTGAGGGATTGCTGTTTATTGCACTTTGGGGGTAAATTAAGATGAATGAGAAAATGCTTTCTGGCCTCAACTCTTCCTGCTGGAAATCTTTCTAAAATATATGAGTAGATTTTCTTAACCAACAAGACAATGAAGTGTGTCAATCTATTTTTTTGTGATTTAGACCTAGCATGCCTCAGGGACATAATTCTCAATATCAGTCATCATTGTACAATATGATGAGTAGGGGGAAAATGAAGGCAATGAGACCATCTTATTATTGCCCTTAGAAAAGTAGGTAGTCAGTCACCACAGACTCTACCAGCCCTGTGAAAATTGTTGAAGGCAATACTAAAAATATCAAAATTCTTTGTTGCAGGGGTTGTCTCATACATTTCAGCATGTTTAGCAGCACTCCTGGCTGCTCTTCGGAGGGGCAGAAATAACAGACATGCTTCCTGGGAGTGTAACAGGAAATTCAGAAAAGGCTAAGGGTGATTTCACAGAGGAAGTGGGTTAGCGGGGTCCTAAAGGGTGTTAGTGTTGGCACACCAAGTCAAAGAGTTTGGTGACTAAGGGGTTACTGATTGTTTTTGACCAAAAGATCATTGGTAACCTTGATAAGAAAAGATCAGTAAGTTACATTACAATCACTGGATGAGTCATGGAGATGTTTTGAAGACAAATTGCTCTTATGTCCACCCTGTAGACAGAAGTGGAATTTAGAGGCCAAGTGTCCTTCTCCCCAATATGATTCACATGTGACCCATAACATTCAGTGAAATATTTTTCCTTCACTTTTTTTCTGATTCTTCTTTCTTTTCTTCCTCCTCTTCTCCAATCTTCTTTTATCTATTGTTTGCCTTCTGTTTCTTCATTCTTCCTCTTCCTTCACTTTCCCTTTCCTTCTTAAATTAGACTAATGGAGGCCTCTGAGAAGAGAGTCCACAGTCATGCCCAGTGTATTAGTTTCCTGTAGCTGCTGAAACAAATTTCCACAAACTGGTGGTTGAAACAGTAGAAATGTATCTGCTCACAGTTCCAGAGGCCAGAAGTGCAAAATCATTTTTCCTGGATAGAAATCAAGGGCTGTGCTTACTCTGGAGGCTCTAGAACAAAATCCATTCCTTTACTCTTCCAAATTCTGGTAGCTGCCAGCATGCCTAAGCTTGTGGCTGCACCCCTTTTCTCCAATCTCTGCCCCCAAAGTCACATGGCCCATTCTTTGTGTCAGATCTTCTTCTGCCTCCCTCTATTAAGGATGCTCGTGATGACATTTAACATCCACTTTGATAATCCAAGGTAATTTCTCTGTGTCAGGAGCCTTAATTTAATTAAATCTGCAAAGACTTTTTTCCAAATAAGGTAATATTTACCAGTTCCAGGGATTAGAACTAGATATATTTGGGCACCATTATTCAGCCCACTGCAGTCAGAATAATACAAAGAGCCCTTCCTTGACACATAGCAGGCAACCCTGAGTCCATCCTAAATGCATATGAGCCTCTATGGTGGATCTCACGGGCAAGCATGAAGAAGCAATCACACCTCTTTATGTGCCATTTGTCCACTGGAGCAGTGTTCTGGGTTTGAGCAATACTCCCTACCAAGGATTGAAGAAGGAAAAGGGAACTCATTTTAATTTCCCAGTGCCCTGAGTACCAACCATCAAGTCCCAAATAATGGAGGTTAAGAACAAGAGTGTGTTCCTCATGGAGAGCTCCCTGTTTTCCCCCTCAGACTTAAAAGCCTAGTTTTCAGTAAGGGAAAGCCATCCCCTGGGCTTGTAAGTTCTAGTTCAAGTCACCCTCTTCAACTCAAGCTGGAGTAGATACAGAGAAGCTCAAAGAGGGGACTGGTAAGGAATCCTCCCAGCTAAAGATCCTGCTGTATTCACACAAGACATTGAGACTGCAAGGGAAGAGATGCTTTAGGTCCTTTACATTTAGTTTTCTTTAAACAATCCCATCACCCACAAGAATGAGAAGGGTGAAAATATACAGGAGCATGAAAATTAATGGCACTTTTGATTATAGGCAGACAATTTTCTCTTGCTAGTTCCTTTGGGGAAAGGACTCCAGATAAATTTGCAAGCATTAATTTTTATGGGATCTGCATTCTGTAAAGCCCTCATGCATCCCTGCATCATTTACTCTCAGAATTCTTATTCAGTGAATTTTAGAACAGTGATTCTAATGAGAAATAAACATTACTCTCTTAAAAGGGCATTTAAGCATTATTCTAAGACATACTGAGTTGTTATAATCCCATACATCCAACAAGCACTCTGACTTTTTCCACAGTAGCTTACTTGACATTAAATACAGTGCAGTTTCTGTAAGGATACTTGATTTTCCAGCAATATTTGATTACTGACCTCTTATATCCCATGGGGAAATTATCTCAGAATCTCTGTTGACCAGGAGTGGCTTTTCTCAGCTCAGTATTTCTCAACCTTGGCACTATTGACATTTTGAGTAGGTGATCAGTGTTGGGGACTGGTCTTGTGTATATTAGAATGTTTAGCAGCTTTCCGGTCCTCCTCCCTCTAGATGCAAGCCCCTTGCCAAATTGCAGCAACCAAAAAATGTCTCCAAACATTGACAAATGTCCCTTGAGAGGGCAAGATCATCCCCAATTGAGAATCACTGTTCTAGCTCTATTACTTACTTAGTTAATAATAGTAGCTAGCATTTATGGAGCACTTTCTAAGAGCCAGTAACCAAGTGGGCATATACTAAGCACTTCACTTATATTAATAAATTAGAATCTTGTAATATTTCACAAGGTAAGTGCTGTTATTAGCCCCATTTTACAGATAATAAAACTGAGGCCATGAGCATGTTCCTCATGGAGAGCTCCTTGTTTTCCATGAGAAATGTCGAACAAGTGTGCTAAGGTCACACAACTTTTGTAGAGTAGAGCCAGGATTTGAACCAGCAGTTAGGGTTCAGAATTCATGCTCTTAGCCATGATGGTGCAGCTGCTGACCAGTGCTCATTTAAGAATATGTTGTGACAGATTTGAAAAGCATCTTCCTTTGCAACTATTTAAAGGCTGTCAATAAACTATAACAATGGGCAAGATTATTAAGAAGAGTCATTTATTGAAAACATACTATGAGTGGGATATTCATCTTGAGACTTACATATAAGGTATTTTCTTTAATCCTCACAGTAGCCCAGTTAAATAGATATTGCTACATTCAATTTTTGTATGGGAGAACTTGGCTCCAAAAAAAAACTAAGTAATTTTACGCAAGGTAAGAAGCAGTGTAATGATCGGGAGAAACAGAATTTGACCCAGTGCTTTCTGACTTCTAAGCCCTTGCTCTCTTTATTTTACTCTTATACCTTTCTTAGGTTTTAAAAAGATGCAGGGAGGGACATTTTTAGGTTCTTCAACTCTATCTTCTGGTCCAACCTCCTTTTCTGTTTAAATCCCAAATTACCGGGAGCTGATACTTGGAAGTTTTGAACTCTCACTTATCCTTCTCTGAAGTCTCCTGATGGAGTTCAGTAAAATGTGCAGGCATGGATGGGTGGGCACGGGTGTCCATAGGCCTGGTGTGGATCCTGGCTCTGCCGCTTTGCTGCTATCTGACCTTGGGCAAACCACGTAACAACTGGGAGCTTCAGTTTCCTTATTCATAAACATGAGGCTAATAATAATAATGTCTACTCTGCAGGTAAAGATTAGAAATAATGTATGAAAATACTACTATTGGTTGGTACAAATTTTCCCATTAAAATTGCAAGCTATGCAGTTTGCCATTTTCCCTTTGGCTTTCTTCCTTTGAAATCACTGGCAATGCTTCCACTCCAATTCTTCCTATCCTCATCAAGGATATCTGGAACCCTGCCATATAGAAATCCATTGCAGCTCATTACTGATTAAAATGAAGATATCTTGGGAGTAGACAGAACATTTGAAGACTGTTAGCTAAACACACTTCTGAAGATCCTTCGGGCACATGGAGAGGGAAGGTGAAGACAAGGAAGCAATGACATCACAAGATTTGTTTAGACAGACCATGTGAAAAAGATTATTTTGAAAGATAGCATCCCTGATTTGTATTCCCAGAGAGCAGTAATGAATATTAAAAGCTTAATAATTTTTTTCTTTTTTGCATTGGATAATAATTTTATTGAGGTATAATTGGCATATAACATTATTATTAGTTTCAGGTGTATAATATAATAATTCGATATTTGTACATATTGCAAAATGATTACCACAATAAGTTTAGTTAGCATTCATTCCCATTCATAGTTACAATTTTTTTTCCTTGCAATGAGGACTTTTAAGATCTATTCTCTTGGCAACTTTCAAATACACAATGTAGTATTACTAACTCTAGTCACCATGCTGTATGTTACATTCCCATGATATTTTTTATTTTATTAAAAAAATGTTTTAAATTTATTTTTAGAGAGAGGAGGGGAATGGAGGGAGAAAGAGAAGGAGAGAAACATCAGTTGCTTCTCACATGTCCCCAACTGGGGACCTGGCCTGCAACCCAGGCATGTGCCCTGACTGGGAATCAAACCAGTAACCTTTCAGTTCCCAGGCTGGCACTCAATCCACTGAGCCACACCAGCCGGGACCCGTGATATTTATTTTATAAGTGCAAGTTTGTACCATTAGACCCCCTTAAAATAATTTTCTTTTATCAAAGTCTCAATTGTGATTTAGATAGGTGGGAATTAACCTAGAACTTTTAACAATCATAGATGTATTAGCATGCATTTGCATGCACACACATAATTGATGTGCAAGATGGGAAGAAAGAAAGTAAAAGAAATAATGAAGCATGTAATTCTCTAGGACAATACTGTGAACTTCACAACTCAAGTATGTAGGAAAATATTAATAGAGTTCTTGGTTCTTCTAAAAAAATATGTCTACAACTCACAGGAAGATGTATCACATGTACCAACTCAATGGATTGGGACCTTGCAGGGTGACCAGTTACTCAAGGGAAATGTCATTTAAAAAAAAGTCGATGCAGAAGAAGGTGTTTATATCTTAGTTGCCTCGCTGAGAATGTGGGTCACAGTTTACACAGATTCCAAAGGTAATGTGATAATATGACGTGTCCACTCAAGGGCAACCAGTGGAAATGTTCTGAATCAAAAATAACTCAGCATTGGAGAATTCTGAGAGGACATTCAGAATATCTCCATCCAGAGAAATTGGGAAGGAGGAATTTGTTTGAAGATTTCATGTGATTATGTTAGCAATTAATTTGTTGAAAATTTAAATAAATCTCATTACTAATCAGATTTCACCAAAATAAAGACTTCAGGGAAAGCTCATATTCATCTATTGGGCAAATAACAAACAAACAAACAGTTAAATGCAATTAAACTAGATTTTAAAAAGATGTTTTTTTGTAGCCGTTCTGTAGACCAAGGCTATGAAATTCCATTACGCTTAGGTAATCATGCTATCACATCCCGGTTATCAGAAATGGTCACGGTGAAAGTCAACAATGATATATTGGATATTTGCCATCTCTGCCAAAAACCCCCCAAAACATTATAATAGCAAAGTCTACACACAGCTGAAGGATTGCTAAGCTTCTCTTTTGTTTTCACTCAATACCAGGTACAATAAAATTTCACTTCCAACAGAGAACTTGGAAACAACTCCCTTGTTCTATTATGAGAGAATTTGACCTGAACATTCATTTTCATAGTCAAGAAATGAAGGAGAAATGACAAACACAATTATTTCAGTTGTTACTCTTTGGAAGTCACATGTGTTGATTCTATAAAGCTAGGAATATAGAATTTTTTTCAAGAAAATACCCATAGCTTCAAATGTGTCAGTAGAAACTTTATAAAGAAAACCTCATGAAAAATGAAACAGGAAAAAAAAATCACATTAAGAATGAAAAATATTGTTAATCTGGATAGGAAGATGACAAAGAGAAAGACAATAATGGGCTCGTACATTTTTGGAGGTGCTTGATTTGGAAGATCAGGTAGGGAGGGGTTCAAATATGGAAGCTGAGTTTTCCTTCTTCCAGTCACACAGAACATCCTTCTAAAACAGAACCACAGTATGGTTTATAACCTTCAGGCAAAGAGAATAGATAACCTCCCTTAGCCTTTTGGAAGAGCCAAGAGAAGCCATTCAAGGGAAAGAAGTAACAAGAAGCTACCTCTCACTAACTGTCACTTCAGGTCAATGGAAATACATGTCCGTGTCCAGGACCTGTGCAGATACTTTGGGGAAGTTGGAGACACCCTGAGTGCTGCTGAGTGGAAAACATTTCAAAGGCAAGGGGCAGTGAGAGAACCAAAGCCAATCAGAGTGAAGAGGAAGTTTGAACAGAGAGAGGGGGAGGGTATATAAAGACTAAGGGTTTGGGGCCTCTCTGTCTCTCTCTCTCTTTCTCCACTGTCTCTGTCCTAACCAACTTCCGGCAGGTATTTACCATTCCAAGAGGACAAGAAAGATCAGGTGAGTCCAGGGTGAACTAGACCACATGTATTTGCATACATTTTGCAGTTGCTCTAGGAGACTGTCTAACTTCTAGGCAAAAGGACCAGCATTCCCAATGTATTCTTACCTGTTTACTCAGCATCTGTTTAAGGAGTCTGCCATTGACATGTGAGCTCCCAAATGCACATACAAGAAATGAGTGGACTCATATGTGACTGTGATTGCTTCCTCTCATCCTCTCTGCTTGGGCAAGGCCGGGATGACACTCAGTCCTCCAATTGTAAAACAGGTCCGTGAGCTCTGTCTGCAGCTTACTTGGCAAGTACACTGTGATACTAAATGAGTCTGCTTTTGGACGATCTCCTTTGGAAGAGAAGCAAATTATGGTTCTAAGGTATCACACTTTGAATGCATTGCTGCAGAATTTTTTCTAGGAACTATTTCTTGTAAATATAAGAAACTAGAAATATTAGTCTAGAGAAGAAATTCCAACTTCTAGAAGACCTGTGTCTCAGTTGTGAGCATTTTCTAATGTCTGATGATGTTCCCAGAGATGTTTTGGTTAAGTGATGAGGCCAGCCACAGCAGCAGAGCCAAGTATGGTAACGGTACCCAATGGTCAGCTCTACCTCTTTGTTCCCATGCCATCTGTGCAGAGATTCTAACCATTGCACACGTTACCATAGTTTTTAAGGCAGAAGGTTGCAGCGGTAGGGGAACAATCTCAAATACCATTCTTTGCTAGTCCCAATGTTAATTTGGTGATTACTCTGGGAATTTCAGTCTGAGACAGATGACCATCAATATGAATCTGTGCAATTAAAATACAGTCTAATATACTTGTTGTTCAAGTTGAAGACTGAGACCATAAAATGCAAAGCTGTACTTTGGATTATTTTAAAGTAAATGTCAAAGGGAATTGATGGACAGTTTCAAAATACAATGGTGTCATTGGAACTGATGATCAAAGGTGTTTGTATTACCCTCCACCTCACAATAAACTTAATTCCTAATTTATTTACAACTAGAGTAAATGGAGCTCACTTAAAATTATTTTAGGAGAGAAGATTATTAGGACCTCAATAACTCTTAGGTGGTATGGAACTTGGCAAAAGAAAGATTAGTTATTCTCATAATCGTTATCTTATTCCTTAATCTCATGGTTAATGGCGATCACTAAGAAAAAAGTTCAAAGGAATGTGACAATACCAATCTTGACTTTAGGGTGCAAGCCTAACGTGCACCTTGTATTCCACTCTGGGAACTTGACACCTCCCAGATATCACTTCCTGAAAACTCTGGCAGAGCTGACCTATTAACTTTATCACCCAGCAGGGGAAGGCGGAGAAATGGGATAGGGGTGAAACCGTATGGTTAGATGTACGTCATTGTCAAGATTGTAACTTTTATTTGGAGGGGGGTAGTTCACAAGTGTTCCATAAGATATTAGTAACCCATTATTATTTCTACAAAATCTCCTTATCTGTTTTGCATTCAGCCATCAATGAAGAGCAGGAAGACTCCATGCAAGTATTTCTTAAATGGCAACTACATGGACTTCATTTTGTTTCAAAGCTTCTCAATACACCATTGCATTGTATGTTACTCTATAACTGCTTTGACTCATTTCAGAAGCAGCCAGGCCAAAAACTCTAAATAGTAAAAGTTTTTAATTTAGCAGATTGTGCATGATTATATGTATATATGTACAAATATATGTATAGGTGGCTTTAATTATTAATGTTATAATGTATTAAAGTTTTTCTTGCATAATACACACACATACATACCATTGTACACTTGTATAAAGCTCTGTATTTTCCAAAGTACTCAGAGGTGATCCTATCCTGAACTTCATAATCACTCTATAGAAAGGTTAAAGGACCTGCCCAGATTCGCACTTAGTAAGTGGGAGGGACAGTGCCACAGTGAAGTTTCCTGATTCCTAGCCAGGAGTTCTTTCCACCACAACAGCTGTCACCGGTTACTGGGAAGGCCAGGGGAAGACGCTGATTTAGCTTCTCTAAAGTTGACAATTATTGATGGTGATGGAAAGATCAGCAGCGCTGTTATTTTCCAAGTCGGTTGATCGAAGACAGTCCTGTGTATGATTGAGGTAAGTTGTTGAGTGGCCATAGATGATAACTTTGATGTGTTCTGTCTATATGATGTTATATGCCATCATCACCTGGTGCTCTAATTCTTTTGTTGCCTATCTTTTTAATTGCCTTTTTTGACAACTAAACCATCTAATAGCTATTCATTACACTAATAATAAAAACACTGATGTCAGATTGCCTATTACTGAAAATATGCAAAGCTAGAATCTTAAATCATATTTTATCCCACTTGCCAAAAAGAGGCAATATAATAAAATTCTATTTCCAATACTTCTCTTTAGTCAAGAAAGTTTTTAATGGAGGTTGGTATTCCTGGTACGCAAATGTACACTATTATTTCAAAGTTAAATGTGGTAAACCATGCGTTAGACATTCTCTTTTGAGACCCCCACTTACCTAATTTATTGTTAAGTCTAATAACAGAGATAAGGCAACTTGAAAGGTCTTTAGTTTATTCAACTAGCGCTCACTGGCAGGATTAGTAAAAGAAATGGAACACTTCTACCACATTACAAACAACAGTATAATCATAATCAAAATCAACCACATTAACAATTAAGTATTCTCTGTTTGAACTCAAAATACCATTAGCAAATCAGGAGCAATGGAAAATCCCTGGTTAATAAACTTGGTGGGACAACAAGTATTCAGAAAGTTCAACCTGACACATTAGACTTTTGTAATTAAAAATCTATTTGTCCCTTAAGATCCTAAAGGCAATTTTCACAATTGAAACATTTTTTTCTTCAGGAAAAAGAAAAGTAAAAACCCTGTATTTACCTTAAAAAAAAAAGAGAAATGATAGGTATCAATTCTACTCCTCTCTCATTGACTGCAACTTTAGCACACAAACTAAATTAGCTTCAGGGGGTACTGGGAAATGTAGTCTGCAGCTGGGAGGCCGTGTCTCTGTAAAACGAAGGGGAGAAAGATTGTTGGAAGGTAGGAGAGTGGGTTCAATTCTTAACAGAATGTGGACAAGAAGCAATACCGGAGAACATCTAGCAGTATCTACCATAGCCAGTGTATACAAAGTAAAATGCATTTATCCAGTAGGAATAATGTATCATCAAAGACATTCAAACAATTAAAAATTGAATTAATGCTGGTAGTACTTGGGTTCCTTGAAAATAGTGGTTCTTGAATGTTCTCAGTCTGCGTACCACTTTGCTGAGGTAAAAGCTGTGCAGGTCACCTGCAGTCTGCACAAAGATTGAGCTGTGTACCTGGCTTCATTTTTAGTGAGAAGATATAAAGTAGTTCCTAGTTTTTGTATAACATGAGTACACTAGAGAGGCATGCCATTCTTTTGTATATTATTGAAAAATGAACTTTCCTTTCATAACCTGCCTTTACTTCTATCTTATGAAGTCAGTACTCCCATTGGGCTTTTAACTTAAACACGGTGTAGACTTGGTTTACCTCCCTTGTCTCTGTGTTTTTCATCTACTGACTCTGCATATTCTGTCAACTCTATTGTAGAAAAATATCTCCACTTCGCCCTCCAGCCAGGCTCGGCCTTTATCGTGTTGGGCCTGAATTGTTGCCTAACTGATCTTTCTACAATCAAATTATCCTTACTTATTCAAGTCGCCACATTGTCAACAGGTGGCCACCCCCAAATAAATAAAAGCATCTAATCATAATTCTTCCATCCTTAAAACATTCCATTTGTTCTTTGATCTCTATAGAATAATATCTCGGTTCACTAGTTTGGCATACAAAGCTCTTTTCAGTTCAGCTGTGGCTTCATCTCTCATCACTCAGCTCCCACCCAACCTAAATTCTATCCATACTTCATGCTTTGCTAATCTCCAAACCCAACTGCTTTTTCATGTCTCTGTACTTTTGTTCATGATGTTCTTGTGACCTAGAGTAGCTTTTTCCGTTTCTTTCTGCCTGAAAGAGTTCTACACCGCAAAGATCCAATTATAATTATAAAGGTATTTCCCTGAATGAAGTTGGTCACCCTTCTTTGCTCCTATAGTATTCTTGGTCATGTTAACTGCTATCATAATTATGTGTGTACATGCCTATCTCACTCCAACTATGCTCTTCTTGACAAGCCAGGACTACCTGGGCCTTTTGCAATGGCTGGCACAAAATAGCCATTCAGCAAATGTTTGGGAACAATGGCCTAAAGACTCAGTTGCTAGATGTAACACAAAGGCAGTTGTGGTGCAGTAGCCATTTAACAATGTAAGAGTCAACTGTTGATTGAACAATCACTCTAAAAATGTCCTGCTACTATAAGAAGATCAAGAAAGAGTAAAATAATCCTTGCCCTTAACTCTTTGCCCTTAAGGGTAAAATTTAATTAGGCATCTAAGATTGGTATTTTGGGAATTAGAGCATTCATATTTTTTTTATTGTTCTATTTTGGACCTATTAGAGTATAAAGTCTATGTTCATCATTGCTCTCCCCGCCCCCACCCCCAGCTTCTGGCATTGTTCCCATAGTAGGTGTTCAAAAATCTTTGTTGAAAAAGAATGCATAAAAAGTTTTCAAAAATACACAGAGTGACTGATATTAAATTTGGTGGCATTACCTCTGTAGAAGCTTTTGGAGATAAAAGATAAAGACACAGGTACGGAAAGATTTGGGTCAATATGAAACATCTTCTTAAACAAGGATTTAAGTTTGAGTGGTAAACACACAAAGTAATATACAGATGATATATTAATAGAATTGTACCCTTGAAACCTATAATTTTATTAACCAATGTCACCCAATAATTTTAATTGAAAAATTAAAATAGAAAGTATAAGAAGATCAAGAAAATGTAGAAGTCATGTCAAAGATATAAGAAAAAATATGAGAAAACGCATTGTATTAATCAGCTAATGCCATGTAAATGCCACCTAATAAACCACCCCAAACTCAGTGTCTTAAACAGCAAACATTTGTTTTTACACTTGTAGGTATGCTGGGTTAGGCTGGCTCAGCCAGGTAGCTCTGTGTCAGGCTGCAGGGCCCTTAAGTGGGGATTGGCTCCAGACTGTGGTTGGGTTCAGGTCTGCTCCATGTCTCCATGCTTGTGTTGTCTTAGGGAGCTGTAAGTATAACTTAGGTATGAGAAGGATATGAAAAATTGTGATGAGGCTTCATTTATTGACTTATCATTTATTGATTTATTCACAATTATCCAGGTTAGAATTATACATGTATACCATATAATTTTGCAATACCTCCTACTAGAATGAATAGGGTGTATCTCCCAGCCTCACTGATGTTAGCATTGGCCAGTTTTAGGCTAAGACAAGACGTCAAGAGACATTGTGATTTTCTGTTCACCCTCTTGTGCTTCTGCCCTTTGCCATAAAAAGAACTTGCCCCCAAATACATGCTAACGGAAAGAGACTAGGCTTCAGTATACACAACAGAGTATACAGATGTCGTATTATAATGTTATACACTGAAAATATATGAGGTCTGTCCAGAAAAAGCCTCGCCATTGTTAATATAATGAGAATGGTTTGGGTGACATCAGTGTAACCTGGCAGCCAAGGAGAGTGGACTGGAATGTGCATGTGTGAACAATGATGACTTCATTGTACTAGTCAGTGGGGGTGGTGGACATGGTTGAGTTGAACATGTGTACTCTGTGGCCAGCGCACTCAAAATGACTGAGTGAGCAGCAGAGCAATGAATCTGCATCAAAATTTGTGTTAAGCTTGAACATTCCTCCATGGAAACAATTTGGATGATTCAGAAGGCTACGGCTATGGGCAACTGGTGACTGGCAGCTTCATCACGACGATGTGCCAGCTCATGCATCATGTCTTGTGCAGAGTTTTTGGTGAAACGTTGAATCACCCAGGTGACTCAGCCCCACTTCAGTCTAGATTTTGTGCCCTGCAACCTCTGGCTTTTCCCAAAACTAAAATCACCTTTTAAAGGAAAGAGATTTTACATCATCAATGAGATTCAGGAAAATAGGACAGGGCAGCTAATGGGCATTGGAAAAATTGTGTGAGGTCCTAAGGTGCCTACTTTGAAGGGGACTGAGGCAACCCTGTCCTACACACAGTGTTTCTTGTATTGTGTATCATCTTCAATAAATGTTTCCATTTTTCATTATTGTGTGGCTGGATACTTTCTGGACAGAGCTTTTATTAAACAATATTATCCTAATAGAATAAAATTTTAAAAAGAATTGCAATAACTTGCCACCTAATAGCCATTTGTCCAAAAGGATGAAAGATATAGGATGTCAATTTGTTTCTGATCCAAAACTCGGAGCCCAGTCATTTACAGAATGAAACAAATCTGCCCCTGATATCCCTCAAACCAGTAACAAGAAAAATATACCCTATTGTTGTAAGACCGTAAGTATGTAGCAATAGCTGAAGAATACATGTGTGAAAGTATGTAAAGACAAGGAAAATTCAGAAGTTCTGTTAGCTAAGTATTTTTGAATGGTGGAATGAATGGGATGAGGTGACTGACAGAGGCAATAAGGGAGAAGGGGTGGGTCAAAGCTGACCGAGTGGTCAAGTCCAGTTGGATGCTGGCACCATGGGGAGTCAACATGGACTAGTTCAGTAACCATAGAATATTAAAGATGAATGAGATTTTGAAATTATCTTGGAGATTGCAATCTCCAAGGCAGAGCTGCTCTGCAGAATAGTTTTGTTTGGCCAGTGTCGATTTTTTTAAAATTTGAATTTGAATGTATTAGGGAAGTCATATACTCTCAGGTTCTTTACCTTCCTAGTCTCTCCTTTTTCACATTCCATACCTTCGAATGCATTTAAGTTTATGTTCCCTAATAATGCCATCATTGCTGATCCCCAGGTACATCAATTTTAAGATTGATATGAGATATATGAATTATAGTGATAGCCAGTATGAATTGAACCTTTATTATGGGTTCAGAGCTGTCTTACCTCATGAATCTCCATTTCATAGATAAGGCAAAATTAAGTTAAGTAACTTGCCAAAGGTCAACAGCTGCAAGTGGAAGAGCCGTGATTTGACAACTGCAGTTTATTGAACAGTTTCCACTGGGTCAGCTCAAACAGGAGACAGGGATTATTTTTGTGTAAACACTTCCCCCAGCTGTCCTATGTGGACTCCTCCTTCCATTCCTGGTAGCAAATCTCTTTGCCACATCTTAGCTAGATTTATAACTTCCCAGACACTTTTAGGTATTAATCAACTATCCATTTTATAACTTCAATATTGACTCCACCTCAAATCTTTCTCTTCTTGATCAACAGTGTGGCCTAGGGCTCAAGGGAACTGAGGGAAAAGAGTAGTGGCTTTCTCTCATCCTTCTCCCACTCGTGTACTGGGCAACGTGGAGCATTGGTAGGTATATTTGGAGGGGGGATTGAAGCCATGATCTTGTTCTTTTATTCTCTTTCCAAAATCTGTGACCTCTGTCATTGAGGAATTGTTGGGTGAAACAGTAGGAAAATGCCAGATGGCTCTTGATTCAAGTGCCCAGGCTGTCATTCTGTTTCTGTAGATTATCTTTGTTTCTCTGGCCAACACAAACTGGCCTGCTATGCTGTCTGTATAACAGGTGTCCAAATGACGATTCTATAGAATGTCACATGTATAATTGGTTCTTTATAAATAGCCTGGAAGAAGGACTCCCTCTGCCATCTTGTATCTGAGTTAGGAGTTCCAGCTCTGGCCCTACCTTGCCCACCCAGCGCCCACCCCAGGTATTATACATTATAGCTCTTGATCCTGGGCCCCCTTGGCTGGGGTACCAGTAAGAAAAGCTCTAGCCCAACTTAATACTTGCAAAAATAGCTCCAGCCCAGCTAGACGCCCCAGGGGAAACTCAGCATCCTTGCCACACCATAAAGTAGGGTTCCAAGAGCTCCTCTGCCACCTATGTTCTCCAGTCTAACCTCTCTCACCGATTCTTTTATTTAAGAAAGCATAATATAGACCAATAAATCAGCTACCTAGGCAGCCCTCCAAATAGGGAATAAACCTCTTCTTTCTCCATCAAGAGTAGGTCTTTTCTCTATTGGCTGTGGTATGGTTAAGAGGTGGTAGGGTGGCTACAGTTTCCCTCTGGCCAACAACTCAGAGCCAGCACTCTAGACTCACTATACAATCTGCCAGCAGAGAGGGAGGTGAGTTCGACCGTGTTGACTTTTAGCTGCCTGGAGCTGGAGTTGAAGCTGTAAGGATGGGTGAACTCTCAGAGAAAAAGAATATGGGGAGAAGAGTTGAGTGCTAGAGACTAACACATTGGAAGAATGGAAGGATGGACAGAGGCAGAGAAAGGGTCTGAGAAAAAGAATTTTACACCAAAAAGGGCCGTGTCCAAATACCTCATTTTCTATATCAGAAAGAGGAAGGAAGAAAGAGGCTGGAGATTTGCTGAAGGTCACACAGCTGATTTGGAGCAGGTCCTTAACCAGATTCCCCTGTTGGCTAGTGTTACTGGTGGATTTTCAGAGAAGTAGGATTTTCAGAGTTTAGGATTGCCCCCAACTGGGAAGTCAGAGAACTGAGCTTATAAGGTGAATCGAATTAGTTTTACCCAGAATGCCAGGCCCCCGCTTTGCCCTGAGGACATGTCTACAAAGATAAAAGCAGCCTGGTTTTGGAACAGCTGTTCACTGGGGGCATGCGCCCTGTTCAGGTTGGATGGCCCGGGTCACCAGCTGTCTGGTCACCAGGTAGGTGAAGTTGTGATGAAAATCAGTTGGAGCCTGACTCCTTGGAGATTCACTAGCTGAATGACTTGGAGCAATGGCTGATGGAAGGAAAGGATTCTCATGCAGCAAAAATTATTTCAGAGGAAAACTTTGAGTGTGTGACTCTTTAAAAGCATAGCTTAGAACTGTCTTTTACACTTTGCTGCATGTTTGAGGTAGACAAACTACAGGTGAAACTGCTATGAAATATTTTTTTAGTATTTAAAAATAACCATTCTGATTTGTTTTCTTTCCAATAGCTGAAGCGGACAGCGATTATTTGGTAACACACTGTTAGAGAATTTGTGGGAAAACAGGTGTTATGATTCCTGGGTATATCAAAGAAATGTATATGCACCCCTGAGAAGGGCAGTTTATCAGTATTTATCACATTTTCAAATGCACACATCCCCTTTGACCTAGAAGCACATTTCTGGAAATTTATCCTCCTAAAATATGGCTTAGCTACCAACTGACGTTATTGAAAAGAGAGTTTTCTGAATAGCAAAAGATTGGAAATGACCTAAATATCAGTCATTTGGGAAAAGGTTAAATAAATAACGGTACAGCCATAGAATGGAGTATTATATACCTATACAAATAAAAACTAATAGAGTTCTTTATTTAATGATGTGGAAAATCTATAAGATATCTTGTTTAGAAGAAAACAACATATACAAGAGTTTGTAGGGTATGCTCCCTGCTGTGTAAGAAAAAGGAAAAGTGTATTTGTGTTTGTATCTGCAAGAAGTGAATAGATGTGTGTAACTGAGGACAGAAAGGGTAGTGAGACAGGTGTGGGAGATAAACCTTTCACTGCCTATTTTTATATGCTTTTGAGCTGTGTGAATGTATTTCCTTTAAAAATATTTAAAAACAGTGATCACTTTTAGGTACATTTGTTTTTTTCATCAGTGATAGAGTCTGTATTCAATTACTATACAATTAGTCATTTGCTTGTGGATTATTGATTAAAACTGTTGGTATTTGGAGAAAAGCATCAGATGAAAGCATCAGGCATTTTGAATCCAGGTCCATCAATTACTCATTGTGTGATCTCAGATCAGTTTCTGCCCTTTGGAATTCAATTTTCTCTCATTAAAATGACACATCAGATAGTTTCTGTTCTTCTAGTTCTGAGCCACTCTTTCCTTTCCTTTAGCAAATGACTAGGGAATGCAACATTATCCTGGCATTTCCCTGCTGCATTTTGGCATCAGGATTCTTTGGCTGTAAGCAACTGGAATCAACGCTGGTTTGCTTAGGTGCAGAGTAGTTCACAGTTCAGGAAGAGCTGGAAAAACCAAAGAATCAATACATAGATATTCCCGAGGGTCCATCTATCAGATTACTCCTTTCAACTTGCTTATGTGACTGTGTTTCCGATCAAGGTTCAAATTCCCAGGAGAATTAATATCTATCTGAAGTAAAGGGAACAGGGTCCTGCCCTCGCAGCCAGTCCAGGACCTCACGTCATGAAGGATAAGTGATTCTCCAATGAACGGATGCTGGGAAACCAAAAGCAATGTTCAGAAGAGCCTTCTTAATAGTGCTGCCTTTCAACCACGTAGTTGATTGGAGCTGATGGGCTCCATCTCATGCCTCTCCCCACAACTCAATGTCCACAGAACAGTTTGTGCGGAAACAGCTAAAACAGTTAAAACTGCTGTCAGAAGAGATTGGTATCTTAAGTCCTATGCCACTGTTATAACCTAAGACTCAGGGAAAACCAACCCAGGGGTTGGAGGATAATTCTTAAAATTGGCAGAAACTGAACATTCACAGGTGCTCAAAATCATGGCCATAGCATTTATCTCATCATAATTTAATATTTCTGAAATTTGTCACTGGTCACTTTTGCAAGGGACTACTGTGTAACAGAGATTTTTATGCTGAAGTTGTCCATCTCTACAGCAGTTGGCTTTTTTCACTAGAACTTGCCCTGTTTGCTGCTTCATGTTCTTCCTCGCATTAGTTATTGTTCCAGTTCTTACTAGAGGCCCCTATGGAATTGTTTTCTGAATTGGAAGCCATCTCTCTGGTTAATATAATTCCTGCCTCATGAAGATGAGAAAACTGAATGTCAGAGAGGTGGTAAAGTTGCCTAAGGTCACACAACTAATTGCTCATAGAAATGGTACTAGACAATGGACGTCTTGGATGTGAGATAGAGTTTTCTTACTTCCCTATGCCAGACACTCGGTCCCATTCTAGTTTTAGGTGGATCAAGCCAGGGCACGGAGATGTGGGCACCCCTGGGTCATTCTCTGCCAACCGTCTGCATGCATCTCACAGTCTTTGTGCTATTTTAAATACTTTCTTTCATCATGGTCTTTTCAACACTTTACCAAGTTTTCAGAGGTGTGACCCTCCAGTCTCTCCCTGGCTACTCTTCTGTACCCTTTTAACACAGTTTGGAAGCTTGTGTGGCCCTGCTGACTGTCTCTCTATACACCACTCGGGGGTACCCCTGCATTTCAGCCTTCACAGCTCTCGCAATGAAGCTACTTCAACAGACCAATATCCTAATAAGAACAGTGGTCCTTTCTTCCAGAACAAACATTTATGAAATAGGCTATATTTCTTGTGAATTTTCATACAAATTTCTATAGAAAGGAAAGCATGCTTCACTGTGTTTAGTTTTACCTCTATTTTTGGCACTTCCTTCAGAGCAGAATTGTGTGTTGTGGAATATAACCAGGTCTCAGTAGTCAATGTAAATATTGTGAGGTCGATTTTTCTTCTTTTGTCCTCCCTTCCTCCCTCCCTCCCTCCCTCCCTTCCTTCCTTCCTTCCTTCCTTCCTTCCTTCCTTCCTTCCTCCTTCCCTCTCTCCCTCCCTCCCTTCCCTCCCTCCCTTCCCTCCTTCCTTCCTTCCTTCCTTCCTTCCTCCTTCCCTCTCTCCCTCCCTCCCTTCCCTCCTTTCTTCCTTCCTTCCTTCCTTCCTTCCTTCCTTCTTCAATCCCTCCCATCCTCCCTTTCTCCTTTTCTTTCTCCTTCTCTCTTTCTTTTTTCTTTTGTATTTTATTTACCTTGAAAGAAAGGATTCTTGTCTTCTCTGGTAAGCAAAATTACTTCTTTTGTTTGTCTAAACTATGCCCTAGGTATATGCAAGATATCCTCAAATGCTTAGACTTGTGTGTTTTTACATCCTGTCTGATGTTAGACATTGTTACAGCCACTTGAGATCTCTGGTTCATTTTATGCAGTTATTCCTATTGCCTCCATTGTTTTTCTGAAGGGTCCTCTTGAGATCTTCAGACCTTCATCTTCCTCTTCTGTTCGTGGTCTTTTGGTTTGCCTTGATTTTGTTTGATCTTTGTCATTACCAATTATTCCAGAATCATCTCTCCCTTCTTCTCCCTCCCTCTTCCTTCCTTCCTTCCTTCCTACTCTGTCTTATTGCTATCTCTCCTTCCTTCTTTTTTTACTTCCTCTGAATCTTTTTCACTCATTCCCTAATTAATTCGTTCCATAGGTATCTTGAAGTCTACTAATTCCCAGACCCTGTGAAGTCTGAGGTGAGTATTTTTTCTTCTCATAACATGGGGAGAGAAGTGAACCTACTTTGTAGTATTAGGAGAGACAAGATACTACATGTACAGTATTTAGAACAGTGTCTTGTTGCCAATAAGGACTAAAAAAATTTAGCTGTTACTATTATTTTAGCCAAGTGTTTTACAAGGTAGAAAGCGATTAACATTTTCAAGACCGCACTGCCTTTGACAGAACCCTCCTTATCCCCTCTCCCAATTCAGTCTCCAGTCTGGAGGATAAGCAGGACCCTCTCTCCTGGTGACTGAGTTCAGGGGCCTTTGGTCAGCATAGAAAGCTTCATTCTTTTCCTCTCTTCTTACTGCTGTCAGGTAAGCCCATTTTTCTAATGTTTTTGAAAAACATTAAACCTGTTATTAATATATTTTTTCCTTAATCTGTTTATAATCACGCTGCTGTCCTTGACTTAAGAATACACTTTTCTGTAACAATAGAGTCATGAGCTCCAGTTGGGGCCCAACTGCTCTGAAAAAACATTGTAAATTTCTTTAAACCAACTTTAGTTTTTCCGTATTGCTTGCAGTCAGTTAGAATTTCACTTTTTTTTCATCTTTCCAGCTGCTTCTGTGGATGGGGATTTCTCAGTGTTTTAAAGCTTTTGCGTTTACTCTGCATTAATAACTATGTTTTTTTGCATTTTGAATACATATTACAAAGTTCTCACACATGGCTCCTTCCTTCGAGCATGTTTTAACTACTTCCTTTTATGCCTGACACTTTTATTTCACTGTTGTATAACTGCCTAATTTCCAAGCTTTGGAAGACTATTGTCCCATGAACAGAAGAGATAGCTCTTTACAGTTCCTATGACTCCAAATCTCTTTCCTTGTAGATCCTGTTAATTTTCCTGATCCACATATTTTTCTGTGTTTATTCCACAGAGCATGTCATCCAAATACTGTTTAAAGAGGTGCCGTTTAAAGGTTGTGCTTCTGCTATGTTTTCATATTCCTCTATATTTTCAGCTTTTTCCTAGAGAGGTCTCTTATCTTTTTTCAGTATTTCATATATTTTTTTTTACCTGAAAGAAGGGAGGAAACATGCAATTCAAAACTTTATTTTTGAGCACCTACAATTAAATTTATACCTGTGGGGTATTCCAATTCAGGTCACAGATCCTTTTGACTTGATGGGTTGGGGGTGTTATCTGGCCACTGTCATCTTTTTCACATCCAGGTTGCTGTTGTACTGAAGTAACAGCCATTTAGTTTTTCTCAGAGCTGGACATCTAGCCATTGGTATTTATAGCCATTTGTTTTATATTACATGCTTCTATTTGTGCCTTTTCTGTTTTAATCAGTCTATTAAGACTATTTTTGAATATGTCTTTCCTGTCCTTTGATTTTGCTTCCTGTTCTGTCTATTTATCTCAGTCTAAGTTAGCCCTATCCCCACAGCAGTTCGGTCTTGCGTTCAGTAGGTAGTGTCTGCTAAGCGTGGTGCAAGGCCTTGGGGATACCAGGGTGAACAAGGCAGGCAGGCTCTCTGTTCTCATGAAGTTTTCATATTAGTGACAGACACTGGTCAAGTAAATCAAGTAAACAAATAATAATGAATTTCAGATGGTGACATATGTTATGAAGAAAGTCATACAGCATAATGAAGTATGCTGTATTGGAGGCTGGGTTTAGGTGAGTATGCAAGCTATTTTTTTAAATAAGAAGATTAAGGTGTCTCTGAGAAGGTGACTTGGAGCTGAGAACACCATAAAATAAGAAATGGGAGAAGAGCATTCAAGGCAGATGGAAGAGGACGAGTGAGGTGAAGACAAGCTGTGCAGGAAACAAAGAGAAGGGCACATGGCTATAGCGGAGCTAGAGAGGGTGAAGCGGGTAAGAGATGACACTGGAGAGGTGGAGAAGGGTCAGGTCACATTGGATGCTGTTGTCTGTCCTACTGGAAGCCCCTATAATATTGCTTCTAGAAGGCTGAACTGACACTGGTACTGATTTGGGATTTTATTCTGAGGGTTATAGGAGGCCACCAGGTGGTTTTCAGCAAAGGAGTGAGAAGATAGGACTTTAAAAGATCACTTTGGCTACTGTGTTGAGCATAGACTGTGAGGGGAAGGAGTGGAAGACAGAGGACCAGTAGGAGGCTGCTGTCTTTCGTAAGGATGGTGTTTGACTTGTCAAGTCCAAGTGACCCAGACTCACTGACACAAGGACATGTTTTATTTCTATATAAGAAGTCCAGTAGCAGGGTGCACTCCAGGTTTGTTGCTTCATCCAGCCCTTAATGATGTTGTCAGGAGGGACCCGTGCAATCCCTGGATTTTGTTACATCTTCTTGCTACTTTAAGATAGCTGCCATAGCTGTAAGCATTATGCCCTAAAATGACCCAGTCTGGGGGTAAGAGAGAAATTATTACATAACATGGAGGTGTCTTAACAAGTATCTTCTCTTCTAAGACCTTTTTGACCAGAACTGGTTATTTTTGAATCCTTTACTGACAGAAGCTATGGAATTATCAGTATTTCCTCGGGCCAATGGATGGAGTCAGCCACACTGTTATAGTCCAGTGGGAAATAAATACCCAATGCCTAGTGTAACGTGGTGTGCACAGTAGGACCTTAAATACAACTAAACCAAAACCAAAGCCAAACAAACAAGAAACCCTCCTTCTTTGGACACTTCAGAAAAAATTGATATCCTCTGGAGGCATTTCCGTTTCCAAATAAGGGCTTCCTCTCCAATAACACAACAAGAGGATATTCAATAACTTTCCAAGTTTGCGTATACAGAGATTGAGTATTTGAGTATCTCTTATACGACACGTAATACTCTGGGAAGTTTACGCGGAGAACTGTGTGAGACTACAATCATTTTATGAAGTGTGTATGTCTAAATCCACTTTGCAGAACAAAAAGCTGGGCCTAATGGATTTGATGAAGGTCATACAGCAATTTTTGCCATTCTCCTAAATCCATGTACATTCTTCTCTAATTTTAAGACTAAAATAAAAATATTTTTATGACCATACTTGGATCGGCATACTCGAATCTTTAAAAAAATTTCTGAATGGATAGCTTGTCTACATCTTGATAACTGGATCTTGTTTTTAGCTTCCAAGGGTTCCCAGGCAATATATGAAAAGCAAACATCTTCAAATTGGACAAATAAAGATCAGAAGTGGCATATCAGCTAGAAGCAGGCTCCTCAGGCATATATCTTCTATTTGACAACTCACATGTAATTAACACAGTGACTAATTATTTTAAAAATATTTTGGTGGGAGGAGGGTGTTGGTTTGTGGATGCAGAGGTGCTGATCTTTTTTGAAAGAGGCATTAAGAAAGACAAACTAGACAAAAATACACACTCTTTCTACCTGCAGGCAAGTTATTTATTCCACTCAGTGTGGGGTTTTGTCTTTGTGTTTTTAACCTCTGCCTCAGTGTGTATTCTGCACAGATATTGACCAAACCATAGCTGCTGAGATGTAAAATTAGGTGATTTAAAGATTCATTTCTGATTCCCAAGATATGCTCCAGGGCATACTGTAATGTGCTTTAGGGCATAAAATTATCTCAAACTGGGGTTAAGGGGGAAGAATATCTTTGCAGGAGCAATAAATATTGCATGATGGTGAGGTAGTTAGAAAGTAATGTTTTTAACTTTTTCTGAACAACTACTTTGCAGAAAATCAGGTTATAAGGCAGGAAACTAAACTACATCAATTGTTGACTTTATTATAAGTGGAAACTCTCTAAGTTACTCAATATGCTATAAATCGTTCTTACCAGTTCAAAGATAAAATTTACTTTGTATATTTCTAAACTCATTTTGGATCAGCATGTGGACTTAAATAAAGTTATATAAAACTTCTGGGAGAGTTTTGGTATACCCAGTTTTAATTTGTCCATGGTAACGAGGGAAAAAGGAGATGGTGGCCCTTCAATGTCCAGTTCTAAAGAATGGAGTATTGGTGTAGAAAAGATAATTCGACCAGGGCTTTGATTGATCTGTCATTTGCATAATCAGGAGTAAAGGACAGTCTTAGAGTAGAGTCTTCCAAATAACTTTTATCTGTGTTAGCAGAAAACAATGGAACACTGACTCAATGCTTCCTGAACATATTCCTTTCTACCCTCTGGCAGAGCTTCTAATAAGTGAACTGATCAGAAAACAGTGGGGGAAAGTAAGCAGAAAGAGAAACAGGAATCTGGGTTAATTTCCAAACTGAATAATCAGCTTCCTACTGAAAAAAAGAGAATTGGCAAGGCTATATAGAAGGTTCCAGGATTCCTTCGTTCCCATTGTGGCCGCAGTATGTGAGCTGGCAAGAGAACCCTCTAAATACTATGGATAAATCTAATCATTCCTCAAAGGCTCCCATTTACTCACTATAATTTAAGATTACACAGCCCTACTTGCCCTGCATACATCCTCTTCTGTGTTGAGTTTACCACTTTACTTGAGAACCTAACAACCATCGCTCTGAATGGTGTGTTAGCATGGAGTGCTTTGTAGTTGGTGACATACTTGGGGGTTTTTGCAAGCTTGGCCAAGGAGGGGGAAAAAAATCTGTTCTTCCTCCCTGAATCTTGGAAAAACTTGGCCACTATCCAAGCAGTCCATATTCCCTAGTTCCCTGTTCCAACCTTCTTTTTATGATTAATGCAATTTTTTTTTTTTTTTTGCTCATTTGTGTTGCTCCAGGTTGGTGCAGAGCAAAGACCTGGGTGGGACTCACGGGCTTGTGTCTCAAAGAGCTTAGCTAGTGCCCAGCAGGATTAATGATTCAATGATTTAATCCTGCAGAGCTGCCTTAACATACTGATTTTACATATAAGGAAATGGAGCTCAGAGTTTTAATGACTTACCCAACTTCACACAGTGAGGGTCAGCACCAGGGACTGGGCACAGGTTGGTCTGATGCCGAACATCATGCTTTTCCACTGTGTTATGCTGTCTTCCAGATTTCCATGAGGGGAAAAAAGTAAGCACTAAGGGGTAAAGTGGAAAGCTGTCTTCAAGTAAACTGGGGTGTGGCATATTGTAAAATTTACTAAATGTTTTTTGAATGGGGAAAAAAAGGAATTAGCTAGCAACTGGTTTCTGGATTTTTTCCTCCTCCTTTATATCAATACTTATTAAATTAAAAAAATGAGCATTCATTACTTTTACAATTACTAAAAGAAAAAATAGAAAAGAAAAAGAATTGCTTTTTTCCACAGATGCAGAAAATGATTCCAGAAATAAAAAATGCCTGTAAAGAAGTTTTGGATATGCAATGTTCTTCAGAGTTCAAATCACCATTATGAGCACTGGGGCAGTTATTTCTGGTTTAGTGCATTCAGTTCATAGAATGGTCAATGCCACACAGCAACCTTGTAATTCTCTTCTCCTTGGTCTCTCCATCTGTGAGCACATTTAATCCCTGTCACCCACCCAGGAGTATATGTTCTAATAAGTACAGAGATGTAAAGTACTTTCAGAGGTTTGAACAAAAAGCCCTCGGTATAGAGGAGAGAGGTATAAGTAAACCAGCAAGCCAGTATACATTCAACAATTAGTTGATTGATAGCCCATAGGTCTTTAAACACATCCCAGAGAAGTAGAGGAGGGAAATAAATGATTGCCAATGTGTGTCCACAGACCTTAATATAGCATAATTGCATCATAAGAATTATACTCTGTGAAAAGACAAGCTTTGAGTTTCCAATGTGATATAAGGAGCCACACCTAATTTTTGGATCTCAAGCATAAGGTAAGAGAGATACCCATAGCGCCTTGAAATTTAGAAAACAATTTTGGAAGGCAAATCTCCTCTCCCAATTGTTTCTAAATTTAGAGATGTGTTGTCATAGAAATCACTGGGACCAGGAGCTTAGCTTAACGAAGCACAGAGCTGATGGAGGGCATAAATGCCCACTCCCCTGCCATACCACCAATTGCACAAAGGAGCTGTTCTATTTAGAGCAGTACTTTTCAATAGAACTTTCCATGATGGTGGAAATGATCTATTCTGAGCATCCAAAACAGAAGCCAATACCCAGTTATTGTTGTTGAACACTCGAAATGTGGCTCGCGTGGTTGAGGAACTACAATATGAATCTTATTTAATTTTAAATAATTTGAATATTCATTTAAATAGCCTCATGTGGCTAGTGGCACAAGTCTAGAGATAAGTTACTACACCAGAAGTTTCTATTTAATGGCCCCTGCCGTAAACATGGCTAATTCCGGTGATCACGCTGGCTTGTTGAATTCAAAGGGTCAGGAAAGCTCTCTTAGAAACCAGACTTGAGTGGGAGGAGATTCTTTCCCCATTATTCCATGATTCTAGAAATTCTTAAGCCAGGGCACCCGCCTACAGTTAAGCCCCTAGAGCCCCCTTTGAGCAATTATTGGCTTCTTCTTTATAAATAATAGCAAGGGACAGCCTGATTCAGGACTTTGTAAGAACACTGATTCCATATGAATCCCTCTGCATGCGTTCATATCCATGTACGCATTTATTCA
Organism: Desmodus rotundus; assembly: GCF_022682495.2. Taxonomy (NCBI): domain Eukaryota; kingdom Metazoa; phylum Chordata; class Mammalia; order Chiroptera; family Phyllostomidae; genus Desmodus; species Desmodus rotundus. The sequence continues at coordinate 120,695,876 of NC_071393.1, read as the reverse complement.
CTCAGAAAATATGGAGCGTCTCTCATGGGCCAGATGCTGTTCTCTCCAAGATGATTTTCCACTGTTAACATTTTGATGTGCTGCCTCTTACCTCCACCCCCCACGCACATGGGGACAGCATGGCATAGAGGAAGGACCCTTGGAATCAGACCAACCTCAAATAGCACTGTTTCCCAGAACAGGGATTAGCAGATTTTTTATTGTAAAGGGTCACATAATAAATCTTTTAGGTTCTGTGAGCCATATAATTCCATCACAACTATTCAATTCTGCAGTTGTAGGTGCCAAATAAACCATAGACAATACATAACCATATGAGCTTGGCTGTGTCCCAATAAACCTTTATTTATAGAGACTGGAATTTTAATTTTATTTATTTTTCCTGTTCACAAAATATTTTTCTTTTGATTTTTTCAATCATTAAAAAATGTAAAAGTTATTTCTTAGTGCATGGACCATACAAAGACAGATGGTAGAATATGTTTGGCCCATGAACTATCAGAGTTTGTTGACTTCTGACCTAGAACATAATTCAGTAATCCTCACTTTAACATGGTTTTGATTTCTGCAACTTCACTTACTCGAGATCAACTCTGGTCTGAAAATATGAAATGGAAAATTCCAGAAATATACAATTCACAAGTTTTAAATTGCCTGCCATTCTAAGTCATGTGATGAAATCTCACGTGTCCTGCTCCATCCTACCCAGGATGTAAATCATCCCTTTGTCCACTGAATCTAAGTCCTATACACCACCTGCTCATTAGCCACTTAATAGCCATCTTGGTTATCAGAGTCACTGTCCCAGTATCGCAGTGCTTGTGTTCAAGCAACTTTGTTTTACTAACTGATGGCCCCAAAGCAAAAGAGGAGTGCTGCTGGCAATTCGGACATGCCACAGAGAAGCCAGAAAATGCTTCCATTAAGTAAAATGGTGAAAGCTCTTGGCTTAATGAGGAAAGAAAAAAGTGTATTCTGAGATTGCTAAAATCTATGGTAAGAACAGATTTCCTAGTCACAAAATGGTGAAGAAAAAAAAAGAAATTCATGCTAGTTTTGCTGTTGCACCTCTCAGAGTGCAAAAGTTATGGCCACAGTGCATGATAAATGCATAGTTAAAATGAAAAAAAAAACCATTACATTTTGGGTGGAAGACATGAACAGGAAGTGTGTTCCAATTGGTGGCAATGTGTTGCACCAGAAAGCACGAGTCTATCGGCAGAGTTCAGCGAGGGATCCCCTGGAATGAATGACACCAAGCCACTTACTGCAAGAAAAGGACAGTCACACAGATCCGGGAATAGGTTTGGACTAAAAAATAAAAAAAGTACTCAAGAGACAGAGAGAGGCCACATTCATATAAATATTAGTGCACCATATTATTTTAATTGTTCTGTTTTATTATTAGTTATCGTTAATCTCTTAATGTGTCTAATTTATAAGTTAAATATTATCATAGGTATGTATATATAGGAAAACACAATATATATAGAGGTCAGTACTACTTGTGTTTGCAGGCAACTATTGGGAGTCTGGGAACATATTCCCCGCAGACAAGGGAGGATTATTGTAAATGAGAAAGTGTCTACACTACCATGTAACTAAAAATGATTTATAAATACTTTAGTAATTCTATAGTATTCTATCGTGTGTGTGTGTGGTGTGTATGTTGGTTTTCTTTATTTTTGGATTTTTAAGATTTTTCCAAGTTTTAATCATTAAAATTAAGATAAACATCTTTGTTCATAAAACTTTTATTATGGATTATTATGCAAGTTGGAAAGTATAAATATTTAAAGAGTTTCATGATGGTGTTACCAGCTTTCCAAAAAAGTTTTACAAGCTGTATTCCACAGCAGCTAGCTCTGTCTCCTTTTTCAAATTTTCTGTCCATGGCTCTATAGCTTCATTACCTAGGATCTCAATCTCATATTTTAAAAAGTACTTTAAACTTACAAGTAGACTGAAGTATTCTAGTTGGAATTTTCCCAAACAACTGAAAAGTGGGTAAATATTTATTAAACTAAAAAACTCCTACTAGGAATCATACTTTTCTGCCATTAAAACAATAGAAATGTGTTTACTTGGAAATCTAGGAAAGGTTAACTTTATGTAGGATATGCAGATTTGGATGTGCAATGAGACACAAGAAGAACTGGACCTGAATGACATAGACACTCAATTGTCCAAAATTCAAAGCTTAGGACACTATCAGGTTCAAGTCGTGTTTGTGAAATGCCTGCGTTAGCCTGGGTCTCCAAATCTAGCCCACCCACCATTAGTAGTGGGAGATCCCGTTTTCATCCTTCCGTAGAAAATGCATAACATAAGTTAGATGTATTTGATTTAAATATAAATATTTACTTTTTTGTTTTAAAAATGTCTTTTGGGAAAATAATGGCGTTCTATAAATTATTTTTTTCCAATGATGTTTCCCAAAGTAATCAACATCACATCCTGTGGGTCTTACCTGAACCAAGATATGTATATTTGAATATATATCACTTTTATATCATATATATTGTATTTATGCAAATATATTTTATATGCAATGTACATAGTTTCATATGGAAAATTTCCATTAAATTTACAAGTTTTGGATTACTGTGTTTAATATTAACAATCTGTGCTAGTTGCTTCAAAAATATCATAATTTACTTTTTACAGCCATTTGAGTTAGATATGTTTATCTCTCTTTTTTTTTACAGATTAAGGAATGCAGACTAAAGGAGGTTAAATAATTTACCTGAAGTCACAGAGCTAGTAGGTGGTATAGACAAGACAAAATTTAAAGACTTTTCCGCTGTCTTACTCTGCTTCTTTATATGCCAGCACATAAATTTCCTAAGAATTATTAGTAATATTTTGAAGTCTCTTCCAACCTCATGATTCCACTCATTTAAAAAAAAGATTGTTTATCATTATATTATAAACAGAACAGAAGAAACAAATATAAAATGTCATTGAAATATTAACTTTTATGATATGGCTATTTTTTCATGAGCTTGCTTATGCTCTGTTTTTATGGGAGTGTGCATAGTCCTATTACGCACATTCATTCTACTGCCTGACAAATGATATAAAATTGTTAGAACAATAAGTCATTTGAGTTATGCCATTTTCTCAGGGTGAATTTCTCTTTCACTTATTATATAGTTGTTCTGGTGGAAATAGGGCTGCCTGGAATAGCGGGACCCCATAGTTACTTTCTCTCTTATACTGATAATGGTGTGTTAATGGACCAGTTGGGATTGGAAGTGACGGCTAATATTAATTAATGTAAATATTAAATAAAAGTTATGGTAAGCGCCTGGAAGGAAAAGGACAGGGTATTAAAGAAGAGTGCATAATGTTAAGGTTTCTTACTGGGAGCACTGGGACCGGAAGTTTAATCTGAGGTTGTGGGCTATGCTCAGTCATCCAGGTGCAGCCAGAGGACAAGAAAGGGGGGTCCCCTGGAACAAGAGCAGCACCCAAGGTCTCTGAGATTGATGATGATCAAGGGAAGAAAGACTCAAGTGGAGACTGGCACGGTGGTTGGAAGCCAGACTATGTGGGACATTTAAAATTTTTGTCCTCACAGTAATGAGAAGCGAAGTGAAGGCTTAATCAGCAGTCACGCCGTAATATTTGCATTTTAATAAGGTCACTTTGGCTGCATCTAGAAGAATGGATTAGAAGAAGAAAAAATATGCAAAGCAGTCATTTTAATAATCTTGCTGAGCCTTGATGGAGGCTTAAAGTAAGGTGGTGACAGTAAAAATGGAGTAAAATTGATGTTTATGAGCATTATCCAGAAGATAAAATTAATGTTTGAGCTTCTGGGGACAGTAATTTATCCTCTTTCTCTATCCCCTGAGTTTGGAATAAATTGGAGAACGTTGACCCATGAGACAATTACATCATTCAAGGGAAGCTTAGGTGTGTGACCAAGTTTTTCCCTAGTGCATTCTGTCCAAGCCTGGAATGAGGGAGTGTTTCAGCCCATAGATCCACATTTCCAGGATTGCTGTCTCTTTAACTGTGCAGGTCTTGTCACAGACACAGAAATGCATGGGCTTCCAAACAGCCTCTGGAAGCCACACCTGGGCCTTGACCCTGCTGTGCATCCTCTGGAGACAGAAGAGCAGAATGCATCCACTCTAAAAAAACAAACAAACCATATTTGTTGAGATGTAATTTACATAGCATGGTAGGCAAAATAATAGCCTCCCGAAGATATCCATGACTTAACCTTGGAACCTGTGACTATGTTACGCTGTGTGATGAAAGAAACTTTGCAGATGTGATTAAGCTTTGAGATGGGGATACCATCTGGGGTTATTCAGGTGGACTCAATCTCACGACACGAGTTCTTAAAAGGGGAAAACCTTTTCTGGTTGGGTTAGAAAGAAAGATTTGACAGTGTATGAAGGGTCAGAGAGATGTGACCTTGCTAACTTTGAAGATGGATAGGAAAGTAATATACACACCACAGAACTACCTGTTTAAAGTGAAAAATTCAGTGGTTAGCATTATTACACATGCTGTGATTGTATCTCTATAGATTTGCCTGCCCTGCACATTTAATATAAATGAAGTCGTACAATATGTGGTCTTTTGTGACTGCTTCTTTCATGCAATCCAGTGTTTTGGGGGGTCCATCCATAGTGTAGCATGTATTAGTACTTAATTCCTTCTTATTACTGAATACTGCTGCATGGTATAGGTGTACCCAATTCTATTTATCTGTTCATCAGTTGATGACCATTTGGGTTGTTTTCACTTTTGATCTATTATGAATTATACTGCTAAGGAATTTGTGTACAAGTTTCTGTGTGGACACAGGTTTTCATGTCTCTTAGACATAATTAGGAAAAGAATTTCTGGATCACATGGCAACTCTTTGTTTAATGTTTTGGAGCTGCATGATGGCTTCCAAAGTGGTGGCACTGTTTTCTATTTCGACTGGCAGTGTATTAGGGATCCAGTGTCTGCACGTTCTCACCAGTACTTGTTGTCTTTCTTTTTTCTATTAAATTCATTCTAGGGTGAAGTAGTATCTCACTCTGATTTTAATTTTCATTTCTCTGATGACTAATTATGTCGTGCACCTGTGAATCTGCTTATTGACTATTTGTGTAATTGATTTGGAGAGCTATTCAGATTCTTAGCCTATTTTTTAATTGGGTTATTTATCTTCTTATTGTTGAGTTGTAAGAGACTGTTTATCTATATATTTGAGATAAAAGTCCCTTATAATACAAATAATTTTAAATTATCTTCTTCTATTCTATGAGTTGTCTTTTTCATTTTCTTGATGGCGTCCTTTGAAGTATGAAAGTTTTTGATTGTGATAAACTCCAACTTATCCAATCTTTATTTCTCTGCTTGTGCTTTTGGGATAATACCTAACAAATCATTGCTAACCCAAGGTCATGCAGGTTTATGCTTTTGTTTTCTTCTAAGAGTTCCGTAGTTTATTAAACCCATTTTTAAATTGTCAAATAAATTTAGGTCTCTGATCCACTCTGAGTTAATTTTCATACACAATATAACGGAGGTGTTCAATTTTATTCTTTTGCATGAAGATATCCAATTGTCCCAGAATCATCTATTGGAAAACTCCATCCATTTCTGGTGCGGTAGAGCACAAGGAGTAGGGGAAGGTAAGAAGAAGCAGAGATGTCTATGGTGGGAGGGAGCAAAAGGTAGGAGTGTCCTGAAATCAAGAGTAGAGAATTCTTCAAGCTGGAAGGAGTGTGTTGAACACTATAGAGAAGTCAGGTAAACAGAGCTAGACCAAATTTGGTGACATTGAGGTCATTGTTGAACTTGGCAAGAACTGTTTTAGGGGATTTGTGGTAAGGTGGAACACAAAATTCTGAGAAGCTAATAAAACATATAAAGGGACCAAAATAGAAGTAGTAACTGCAAATAAAATCAGAGAGAGAAAGGAAGCTGGTAGGGGAAATACAGTTTAAAGGAAATTTTTTTCTTTTTTAAGAGAAGAGAAATTTGAGAATGGTTAAATATTGATGGCCAAGAGGCCACAGAAAGGAAACGGATGAAGATGAATTAATGAGTTGGGGCAGTCCATAGGCATAGGTTCTTCAGAAGGCAGCACTGTCAGAATATTCAGAGTACAGATGGATGATCCTTTTAAATAACGAGATCATACATTCATCACTGTGGAAGAAGACAACATGTGTTGATGCGTGTACCTTTTAGGTTTGCTTTTGTGAAAGCTTCAATTTTCTCTGTGAAGTAGGAGGATGAGGTCACTGGCAGAAGGATTGGGGGAGGCTACTGATTTAAGGAGAGTAGAGAGCGGGCATACTACTTATGATGAGTGGAGGAGTGAGTCAACAGAAGAGGCATCACAGTACTGCTGGGTGGTGCTGAGGGTCCTGTGCTCGTTGTGTGCAGGAGCAGGTATGACTGAGGGAGAGCCAGCCAAGTGATGTGATGGATCTTAAAAGCAGATGACTGGGGCCATAAACCCAAAATGAAGACAGGGTGTGTCTAGACTGAGGCTCCTTCGAACTCTTTATTGTTTCCCAGAAGTGGTTAAAATTAGTAAAATCGTATTCCATGTAGATATTTGAGAAGGACTTCATGGTTATGAGCAACAGTAGCCAAGTGCTCACCTTTATTTTCCCACAAGGCAAGACAGGGCTTCCAGTTGTGCTCTGTTGAAAAGAAAAAGCCAAGGACAGCTGTGCAGACAAGGACTCCCTCCTTGGTTTCCTCCTCCAGCTGCCTGGGGCTAGGAGCCCAGAGTATTCTCTTACAGTCATATGATTGGTAACTACAATTCAGAATGATTCCAGACAGGAATTTGTGCCATCCATTAGAAAAGGTCATTGCACAAATTCTGAGCTGGAATGGGGAAGATGCAAATGACAAGACTAATTTTGTCATGTGAAGTGCAAGGGCATGTGCCAAAGCTGGTGGTCTGCACCTTAGCTCAGCTCAGAGCTCATTACCATTGGTTGTGATTGGATGTACAGGGAAGAAAGCACTTACACAAACAGTTACCATTAGGTTAACTTATTCAATAACAAGCCTTCAAGTTTCTCTAGCCATAAAGGGTTCCAGAATGCCACGGCAGCCTTGCTCTATTACCCTCCTCCTCATCTCCTCCTGGTGAGACTTTTATGTGTGTGTGCCTTGGCAACCTCACAGTTACCCTGGGAGGCACATGGCAGTGGAAACATTTATCACATTATGTGCTGAAAAAAGTAAAAGAAATGGGAGTTGGCTGAACGGAACAAGTAAAGCAGGGACTGTTGATCAAGGAGTCGAATTAACTCAGATAATACCCCTGTGGTGAACACATTTGTCACTGTACTAAAATATTAGGTGGGTTTCTCTCTGTATGTGTTTTAAAGAAAATTAGTTGTCTTAAAAGGTTGTAAGGAAACACGCTCAATGACGGGGTATAAATCGACTTTTGGTGGAAAATCAGAATGTATTTTAATTAATATTAATCTCTCATGCTTCTAAGATGTCCAGTATTTACAAGTGACATAAGCTCATTTTGATGGGGCCATTTGGAAACATTTAACTTTCAAGTAATTGACTCAGGGTGGTAGCAGTTGAAAGGATCACTGTGTGGCCATGGTGTTAATAATGACAATAATAATAAATATTAAAGCTACCATTTATTACTTTGTACTAAGCCCTCTGCTGAGCACTTGGCATGCATTATATCATCTGAGCTACACAACAACCTTGTGGGTTGTTACTGTTATTTTAAGGTATTTATCTTACAAAAGACTATTTACCCAGTAAACAATGGGGCACTGCTAAGATGTCAGGGCTGGAATTCACACCCGGGCATATCTGTCTCTAGAATCCATGATCTGTTGTATTCTGCCACTTTGTGACCATACTATCTCTATGCCTCAGTTTTCTCTGCATAAAGTAAAAATAATTAACAGCACGAACCTCATAGGAGTTTAAGGTTTAAATGACACCATGCGTGTAAAGCTCTGATGACAATGCCAAGTACATAGAGAATATTCAAGTAAACGTTAGTTGCATGAGAACACTAGAGCAAATGATGTATTTGTTAGACGTTTTTCTACTTGTGTCGTCTCTGCTGGTAATCAGCCACTTGCTCTTGAACTGCTTTTCTTGCAGTAGCTTGAACAATGCTGACTGATTCACAAACTCTTTCCTGGGATCAAAAACTAACATCAGCTTGTTGGTGCAGGGGGCTACGGTTTATAGAAATAGAATGAAGTCATGGCTATATGTCCCACAGGGAAACCACATTCACAGCTACAATTTTGTAACAATATGCTGTATTCAACTAAATGATATCTGTGAAAAGGAAAGGTGGTATTCAGCAACAGGCTCTGGGAGTGGAATGTGGTTCTTTAAAACCACAGCTTTCCAAAGTGGGGCTGCAGAATCAGGACCAGTGTAAGAAAATTTGTCAAGGTGGGATGTTAGCTCATCTACAAGTCAAAGAAGCCAGACAAAGAGAGATTAAGAAATATAAATGGGAATAGCTTATTTTCTTCTTAGTCTTTGTTTCTAACATGGAAGGAAATGATTTTAATACTTCATCATTAAGTATGAGTTTACTTTGTAGTAAGATTTCAAACCACAGATTCAATTTTTAAAAACAGTTATAGGACTACTAATTTTCTGTTTCATCATTGGTCAATTTTAGTTACAATTCTAAGTTACATTTTCTTAGAATCTGTTTTTAAATCTGTGGCCATAAAGTAGGTTGTGATATTCTTTTATTATCTTTGAAATATCTACAGCGTTTTTAGTTATGTCTTCTATTTTATTTTTAATTTTGCTTATGAAAGCATTCTCTTCTTCATAAAGCTTGCCAGGGTTTTATCAATTTATGTATATAAGCACCATTCACTTACATTAAAGGCTTATAAGTTTATAAGAATTTATCATATTAAGTGTACAAGAATTTTATAATTTTACAAAACCCCACTATTTTATTTGCAGATTATTTCTATTTTATATATGTCCTTAATACATACTATTTTTTTTTTACCTTTTCTCCTACCATTGTGTATAAACTATCTGTGCTCAAAGCCAAGTCTAATCTCTTTATTTGTGCATTAAATTTATTCCTTTCTCCTACTCAAAGATATTGGTCTGACAATTCTTCTTTCTCTCCCTGCGTCATCATAACCCTGCCTTGTTATTTGAACATTTCTATCAGCATAAAATATACTTTTATTTCTTCATTTTACAACAGGGACAAGAACAACACGCAACATTCCCTTGACATCATTACATCTTCCAGCTGCTGCCCTGTTCCTCTTTTCCTCTACAGCAAACTCCCCGTAAAAGTTGTCTGCACTTGCCGTCTCCAGTGTATCCTCTCAGTTTTTTCCTTGAACCCACTCTCATCAGGCTTCTGCACCAACCTCTGCCCTGAAACGCCTTTCCCCCTCGTCACAAGCTTTGCTCAAGTCCCATTGCCGTCTCTTGGTCCTTTTCCCATTTGTCTGATCAGTAGCATTTGACACAACTTCTCATTGTCTTTTCTTCCCCTGGCTTCCAGTACACCACACTCACCTGGTAGCCCTACTCTACTTCCTCTAGGTCTCTTTTGCTAGTTCTTTTTCATTTCCTCAATATTTAAATTTGGTGGCTTAATCCTTGGACTTCCTTTCTCTATCTATATCTCTTTTTGGTGATGTCATTTTGTATAATTGCTCTAAATATTCATCTATATTCTAATAAACTCCACAATGACATGTCCATCTTATATCTTTCTCAGCATACCACTATTAACTCCATTTGCTACATGATCGCCATAAACCCCAATATGACTGGTGGACCCAGTGGCATTTAGGGTTCCTAGAAGTCAGAGTCAGATCGGAGCCAGTGCCTCATAATTCCCAAGGGGTCTTGGTATTTCTTTTTCCCATAACACAGTCATGCTAACAAAAGCCTACAATTCCCTTGGGAGGAAGCTTGAAGGAAGATTTGCAGTATGATATGTCCATGTGTCAGCGTAGTGGGGTCTACTTCCAAATGAACCTGCTTCCCCCTTTAATCAAGGTGTTCTAGGCTTATTCATAGAAACTGGGTCAGACGCTATAACACTGCAAAGTGTCAACTCATGCCTGGTTTCTAGCAGACTTAGGATTTTCTTATTTTTTAGATCAGGTAACATTTTAGTAACTAATCCATGTATTTCACTCTGGCGGCACTAATTACGTTGCCACTGCCGAAGATATCTGTAGGTCTACTGATTTCCAGTTTATTCCTTCTGTCCACAAAGGTAAATGCATTCATAATGTCTTTGTGAGTTAAACATGGACACTTGGTCCCTGCAACTGCAGGTTCACCTTGAAAATCAGGGAGCACGTCGCAATGGCAGCATCTCCCACTTTTGTTCCTACAAAGAATAATGACCAGAGAGCTTTGCCAGGATGGCAGTTCTCCCCTCACCAATGTGAGGGGTATGTGTCCTCAGAGCTCTGTCAGTGACTGTAGTGTGTGTATGGGACAGGGGTGGGAGTGTAGGTCACATGTGATAAATCTGCTCCAACATTCCTTATCTCCCCAAACCTTTTGGTTGTGCTCTCCTACATTTTTCCAGGAATCTTCTGGCATCTTAATCTCATTAAATGCATAATATCTGAGTCAAGTATCACCCAACCAAAATAAACTGTTAGAACTGACTCCCATTAACACTTTTGATCCAGAAACACTCATAAATATATCAGCAGCAAAAAACGTTGGTTCTTTCCAGAATTCTATTCTGGCCTCCTTGGTCTAATACCCTTAGAATCCACTCACAGTACTTCAGTCCCCATCATTTTCTTTCTGTAAATGTCCCGATGCACTCAGTCTGCATGACAGTCCTTGTTACCTTTACTGCCACAGTGCTGAAGGACAGTAGCCATTTGGTTTCCCAAGGACCTGCTTCAGTCGGCATTTCACCACAATCAATCATGAGAGATGCTTTGATTAATCACATGCAGTGAATGTCATGGATCACTAACAATCCATTTCCCATCAATAAGTAGCTCCCCACCCATGCCAGCCCATGACATGACCAAGTGAATGATAATGTCCCACATTAATTGTCTGTTTCAAGGGACTATTCCCAATGCCAATAGCTGTATCGGCCAGTGTTCATCAAACCCAAATCAGATCAGTTTTTTAAACAGAAATTATTTAATTTAATAAACTGTTAACTATGTCTAAAGTCATTATTTATGTAACAAAGCAGCAGAGAGCAGGGAGAGGAGAAAAACACTAAGGTGTCACAAAGGTAGTGATAGAGGGAGCAGCTACCCCTCTTAGTGCTGGGGGTTGGGGAGAGGTTGGAAATTTTAAACCCTAGAAGCTGGGAAGATGGGCTGGGTGCTGAGAGTCGGGATTCTGCTGAGTGGCTCTGCTTAGCTTGTATGTGGGGATGGCGGGTGATGAGGATGGCTCTACCAGCACTGGAGAAATAGAAGAGTGGGTCAGCTGTCGTTACTGAAAGGGACTGCCACCACCAAAGCAAACAGCATGCTAGGGGGATGCTCAGGGGAATAAGAACAGGTAGGAAGCAACAGAAATCCTGCAGCAAATAACTGGCAGTACTTTGGAGCTTGCTCTTATCCTGCAATCAAGATACACTTAAAAACTGTTATAGCACAGAAAGTTGCTGTTAAGACAAAAGAAAGAATAAATTCTTAAAAGCAAGTACAAGTAGCACACATCTGTCAGAGGCAGGAGAGGGGTACCTGACACCTTTGCTTTCCACTCACCTTGCGTGCATTTGTATGCAAGCAAAATATTTTGGGTTCATCCATACAATTTATATTTGTTTCCATATGATATTCCTTAACTAGAAAACTGTTGTTTTAAGAAAATTAGTGAGTCTATAATGTCAAAATATCACCTCTTATTGTATTTTTGTAGTAAAAAAATGTTTTGGGGGGAGAAAAGGAGTTCAAATGTGGTTTAACTTTTCAAGAGCTATAATGGTAAGGAGTTGCTCGGTGAATATTTATTATATAAAGCAAGTCTTCACTTGAGACTGAAGTAACTCCTGGGAAGGAAGAAGTAAAGCTGCTTTGTTTTCAGACCACAAATATGTTTATCTTGAAAATCTTAAGGAAAATCGTTTAAAACTGCAGACTAATATGAGCATAGCAACGTTGCAGAATGCATGGTTGGTGCACAAAAATCAATTGTGTGTCTGTATACGAGCAACAAACAATTGGAAATTGTTACAGTAAAAGTATGAAATTCCTAGGAATGAGTTCATAAAATATGTGAAAGAGATATACCTTTGAAACTCTAAGACTAATATGTGCTGAAAAAGATGAAATAGAATAATAATACTGCATTAATGTTATTAGGTTAATTTAACATATTAATTAAATTAATATAAATGAATATTAATATAGTAAGTGATTACATTCTTGAATATAAAATATCACGTCTCATGAAAACATCGTCAGTTATCAGGGGACTGCAAAGGAAAACCACAAATGGGCACTATACAGGTACAATATAATGGCTCAAAAAGGAAAAGAAGTCCCTGGCAATAGCAAGTGTGGGTGAGGATGCAGAATGATCCAAATGCTCACAGTTTGCTGTGGAAATGAATACAACATGGGACAGCCACTTTGGCCCAGTTCTGCAGTGCCTTATAATGTTAAACGTATACCTACCATATGAATTGTACAGACATGTTCATAAGAACTTTGTCCATAACAGCCAGGAAATTGAAATAAAGATACCACCAAATGTATTATGCTAACTAAAAGAAGCCAAATACAAAAGGCTCTATGATTTCATTTATGTGAACTCTAGAAAGTCAAAACTAGAGTGATGGAAAGCGGCCCAGTAGGTGTGAAGGTCTGGAGTTTGGGGCAGAGAATTGACTGCAGCGGGAGAAAGACGTTCTTGAGACGATGGCAATATTCCGCACCACGATTGTGCGGTGTTTATCCAACCGTGCTCCTGATTGGATAATGCCATCATATTGCTCATTTAAGACCAATGAATGTTGTTCTAGGTAAATTATACCTTAAAAGGCTGATTTTAAAAAATTTGTGCACAAAAAAGTAAATCATCTTTCATGAAAGTGAGAGTGATTTACCCTTTCACTAGGAATGTGGCTTAACACCTCTGGTCACTTTCTGAGGAAGCAAAGTGAGAAGACTAAGGGAGGAGATTTAAACTCTCAGACTTTCCTTTGGCTAAGGAGAATATAACCAAAAATGTAATTTCATGAGTTCATTCACCGAGGAAGAAAGACTGTGTTAAAATATATTTTTGTGGGTTTTTGGAACGTATCTTAGACTCTTTAGTAAAATCCCTTATTCAAAATATTATTTTGTTTTGTTTTCACTTAACATTTTAATAATTGGAATGTTAAGATTAATACTCTTTACTAGCGAATATGCAGTTATTCTGTGTGTGTTATGTCACTGAGGAAAACATTGTCTAAAAGAAAAAGATCTGTGAGCTTCAGATCTCAGACCTGCTCCGTAGGCTGAGAAAGCCTAGGAGTTCTGAGACTTAGCCCCAAGCATGCTGGTACCAGAAAACACCAGTGTTTGTGCAGCGCAGATGAAGTCAGGCTCTCTGAGGATAGACCAAGGACTGACACATGTATGTATATGTACGAGGTCTGTCCAGAAAGTACCCAGCCGCACACTATGAAAAATAGAGACATTTATGAAAGAAGATACAAGATACAAGAAGCATTGTACATAGGACAATGACACCTCAGTCCCTTTCAAAGTAGACACCGTGGGACCTCACACAGCTCTCCAAATTGCCATCAGCTGCCCCGTCGTATTTTACTGAATCTCATTGACAGTCTGAAATCTCTTCCCTTTCAAAGATGATTTTAGTTTTGGGAGAAGTCAGAAGTCACAGGGCACCAAATCTGGGCTGTGGAGGAGCTGAGTCACCTGGGTGATTTGATGTTTCACCAAAAATCTCTGCAGGAGATGTGATGCATGAGTGGGCGTGTTCTCATGACGAAGCTGTCAACAACCAGTTGCCTGTAGCTGCGGCCTTCTAAATCATCTGAATAGTTTCCGCAGAGGAATGTTCAAGCCTAATACAAAATCTGATGCAGATTCGTTGCTCTACTCACTCAGATATTTTGAATGCAATGGCCACACAGTACACATGCTCACTCAATGGCATCTACCACCCCGGATGATTAGTACAGTGAAGTCATCATTGTTCACACATGTGCATTCAAGTCCACTCTCCTTGGCTGCCAAGTTACATCAATGTCATGCAAATTGTTCTCCTTATATTGACAATGGTTGAACTTTTCCTGGATAGAAACCCCCCCCAAAAAAAAACTGGAGGTGAAGACCTGGGCTCTGGAGCAACGTCAAACTGGGATCTCTGTTTCAACTAAGATGATACAAGAAGAAGGTAAAAGGATTGCATGAGAAAAAACATTGATGATTTCTCAGGGACACCTAAATGGTGCTTTAACTTTATGAAGAGAAAAGGTTTGAGCATGAGAACATGAACAAAACTTGCCCCCAAACTTCCAGCAGCCTATGGGAATCAAGTTTTGGAATTTCATTCTTACGTTATCAATCTTCAAAACACTTACAACTTTCAGCTGTCCCAAATTGTCAATATGGATGAGGTCCCACTCGCAAGTGATGTGCCATCCAACAGAACTGTGGTCGTCAAAGGAGCAGAGACTGTGGCTGTTGAAACGAGTGGTCAGGAGAAAACACATCTCACTGTTATTCTAGCCTGTCGTGCAGATGGGACAAAGCTACCACCTGTGATCATCTTTAAAAGAAAATGTTTCTGAAAGAAAAGATTCCAAGCGGAGTTATTGTTCATGTGCATGAAAAAGGATGGATGAATGAAGGAGGCATGAACACCTGGTTTAACAACGTCTGGTCACGAAGGCCTGGAGGATTACTTAAACAACCAGCTTTGCTTGGTTTTGATCACTTCAAAGCCCATGTTATGCAAATTGCAAAAGCAACCACAGTGGACTTGAAAACCCAACTTGCTGTGATACTGGGTGGGCTAACCAGCCAACTGCAACCTCTTGGTATGTCCAGCCCATTTAGGTCCCAATGAAGAAAGAGTGGGCGTCATAGATGGAGTCATCTGGTAATGATTTAACAACTACAGGCAGGATCAAGAACGCATCCATCGCCCAGGTTTGTGATTGGATCCTAAGATCATGGAATGGTGTCGAGAAGGAAGTGGTTGTGAAATCGTTTAAAAAAGTGGGGCATCAGCAATATTATGGATGGAACTGAGGACGATGAAATTTACTGGGATGAGGAAAGTGACCCTTCAAAAGACACTGGTAATATAGAAATTGGAGAAGACAATATTTCTGATGTGAACAGTGATGAAGAGTTCTTGGCCTTCTACGATGTGTAAATATTGTAAATTTGTTACTGGTACATAAAATTTCTTGCACCTTGTATCTGCTCTTGTGTTTTGTAATTATTTGTTATATAAGATTTCTTGTACCATAAGATGTTCAAAAATAAATGCTAAAATTCCTTTATAATACAAACAAAGTATCTACATGTAAATAAATAAAAAATTGAATGAAAAAAATTAAAACAAAAGATTTTTTTGTCCTGAAAGTTTGGGCCAAAAACATGGGAGCACATTATACATGGCAAAATATGGTAGTTATTACAGTATTATCAACTATAGTCCCTATAGGGTTTGGAAAATAGGAAAAAAAGTGAAAAAATGAAGAAGTACAAATTGTCAGTACAAAATTAGTCACCAGTGTATTTTTTCCTCGTCTTCTAAACATACAATGCCTATCATGGAAATGGGTCCCACCCTCATGGACTCATCCCAACTGAATTATCTCCAACGACCCCACCTCCAAATATCACCACACTGAGGTTTCGGCTTCAACATAGGAGTTTGCGGGGGACACAAACGTTCCGTCCGTAACACACTCAAGCACACCAGGCGTTTCCAATGCGCAGCTGCGTTTGGCAGCCAGTGCTTCGGGACGGCTGCTCTCAACCTGCGCTGCACATCAAAACTCCTTGGAGAGCTCGCTAATGAGTGTGCTGATGGGCACCGCCGCCAGAGTTTCTAAATCGCTAGGTCTGCGGCGGGGCTCCAGAGCCTGCATGTCTAACAAATCTTCAGGTGGTGCTTGAGCTGGGACCTGACTCTGAGAGTTGTTTTTGGAGTTGCTGCCTTCTTATGTGTGCAGGCTGGTAGAAATTAACTTTAATCAACTCTTGATTTCAGAAATTCAGTCCACACAAATCCTTTTATGTAGTCACAAGAATTTACCGAGTACCCAGTAAAGGCTAGGCCCTCTGACATGTTCAGGGGAGACACTAGTATAAGGCTGACAGAAACCCTGTCTCTCGGGTTGTCTTGGAACCCAAGACTGAGCAAGTCACTCCTTTGTATTTCTATTGGACTACTCACTTTCTTCTGTATGTAGTTGTCTATCTCCTCATTTATGATGGAATTGCCTTGTGGAATTGTATGTTCAGTCATTCACTCATTCATTTGTTCATTCATTCATTCATCAGTTTACCAGACAATGTGCTTGTAAATAAGATCCCGAGTAAAAACTATAATCCTGGTCCTCAGGAACCCCCTGTGTAGCAGTGAAGACAAATAGAAGACAGAGGAATAAATGTGAAAGAAGCGGTAGGTGATGCTGTGATTACCTTGTCTCCACTCCCTGGCTACTACACCCTTTCCTCTGCTGCTGCCAGTGCTAAGCTGCTGCCTTATACCTGTCACCTCTTTTGGAGACTGACCTTTGGCTAGTGGAAACCACCTTCCCTGGAGATGGCTGAGAGGTTACTACCTACCCACATCTTCTTGGAGCTAAGAATAGATTTCAGCCAGCAGAAGAAAATGGGAGGAGCAATGAAGTCAGAGGAACCTGTGCAAAGGATCTCTCAAGTGGCTACTGTGGCTGGAACATATTGGGAGGACGTTTGCTCTGGGGTATGAACCTGAGTGGTGCAGGTGATGGACATGTTCAGACACGAGAAGCCCATTAGTGCTATTTTGAGGCTCCGGGGATTTTAAATGGGTGAGTGGCATGACCCTATTTCTGTTTCATAAAAGGTATCACTGTGGTCTGAGGAGGGGTCAGAGATGGGCAGGAGTGGAGGTGTGTTTGGAGACAGGGGGTAGTTAGTGGTGAACTGTCCTGGTTTGGAGCTGGATTTCCTGGGTTTGAATCCTTGACCTCCCCCTTCCTAGCTGTAATGCTTTGGGCAAAACATGATTTTCTCAGTGCCCTCAGTTTCCTAGTCTGTACAATAGGGATAAAAATAGAATTAATCTACCTTTGAAGGTTGTGTGAGGAAAGTTGAATTAATCAAATCATGTTAAGCACTTAGAACAGTGCCTGGCTCATAGAAAGTGCTCAATGTGTATTGCTCACTATTATTATTTTATTATTAGCAGCAGTAGTATGTTTATTTTTTTAAAAGGTTGTATTTATTTATTTTGAGAGAGAGGGAGAAAGAGAGAGAGAGAGAGAAAAACATCAATGTGAGAGAGTAACACCGATCAGTTGCCTCTAGCACACACCCCTAAGGGGGACTGGCCCCCAACCCAGGCAGGTGCCCTGACCGGGAATCAAACCGGCGATCTTTTGCTTTGCAGGCCATGCCGGTTGAGGCAGCACTAGCATGTTTAGATGAGAAATGACTGGAAGTTAATCTAAGGAAGTAGCAGTAGGGAAGGAGGGGGGAAGAATTTTGCACGATTTTGAGATTTTTAGTCTTGGTCACAGTCTGCTTTAGGAGGAGGTGGGAAGATACCTTGAGCACCTGGCTAGATGGGCAATGGTGTCATTTCCTGGGATGGGACCATAAAAGGAGATGCTGATTTTAATGGGAAAGTGGGAATTCAGTTTTGCATATACTGAGTTTGAGATATTTTTGCTACATCCCCGGGGAGATTCCTAGATGTAGTAGAAGTTATAGGATCTGACATTGGGGAGACAGAGAAAGACAGCCTCCAGATAAATATCGGAGAGTCAAGAGTTTATTTACAACTCTAGTATCTTTTGGCTACCCTACATTTTTAACATTAATACTTGAGGAAAATAATTGGGAAAAAATGAGAGCAAAAAAGAGCTTAAAATACTTTAAACAGAAGAGGAGAATGGAGGTCTCAGGAGGACCCAGCAACAAGCAATAGAAAATACAATACAACCTTCAGTGGAGACAGTGCACAGAAATCTCAGGCCAAAGCAACTCTGTCCACTGTGTCTGCGAAACTACAAAAGTAGATTCACATTGTCCAGGAGATGTCTGCCTGTCCAGAGCACAGAAGGAACAGAGAGCATAAAAAGAGGAATTTTCACCTCTAATGTCACAGCTGACATTCCAGGGCAAGGTGAGAAAAACATCACACTTGAAACCCAAGTTCCCTTTGATAAGTTTCTTTTCCACAGGGGGGAAAAGTAGTAGTTCTTCAGAGCATAACGGTAGCTTTGTAGGAAGAGCTGACTTATTTTGGGTGTCTAAAACAAAACCAAAACTCAGGAGCATGCAGTTATTATAGAGGGCTACAGTGGTCTACAAATTAAATGGACAAATTAGAAAATATAAAAAAAGAAGGGGTAAATATAATTGTTCTGGGATGAGAGTTCTTATTCTCCTGCCAAAAAAAAACAAAACAAAACACTGTACAGTATAAGAGGCTTACATTTTATTTTACAAAGCTAAGTGTGTAAGGTGTATAATATTATTTTATTTCTTTTAAATCAAATTAAATTTGACCCTAAGCTGCAATACAGCAGAGATAGTGGTATATTTACTCTGGGTTACTGTAGGGACTCACTCCCTTTTTACAACAGTAACACAATTTATTTTTGGTTAAGTAGGTTTTTCAAGGCTTCATTCCACGATTCTTTAAAAGCAGCGATTTTCAACCTTTTTCATGTCACAGCACACATAAACTAATAAATTCTATGGCACATACAAACATATATTTTTTGCCAATATGAGAAAAGATAGGTATAATTTTGATTCATTCACACTAGATGGCTATTGTTGTGTTGGCTATTGTCATTTTTTATTAGGTTGGCCAAAATGTTTGTTTGGTTTATTCCATAATATCGCTGTAGTAGCGCTTAGTTATCTTTAACTTCATTTAAAACAATTTTGTTAGATTATATTGTGACAACTGCCATGTGCATTAAATGTGCATTAAAAAAAGCTTATCAAAATTGATGGATATTTGTGTAGCCATTTTAATACTGAAGATGAAAGAAAATAGGCAACATTTTTGAGATATTATGCTTTACTATTTCAAGAAAGGTAAAAATGCAACTGAAATGCAAAAAAAAAAAAATGTGTGCAGTGCATGAAGGAGGTGCTGTGACTGATTGAACATGTCAAAAGTGGTTTGCAAAGTTTCGTGCTGGAGATTTCTCACTGGACAATGCTCCATGGTCTGGTAGACCAGTTGAAGTTGATAGCAATCAAATCAAGACATTAGTTGAGAATAATCAAATGTTATACTACATGAGAGACAGCTGACATACTTAAAATGTCCAGATCAATAAGTAATTTGTGACAATGAAAAACGTGTTTTTTATTTTGCCCAAAAACTAAACAGACTTTTTGGCCAACCCAATATTTGACAGTCTAAGGCAGGGGTGTCAAAATCATTTTCACCGGGGGCCACATCAGCCTCGCGGTTGCCTTCAAAGGGCTGAATGCAATTTCAACTCCTTAACAGTTAAGGACTAGTTACATGTATACAGTCCTAAAATTATTTCATCCCTTTGAAGGCAACCACGAGGCTGATGTGCCCCCGGTGAAAACGAGTTTGACACCCCCGGTCTAAGGGAAAAGAGGTCAGTGCCCCTGACTAAATAGTCAGGTGTTGCACGTATTAGAACTTCTTGCAGCACAGCAGTTGAAAACCACTGCCTTAATGTCCTGGGGTGCTGTCGTTCTTTGCTGTGCAACTCTCAGAGCCTAGGAATCTGAGTCGTCTACCCGAAAATCACATACGTGAAGAAAATACACTTCAAGAACAAAGGGGAAATCAAAAGACTTGTTAGAAATGAAAGAAAACTATGGGAATTTGTTGCCAGCAGATCTACCTTAAATGAATGACTAAAGGAAGCTTTAAGATCAGAAAATATGCTTTATAGTTGAAACAAAATTTCAACACTGTGTAAGATAGCTCTAAATATATGTAAAGAAAATATTTATTACAATTATAAGTAGAGAGGATAGAGGGATGTAAAACCAGATAAGGTATCTCTATGTAATTTAAGCTGTTAGAATGACAATCCCAACTAGACTGTGATAAATTATGTATATATAATGTAGTACCTAAGCAATCAGTAAAAAAGCTGAAGAATGAGAGAAACTAAAAAATGCTATAGATAAATTAAAATGGAATCCTAATAATGGTCACAAAAAAATCACAGAAAGATAAGAAAAAGAAAAGACAAACAAAAATAAAAAAAAACCCAAAACAATGACAGATGTTCCATTTATCATTTTATTGTCATTGCTTGTGTTATTGGTGTAATAACTATGAACCTATTGTCTCATCTAAGTTCATAAAGATTTACACTTATGGTTTCTTCTAAGAGTTTTATAGTTCAGGTTTTGCATTTAGATCTTTGACCCATTTTGAGTGGATTTTTGTATATGGTGCGAGGTAAGGGTCTAAGCCATGGCACTCTTGTTGAAAATGAATTGACCATAAATATAAGAGTTTATCTCAAAATTCTTAATTTTATTCCATTTGTCTATGTTCATGCTTATATTGGTACCATGCTGTCTTGATCATCGCAGCATTATAGTAGGTTTTGAATGGGAAATGTGAGTCCTCCAAATTCATTTTTCTGTTTCTAAATTGTTTGGGCTACTCCGTGTCTCCTGCATTTCCTTGTGAATTTTAGGATCAGCTTCTTTATTTCTGCAAAGTGGTTAGCCGGTATGTTGATAGTGTGGCTGAAAAAGGGGCCACATACCAAAGCTGAGAAGCTAAGAGGAGGCCTGCCTGGTGGTGGCCTTACAAACTCAGAGATCTGAAGTAACCACATGGGACGGTGTGAAATTGAAACTTCCTAACTGAAAGCATTTGGTGGAGGGTAGGCATGTCCTAGGCCAGTATTTTCCCCTAACAATGGTCAATCTTTGCCTTAACTGAGTCTGTCTGTTGTCGTGTCTTTTTCTTTTTCTTTTTCTTTTGCATGTAGGATAACATACCTGATAACGTACCTTTGGAATATCATAGTAATTTTTTTTCCAGACCCCTCAAAGCACAGCCACCATACTAGAGCAGAGACAACAAAACCCTCTTTGTTATTATCATGTTCATTGTTAACTGTTAACTCTCCTATACCTACCTATGTAAAATAAATATGTGTCTGTTCATTTTACTTTTTATTCAATCCTAGAGATGTCCCCACTTTTCTTTCTCCTAGCTGCCTAATCTATCACCAGTGGATTTCATGTAACCCATTTACGTCAACTTAAGATGGCAAAAATGGAATTCTTTTCTGGTGTCTAAATTAATTTTCTGCATGCAAAATTAGAAAATGCCAGCTCTACAACTAAACTGAATGAATGGGAAGCATATCTTGATTGAAAGTTAGAAAGAAGCTCCTAGGAGCACAGGTAAATTCTTTTTTAAAAAAGAAGTTAGTAAGAAATTTTAGAGACCATTTCTGAACTAGAGAAGGCTTCTGAAACTAAGAAACACCAACAGCCCTTTCCTCCCCCTTCTACATGCAGCTCCTGCACTATATCCCTTGCTTTCTGCACTTCCTTGCTGGGATTTGCCCTCCCCTCCTTCCTTCACCCCCCCATCTCCTCTTAATCTCCTCCACTATCACTCCCTACTGACTGAGGGAAAAATGAGAGTAGGAATTCAGACAAAGATAGTCCAGGAATTCTAAAAATTAAGGAATCTACCTAAAGCATTCCCTGGGACCCTGAAGGGTTCCTGAAGGAATTCAACAGCTAGAACATGTGATCCTGGCTATTCTGACCTATTCCAGTTAATGTACCGACTGGTTTGTGAGAACAAAAGCAACAGAATTACCAACTAGAGTTTGTTGGGAAACTGTTATAGAGGAGTCTCTCTTTTTGATGTAGAAAGCCAGGTCATCTTAAGAAGGATTATAGAAAAGTAAAGTGTGATTTAGAAAGAGAAAAGAAACAGAAGCAAGCCGAGGACTATGAGAGGGCATTTCCCCTTCCCCTTACTAATAGTTTAGGAGAAATTAAAGTTACTGTGAAAAGGGGAAATTCCTAAAGCCCTGGTCGATTCTGGTGCTACTTTATCTGTTCTTAATCACATCCAACTAACTTGCCTTCCCCCTCAGAGTAAAGCTTCTGTGCACATGGTTGGGCTGTCTACCCAACCGGTGACTGTTTTTAAACCAGAACTAGATCCCTCCCCACCGGTATGTTATGGGGAAATAAACATTTTTGCTAATCAGATCTGTTCCAATTCACCTGGGCGCGAGATTTTCTTGAAACCAATGACGCCCACATTCCCTTTTTCCAGAGGGGGGAATTGTATTTAGAACTGAGTAAATCAGATACTGAACCAATCGGAAAAATAATGATTTTAAAGGAGCCTCCACAAGAGGAACGGACTGAACGTTTGTTACACAGTGTAATGCGACTTCAGGCCTTTTCCAGTCACCAATATCCATTGTGCACTAACTGGAATCAGTCCATTACACAAGATTACTTTTCAGAGGGGGCTTGTAATTCTATGCACAAGCCCCTGCAATTCTCTTACCCTTCCAGTAAAGAAACTCATTGGGAAAGGATAGAGATGTGTACAGAATTTCATAGCTTTTAAATAAAAGTAGTTATTCCAAAACATCCTGTGGTTCCAAGTGCAAATAACCTATTAGCTATTCCTGTGGACTGCCAATGTTTTTTAGTGATAGATATACATAGTGTGTTTTTCAACATTTCTGTGAAAAAATAAAAAGACAGAAATATGTCTTTACTTTCACCTGGGAAGATGACAAGTTTACTTGGACGGTAATGCCCCAGGGTATACTGAGAGTCCCACCTATTGTCTTAGATGCCAAAAGGTGCTTTGAATGGTGTGGAGTTTTCTACAGCTTTAACTCTAATGCAGTATGTAGATGTTTTACCTTTATGCCCTAGGATAGACTAGACTCCCCGCAAGCCATTTGGGACATAGGATAACAAAGGACAAGCTCTGATTCTATTTACCTCAGGTAAAATATTTTGGTTATCTAATATCTAAAGATGGGCTACTAATCACCCCTAAAAGACTCAGAAGAACAATACCTTTTTCCCTTCCAAAAATGAACAACAACAACAACGAAACTAGCTTAGTGGGTTCCCAGGTTTCATTGGATATTGTCACCGTTGGATTCTAAATTTTTACTAATGGCCTAGACTCTATACGTCTCATTAAAATCAGACTGACCTGATCTAATTCAGTGGAACCCAGAAGAGAAACACGCCATAAAATCTCTAAAGAATTATCTAAAGCTCCCACTAATACAAATAAAAGAAATACTTTTAGAAGTTTTAACTCAGAAACATAGCGATCCTCACAGACCTATAAGCTATTACAGTCAGGAACTAGACTCAGTAGCCAAGGGCTCCCTCTCTGCACGACAGCCACCTCTGCTATAGACATGCTGTGCAAGCAAACAGAAGAGGTAGTTATAGGCTCCTCTTTGTTTACGTTCCTCATGCTCTTGAGTCTGTGCTGAATTCCCATCACATTCAACGCTTCTGTCAGTCAACTGGCTCTTGCCTTCTGCCCCTAATATTATTTGAACTTGATGTGACAGTTGTAACCCAGCAACTGTGTTATTTTTTTTGCAGGATGAAGATATTCATGATTGCATTTTGCTTACTGACCACCTTCTTCTTCCTAGGAGTAGTTTACAGGAAACTCCTATTGATAATGCTAACTTAATTTGGTTTACAGATGGATCTATGAAAGATGAACAGGGGTGTTACTGAGCTGGATATGCAATAACATCCACGGTGGACATAATTGAAGGTTCTTACTTACCTGAATAAGATGTGCTCAACAAGCACACCTTAACTGATTGTTCCAACTTGGGCTCGTCAATTGGTGGAAAACCAAGTAGCCAATATTTACACTGAAAGTAGCTATGCCCTTGGTGTAGCTCAGAACTCTGGAATGTTGTGGAAGTAGTGAGGCTTCTTAACTTTCTCAGGGAAGCCTATGAAGAATGGCAAATATGTTGCAGACTTACTTGATGTCATACAGAAATGGAAACAGTTGGCAATTATCAGAATTCCAGGACATCCTAAACCTGCCACCATGGATGCTGCAGCTAGACAGGCAACATTAAACTGTCAAATTATCCCGACCCAGGAATGCTCCTCGATTCCCATTAAATCAATAGAAGACTTTTTTATAGTTCCATGGACCGCTGCAGAGAAAAAGAGGACATGAAAACAACAAGGAGGAATCTTTGATCTAGACAAACAGATATGATCCCAATCAGAAACCAGTCTTATCTATTAGGACTCGGTTACCTGTGCTGTAACATGTACGTTAGCTAGCACATTAGGATCCTAAAAAGATGATTTCATGAAGTAAACAGTATTACTGCTTTGCATCTCATAAAGTGTATAGTAGATGTTCTGTCTGCCCAAAGTGTAACCCTGGAAAATCATTTCATGGGTCCCAAGGACATCTCCCACTTCCTTTAGATCCTTTTGAGGTATAGTGATTGGACTGTATCCAAATGTCACCATTGCAAAGATATAAATATATGTGTCAGTAATGATTTGTATGGGTTGAGAAATACCCTTCCAGGTGAGCAACAGCCTGAATGACAGGTAAATTCTTATGGGAAAAAATTAATTTCCTGTTGGGGAATTCCCTCTGAGTTAGTGACCGAGGGACTCATTTTACTGGGCAAATAATGCAATCCATCTGTAATATTTAGCCCGTTCGATAGTATTTCATTGTGCCTATCACCCCAGTCCTCTGGGTTGGGGGAACATACAAATGGTACAGTTAATATCCAACTTGGTCAATTTTCAGAAGCTTTTAATCCCCCTTGGCCAAAAGCTCTCCTTATCCTGCTCCTCAGCATGAAATCTACTTCTTTTGGTCAACATAGCCTTTCTCTTGATGAAATAGTCAGCAGTTGCCCTATGGATCTGGGTGAAGTAACATGAATCACCTTTACTAAAAGGGCTCATTAACCAGCTTATAGGGATTGACAAATTACTGACATTTATTTCACAAGTTCACTTTGGGGAAGTGGAGACTTCCAAGACCATGACTTACAACCAGGAGATTTTGTCCATTGAAAAAGACATCAATTAAAGACTCTCTCCAATATTGCTGGAAGGGACCTTATCAGGTGCCTAACCACGCAAATAGACATCTGCCCCTCTCTCTGACATTTGCCTCCACCTACAGTAGAGATTAAAGACTTCTCAAAGATGAGAAGCCACCAACATCAGAAATAGATAGCTATCTGAAGACATCGACAAGACCTGTATACGTATAAATTGATGTTGAATTTTATTAGTTTGATTGTCTTTACCTGTCTGCTACTATTAATCATAATAATAATAGTTATACTCATTCTTTAGGCTTTTCTCAAATCTTGTGTTTATAGCTTAACTGTGAATAATTGTTGAAGGTGTATAAGATAACTTTTGTATTGTCAGAAATGCTCTATAGTATTTCTTTTGAAATTTAAAAGAAATGCTATTGCAAAAGGAAGGAAAGGGATGTGTATATATATATTTTTTTTTGGGGGGGGGAAGGGTGTGTATATTTTTAAGAGAAGTTAAAAGGAAGTAGTTTGTCCTAATAAGTTCATTATTTCTGAGTGAGTAAAAAGAGATAAACTAAAAGCAAGGGAAGTTGTAGAAAGTTAGTGGAAAAGGAATATTGATAAAGGAATTTTAAACGCTAAAACCCAGTTATGGGCATGTGCTTACCCCCTTACCCAACAAGGACTTCTAACTGTATTAATTCAGATGGAAGCTGAAGTGGCTATAAAAACATGGCCTTATGTAACTACTGCTGAGACACAGGAAATTTATTGTGCTTATGTAACTCTTACTGTCCTCATGGCCTCCGGAGGTTTTAGATAGTAATTATAATTTACAGCATTGTGTTCTTACAGCCTTGGCCCTGATTGAATCTTAAGGTTTCAGCTTCCAATAACACAACTAGTGGGAATCAGATTAATAACAATACTTGAGTGCTTCCAATGGGAAGTAGATGGGCCATAGTAAGTGGGAACCCCTCCATGGTCAGATTATGAAAACTGAAAAGGCAGATGGTGTGCACTCAAACTATAGGTAAATGTTATACTAGATGAAAAATACAAAAAAAAAAGACAGACAACAAAATTTGGTTCATATTAGCTTATGGGTTAGAAAAGATCCAATGTTTGACTTAATAAAGGGCTTGACTTCCATCCAAGGTCACAGAATTGCCCCATTCCCAATGGTCCACACTGTTCAGCAAGACAAATGCTGACTCTGAGAATTCCTAGGAATGAGCCTTTCAAGCACCACAGGACCTTGTTATCCAACCAAAATGTTGGTCATCAATGTACCTCATGGACTGATTTATGACCAAAAAGGGGAAGTGTGGACAAAAAAGTGGCCACAGACCAAACCTGACAAGCTAAGAGGAGGCCCACATGGCAGCCAGGTGTGCTCAGAGACTGACAGGAACCACGTGGGACGGTGTGAAACTGAGACTTCCTGACTAAAAGCACTTGATGGTGGGTAGTCATGTCCTAGGCTAGTATTTTTGCCTGACAGAGGCCAGTCTTTGCCTTAACTGAGCCTGTCTGGGTTTCTTCTTCTTTTTTTTAACCTAGGATAATATACCTAATAACATACCTTTGGGATATCAAAGTAATTTTTTTCTTTTTTTAAGTATATGGTATTGATTATGCTATTACAGTTGTCCCCATTTTTTTTATCCCCTTTATTCCTCTCCTCCTGGCATCTTCCACCCTTCAGCATCCCCCTTCCCACCTTAGTTCATGTCCATAGTTTGTACATGTAAGTTCTTTGGTTTTTCCATTTTCTATACTATTCTTAACCTCCCCTGTCTATTTTGTGCCTACCAATGATGCTTCTTATTCCCTGTACCTTTTCCCCTCATTACCCACTTCCCTCCCCTCACTGATAACCCTCCATATCATCTCCATTTCTGTGATTCTGTTCCTGTTCTAGTTGTTTGCTTAGTTTGTTTTTGTTTTTTTAGGTTCAGTTGTTGATAGCTGTGAGTTTGTTGTCATTTTACTGTTTATATTTTTGATCTACTTCTTTTTCTTAGATAACTCCCTTTAACATTTCATATAATAAGGGTTTGGTGATGATGAACTCCTTTAACTTGACCTTATCTGGGAAGCACTTTATCTGCCCTTCCATTCTAAATGATAGCTTTGCTGGATACAGTAATCTTGGATGTAGGTCCTTGCCTTTCATGACTTTGAATACTTCTTTCCAGTCTGTTCTTGCTTGTAAGGTTTCTTTTTGAGAAATCAGCTGATAGCCTTACGGGGACTCCTTTGTAAGTAACTCTCTCCTTTCCTATTGCTGCTTTTAAGATTCTTTCCTTATTTTAAATCTAGGGTGACTTAATTATGATGTGTCTTGGTGTGTTCCTCCTTGAGTCCAATTTCTTTGGGACTCTCTGATCTTCCTGGACTTCCTGGAAGTCTATTTCCTTCGCCAGATTTGAGAAATTTTCCTTCATTATGTTTTCAAATAAATTTTCAATTTCTTGCTCTTCCTCTTCTCCTTCTGGCACCCCTATGATTTGAATGTTGGAGCATTTAAAGTTGTCCCAGAGGTTCCTAAGCCTCTCCTCAGTTTTTTGAATTCTTGTTTCTTCATAGTGTTCTGGTTGGGTGTTTATTTCTTCCTTTTGTTCCAAATTGTTGATTTGAGTCCTAGTGTCTTTCCCTTCACTGTTGGTTCCCTGTATATTTTCCTTTATTTCACTTTGTGTAGCCTTCATTTTGTGACTGAGCTCAATCAATTCTGTGAGCATTCTGATTACCAGTGCTTTGAACTCTGCATCTGATAGGTTGCCTATCTCCTGGTCGCTTAGTTCTTTTTCTGGAGTTTTGATCTGTTCTTTTATTTGGGCCATATTGCTTTGTCTTGGTGCACCTGTTACAGAGCAAGGGGTGGAGCCTTTGGTATTCAACAGGGCAGGGCAACACTCTTTGCTGCATTGGGGCACTGTCTGTGGGGGAGGGGTCAGAGAGGGGACAATGCCGGTGGCTCTTGTCCCACTTTCCATCACTTCCCTCACTTCCCACAAGTGGATTGTGCCTTTTCAGGTGCTGCTTCCCAGATCAATGGGTTTGTGTATGTTTTAGGACCCTGTGGGCATCTCCAATGGACTCTCATGTGAGACTGGGAGTTTTCCCCACCACCACAACCCCCACAGATTTTTTACAGCCAGGGATTTTGAGTGTTTAGTTTCCCGTGCTGAAACCCTGGGTTTCTCGGTCTCCCTCGCACCCCCATTGTTCCTTCTGGCTTATCTGCGTGCAAATGTGGGATCAATTGCCCATGTGTCCTCTCTGCCCCAGCTGCCTACCAGTCTGGATGAATGTTTCTTTAACTCCTTGGTTGTTGGACTTCCATGCAAATGATTTCCTGGCAGTTCTGATTGTTCTCTGTTTTTAAATTGGTTGTCATACTTCTTTAGGTTGTACAAGGAAGCCAAGCGTTTCTGCCTACACCTCCATCTTGGCTAGATGTTTCTAGAAAAGGTCAATCTTTACCTTAACTGAGCCTGTCTGTTGTCTTTTTTTGCATCTAGGATAACATACCTTGGGAACATCAAAGTAACTTTTTTCCCCCTCACCAGAAGCACCGGAGCAGAGACCACAAATCCCTTCATATATCTGCCTATGTAAAAGAAGTATATGTCTATTTGTTTTATCTTTTTATCCCATCCCAGAGATTTCTTCAGTTTGCTTTCTCCTGCCTCCCTAATCTACCACCAATGAATTTTTTGCAAAAAATCCCCTTTGCTTCTGATGTAGAAAATAAATGGTGAAACTCATTTTTCAGAGCATTTTCTCAATCCATTGAAATTTTGTTTCCTGGCAATTGTCAGTTTAGCTCAGATAAACTCATACAAAATTCTTACAGGCTTGTGTATTTCTGACATTGACAGTGGGGACTGCATGGAATTTGTAGATCAGTTTGGAGAATATTGCCACTGCAATAATATTAAATATTCTGATCCATGAACACAAATTTTTTTTTCATTTAATGATAACATTTCCATTTAGGTATTTAATTTCTTTCAATGATGTTTTGTAGTTTTCAGAATATATAAGTCTTACAACTCTTGTTACAATTTTTCCTAAGTATTTTATTCTTTTTGATACTGTTTTAATTGTAATTATGTTCTTGATTTCATTTTTTATTTGGTCATTGCTACTGTATGGAAATACAACTAACATTCATATTTTGATATAACCTGCAACCTCGTTGAACTCATTGATTAACTCTAATAGGTTTTTTTTTTTTTTTTTTTTAGCAAATTCCTACAGGATTTTCTACATACAAGTAGAGATAGTTTTGCTTCTTCCTTGGCAATCTGAAGCCTTTTATTTCATTTTCTTGCCTAACTGTCCCCGCTAGGACCTCCATTTCAATGCCGTATGTAAGTGGCAAGAAAGGTCATACTTTTCTGTCTCTGATCTTCACCCTTAGATATGATGTTAATTGTGAGTGTCATGTAGGTGGCCTTTTGTATATATTTTTAATACCAAGGGGATTGTACCAAGGTTGCTCGTTTTTAGCCTGACTTCCCACCCAACATAAAGGAAACCCTTCTCCCTGACATTGAACAATCTTTTGTGCACCCCTGTCATGGCTGCGCACCATTCTACTGTGTGTGGCCACCTTTCGCACAACGTCTCTGGTCATTTCTCTAAGGTTTGTTATTCTAAAAAGTATTTTATAAATGTGTGTTGTTATTCCAAGAGTGTTTACTTAGCCTAAAATCTGAGAAGTACATATCTGGGTCAAAAAGCATGGGCCTGTGATAGATTTTTCTAATTCAATTTAATATTTATCATATTATGTTCTCTCTCTAATGAACTGTCAGCTTCTTTCGGAGCAGAGCCCGGCTTTTATTTCTGGGTGTCCTGCATAAGACCTAAAACAGGTCATTCGCCTGAATGTGCTTAGGGAAAATATTTAAATGACTGGCTGTCTTTTTGCAACAAATGATTTACCCCTAAACTTCTTCATTATATCTAAGATGTTTCCATTTTTTTCCTCTCATATACTTTTCATTGTATAAAATGCTACTCACATACCTTTTGATAACATTAAATTATTTTTGTATATTATTTTTATCCAACTTTATTTTACACCTATCAGTTCTATAGTGTTTAATTACCAAAGATAGTTCAAGTCTTTTTTTTTTTTTTCCTGTTTCTATTCCAGTCAGAGAGAGGAGTAGTAAGAACTTGGCCTTTATGAATACTTTGTTTAAATAGTGTAGGGTTTTGTGAATACATAGAGATGGTAAAATTTTAGTTTCTTTTAAGTTTATACAATAGCTGGATTGAATGAATCTCTTTAGTTTGTCAAAACAATCATAACAGGTAGTAACAGTAAAATGTTGCAACTAGATACACACCAATTGACTGAGAAATTGGGTGTGTTTAATAGGCAGTTTGTAGAGGTAGAAGACTGTGAAGAACAAGTAAACTAAAGAATGAGAGGGGAAGAGCCATTTGCACGAATGGGAAAGGGGCCAAAAAAATTCACAAAAATCTGTGCCTGGTGAATCAAACCTGAAAAGATAATGGCTATTAACTGTCAACAGTCTGGGCTTTGCTGCTATTAGAATTTACTATAAATAATGTTTTGAGATCACTGTGCTAAAGAACAAATGACATTTTGTTTAAAAAGAGAGAGAGAACTAGTCCTTATACTGGGCTCTGTTTTACTTCCAGGCTGTTTTCCAAGAGTCTTTTTGAGATGTGATGTCTCAAAGACTGGGGTTTTATGTCTTTATATAATCTACCTCATACATTAAAAGGGAAAGATGTTTTCATGAAATTTTACTCACCCGTTAGCAAAGCCCACACCTTGTAAAGTTTAAAAGGTCTTTTGAGTTTTTTGAATCAAGACATCTCCATCTGCACCTCCAGATTCTCAGCAAGGAGTGCAAACATGAAGATTGGCTTATTTAACTAATATTTCTTGAGATGCAAAATGGCAGTGCTGTGTGGACCTAGCAGCACAAGGTCCTTGCGCTTGGAGCTTTTAGATTCCAAATAATGAGATAAAAGTAAAATAGCACAGGCTCATAATGATGCAGTATAAAAGTCTATTGTGCAGCTTTAGGTATCTGAATTGCTTAAGACCGAGACCAAGACCAAACAAAAACACCGAGTACCTGTGTAAGAGGTGAAGATGCTCTGGAGGAGCTATGGGGTAGTGGCTGGAGAAGTCAGGTAAGATGAGAATGTATCCTGTTGTGCTCAGAGCCACATGTTCTGGATGAGGTGGGGGCCAGAGAAGAAAGTATGAAGTGGTCAGATAGGATAGCCGTGTCCCTTTATTCCCCATCAGCCTATAAAGCGGGGAGCAAATTTGTTCCTCCATTTTAGTAAAAAAAAGCGGGAGATTTTAGAAGTTAAAGGGTGAGTATAAACACTTTGAGGGAGAAGGGAGACAGCAATGAAAATAGGAACTGAAAGCTGTGGGTCAGCATGACCCTGGAAAGAGTTCATCATCCTCTGGGGACATGGTGCTTACTTTTGGATCCTGGAGCAGTCCCCATACAAGCCTGGAAGGGTAATTCTAAAGTCTGATGTACTAGAAGGAGATTCAGGGTGCTGAGGAAGACAGTATTAATCAGCCCTGGCTGGTGTGGCTCAGTGGATTGAATTCCCGCCTGCGAACCAAAGGGTCGCTGGTTCGATTCCCAGTTGGGACACATGCCCGGTTGCGGGGCCAGGTTCCAGGCAGGGTGCACAGGAAAGGCAACCACACGTTGATGTTTCTCCCTCCCTTCCCCTCTCTAAAAATAAGTAAGTAAAATCTGTAAAAAAAAAAAAAAAAAAAAGTAATCAATTACTGGTGCGTATCTTCTGCTTTGACCTCACTTTCTGCTTTCTGAGAGCTTTCCTTTTTATTCTTGCGGCTACTACCTGTGCCTGGGTCACTACACTAGACCCCTGCTTAGCAACCCTTACAATGCCTTCCCTCCTTTTGCTTAACCATTGTTTGTACTGATGATCAATCTTTTCAAAGCCCCACTTTCAGCTTGTCTGATCCTGCCTCCTTGAAGTTACTGCTTCAAGTTCAGACTTTACTAATCATTTTCAAGCACTTTCATAAATACATATGAACCTCATTTCACACAGTTGTTTTCTCTTGCCTCACCTGGCTCAGAGATTTTTGTTTGTTTGTTTCTATGCCTTTGCTTAGCTATTTTCTCAGCCCCACTTCCCTCGGTTTAGATTCTGCTCATCCTTCAAGGCCCAGTCTAAATCCTATATTTAACTTGAAACCTCAGGCTACATATTTCAACTCTCAAATATTTCCTTATTTCCTTTTCTCTTTGCCAAGGTATAAGTCTTTGCTAAGATGCTGAGAAAGAAAAGACCTCATTTAACATTCTGTTGAATCCAATAGGCTCATATTTCCATTCTGCTTTGCTACCGTTAGAGTGAACGCTTTGATAATGGAGCCATGCTGGGAATCCTGTAGTACCTCAGGAGCACTGGGCACCGAGCCGTTACCGCACAGCCTGTGCTTGGTGACTGAGAAAGCCATGTCGAGTAAGATACGGTGTCGTAAGGATGCAAAGTATTGAGAAGTGATCAAACATTGAGTGGCACTAATGTGAGATCATTTTCTAAGGAGGTAATAAATTATGAAAAACCTTTTGTTTCTTCTTTCTTTAAAGGCTTAGATGAGAGGGAGGAACAGAAAAGAAAACTTCCAAATATTATATGGTCCCCTGCGTTGTTTGGTGCAAATACCCTTGGGAAAATGGAACCTGGACTATTTGATGGGCCCTGCAATTATGGCATGCCATCCTGAGTGTGCTTTATTTTCTTTTATGCCTCAGAATCCCTGTTCTTATTAACAGTGGAGATATCCAAGGGCAAAGAATGTGTGGTTGTGTTGACCAGGGACTAGATTCCAAAAATAAAACAGATTACTAATTACTATCTCTTCTGTCTCCAGTCCATTTTGCCACCCATAGCAATGAAGGACTCCATTAAAAAACATTACAATTTTATTAAGAATGCTAAATTGATTTAGTATTCTTCTTAATTTCCCAGTAGGTTTTGAAGAGATTATGGAGCCATCTGTGTATGCCCAGAAGCGGTGATAATGATAGCAGGAGAACCTGCCTTGGCTTTGGTGGCCCTTTCTGTTTCAAAAGTGACGTGAGTTGGAGCGTAGTCTTCACTGATTAGTTAAAGTTCTTTATCTCCTTTCAAACTAAAAAGAAGAGAGATAATACTTCTCCATCTGATGTTAGGATGTGGTAGAAAAGGAACTGTTTTACTGAAGTAAAGAGTTTATGCAGACTACTTAATGGGTTTATGCAGTAGTCAGAGTTTATAAAAAGGTTGAACTGGTTAATTTTTTCAAAATTTACTTATTGTTTAATTACAGTTTACTTTCAGCATTATTTTTATTGGTTTAAGGTGTACAACATAGTGATTAGACAATAACATACTTCACAAAGGGTTCCCCCTCATATTTCCAGTAGCCCCTTTGTAATAATAACTATAATAACTATACATAGTTATTACAGTATCATTGACTGTATTTCCTGTGCTGTACTTTACATTCCTGTGACTATTCTGCAACTACCAATCTGTATTTGTCATCCCTTCACCTTTTTACTTAGTCCCCCAACTCCCTCCCATCCAGCAATCACCAGTCTCTGTGTCTATGAGCCTGTTTCAATTTTGTTTATTTTGTTCTTTACATTCCACATCGAAGTGAAATCACGTGGTAGTTGTCTTTCTCTGGCTGACCCATTTCCGTTAGCACTGTACCCTCTAAGTGCAGCCATGCTGTGGCAAATGGTAAGATTTTGCTCTTTCTGATGGCTGAATTATATTGCATCATATGTCTGTCCCACAGGTGTTTTATCCACTCATCTCTTAATGGACACTTGGACTGCTCCTCCAGCTTGGCTATTGTAAATAATGCTGCAATGAACATAGGAGTGCATATATTTTTTTTCAAGTTAGTATTTGGCGTTTCTTCAGATAAATCCCCAGAAATAGAATTGCTGGTATTGAGGGTCTTCAAAAAATTACAATTGGAGTTGGTTCACTCTTAACTTGCTTTTCCGTGTGGCATACCCTTCAGTAGTCTGGTGGCACTAACAAACCAACTTCTGTGCCAGTTGGACAGCTATATAGCTATACTGTTTCTTAGCCCCAAGCCCACTCCTCTAAAAACCAGTCTGTGGTGCTGAGGCGAAGACTTTGCAAACCTCATTTCAGCAGGGCCACCTGGCTCCCTGCTAGATTATGCCAACGGGGGGCACTAGCGGAGATGACAAGGCAGGAGGAGGGAGAAGGGATTTTCTCTTTCCTGTTTGTCCCCTGCCTGTTTTTTCTCACTGTGCAATCCTGTTTCTCCTTAGCATCAGCAGTGTCTTCCTACAACAACAGCTGAATTTATCTTGCAGCTTTTCCAACACTTGCAGAGTTGGGTTATGGCTCCACTTCAGAGACATCAGCACCAGCTAGCACACCCTTCCGAGCAGTTCGTATTTCAGCTCCTCTGGTCTTTCCTCTAGGCCTCCAAGTTTTAAACACATCACCCTCTTCCCTTTATTTTCCTAGGCCAAAGAGTGTGGCTGCTTTCTGCAACCGATATCTCCATCATACCTTCATGCTGTGGCAGGGAAATTTGTGCCCCTCTTGTCTATGGCTGCTTTTATTCTGTAAGAGAAGAGTTGAGTGCCATGTGACTGCAGAGCTGAAAATATGTACTATCTGGCCACTTGTGCACACAATTTACTGAATCTTGTCACAGTGTCTGTTCTTGCCTTTTTAGTTAGGAAGTTTACATGGAACTAAAAAATATTGTGTTACATTTTCTACTCACATAATTGGTATAGTTTCTGTTTCCTGCTTGGATACTGACTGATACAAAATTTGGCTCCATAGGTTTGTTCCAGGAAAGAGACACTCCCAATGTGAATTTGGAGATTGGTGTGGTCATGTTCTTGGACTTGAACTCGGTCCTAAAATTAGTTGCTAGTAATTCATGGCATGCAGTAGCATCTCAAGTAAATGTATGAATTCTAAGGTGGAAATAGTCTTTTCTCTTATTCATAGCCAAAGGTCTTGGCAGGTGTTTTATATAAATGTTGCCATGAGAGATAGAAGAGAGAACATGTATGCATGTTTCATTACGTGTCTGTTCTCCAGTGGAAAAGGTACTCAGTGTAGAGGCCCTACTGGCGGTGGTGCGGCAGACTCACCTGCTTGGGTGGCCACTATTGGTTACCCACCCAGCAACTACCCTTTCAAATGGCATTGAATTATGTTTGTTTTGCAGTGTGACATGTACATCAGGGGACCGGGTCTCCCCTTAGCTGTGAGGGTGGGAGGTGAGTCTTGATTAAGCTAACCCAGCCTTAGTAATTCCCTTGGACAATGGCTTAGGCATGGGTATGTGGTGCAATTATGGGCAATGGAATGTGATGGCAAGTCTGCTGAGGGCTGTCTAAGAAAGGGTAGAGGATGTGATGCCTGGGAGGCAGCAATCCTGTCTCTCTCTTTGAGTGTGGTCAGGTGAGGAGATGACGCCTACGGCTCATGCAACCAAAGTGTGACGATAAGGAGAGCAGCGGGCACCCTGAGGGGTGCAGTATGGAAAAATGGAAAGAGAGTGGCTCATCGCTGATGCCACTGAGATGCTGTCTTAACCAACTAGTGTATTTGTTACACAACAGATGTCTGTAGTAAGATGTGGTTTCAACTGTTTTTTTCTTTTGTTACTTGCATCACAAAGTATCATAACCGTACCACCTTCTTAAATAAAGGGCAGCTTTAACAATGCCTGTGTTCAGATGTGATAGGCATTTCAATCTGTCTGAGATTTTGACACTTGAGAAGGACAGAAGTCTGCCGTAGTACGCAGGGATTCTTTTAGAGCTCCTAAATTCTAGCAGCTCATTCAGAGAGTTGGTAAGGTGCTGTCCATTTCTGAAGCTCATCAAATGAGAACATTTCAAGTCTGATAAGCATGTGCAGGGGATCTAATCCCAAGCACCCTTTGCAAACCCAAGTATGCTCTGGTGAGGCCTTGCTGTGTGGCGTGTTATGTGTTACCATGTTATGAAACTGGCTTTGACACTTGGATGTCTACCATTTGGTGAGTGGTTAGTTATGAAATACTATTGGTTCAACAGATTATACTTCTGGAATAAAGCCTGGACTTCTGGGATCTTTTTAGTGGCTGGTTTATTTGTATTTCCAAGGCCATTTTTTCCAATAAGCCAACACAATCAAATTACATGCAGCTTTGAAGACATTCTACCTTACAGTTTGACATTTTAATTAGGACTTTAAAGAGATAATAATCACTGCCCACAACTTCCCTAATGTTACCCAGAAATGGGTCAGTTAATTAGGATCCCAGAAAAAAAACACTGCATACATTTCTTTTAAATTGTTTTTCCAAACTTCCATCACCACATCTCTTGGCTGCAACTCAGACCAAATCAAACAAACATCAGGGAAGGGTACAATCTCTCCAGCCTTCTAAAAAACCTAAGGGTGCAAATAAGGAAGTCAGCCTGTGTCCATCATCTAAAAATGTATGTTTTATCCTGCATAAGATATTTTTCTTTCATTTCAAGATTGTTTTTGAAAGGGAAACCATGCCAGTTCATTTCATTAGATCATTCTCTATGAAAGCCGTTAGGATCCTGGTCACCTGATCCCTTTGATTCTTCTATCTATACTTTATTTTTGTGTATCTCTTCTAGGGTAACATTATTAATGGGTGGTCCCACTAAAGAATTTTTGAATGCTCTCTGACTGCATTAAATTCCTGCTAAGTGGATTTTACAAGGTGGAAGGAAAAACGAGTCCATCTATTATTGAGCAACAAAGGGGCCCAGGGTGTGATAGCAATTCAAGAAATGAATTCTGTACTGTTGGGCGGATTATGTGTAACAGGATGCTCCCTACCTCCCCCAGCCTTGCCCCTCCCTGTCCCTTGGGTCAATAGACAAGAATGGAAATGTGGTGAATGTCTGAGTTGTTTGTCTGACGCTGTGATGTGTTTTGACATATTCAGGAGGGAGAGCTGGTTGCTGCTTCCCAGAAGGGGCTTAAGGAGTGTAACAATATGCCACTCTGTCTTCCTGCCAGCCAAGTACCTTTAGCTTCACTTTTGAACCTGATGACATGTATCTCAGTCTGCAGTTGGAATGCCAGTTGTGAGATGTATCTCAGTTCCTGAGATGTAGCAGTTATAAAGATTCTTTTTTAAAAGTAAATTTATTGGTGTGACATTGGTTAATAAAATTATACAGGTTTCAAGTATACAATTCTAATACATCATTTGCATGTTGCATTGTGGGTTTACCCAAAGTCAAATCTCCTTCTGTCACCATGTATTTGACCCCCTTCACCCTTTACTACCACCCCCCCTTTCCCTCTGGTAACCACCATACTGTTGTCTGTGTCCATGAGCTTTTGTTTATCTGTTTGTTCATTTATTGCTTCCGGTTTTATATTCCACATAAGAATTAAATTATATGGTTCTTGACTTTTTTCATCCGATTTATTTTTCCATATTTCATCTTTTCTTATGTCTAACTGGTTTTCAGTTGTATATAGGTACCACACCTTCTTTATCCAATTATCTATCGAGGGATATTTTGGTTGTTTCCATGTTATGCATTTTTTTTGAGTTTAATAGTTGGGTGGTTGGTAGTTAATTTGAAAGGTAGCTTCAGTTTGCAACTTCATTTAGAATTTCTTTTTCAATGTCCTGATAAATATATCAACTTCACTCTTGTTCATGGTCAGAGGCAGGTGTACCACGAATCAAATGAAATTCAAGTTTTAAGACCCCTCGCTTGGTGATTCAGGGTTCTTAGGGTATACTCCCAGCAGCAGAATTGCTGGGTCAAAAGGCAGTTCCATTTTTAGTTTTCTGAGGAAATTCCATACTGTTTTCCACAGTGGCCTCACCAGTCTGCATTCCCACCAACAATGTACTAGGGTTCCCTTTTCTCCGCATCCTCTCCAACATTTGTTTGTTGATTTGTTTATGTTGGCCACTCTGACGGGTGTGAGGTGGTACCTCATTGTGGTTTTAATTTGCATCTCTCTGATGGCTAGTGATGCTGAGCATCTTTTCATATGTCTCTTGCACAAACCTCTTCCTAGTCTCTGGCAAGAGCTCTTGCAATATGTTCTCACATTATCACACTTTCTTTGTAATATTTGAACATGTAAAATAATCTAAGAACAATTAGTTATAATGACTGTACTTTCATGATCAATTTTGTATTCTTTATTTTTAAAGAAGGGCCTCCAAATTGCACAGCCTTTAGGCCTACAAACCTGGATCTCTCTCTGTTAATGATATAAGTACTTTTTCTTTAAAGGTGGTGGGTCCTAGACTGGAAAAGTGTGATGTGTCGAGATCATCACCGGGTAGCTTTTCCAGGTAGCTATCCATGCAAAAGGATGTCCTTGAGGCAAACAAAGATGTTTTGGCAAGTCTTATTTTTCTTGCTACCATGTTTCCCAGAGATTTCTCCAACTCTGAGACATTTCTCTGATCCTAGAGGTTTAAATCGGTTAAGATATTTGCAGCATTTAGGGCAGTGAATGTGCATTGTTGAGTCCTCAGTGAATGCTAGCTATAGAAATTGTTGTTATATTAATTTTCTCCAAATTTGGCAGCCTTGTGTAGATCATATGATTATCACTCTGAGAAATGCACCATCCCCCAGATGTGTCATTTGATTTTTCTTCTGCTATTACAAATATTTGTTTCACAATTGTCAGCCATCTGGGAGAATTCTATTATAAATGTTTCCATGATGGGCCATCAAAAGTGATATGGCTTAATGCAGTGGCCCAAGGTGACAGAGTGGAAGAGCATAGGGACTAAGTGCTGCCTCACTATTTACTGGTTTTGTGACCACCCTAACTTTACTTTCTTCATCTTAGGGAAAAAGATAAAATTCTTCTTTTATAGGGATGTTTGGGGAGTAAGCATGCAAAGCACTCATCACAGTGTGCAGAAGAGGCTAGGGACTCAGTGAAAGGGAATCATGACTGTGGTCAGGCCGCTCTCAGTGACGCAGAGTCTCAGCCCAAAGGAAGGCACCCTGAACGGGGAATTCAGATGATCTTGTGTTGGCAGGGGAGATACTCCAAGGCATGGTGGTCATTTGTCTAGTGTTGCCTGAATCTGGTGCAGTTAAAATTCCCATGCCCGTGAACAGCTGTCTTTCCCGAGAGAGAGAGCAGACAACAATGAGAAGGTGAAACACTGGCATCCCCAGGAATGCTGATAAGTTAACTCATAGGCTCACTTTAGAGGGTTTTATAGCACTGAAATAGAATTCTAAATCCAAGTAACACACTCCAAGGCTTACTGGAATTTAATAAAAGTGTTACCAGAATGAAATCTAAATTTATTTGCTTAATTGATCTAAACTTGTACTAGATTTATACACAGATTTAAGTAGTAATTGGTAATAGTTAAGGATTAGTGAGGAGTAGCTTGCTTGGTAAAAAGGAGTAGCTTTGGTAAAAATAGTTCTCAAATCTCACTTGAATCTCATTCTAGTTGTTTTCCCAAGCAGTGGTTTGAATTACTGAATTCTATTTTATCTGGAAATTAAAAAAAAAAAAATCTTAGTAGTCCCTTAATTTGAGTAAACTATTTGTTATTGTTTTGTTTTACACTAGTTATATAGATCATCTCTTAACATCTTTGTTTAATGGTGCCAAAATTGATAAAAATATTCCCCCAAACTTGAAGATATGTATAGTTTCAAGGGTACTAGACCAATTTGGGCATATCTACATGACACATGTGAAAAAAATGGATTGTGTGCTTCATAAGAATAAACGTAAATATGTATCAGATACGAAATACATACAATTAGAGACTATGAATTTCTTAGGGGCAGTGTCTAGCAGACTACCTGGACCACGTAGATGCTCAGTATATATTTGTTAATGACTAAGTGAATGAATTGCCTTCAATCAAATTAAGTGGAGTAATTTGGACTTGGTAGGGGAAGTCCATGAAATAGCCTGAAGAATATGAATCTTTGAGGTTCTTAGAGGAGAATTAGAGACTTTTAGTGCTTCAAAAGGAGTTTAGTGACTACTAGGCCACCCACCTCGCTTTGCACCAGGCATACTGAATAACTTATATAAACTAATGATGAACCCAGGAGATGGTATGGAGGGCAAAATGAAATGTCCATAAAAACATCCCTACATATTGTGTCTCCAGTAAACCAGTAAGTAATGATCAGAATGTGTGGAGTGATACTAAGAAAATAAGTGCAATGGCAAGATTTGGTTTCTTCTCAAAGTATTTGTATTTCCTTATAGTTATCAGTTTCATTCAGACTAACTCCCAAAGACCATCCAGATAATTTTGTTATAAGAAAAACTGGTGACATTGTGTACTATCTGAGAAAAAAAGACATAATCATGGTTAAGAGCTTTGGAAATGTCTGTCTTTCAAAGGCTTCTATTGTAATGAGGTTTGACGTCTCTCTTGTACAAGTGTTTGTGCAAATTTAGAGGGAGGTGGAGAATGGAAAGTAGGTTTTACTCAGCTGACAAAACCTGAAGCACAAAACCTACATGATTCCAATCACTGTCAAACCCACTTACTTGATCATGGAAAGAAAGGGATACAAAACAAAGGGTACCATGCCTTTGCATTTGTGAAATACCCCGCCAATGGGATTTGGGTTCCTAGACTTGTGTGTGTGCGCATAGCCTTAGTTCATTAGATACCTGAGTCCTTCTTCGCTTGTGGTGTTTGGCTTCCTTACCCTCATGCAAAACTACTTGCCTAGTGAGTCTAAGAAACACATCACAGTAAAACTGGCTATATAAGCTCAAATAACTGGTCAACTTTTTGACTCCCAAGGAAATTTAGCCTCAGCCAAACTTTTGAATTCCTTTGAACACTCTCTGGGCTGGTGCTTTGTAGAGGGGTTCATCCCACCAGTAGCAATCACGAGGTCTGGAGGAATCAAACTAGTTTCCTTTGCAGCTTAGCTTTGAAAACCACTGAGGGATGAACTAGACTCAACCTTGGGTGGATGATCCACAGAATTGCTATGGCATCCCAGCCTAAAACTGCATTGTCTTAAAACAAGAGATGAGTGATTCCTAATAGGGTATTCTTGCTGGTGAGCCAAAGAAGATTGGGAAAGTTCCAAAATTCAGGCCCATCTAAAGCATCATGAGTCTCGCCAGCATGCAGCCAATGAGGAATGAGTCCTGAAAAGAGAGAGTTATAGCTACAGGTGGAAAATATGAAATTACTATTTTTGCATTTTTCTCTCTAATGCTCTGAAAATTTTTGGCAGAGGTATGAATAGAAGCTCCTGCCCTTGCTTGATCTGTGTGTGTGTGCATGTGTGTGTGTGTGTGTGTGTGTGTGAGAGAGAGAGAGAGAGGAGAAAGTGAGAGAGAGAAAGAATTTAAAGGAGAAAATTGAATTCAAATTCTGGACCTATAGAGTCAGGACTGGCAGAGCAAATGTTAGTTTCTCAGTGAAATAATTTCTGTAAGTCAGAATTACATTGATTTGATGGCACTGAAACTAATACCTTTGAGTATCTTTTTAAAAAAATCATTTGAAATATCTATTTGTGGTAGAGATGTGAGGTTCACAAGAATATTTGAAAAATGTTAGGCATATCAACAAAGAAATTTCATTAGAATATGCCCAATCTTTTCAAAATTAATCCTGCACACTTTTTCATTATGGGGGAACACTGAATAAATAAAATGTTTCCTAGGCATGACCAGTACACCCA
This sequence comes from Desmodus rotundus, assembly GCF_022682495.2. Classification (NCBI taxonomy): domain Eukaryota; kingdom Metazoa; phylum Chordata; class Mammalia; order Chiroptera; family Phyllostomidae; genus Desmodus; species Desmodus rotundus. The sequence goes on along the minus strand of NC_071393.1, from coordinate 120,653,840 downwards.
GCTTGAGTGCTCGTTAGGACTCTTTGCCAAAACATCCATTTACTTTCTTAGCCTGGAGGAACTGAACTAGCAAATGGATGTCACTTATTTTTTAAAATAAGCACACAAGTGTCTTTTTGGTGGATGCTAAATGAAAGAGTTTAAAAGAAAAAAAAATCTTTCCTTTCACATAAAGCTCTTTCTTGTTAACATCCCAGAGTTAAGTGCTGCTTGTAACATTGAGGAGGTGAGGAGGGTGGAAAAATATCGCTGGCATTTAGCTATAGTTTGGACAAACCACGTTAACTGTATACTTTCATTATAGTGCATTTTTCCTTTCCGGGATTTTCAATTCTTTCAACATTTCCTTTGACCAGTGACCTTGCTAGGAATTTCCCTATGTATATATACAGTAATTAAGAAGACTACACAGTGTAAAATTATTCTGTATCTCTTATCTGTATATCATTTACTTGTACCAGCCTAGCCATTCTATGATCATGGGAGATTGTAATTTTCCAACCTCAAAGAATGTGTTATATTAATTCTTTTTCAAATTCTTCTTACTCAGTGAATGATTCAGAAGGAAAATGCTCAGATTCAGGTGAAGGGAGTCATAGCAAATACTTGCCAGACCACAAAAACTTCAGCTGCCTGGGCTTTTAAGGCTGATTTCAGTTGCTTAAATTTGGGGATGAAAACACTGTTTGTAGTGAACTTGTAGAAATTCCGCAAACATCACAACGACAGGGATCGTTGTCTGTCACTTATTCAGTTGAAGAAACATTTAACAATTAGTCTGCTTTAATGAATTTTTTTAATCTCTTCATCATCATTGCTTACCTTGTTAGACCCTCTGATAATGTACAGACTCAGTGTTAGAGTTTCTTTTCCTGGACACATTGACATTCTGCTCCGCTTGGGCTTTGGTCTCCATGCCCTTACTCAGTGGCTCAGAATCACTGAAAGGCTTGTTAAACTATGGCTTGCTGAGCTCTCTGCCCTTCCAACAGAGGTTCTGATTCAGTAGGTCTGGGGTAGGGTCTGTTATTTGTGTTTCTAAAGAGTTCCCAGGCGTGGCTGGGTCTCAGGACCACCCTTTGAGAACCATTGCCCTAAACAGCCACCTACACTCAACCATTCCAGAACATCCCACTTTTCCTTTGTTTGCAGATAATATATTCCTAGTCTCTTCCTCTTTCAAGATCATTTCCCCCCCGCTCCTTTTTAAATATGATGCCAAATGTGCCAAACATGCGTAAGCCTACCATGTAACTTAATAACTTTCAAAATAGATACCTTTCCTCTCAAGTTATTTACCTGGGCATTGTATGATGTGACTAGCTTCCTCAGGATGGTCTGGCATCTCCAACTATCACAGTCACATAGATTGTGTGAGCTCAAACAGATAAGGACAAATAAAGGGTCATAGTAGCATTGTGTGCTGGGATGCAAGCTTATTTCTGTTCCACTAGGGAGTGCTTCACCCCAATGGTGTCATTTGCTCATCAGCCTGGCCTCCAGCGATCAGTAGAGGTGTTTCCTGAATATTTGTTTTGGAAAAACAGTAGGGTTCATATATTCAGACAGTGAGGCATTTAATGTCACCAAAGTATTTTCAGATCTGTTATGCGTTGGTCGTTTGGGAGATCTCAAAGTAGATCATCAAGTTGGTCATCACCAACAGGCAAGAGGTGTAAATATAACCCATGCTAAGTGTAGTATAAATGCCAAGGAAGCAGTTTATCTTGTTAAATCCCACCAAGGGCAAGTGACACAGCAGCTGCAGATCTGTCCATAGTGGCCTTGGGGGACACATGCCAGCACTTTGATGACCTTGTCTCTATCCCCGCAGGTGGGAAATCTTTGCATGTAATCAGAGCTACAATTATAATGGACTTGAGAAAGTAATTGAGAGACACAGCCGCATTTGCAATGCTTAGGACTAATTCAATGGATTTTCTTCCTATCTTCAGCAGCATTCAGTGACTTCTGTGGTGACCAGCTACATTTGGCAGCAGGCTCGAGTGCCCAGAGCTGCACAACTGCACAGAGCAAGAAGCATTTGAAACAGTGATGTTCCAGTTTAAAAGGACAGAGCTGCAAACAAAGGTAGGCTTTTATTTTGGGTAAGGTCCTTTCAACTGCACAAAATCTCACTCCCGGCCTCATGCCATTCCCCGCAGCCACACTCACAGCACTGAGCATATGTCTTCACCCTGTTCTTGAATCCTGAACGGGGAAAGGGAGACTTGATGTCAGCATCTTGTCCTGAGTTTCCTGTTTCTTTAGGTCTCTCCATGCCCCATTTGCCTCTTTGCTGCTCTTCTTTACCACTTTCAGCTTTGATCCCTTTATTCTTTGGGGGTCTGTGTTGTATGAAGATGATTATTTTGGGCAGTGGTTTGGTTCCCTGAATGTAGTATTTGGTGTTTTCTTTTGATGGCAGAAAACTCACAGTATTGCAGCCTTTACCTAAAATACAGAACATCCCCAGCTAGCTGCCTACAAAGTGTGGTGATGCTTCTTCATTGCACTTGTCACAGTTAAGAGTTGTATTTGTCTGAGCAATTGTTTGGTCAATATCTGTCTTCCTCACTGAACACAGGCCACTGTGAAGATAATGACTACCTGTTTTGCCCACCGTTGGGTCTCTAATGCCTATCAGAGTGTCTGTGACACAACAGCTACACAATAACACTTGTTGTGCAGAAGGAAAGAATGTACATCTCAACTGTACCAGTCGAGTCATGAAAAGTCCTTAGCTGGGCTTAACTATACATTGGAAATGCTACTCTGCTTTGGAAAGGATTGTACAGAAAGACCCAAGTTTTATTAATGAGTTTATGTTTTTGTTTGTTTGTTGTTCTACCTTATTTTGAGACATTCAAGGGGTGGTATTTGTTGGGTGGAAATAGACAAATAATGTATCATCCAATAAGGAGAAGTATTAACTATGATAAATTATACAAACCTTCTATTCTAGCAATTTGTTACTGAAATATACAGATTGTCATGTTTCTCAAAACTTTGGAAATATGCTCTGCCCAAGTTTTGCTAGGGGTTGCCATAAAAAGGACCACAAACTGGGTGACTTAAACAACAGCAATTTGCCTCTCAGTTCTGGAACCTAGAAGTACAAGATCAAGGTACATGCAGGGTTAGTTCCTTCCAAGGACTATGGAGAAGAAATATCTGTCCTGCTGGTCTCTGGTGCTACCTGGCAACCTTTGACCTTCCTTAGCGATAGGAACATCCCCCTGCTCTCTGCCTCTAGGTCCACATGGTGTTTCCCTGTGCCTGTGCATCTTCTTATAGGACACTGGTTATATTGGGTTGGGACCCATGCTGCTTCAGCATGACCTCATCAGAACTAATTACATCTACAACAGCCCTATTTCCAAATAAGGTCACTTTTTGAGGTACTGGGGGTGAGGACTGCAACCTATGAATTTTGAACAGACGTAGCTATTGAACAAAAGATGCATCTGCTCACCCAGAATCTTTGTGCCCAGCGGCACTTCCTCATGGTCCCTGCCAACTCCTTTCAGTGGCAGGGTTTCAATCTTTTTTCTGATGTGGGGTGAGGATGATCTTGGCTTGGCAATTAACTTTGATTTAACTAGCTGAACCTGTTTCAGAGAGCCAGCCAGCAGGTAGGCTGCCAGCTGGCACCCTCTCTGTGCCATCTCTAGAGGCTGTTGGGGACACTTTGTGAGACAGTATGAGAAGACTTCTAATGTCTGCAGAGGGTGCAAAAACTCTCCTCCTCCCTGGCACTAGCCAAGCATTCCCCTCTGCTCCCCCCGTGTGTGAAGATGGCAAGAGAAGGGGTTAGGGCAGTATCTGGTACAGGCTACTTCGAACCCTGACATTAGCTGATGAACGCCATTGATCTGTTCTGACAGGAGAGTTCCTCTGGGGGAAGAAAACAGGGTGATGAAATACACTGGAACCATCTGACACAAATATTTTACTTCACCATAGTAAAGCAAGAAGGTAATGTTTGACTACTGGCTGAATGTCCATGAGAAAGACTAATATTTAATCTTGTCTCTGGCATGTTATCAACAGAACATGTTACATCACTTGCCTGTAGCTTCCAGGTGCTTAAAAAAGTAACTGGCAGAGATACAAGGGCTTCCCAATTTGTAAAATTCAGAGCATGTCAGTTGTCCCTGTTGATGCAGCCAGGCGTCTAGGGTACACCCATCAGGAGTACAGTCATTGCTGCTGTTTTGGGTTCAATGAGAGAGGAGGGTGGGCAGACAGAGAGAGAAGGGGGGAGGGAGGGAGAGAGAGACAGACAGACAGAGATGCAGGTGAGCAAAGTTACAGTAAGGAGCCCGCACCAGAGCAAAGGGTTTGTCCCAAGGTGAGTTAGCACTGGGGTGCAACTTGAATGTGGGTTTCTTACCAAATGGGCCAGAGTGCACTTTAATGAAAAATATCATTTGATAAACAAGTAAAGAAAGAAATCAGAGGTAAAACTAAAGGGGAAACCAAAAAAAAAAAAAAAAAAAAAAAAAACAAGCGGTGGGAATAAGTGACATGCCTGAGAAAGGATTATAAAATGTGGCCTTGCTCTCATCCTGACTACCCACACAATCCCAGACAAGTCACCCATACACAGTAGGCCTCATTCTCTCTCTCCTGGAAATGAGGGTAATGGAATAACTCATATCTAAGGAAGTCTTAGGATAAAACTTCTGTAATATTGTCATTTCAAGCCAATATAGAGTCTCAATTCCCTATTTCTTTAGTTGCCTGGATCTGCCTCAATAGCTATGGGTTTATTTTTAGAGAGAGGGGAAGGGAGGGAGAAACAGAAAGAGAGAAACATCAATGTGTGGTTGCATCTCACATGCCCCCAACTGAGGATCTAGCTGGCAACCCAGACATGTGCCCTGACTGGGAATCGAACCGGTGACCCTTTGGTTTGCAGGCCAACACTCAGTCCACTGAGCCACACCAGCCCAGGCTGCCTCAATAGTCTTAATGTTTTATATATCTAAACTTCTCTATAGTTGGTTCTTGTGCTTTTACCTATAATTTAAAATTTTTCCTTACTTCTATGGTTTAAGGGTGTCAGTGCCACAAAATATACCCTAAAGCTATTTTATAAAAAGTAAATGGTCAAAAATTTTTTAAAAAATACTTTTCGCTATGCTTTGGAAACCAAATACCTTAAAAAGGTAAGCCTCAATGGCAGAAAATAAAACAAAATTGAGCTCCCCCATCCCAAACAATACCAACAGCAAAAAAATAAATAAATAAATAAATATCAGTGTGTTCTAAAGCAAGGCCCTGGTTTTATATATATATATGACCCTGCCTCCAGTTCTTCAAACTATAATTCTGAGGATCACTAGACATAAGTAAATAAGCGTATAAAGAGAGAAAGTTCTTTTGGAAGATGGGCTACAAGACATATACTGTGCACTTAAATCCACATGTATGGACTCGATGGCATTTGCAAGTATAGTAAGAGTCTACCCAGTAAACGCCTAGTCGAGTGAAGCCCATTTTGAAGGAGCAATCAGTGTGGCCAGCATTTAGCTTAGACAAGAACTTACCTCCACACAGAAGGCCCTCGTAACAGCTCTAATAAGCAGCAGCCTTAAACTCTCTCGTGTTGGCACAGCACTGTGATGCTGTGTTAATGGATTGTGTTGGATGGTGGGAGGCCCTGTTGGAGAAAGGCTGAGAGGGCAGGCTTCTAGGAGTCCAGGAGTTGTTTGAAAGACTATTTTCACTTCTCACAACTGTGTGACCCTGAAATCTCAGTTTCCTATCTGTAACCTGGCGATGGGCCTTATATTCCGATGTTCTTTTGTATGTGAGGATTAAACAAAATAATAAATATGGAGCACTCAGTAATGTGGCACATAGTAAATGCTTAATAAATAATAGGTAATTATTATTATATTTTTTGTGATGTGCTCCCCTTTGGAGAATCCATTAGAATAATGGATTCAGAACCTAATGACTTTCCATCAATATGGAACACCTATCTTCTTAATCTGTGACTGATCACAAAGTTCCAAGTGTGCCAGAACCTATCATCACCCTAAAGATCCAGATCTGAAGAGAAGGCAAACATCCCTGAGCTAATTCATGGGTGTGGTGATGCTGCTGTCTTTAGGTACCCAGTCCATTGCAAGTCTGAACAATGTGATCCTCTCTCTGGGCAGAAGTCCCCGGGTAAAGATGTGTCTGTTTTGTAAGAAGACAATGCGGACTTGTTTTTCAGGGCCTTGTATAATCCCAAACTTCTCAGCTGAATGAGCTGTGGAAGTAGTAAGAATTATTGAGTATGACACCCAGATATTATGAGAAAATAAAAATGAAAATAAAAAAGTATAGTTGTAAATTCAAGGTTTTACCATAGAAACTTGGTAGAAGAAGAAGACAAAGACATGAAAAAATGTGAACGAAGATAAGCATGCATCCATAGGTGTATGGAAATACAGAAATGACGTTAACAGGCTGCCCCATTTGGGGGAATGTCTGGCCCCTCGTCGAATACCTCCAATGGTGGGGCACTTTACGTCTTCTGAAGCTCCCACCCACTCCCTGTAAGGACAAGCTATAGATAACTTTGTAGAGGCAACAGCGAGGAGGAAAAACAAATCTTTCTTTAGTCTAACTGTGGTTTAGATCCTGGATCCATTGCTTAACATTTCTGAACTTTGGATGGAAAACAGGATGATGTGAAAGTGGACTTCATGATAGTACCTTCTTCAAGGGGTTGCTGTAGGGATTTAATTATACACATAACTCATATAGCACAATGACTGGCACATACCTAACACTCACGGAACCAAGTGAGTGTTCAATTAATTTTAATGTGATTATTGAACAGGACTGTCTGGCTCCCACATTCTACTCTTGAATGGTTGACTTTATTTGTCTGTACTTCTTGCCCACTCTGTAAATGAGGGTTCTAGACACACCTATGTCATGAGAATGTTGAGTGTTAGATGAGTTGATCCACGTAAAGCTCTTAGACCAGTGCCTGGCACTATTTAACATCATTTGATGTTAGCGTTATTGATGAAGATGTTCTGACCAGTTGCTTGCTACTTCTTCTATCACTCTTTTTGCTCAGTGAATGTTTCTCTCAAGCAGAACTCCTGGGCCCTTTCTGGTGCTCATCTTTCACAAGAACTCTTTAAGAATAGGGTCAAACTGAAACAGCAGGTTTAAGTTCCGCATTGTGCATGTGCCTCCCAGGAGCAAGAGTGGTTGTGTGTGAGCCCGTTTCCAGGGACAGCTAGAGAGACAAGCCACAGAGAAGGCCTGAGGGAGAGGAGGTCAGCATTTGCAGTGTGGGACAGAAAGAACATGAAGTACTCTTGAGAAATGTTGTCTTATCCCCCAGGGTGGCCCTGCCGTGAGGGGATGATCAGTCACAGCCTGTTTGGCTGAGCAGTCAAGGGGGCGGAGAGCAAGGATGAGGGATAAGACAACGTGTTTTATCTGGGAGCCTGGTAACGTGGCAGATACATGAATGGCTCTGACATGGGGAGCTTGCTCTGCCGCATGCTGTTCACCTTTCATAAGTGTGAATTCCACTTAGGTTAACACTCAGTACATACCCTTCTGCATTCACAGCCTGTTCTTTACTAGTTTTTGGGAAAACATGGTCACACCCAAACTACTCTATATTTATTCTGAGTGTACAAGGCTAATGAGATAATCATACCCTGAGGCTTAACTGCTTGAAATCTGTAAATTTCCTAAAAGGGTAATTACCTATTTGTAATCCTTCTTTCCAATATTGTGTAAATCTCATTAGTACATTTTTTTATTATTATTCACGTTATGGAAAAAATTGCTTTCTTGCCATTGAAGCAACAGTTGGCAGGGGAAGACCTGGCATTTCATTTGAGCTACTTGGTTTTATCTCCATGGTCAAATAAAGGAATGTGTCCCCAAGTGTAGGAGAGTCCCTTAGCAGTAGTTCTGTTAAGCCTTCTACTTTTAGAGCGAGGACTCTCTGCTGAGGCCTATAGGCACCGGTGTGAGGTTGGAACATTGCAGAGTGAGGACTAGGCTGATCTGGACTCCTATCTGGAAATGGTTCCTAGAAAGACATGGACCCATGCAATGTCATGGGATGGGAGCCCCACAGAGAACAAAATTAACTCTGATGGGGGTCTGTATACAACCTTAGGACTTCTTTGCCTAACACATCTGTCTTGACTGAGCACCAACCATGTAAGATTGTGTTTGTATACAAACATTTATAGGTAATTGGAGATTATAGAAGTGTTTTTTTCCAAAGTTACTTAATTAAGTGATTTTTCTAGGCAGAGATGACATGAGCATTAATGGAACTTTCATAACATTCTGGTTTATTTTATCAGTTGTTTGATTCATGACATATGGTGCAACTTTATAGCATATAAAGTGGTTCTGTAATCCTCTTTGAAGTTTCCAAATAACTTTTTGGGGGGTTGCTGCCTAATACCAAATAAAATAGCTTGAAACCATGGCCCCTTCCTACCATGCAGGATGAGGCAGAACAATGTTTCCCTGTGTGTTTATGAACTGATACTCTTTCCTATACACCTTCCATTTAAGGTAGCAGAGCCAAAAGGGCCCCGTTAGAGAAGCAGGAAACCATGATTCTCCTTCGGTCACTGCCACCAACCAGTATGCTAGGGTGGGTAGGCCACTTACCTTCTCTGGGCCTCAGAAGAGAGGAGTGAAGACCAGATGCTCTCTGGATTATACTTCAGCTGTCTGTGGTCTGCAGCAAACCATGGCCCCGCTGTGAGGGGATGATCAGTCACAGACTGTTTGGCTGAGCAGTCAACAGGGTGGAGAGCAAGGCAGTGGGAAGGGGGAAAAGAGGAGGGAAGCTGGGGTATGGAGTCAGCGTTTGTCCTTTGCTCTCTGAATGTCCTCACCTACCTATTCTGAAGACTAGAGCTAAGACTGGGGAAGCAGGTTTCTTTTTCCTACCTTGACCCCATCTCAGCTGCTCCAAGAAAGAGGGTGCAAATTGTCTGTCGTTCCCTATATGTTCACTCTTAAAGGTCATCAGTCTAAGGGGTTTTTTTGCTAAAGGACCAAATGCATTTAGACTGAGTCTGATTCTGCATTTGTTATTCATGCCATGTCTTAATATGTTAGATGTATAGATAAAAATGATAGTTTCTCAAACTTCCTAACTCTGTTTCTAAAAACATGAAGTCCTGAAAGCTAAATATTTGAATAATAACTTAAAATTTCCCTTTTTTCTTTGACCACTTGGGTTTATAGATACATGACGTCTGTCCAGAAGGTATCCAGCCATGTAATATGAAAAATAGAGACATTTATTGAAGAACATACAAGTACAAGAAACATTATACATAGGACAATGATGCCTCAGTCCCCTTCAAAAGACATGCCTTAGGACCTCACACAGTTCTCCCAGTCACCATCAGCTGCCCCGTCATATTTTCCTGAATCTCACTGACAATCTGAAATCTCTTTTTTTTTCAAAGGTGATTTTAATTTTGGGAAAAGTCAGAAGTCACAGGGTGCCAAATCTGGGCTGTAGGGGGTACTGAGTCACCTGGGTGACTTGATGTTTTGCTGAAAAACTCTGTATGAGACATGATACATGAGCAGACATGTTGTTGTGATGAAGCTATCAGTCACCAGTTGCCCATAGCTGCAGCCTTCTGAATCATCCAAACAGTTTCTGCGAGGAATATTCAAGCTTAAGGCAAAATCTGATGCAAATTCATTGTTCTACTCTCTGTCATTTTGAATGCAATGGCCACACGGTACAGATGCTCACTCAGTGGCATCTACTGCTCCGACTGACTAGTACAGTGAAGTCATCATTGTTCATGCATGTGCATTCCAGTCCACTCTCCTGGGCTGCCGGGCTACATTGATGTCGCACAAACTGTTCTGGTTATATTAACAATGACTGGACTTATTCCAGACAGAGCTTATATCCTTTTTGGATCCAGTCTTTATTCAGCGATACATTAGTGATGTATAACAAGCCTTAGGTGACTTAAAAATTTTGTTTCCCCATTATGCTCTATCTTCAAGTATCTTAATGAGATTTAGACTTTCTACCTTAATGTACTATAACTACTAAAAGAAGTGTGCTGATCTCCATCAGATACAGGCAGGAGGTACCTTTATTTTCCACTTCCCTATCTTTCTATATTTCCTTTAAACATATTGTCTCTCTGGATAGCCTTCTTGGGCAAACGACCTGAACCAGCTATAGCACAACTGTTTCCCACGTGTGTTGGACCCTGTGTAGTACTTGGGAAATGTTTATATCTTCTTGTCTCTGCCATCAGTGCAAACACAGTTTGCTCTTCAGACAGCCCTCAAATCATGCACTAAGGGCAGCTTCAGCCAGCTTCTGGCCTCAAGATTTTTTTTCAAGTGTGGGTCTTGCATTATACCCTATACCTTGACCCCCCACCATAAACTCTGAAGAGATGCAGACTGAGGTTCCCAAGTGGTTCTCTTGCAATGTCTTTCATTTGGCATGAAGGAAGGAGGGAGAACCTGCCCCCCAACTTCTCCATGACAGAGTAGGGGTACGTAGAGAGAAAAATGCACAGAATCCCAAGAAATTCCTCCCTGAGAGTCTCTCTCCTTGCCACTTTAACCACAGCCCTTTCATTCTTTTGAGGAGAGTGTTGTGCTAGGTTTGCAAAACTAGTTTTTGTCTCTCTCCTTTGCGAGTGCTGTGTAGGTGGTCTGACACCTCCGCTCGTGCGTATTTTATTTTATTTTATTTTTTTATTGTATTTATTGATTTTTAGAGAGAGGGGAAGGGAAGGTGAAAGAGAGGGAGAGGAACATCAATGTGTGGTTGCCTCTCACCTGGTCCCTACTGGGGACCTGGCCCACAACCCAGACACGTGCCCTGACTGGGAATTGAACTGTTGACCTTTTGGTTCGCAGCCCCTACTCAATCCACTGAGCTACATCAGCCAGGGCCATATTTTATTTATTATTATATTATACTAGCCACCAGTGTCACCAGTTGTCCCTCCCAATAGCCTGCAAACTCCTTAAAGGCAGAGGCTTTTGGTAAGCATATTTCTATTCCTTGGAATACCTAGCTCAGTGCTAGGTAGTGCACACTCAGTAGTAGCTGTAGTTGGTACTCAATATATGTGTGGTGAATGAATGAGTGAGTGAGGATAAGTAAGCCTCATCACCGGCTGCCTGCCTTTTTGTGAAGAAGAATGACCAGTTTCTGTTAAACTGTGCACACTTTCAAGTTACTCTCCTGCATTCTGCTTCTCATGTAAGTACTGTTATTAAACTTCTAAATACTTAACAGAAGGCTGTTTTTTGGCAGTGAATGAACTCCTTTTGTCTTCTGTCCCGTGAATATCCTAACCACTTTGTCACTTTGATCTAGGGGGCATTTCATCCTCAGAAATGCAAAGGAGTTGGCGACTGCACAAAATGTGTCCTATTTCCTATTGCCATAAAATCCACTGCTCTTGAGCCTTTGCCCACCCCATTTCATGATAATGCATAAGCCACTAAATTGCAGTTACTGGCTGTGGCCATGGCCATCGAAAAAATCGTGAATGCAATGTCGATTTGAGGCTTGCTCTACTAAAGAGTCCACAATGGCTTTACTGTAACTGGGTTAACTAGAACTTGGCAAAGAGCTACCCAAGGAGGGTGATACCAACCCCCCTTCCCCCTTCCAGGATGCTGGCCTGATCTTCTTGTATTTGTGCAACTGGCCCATCCAGAGACCCATTGGAAGTGGGAGGAGGGCCCTGGTGAGGGCTAATCTCTCTGGGTCAGGTTGTCCTTTCTCAGCTCTCTTTTCACACAGCTCCTCTTCCTGCGAAGCGAAGTAGGTTAGAGGATAGCTTGTTTTCTTTGGCTATTTGAAATACAGCATTTAGGGTCATGCTCTGAATAATTTGTGCTTGTTAGAAATGACTGTCGTCCTCTTGAAGCAATAACAAAGAACTACATTTAAATTAAATTCAGCCAAACAAGAGCCTCTCCACAAAAATCAATGGAGCTAGGCATTTTTCAAAGAGTTATGATTTTTTTCTCTCTGTCATATCCTAGGATGTAAATCAGCAAAGATTATCCCAGAATCTAAAACGTGCTGGGCTACAGTTCATAACGCTTTAAAAAAGTACTTGTTAATATTTGGGTAGGCATGAGAAAGTAAGGTAAAATATTAGATGCAATCATCTTTAATATCACTTCTTTTTGTATTTGGCAAACTTTACCCTTCCTCCATTTCCTAGTTGAAAATTTTCAAGTATGAATTTTTGTTAAAAGATAGCTTCACTTAGTTATTACATCTATAGGCCTTCCAGATACCAAAGCCATGTGAAATATAGTTTTAAAAAGTTCATTTACATAAATGTATTCATATCCATATACGGAGCTCTGGTCTTCTTAACCAATGTGGCATCAGCAGTGACAAACCACATTGGTGTCACATGCTGGGGGGAAGACTTGTTATGTTAAAACACAGAAACATATCTGTTTGTTTTAAGACTTTATTTTTTTTAGATCAGTCTTAGGTTCACAGCAACACTGAGAGGAAAATAGAGACTTCCCACATACACCTGCCCCTCCCCCCATGTCACAACCTCCTTTATTAGAACATCTCCCACCAGAGAAATATATCTATTTTTAAAACATTCTCTTTTCCCAGCATCTGTATTACACCCTACTTAAGTAATCCAAGCATTCAGTCTTTACTTAAATATATCAAAGCGGTCACACTTTTAGTTCTCCAAGACCCAAAACTCCCCATTCTTTTCTCATACTAGACATAGAAATATCTGGAGCTGCCAAACTTTATCTTTTCAAGTCAAGAAAGAAAGTTTCATCCATTATTTTAATAATTTGCCTTGCTGTTGCTCTGTTCCAATTAGGGACTAATCCTGGCTAATAAACCTAATAAGCAGATTAATTATTAATACCCACTGAAAAATTCAACCCCTTGCGTATATTTCAGCTTGTCTGTGTGACGGACAATGTCATCGTGCGAGCATGCACCTCTTTACCGTACTGTCTGCTTCCAAAACCAAGGAGGGGTCCTCGGCTCTGGTCAGCGTGGCTACTCTGAACAAAGCCGTGCTATCTGGGTTTTGCCTCATCTAGAGCACAGCATCTTTTCCGTGCTTGCTGTTCTTATTTTGGAGTTCTTCTTGTGTCGCTTTTGCGCTGATGTTTAGTAAACCCAATATGTGTCTACTCCATAGATATTCACTTCATGTCCACAAAGAAAATACATCTTATTTTCTACTAGATTATCCCCTTTTCCTTCCTTCTTTCCTTGTGCCCCCTAATGCCTTCTCCCATCACAGGCCTTCTCCAGTGACTTTGACCTTGCTCTAACTCAAGCGCCATGTCCCTTGTAAGGTGCACACTACTTCTTCAGGTATCGAAGCATGTGGGAGGAAAACCCCTTTTCATGACTGAAGAAAATGATACATCACATTCCTCATGAATCTTTCCTCTCTGCCGTGATCAGTTACTTTGTACCAACTTCAGCTCCACCTCAGGGCTCCCTGCTGTCTTCGCTGAAGCGTCTATTACTAATACTTCTCAAATTTGATTATTATTGGAGTCAGCAAGGTTAACTTCCTGAAGCCTGTCCCCCCACAAAATATAGCCTTCAGGAACCTATCCCCAGAAATTCTGACTGATTCAGTGTCTCAGGTGCAGTTTGGGAACTATTTCACAACTGTGATTCTGAGGTGGTCACATTGACAAACACTGGTCCAGTTAGCCTTCTGGCTTCTCTCTGCTCTCTCCGTGGCAATGTTACATTTGTTGCCGAGTATGACTTAAGGGAAACATCTTGTTGCTGTGCCGGCGAAACTGTGAAAGAAGAGGGGAGAGTAGATGCAGAGGGTAATTGAAAGACAAATGCTTTTATTATTTTTTTGAAAACATTTGGATTCTGAAGAAGTTTCCCATTTTACCATCTTTCAGAAAATGAATAAATTGTTTTTGTTTTTGTTTTTTTACCGAAAAGAAACAATCACCAATTAGCTCATTCTAGACTCATGTTTAGATACCATCCCCCACCCTTTTAATATTCTATCCAGAGTGACTCAGGCATGGCCAGGGAGGCTGTGATCAACGGGCCTGTGAGTGTGCCATGGGAGGCCAACATCCCTCAGCCCTGACCTCGAAGGACCTGTCTTCAATTGATGAGGCCACCACTATATTTGTCCTTAACATCCAGAACTTGGGAATCACCTCTCCTCTGAATACCAAATAATTTATGGAATAATATATATATTTAGTCCTCACCCAAAGATTTATTATTTTGCACGTTCAAATGTTCAATTTTTATTCAATGAAATAATTGAAATATAGCCATTACTTCTCTGTCACAATCATGGAAAGTTCTAATAACCATTTACTTAGATATTGCTGAATTTATAGGGTACGATGTTATAAACTTTGGAAAGGAATCAGTGAGAGAGCTTATCTAGGGGATTCTTGAGTTTGGAATGGTAATCCCATTTGGGTTTCTGCCTGTGCTTGTAGGTGTGGATTGCATTTGAAAAGGAAATTTTGGGTCCAGGAGGCAGCCTGATAGCCAGGAGGGTGAGGCCCCAGGAAAACAGACTTAGCTCCAAAGTCCCTACCTCTTGATCTGCCCACCCAGGTGTATGGATGGAGGGCAAGGACTTGGTATTTCAGAACTATTCTAAACAGATGGGAAAGATGTCCGGCCAAGCAAGGAAACATGCTATTTGTAGAACTTGACAATTCAGCTGCCAGTCAGGGTCAAAGTGGTCCAGCAAGGCAGGATCTTGGCAGGAGGTAGTTATAAGGCTGACGGGGATTTAGTCAGCATGGCTCCAGCCTTGAATGGGCTAGCAAAATTAAGGAAGAATCCCATATTTAAAAGTATTGCTTGGAGGATGTGAGTGTCATGTCCTTTTCTTTGCCTTCCCGACGAGCTCTAGACCAACAGCAAGTTAGTGTCTTCACTGACTCGATAAACTTAAGACCCTTTTTCCAAAGAAAGTGATGGTAAGATTCATAAATTGTGCAAAAGTGAGGTTCAGCATTTTCTGTCCTTGTGCTGAAAAAAATCAATTTCTTTTGTTATTCTTTGATTTGGAAATTATATTATGTTTGTTTTCCTCAAAACTGTTATGAAATCCACTGTATACATCCTGCTAGTTTCCAACACAAATGCTTCCAGTACATTGGATCTTATAAATAAATGAGCTTTACTGTTGCATTTTGCCTTTGGTATAGTACTAGAATTTTTATTATTTTTCAGTTAAAGACATGAAATCAAAACTTACTACAGCTTTTTCTGCCATCTTGGAGCCTGGGAAGCCTGCTGGGAACAGGGCTCTGCAACAACAAAGAAGCCTGGAAGGCTGTGCTCCAAGACCATTTTTTGTTGGCTATAAGCGGGGTCTCCAAAACCAGAGGGAGCACACAGCTCTTGTTAAAACTGAAGGTGTTTATGTTTGAGATAAAATGGAATTCTATCCAGGCAAGAGATGTGCTTATGTGTGCAAAGCAAAGAACAACACAGTGACTCCTGCTGGCAAAGCGAACAAAACCAGGGTCATCTGGGGAAAGGGAACTCGTGTTCATGGAAACAGGGGCCAGTCTGTGCTACATTCCAAAGCAACCTTCCTCCTGAGGCTGTTGGACCCAAAGTCCATGCAATGCTGTACTCCTCAAGGATTTAAACTTATTGAGAAGTAAATAAATAAAATGGACTTGTTAAAAAAAAAACAACTCATCTGAGCCCATGAATATTTTAATTAGTAAAACTAGCAAAACCTCATAAAAGGATATAAGAGTTTCTCTTCTCACTGTTCCCCTGTCTCACAGTTATTTTGATGTATTCAGTAGTCATGAGTGCTTCATGAAATGTTCCCTATACTGTGAACAAAGCTAAGCTTTACTTAGTGCTCCACAGACCAACACTCTCTGGTTTATCAAAAGCTTGGCATCAATAGGATTCCACCTGAGGACAAGGTAATTGCCTTGGAGTAGTTGCCTTTATAAGGCAATAGTTTTTTAGAGATGACATCAAAAGCACAGGCAATCAAAGAATAGATTAATGAAACAGACTTCAAAGTTAAAAGCTTTTGTGGGTCCGAGGACACTATCAGGAAAGAGAAAAGGTGACCTACAGAGTGGAGAGAATGTTTGCAAATCATGTATCTGGTAAGGGTCTAGTATCCAAAATATGTAAAACAAACAAACAAACAACTGCAACCCAACAATAAAAACACAAATAACTTGATCAAAATGGGGAAAGGATTTGAATAGACAGTTCTCCATGGAAGATACAGAAACGGCTAATGAACACAGGAAAAGATGCTCAACATCATTTGCCAGCAGGGAAATGCAAATCAAACCACAGTGAGATACTACTTTATGTCCATTAGGATGTTTATTATAAAAAAAGAGATAACAAAAAGTATTGGCGAGGATGTGAAGCAATTGGAATTCTCATGTATTACGGGTGATAATGTAAATGGTACTGCCTCTTTGAAAAACAGTCTGGCAGTTCCTTATTAGGTTAAACAGAGAGTTATTACGTGATCCAGCAATTTCACTTTAGATACGTACCCTAGAGCACAGGAAGCATGTGTTCACAAAAATACTTGTACGAGAATATTCACAGGAGGACTATTTGCAGTAATCAAAAGTGGAACCAACCTAAATGCCCATCAACTGATGAGTGGATTAACAAAGTGTGACGTATCTGTGAAATATTATTAAGAAATATAAAATAGAATAAAGTACTGATGCATGCTACAATATGAATCAGTCATAAATATTATGCTAAGTGAAAGATGGATGCAAAAGGCCAAATATCATGTGTATGATTTTATTTATATAAAATGTCCAGAATAGGCTTATCTGTAAATCTAGAAAGTAGATTATTGGCTGCCAAGGGCTTTGGGGGAGAGGAATGGGTATGGGGTTTCTTTTGGGGGTGATGGAGATTTTCCAGAATTGAACAGTGGTGGTAGTTCCACAATTTTGTAAATATGCTAAATATCAATGAATTATACACTTTAAAATGCCAATTTTATGGTATCTGAGTCATGTCTCAAATACATAGGAGTGAGTTTACCTCCATCCTCCAATAACTATTCATTTCAGTTACTTTTTCCTTTGTCTACCTTTTCACAAAGGGTGATTCTATGGCGGTAAACTAAAGTCATAGATGAATAAAATGTTACAAAGCAACAATTGTTTTTGCTTTATGATTTTTAATATAACCTTTTCATTTAGAATGGTTTTAGATTTGTAGAAAAGTTGCAGATAATACAGAAAAATTCTGCACAACCTTCACCCAGTTTTCCTAATGTCAGCATTTTACAAAACCATGAGACCAAGACTGAAAACTAAGTGATTAACATTGATAGTAAATAGATCTCAGACTTTATTCAGATTTTATCTGTTTCCCCACTGACATCCTTTTTCTGTACCGGAATCCCATCCAGGATACTGCTCTGATTTTAGTTGTCCCGTCTCTCCAGTCTCCTCTGATGTGCTACTGACTCACCCTTTCCCTGTGTTTTATGAACTCGACAGTCTGGAAGAGAATTAATCTTTCAGCTATTTTATAACAGGTTTCTCCATTTAGGTTTATCTGATGTTCTCCTCATATCTAGGTTGGGGTTATGGGTTTTGGAGACTAACAGCAGTGAGGTAATATACCCTTCTCCTGGCATCCCATGAGAGAGTACGTGGTACCAACGTGACCTATCACTGAGGACGTTAACCTCGATCATTTGCTTAAATCAGCGTTTGGCAGCTTTCTCCACTATAAGTTTCTGATTCTTCTCTTTTCATACTCTATTCTTTGTAAGTGAGTCATACGTGTAGCTGGTGTTCAGAGCAGGGTGTGGGGAGACTACGCTAGAAGAGTGTCTTAGCCCGCTCAGGTTGCTATAACAAAATACCGTGGAATGGGTGGCTTGTAAACAACAGGAATTGATTTCTCGTGGTTTTGGAGACTGGCAAGTCCAAGATCAAGGCACTAGAAGATTAAGTGTCTCGTGAGAGCTGGCTTCGTGGTTCGTAGACAGCTATTTTCTTTCTGTGTCCTCACAGGGTGCAGAGCAGAGAGATCTGGCTGGAATCGCTTTTATGAGGGCACTATCCCATTCACGAGGGCTCCACCTTAGCACCTCCCAAAGGCCCCTCCTCATAACACCATCCCATTGGCCGCTAAAATTTTAGCATATGACTTTTGGGGGGAAACAGTGAGAACTCAACAAAGGGGGGAGCATCTATAGATATTATTTGTAATTTTTCTGTATAAAAAGATTTGTCTCTTCCACACATTTATTCAATCATTTATATGAACATGGTGTCATATATTTATTTTATATTTGTGTTATAATCCAATTCAATGTTACTTATTTTGCTGCTCGAATTGTCCCAGCAAGTTGTCCACTGGAGCTCTTTTATTTTTTTATTAATTTTATTTTTTATTATTTTTTATTAATCCTCATCTGAGAATATGCTCATTGGCCTTAGAGAGGAAGAGAGAAAGAGAGATAGAGAGAATGAATGAGAGAGAACATTCATCAGTTCCCTCCCATACACAGCCGGACCGGGGATTGAATCCACAGCCTAGGTATGTGCCCTGAGTGGGAATTGAACCCGCAACCTTTTGGTGCATGGGCTGACGATCCAAGCATTTGAGCCACCCAGCCAGGATGGGAGCTCTTTTAAGGCTGGTTTTCTTGTTCCTTTGATAGCCCCCATCCTTTTTAACTACTAAATTTTTTTTCACAGAGCACTTACTTTCCAGCACTGCAGGATGCTCTGGCCTTCTCGTGTACACCCCCTGTGGCAGACTAGAATCTGCCCCAGTTGTTTTTTTGTCGTTGTTTGTTTATTTTTAAAGAATGATATTAGAAATCAAGGTCTAGGGACTGGTGTAAAGGCAGCAATGTTTGTATAGTGGGAACATGTCAGCTGGAGATAATGGAAGGGGGTTCTGTCAAGGGGAAAAAAGAGGAGAAGAGAACTACGGGACCAGGTTAGATGAGAACTGAGGACCAAACAGTGTGTTGGAGCTGGAGTTAACTTGGCACCCACTGGATGAGTCCTGGGAAGCACTGTACATGACGATGCATGGCGATTGCACACAGGTGTTTTAAATTGATAATAAAATGCTGAGGTAAATATAGAACAAACCACCTTTGCAATTGAATATGATACGCAATTTTACTTGAAAAATTTATAGCTGACCTTCAGACCCAGCTTCATTTGGATTTTCCAGAACGAGTCCTGCCTGATACTATCTTTGCACTGAGGTGGTTTTTTTTTTTTTTTTTTTTTTTTTTTTTTAATGAAGTAAACCGAAAAGGTTGCTGAAAATGAAGGTCATAACGATAATGATAACTAGCGAGTGTGATTGTTTGGGATTCTGAAGCTCCTGCTTGTGTTTTATTATTATGACGTTTTATTTTGTCCCAGGCAGGGAGAGACTGGATACCAGGCATGCAAATAGCTGTGGCGGAGAAATTGGAAGAAGCAGACAGTGTTCAAGTCACGGTACAGCAGGCAGGGGAGGCATTGCAATGCTGTTCCGTCTCAACCTGAAGTGCAGAGGCTGGCTGTTTGGGAGATTGTAAAGGGAAATCTGCTTAATGGGAGAGCGAGGTGGACAATCTTTGCTATGCTTATATTAACATATGTGCACCTCTCAAAATACATTTTGAAAATGCTGGCAGACACATTTCTTTTTTCAGAATAAAACTGGAGAGAGCAGTTTTTTAGCAGCTGAAGATTTTGAATTGTACTATAGATTAGCTAGAAGTTGCGAAAAGTCCTTCCTGAGTCAGCTGAATAGCACTGGTGGGGAACATAAAAACTCAGGAGTTGTTGATTCAATCCATTTAGGGGATAGAATCAATGTTTGCATTCCACCCCCCTATTTGTGGAGGGTACCTGAAAGGCCTGCTGTAATTAACAAAACATTGTAGTACCTGTAGAATCCCTTTTATCTCAGAACCTATGATCCTGGAGGAAAAAGACCTCACAGTTTGCCTCAAGCCAAAAATAAATGGGGTCTTTTCATTTGATCTATAAAAACTGTATTTTCCTACTTACCTCTGCCCGGAGGCAGCCTGGCTGTGCCACACTTCCTGCCTCTTCTAATTACTTGCCCCATGCCTGTTGGCTACGGGTAACCTGTGCTTCCTCCACAAATTCTTACGTTGAGATTCTCGCCCTTAGTGCCTCAGAATGTAACTGTTTTTGGAGATAGGCTCTTCAAAGAGGTACTTAGATTAAAATGAGGTCATTAGGATGGCTGTCACCCGATAGAACTGGCTCCTTCTAAGAAGAAGGGGAAAATTGGACGGAGACAGGTACTGCGGTGAGGCCGTATGAAGAGACACAGTGAGATTTTCATTTACAAGCCAGGAGGGACCTGGACCGGACCTTCTCATGTTCCCAGAAGGACCCAACCCTGCTGACACCTTGACCTCAGACTTCCCAGTCTCCAGAACTGTGCAAAAAATCACTTCGTATTGTTCAAGCCACTCTGTGATACTTGGTTAGAATAGCCCTAATACACTGATTTATGTATTTCTATACTATTTCCATAAAGCACTGCCTTTTGAGGGAAAGAGTAAACAGATACTTGTTGAGAGTTACTGTATGAAGATATACATAAACTAAAGATCTCCCTTAATCGTCATACCTACCCTTAACTTCCTCATATTGATGAGTTAAATAGGAA
Organism: Desmodus rotundus; assembly: GCF_022682495.2. Lineage (NCBI taxonomy): Eukaryota > Metazoa > Chordata > Mammalia > Chiroptera > Phyllostomidae > Desmodus > Desmodus rotundus. The sequence goes on along the minus strand of NC_071393.1, from coordinate 120,633,118 downwards.
TTTGGAGAGATCGGGCAATCTGTGTAAAACTAAAGAGCCACTGGTGGAGTAGATTTAAACTCATCTCTTTCACTTGTAGCCCTTGTCCTTTTTCCTCTGTGTCATTGAAAACAAAACTACAACTGGTAATCCAAGTCCAACCCGTGGTGTACTTCCACAGTGACTTCAACAAGAGATACACTTACTTACACGGGAGTAAACCCAGGAAGCTTTAATCAGGAAATAACCCAAACTTCTAAATGAAAGGAACCCCCAGGATGGCAAACAACCCTCTTAATAATTCATGAGTTACTTTGGTCTCCCACTAGATGGTGCTAGAGCCTGTTTCTAGGTCATGACACAGTATGGTGACAGGATCTCCAGCCCAGTATTAACTTTCTTGGTGCCTTGACTATAACCTATTAGGTTTAAAATTTCTTTCCTATTGATGTTCATGTTTCATATCATTGGGAAAGGGAGTTCACAAAATGTGCCGAAGTTAAGAGACTCATCCACCATATTGGCATAGCAGGAAATGCATTCGTTGTTCATAGTGTGAGTAATACCTTATCTAAAGAGCATAGGACACTTTATTTATGGAGAGGTCTTTATTACACCAACTCGTGGTTGAATGCATAGAGAACAAGGAGTTTAAAATTGTTCTATTTCAGTTCCTCTAGTGATTGATTCACTCTGGGGAGAGGCACATAACTGCTCTCTGCCCTAGTTTTTCCATTTATAAAATAGAAATAAAATATGGGACACTTACTTCAAAGGGCACTCAGAAGATGAATGAGGTAGTGTCTCTTAAAATACTCTGTGGTTGCTGGAGAAATAGAGTTATATATCCTCTTTGCAAATAGTGCCTGAATGATGAGGCCTACAACTTGACTTTGACCCATAATGCTTATTTGAATCTCGTAACCCACTTGGTCACAGAGTCTCCCCAAGTACGTCCACTGCTATTTCCCTCCGTAAGATAGAAAGGTATCCACATGATGAAAACTACCACTTGGGGGAATGGATTAATAGGTGCATTTCATTTTCTCAATGGAAGAATTTTTTCTGCCCTCCAAAAGTCATTGCATCTCTATTTTTCTTCAAGCTCCAATGCTTGGCTCAGGGTAACATTGAGGTAAGGTTTCTGGATAGTCTCTTTACTCATAATCAGTGGGGAAAGGTTTCCACTGTACTTTGCTTTCAATCTGTTTTTCCAGAGGTGTTTAGAAAGGCACCAGAGGGTGCGTGAGGAAGAAAAAGCCATGGATATTTTAGACTAAAACCACACGTTGTAGGTTGGAAGTATGCTGTACACTGAAGGTGTCTCCCTGCAAATCCCTATGTTGAAGCCCTAACCCCCGACGTGACTGTATTTGGAGATGGGGTCTATAAGGAGGTAATTAAGGTTAAATAAGGTCCAGGACTATTTTGGACATTTTCAGTCCCTGAGCACCACAATAAAGGGAGTATTGCAATAAAGCGAGTGGTAATCATTTTGCTGGTAGAGGTTCTTGCTTTCAATTTGTAAAACACACAACGTCTGTGAAGCTTAATAAAGCAAAGCACAGTAAAACGAGGTATGCCTGTAACAGAGTGAGGCCCTAATAGAACTGGGTGAGTGTACCAAAAAAAGATTCCCAGAGAGGTGTGCTCACTATTTTCTTCTTTCCATTCTAACCCCTCCTCCCCGCCCCCTCCCTGCCCCATGTAAGCACACTGTGAACGGCAGCCTCTTAAAAGCCAGGAAGAAAGCCTGCTCCAGAAGCCAACCGGGCTGGCATCCAGACTGCCAGCCTCCAGACCTGTGAGAAAATACACGTCCATTATTCAAGACCCCTAGTCTGTGATACTCTGTTATGGCAGCCCAATCTGAATAAGACACAAAACTTCCCTCGCAGCTGTTAAGATAGGGTTTGGTACACTTCTGCTGTCAAGGGCCATGTAGTAAATATTTTAGGCTTTGTAATTCATGCAGTCTTTTGCTCAAAAGTAGGCCTAGCAGTCTGTAAAAAAATGAATGAGGTAGTGTCCCAATAAAACTTTATTTCAAAAAAAAAAAAAAGACTGTGGGCCATATTTTTTGTGGGCTGTAGTTTGCTGGCCCTAAGAAAACACAAAAATAACCTAAAGTGGATATATTTAGATTTTTTCCTCAAAGGCAGATTTCCATTATCGCTAAACAAACACAATGTAATGACAATTAATTGTTGTTTCCACTTTTTAAAAGATACCCATTACTAATACTATAGTTACTTTTAGGCAAGAGGCACATGGGCTAATGATTATTTCTATGGCTAAATCACATAAATTCTGAATCTCCTAAATTTTTATTCCTCCTAATCCAATAAAAATAATTTCTTTAATGTTTTTTTTTTTTCTGTATGAAATATATAGACTGAGTTTATTTATGGCCAAAAATGTAAGTAGCCCGTCTTTGTTTGTTACACACAGCAGGTTTACTGTCAAGCCCTTTTGGGTCTTCCTGTGTGGCCTCTCTGACACACAGTCCCCCTCCCTCCCCACTTCCACCCACGCTGCCAGGCACTGAGCTAGGTTTCTCCTTTTCCTATTCACGGGCTGTAATTATTTGAAAATGTCGCCTCATTGGCCTCCACTGCTCTACTATGGCTGCCAACGTTTTTTGCTTGATTGTTCAGCTACAACCACAACCACCATTTACAACATACTTATTATGACCAAGGCACTAGGCCAACTATTTTCCAAATATAATCTTACTTAATTGTTATAACATTCCCATAAAGAGGTATTATTATGTCCATTTTCTAAGTGAGGCTACTGAGGTACGGAGTAGTCAAGCAAAGGCCCCATAATTGAATAAATCAGCAAGTGAGCAGTAGAACTTAGTGTGGAACCCAAGAGTGTCGGAATGCAGAACCTGTCGCTTTGCTCACTCCTCCCTGTTGGGTTTCTGTAAAGCATATGCTTTGAAAATGCTCTTTTTCTTTTCTTATACCTGCATAATAGCAAAAAAATACCATCTATATGTAAGATTTACAACCCTCCAAGGAACCCATGAGCCCTGGAGGTAGGATTTATCATATACCTCATCTTAATGAAGAGAATCTGGGTATTTTGCCTTTGTGAATTTTACAATCAATTTTTTTTGGAAAAGATGGATTTTTTTAGATCTACGCATGTGCCATCTTACTGCATTTTTCTCCACTGAGTTAAATATGGGTTGGTCAACTCTGCATCAATTGCTTTTGCCTATGTTGTTTATTAAGACTATCGACATGTAGAAATAGGGATGATTTAGCTTTTATTACCTAAATAGGGAACAGACTACCACCTGGGAAAATGAAAAGACATGGGCTTTTGTGTAAGGCAGAACTTGTGTTGCTTTTTATTTGCTTCACGCATTCATTACATGACCTCTTCAGACTTTAATATCTTTATCTATTAAGTGAATTAGTAATATGTCCCAGCCAGGGTGATTGAGATTAGACTGTAAGTGCTATATTTTGATGTCTATTTTGTACATCCACATTTTTGGCCCAGACTTTCAAGAAAATAATCTTTTCTTTTAATTTTTTAATTCAATTTTTTATTCATTTATATTTAGATACTTGTTTTTTATTATAAAGGAATTTTAGCATTTATTTTTTAACATATTATGGTACAAAAAGTTTTGTGTAACAAATAATTACAAAACACAAGAACAGATACAAGGTATTTCAGGTACTGCTGTGTATAATGTGCATCCTTATTTTTCTCTCAAAAACTTGACTAAAGAAGTATGCATTACATGTGGCGAAGTATAGCACATAGCCCAGTGTCTAGCTGTGTGCTTTTAGCTGCTGATGGTATTGACCAGATGACAAGGGTCTTCAGAAAGGGCATAAATTGGTCAGTTGAAAATAAATTATTATTGTATTTTACGAGATGTGAGTTAGGACCCTGTGCATGTATTCTTGAGGTTGAATGTTGCTGTGTGTTTAGGGACAATGTGGTTTTCTCATTTGGAATAAAAACGGCATTCTGGAAGTCCTTGACATGACAGTAAGCTTTTGCAGAACAGTTAGCCATTAAAGGGAAGAAGTGAAACACATGGCTTAGATTTATCTTTGAAATACGCGATTGAACTTTTAAATGAAGGGGAAATGCTTGAGGAAAATGTGCTTTTGGTTTTTTACAGAGTAAATGCCATGAGCTCCCACCCTTTCCCATATGCACTTAGTATATGCTTGGGCTCACACATCAGGGCAGGGTCGCATAAATTGACTGAGCCCTGATTTCATTCTATTTGTGATTTAAGCCACCATGTTGGGCCAGCAGCTCACTGTTGCTGACCTCTAAGCAGTCCTCTGAGACGAGATGAAGCAGATACATCCCAGATTTCTCTTTTCTTTCTTTTTTTTTTCCTAAAGTGCACCTTATGTACCAACAAACTAGGAGAGATTAAATGCGACCATCACTCCTGATTTGCTTTGTAGATTATCCAAAGAAAAAATAAAATATGAGGGAGTTTCCTCTCCTCCATCCAATTTCTATTGACTTTATCTGTCCTTAATTAATGTTTGCTCGTGGAATACTAGGCAATTTTGATATTTATCAGATTACACATGATTAAAGAAGCAAGTCTAGAAAAAACAGCCTTAGACGCATTTTAAGGCCAATAATATAATGCAGGGCTTTTTGAACATTTGGGGACTCCTATACCAGCAGAGCATGTGAATACTTCTCCGTTGGGGCCTCAGGTGGTGGCCTCTGTGCTGCACAGCGGAGGGTAGGAAGGACGAGAAGGAGAGTCATCTAAGCTATCTGTCCCCAGGGATGGGGCTACCAGATTTAGCAAAACGACAACAACAAGAACAACAAAAATAACAATAAAAACAGGATGCCTAGTCAAATTTGAATATGATAAACACGACTAACATTTAAGGTTAAGTATCTTCCAAATATTGAATTGGACGTATCTATACTAAATAAAAACTTATTTCTTATTGGAAATTCAAGTTTAATGGGGCATCCTGCCTTTTATCAAGCAGCCCTACCCTAGGATTATGAGGAAGGTACAGGTGAAGGCAGAGCCATGGGCCCAAGGCAGACACGGTGTGGAGCAAGCAGAAACTCACGCAGTGAATCGGGCTGAGAGGATCATGAAAACCAGGAGAAACCTGCTTCGATATAGGGAAGCTGTTAGATGTCCTGGTTGTTCCAGGATCCAGGAATTTTGGTAGTTTAGGGTGTGTCCTCCTTACATCTTACTGGCATTTCTGAATCCACCATTTGCCCATGGGAAGGGCTACCCTGCCTGCCTTTAGGATTAAACAGACTGTGCAGTAAGGAATGCCTCGGGCTGTGCAATGGAAGCTCCGTAGTGGAGACTTGCTTCTGCCACTTATCATAACTAGTCGAATGAACTAATCTCTATTAATTCTAGGATCCTTGTATCTAAAACGGAACAGTGCTGATCTGGAGCACTCCTTCTTCGACTTGTTACTGGCTGAGTACCTAAAATTCATCAGAATCCCTCTTCTTGTATATTGTCTTTTCCTCTCTATTTCTTTCTCATTAGTACCCAAACCTCTCTTAGTGTATTGAATTACCTAAATAAATAACTAAATAAGCATTTTTAACCTCTCGGCCTCTATTCCTCCCACTAATGACATGTCTCTTTCCTTCTTCTCAGAGCCAAACATCTTGAAAAAATAATCCCCACTGGTTGTGTCTCTTTGCCCTCGCTTCTCTGTCCACTGTGACCTGGTTAACATTACTAACAACATCTTAACTACTGAATCAAATGGATATGTTCAGGACTTTTCATCCATGACTTTTCTGTAGCATTGGGCATTGCTAGGATACCTCTCTTCATCTATATAATCTGCACATTCATTTCCTTTGGCTTCTGAGATAGGCTACCTGCCTTTGTAGGCTCTTCATCATCCTCTGTATTTTCTAAGTGCCCCATATGTGGACACTTAGGAGGGGTTTCGCCGGGCTTTCTATTCAGCCAGCAAATTATTCCTTCCCTGGCTTATGCATTGCCATGCTTCATTTGGCATCCTGACATGAATGAATTAAAATTCCAACTCTTCAGCCAGGTTTTTCTTTTAAGCTCCATACTGGCATCTCCAACTATCTTGATACCAAAAGCTGATACCTTGTGGCCACCTCAGATTCAATAAGACCTTAACCTCTATTATTCCTATACTAAAGGAACATAAAAAGTATGCCATTTTTCTATCTGATAATCAAGAGGATGGCAATAGTAGCAAGATGTGACTTGTTGTTCAACTACTATTCCTCAGAAAAATGTTCTCTGGATGCAGGCACACAGTAGCTTTTTGTAATTACAGCGATGAGTTTTTGAAAGATAAATATGCTGATTATGGCTAAAGTTGCCCAGTACCCTGTCGTCGGACCATACAAATATGTCTTCACAAGAGGGATTCCCACCATCTCAAGTTGTTCACTGATTATCCCAGAGATGTATCCTGTTGACAATATTCTTTATGCTTTTTTTTTGTTGCATAGATTTCTGGCATGTCTATTTCATCATGTGCAAAGTCATTGCTATGGTTGCAGTGTCATCAATGCTTGGCACAATTTGGGCTCATGAAGCAGAATGTCGCAAGAGGCATATGGTAATTCCTCGTGCAACTTCTGGCGACTCAACAAGGGACACATACCAGAGACCTCACTTCAAGCCACATACACTGGAGTGATTTGGGGCATCGTGGGTGCACTTCGATTTACTGAAGTTCATGCTTCTCAGGGATTGTTCTGAACGTATTTTGTAAAAAAAATCACATTTTCCTAGTGATTTACATGATCATTTCAGAGGTGTGTGCCCTCATTAAAAATATTGGCACTAAAACAAATTAAAATCAGTCTGAAATGTGAAAAACTCTGCAATAACATATTTATTATGAAAAAGGGGCTTCTGAAAAATTGTCCACAAGATACCAGAAATAAGTAAAATATCTTGTTAGATCATTTCTAATTTCATAGAATTTCAAGATAAGAAGTTACGCTAGAAACAAACAAAAAATATTCATCTTAATTTGCACAGCTTTGTTTGAATTGTTCTATTTTGTTTTGTTTTGGGAAAGGATGAGTATGTCTTAGGCTGGAGGGAAGGTCATTGAAAGGAATTGCCTCAGTCCACAATCACAAAATATCATAGACTGGGTGGCTTAAAAAACAGACACTTATTTCTCGTAGTTCTGGAGACTCAAAGTCTGAGATCAGGATGCCTTCATGGTCAGGTTTGAGTGAGGACCCTCTTCTAAACTTGCGGATAGCTCCCGCTTGCTGATCCTCATATGGGAGAGAGAGGGAGAGAGAGAACAGGCTGTCTGGTATCCTTTTATAAGAGCACTAATTCCCCTGATACCTCATCTAAACCCGATTACTTCCCAAAGCTTCACCTCCTAATATTACCACATTGAGAGTTAGAACTTCAACATAGGAGTTTTGGGGAAACACGGCATTAAGTCCGTAAGAGGGACAGTCTACCCACCAGGAAAATTCTCTATATATCTCTAAGTTGGTGGCGATTTTTTCTGTTTGGAGGTAAAGAGCATTTGGCTGAGTATGTCCTAGAATACGCATCATGAGAACTGGGAATCCAATCTTAACAGATTTGTTGTTCTGTTTATCTCAAGATTTAAGGCATTGAATGAGCTGATGTCAGAGAAGGTTTCACTGTGTTCTTTATATTATTGTGTGCCTGGAAGAAAAAAAATTCATAACCCTGGATAAAGGCTACCCTTTCTAGCATTTCGAGTTGACCTTGTGCCATTTCTCTGTATTTACTTAGCTGGACACAGAATATAGTTGAAGAACAGTCAGGTAAAGAATTTAGCCAAGTGAAATGGATCAGGTACAACTTTTCATTTTTTAAAAATCTTGCTGAGGTAACTGTTTTCTGTGATTATTGACCATTCTAATAGAATTCAGAATTATGACACTTAGGAAGAAAAACTAATTCTGAAGGGGAAAGGTTATTTTAATTTTTAGTGAAAACTTATACCCACACAAAGACATGTATATGAATATTCATAGTAACGTAGCCTAAATGACCATTAATGGTGAATGGATGAACTTTCAGTACAGTACTACTCAGCAATGAAAAGAAGTGCACTCCTGCTGAATGCTACAATGTATTTGAACTTCAAAACATTTTGCTTAGTGAAAGAATCTCAATGCGTTAAGACTATGCATTTTATGCTTTCATGCATACAAAACATTGAGACAAGACAAATGTTTAGAGACACAAAGCAGGTTTGTTGCTAGGTGGTGGGATGGCAATAAGGATTAACTGCAAATTAGGAGCACAAAGGGATGGTGCCCCTCATTTGTAGGTGATGGAAATGTTCTAAAACTATATTGTGGTGATGATTGCAGAGTCTCTAAATTCTCTAAAAAGCATCAAATCCTACACTTGCAAGGGGTGAATTTATGCTATATAAATTATGCTTCAAGAAAGCTGTTGAAAAAATTAACGTCTAATAAAGCTTTCTGTTTTCCCTTAATGTAAAATTCTTGAAAGCCCGTATCTTAGGGAGTATCTTTGCTCTGGTCCAGCCCAGATTTCTCTGCTTTTAGATTATGCTGATTTTAATACCGTGGTCTCTTCACAAATCCTTTGGAGTCCATTCAGAAGCACTGCTGGCTATTTTCCTTGAAAGGATGGTGCAGAGGGATGGGCTGGGGCATGGTGGGAGGTGCGGCTAGTCTGACCATGGAATTAACTGTGACTTTTAGGTGCAAGTTGTTTAGCAGAATGACAGAAACTGTGAACACGTTAATTGGCAGGTGCTGGGTGAGGAGCTCTGTCTTTTCTGGCACTGTGAGCCAGGAGAATGTAAAGTGTGGCCTCAGCAAACCAATCAAATAGCTACACTTGATTCACGTTATGAGCCACAGGGGTACAGTTCCTGATGTATGGGAATTCTTGAATAATGTCCATCAGCACTTTGCTATCAACACACTGCACACTGAGCATGTTCTCGCTTGAGGAGGATTCTGCTTATCTCTAAATCAGATTCTTCAGAAAAAATGCAGAACACTGTTGAAAAGCTGATAATAAACAACAATGGAGCTAGAACTGGGCCATATTAGTGCTGTTAGTCACAGCAAATGCATTTGATATTTTTTCCCTAATCTATAATTCTCACCATTACTCCTTTGTGCAGAGAGCAAACGATGTTTTATAAACTTGTCTGGATAGCCAATCTTTCAAAAGGTTTTCTACATACTAATTCAGTTAGTAGAATCAAATGCCTAAGCATTGTTTACAAAGAGAACATCAAATCAAAATGCAATTCTTGGCATTTGTTTTGCAGTCACTAAAAGATAGGAAATAATTTCTAATTTTCTGACATGAAAGCTCATAGTGAATGGTACATATGGAGACACTGAGTTATTCTTTGGTTTGAGAACTAATACAAAGTGAAAGAATACGGTCATGCAGGAGATCTCAGTAAAACATTCCTACAAGGGGATGCAACTGTGCTTTTCATAAAAACTTCATCACCTTACGCGGCATTTCACTTGTGCCTTTAGAGGATGTGATTAGACTGTGGCACGCTGAAATCCGCCAGAGACCAAGTCATTCTATAATGTAAACCTTTAGACAAACACAACCACAAATTAGGAGCCGTAAGAGACAAAGTAAAATTGAAAGCTCCAGCCTTAAGGAAATTGAATTTGGTTTCAAGGATAAAAATATACTTATTTTTTAAAGCTACATGATCAAAACATGATCAGTTCCAAGATGATAACTAAGAGGTTTGAACGTTGGTTAGAAGAGTTAAAGAATAAATCCAGGAGGAGCTGGTACTGCAGGTCTATCCTGAAATTGGGTGACACCTGGCCAGTTAGAGGAGCAAATGGGGGTGATGGTGGGGGAGAAGGGTTCCAGGAGGTGTTGAATATGGAGGTGGAAAGGTTTAAGTATGTTTTGTGAACCATGAGGAGAGTAGTGTGGCTGCAGCAGAAAATATACATTGGAGAGTCAGTAGGTAAAATTGAAAAGTATCTTATACCTTATGCATTGTCTTGAATGCTAGAATGACAGGTTTAGATTTAGTCCATAGACGGTGAAGCAATGATGGTTTTTGAAAAGCAATGTGACATTAATGCAGCTGATACACTAAAAACAGTGTGCCAACTATATACAGAATAGATTGAAAGGGAAAACCCTTGAATGCTAAGGGGATCAGTTAGAAAATGATAGGAAAGGACAGATTTGAAATAAAAAATGGGTATGTGTGAAGTGAAAACTAAAAAAGTCTCTTTTCTTCCTTCCTGATGTACAAGTTCACCCACAGGTACACGTCTGGATGAATAGGCGAGTGGCTGGAACACTGAGCAAAAACATTAATCAAGAAAGGGAGCTAGTGTACATGGAAAGTGATGAGTTTTAAGTAATGAATGTTGGATGCCATGTGTTGAGCAGAAATCTAAGGAAGTCGTCGACGGGCAATGCTAAAGGCACCACCCTGACTGCATTGTGTTCTGTTCTATCTCCAGTACCCGTGGTGGGACCCAGAGACAGTAGGAGTCCTATCCATATCAGATGTATAACTGAAATAAATAAATATGTGTGTGTGTATACATACAATAATGGAGACTTGGTGTAAATGTCAAGAACCCACAGATTTCTCTGCACAGAGGTCAAAGTTCAAATTGTGGAAATGATACATTTTTTCTTTGTTTTTTTTTAAAGTAACTGTCAGGCACGCACACGCACACAAAGAAAGAAGGAAGGAAAGTGACCAAGAGCCAAGTCTTGGAAAAATCTGGTGAGGGAGTGTAGTAAGACCAAAACCCCACCACGATCAGAAAGAGAGTAGCTTTGATGCATAAATTTTCTACAATTTTAAAATGCTAAGCAATAACATTTCAGTGGTAGTTTTAGAAGAAAAAACGGTTTCTTGAATCCTTAAATAATAACTTTAAAAAATTTGTTTATCTGAGAGTTGAGTATACTTGGGTTGCTATAAAGTTTTATATGGTAGGCTATGAGGAAAATGAAAGACATAATAGTACCCAAATATCAAATCTGCTGTACAGTTATTTTTGTTATTTGCCAAAAGTGAAGACAATGCGTGTTATGTGTATGTTGATGGACATCAAACAGTGACATGGGAGGCCTGTTTACTTCCTCTGGGGTGATATTTGACTCCACTCATGATTATATAAAAATTAATTTTGGAAACTGAATGAAGTATAATTTGAAAAATCTCTATTCTGAGCACTTGTGTACAGTCCAAGCCTAAAAAATATTTCTTGTGAGTTTCCAAAAGGGATTTTTGCCACAATGTCAAAAAAAAAATACCATCCATATTTTTCCTACAGTAGTAGAAGATGAAACTCAGTATTTTCCATTTTAAAGTAGTTTTTAAGATATTGTCCTTGAAATCTTCAGAAGTTGAGACAATTAGCTTTTTTTTTTTTTTTTTTTTAGCTGTATCCATATCTAGATTTTGGCTATACATGCTTAAAATTTAATATAATGAGAAATGAGGTTGGAAATTTTCTCTTGAAATTTCAGATTCAGTATACTGAATGCTTAAAGTATATCTGCCAACTAGCCAACATCCACTTATAATTTTTTCAAGTTTGACACAGTTGGTCTTTTCTCTGGTATTCCAAAAATAGGCCTCTTGGACTTTCAGCTCATAAATTGAGCCCAGCATATTTCCTTTTCAGAATCAAAGAGCCTCAACATGGAACGCAAACATTTTTTGGTCCGTATTCATATCTTCACAAGACAAAGAAAAAAAAATCTAGCATTTTGTACACTGTTATCCTCCTACTTGATGATGTCATAAAGGAGGTGAACTCCTCTCTAGGTGAACTTTGCAGCATTTGGGAAAGCATTGCTTGGGAACAAAGGACACAGAGTGTGAGTGCTTTTTCTTTTTCTCCAGGCTTTTTGCTAACAATCTGGACTACCAACTAGTATCTAGAATAGCAAAACTTACACTAAAATCTTCCTTCCCCCTAATTCTGCTCTTTTGCTTAGAAAATCTTTGACAGAACCATAATTTATCTTTTTGGTAGATTCCAAGGCTTGAAGAAAGAATATTTTTATTCCATAAAATATTTAGCTAGAAATTCAGTGTAAACTAATAGTTGAATAGACTCTCCCGTTGGTAGAACCATCACAAGTCGACCAAAAAAAATAAAAGGTAATGATTGAGTTTTTGCCAAACTTTAAATATGTTATCCTCTGCTGAGTTATCTGTTTGAGGATTAACTATAGAAATTTCACAAAGAAACACCATAATGTTATTTAATAAAGAACACTGCTTCTTCCATAAATAAACATAGGGTATCTGTAATAAAAGTTTTGGAAACATTCCGAACACAAGTTTTAATGAAAATCACCAAAGAAATAACATTTTCCCTTTTGCAATTAAAGCGGCTAGTTCACCTAAAATTTTCACAGTCTTTGAAGATGCTTGGTTATAGGTTCTAGTAATTGCCAACTTCATGTGTGGGGCAGACGAAAATCTTCAAACAAAGATTTTCATGGTTTTTATTTAAAACTTTTTACTTAAATGCCATTCAAAGTAAAATGCCATTACTTTGTATTTTTAATTAGACTGTAGTTAGAAATCTAGACATCAGACATCATCTTTTTACAGTGTTTGTGACCATTTACTTGATATCAGCCTTATCACATTTTGGAACTTTAGTTTTTCCAACATTGACAGCTACCATATTCTTTCGCCCTAAATGAAAACACCTCATTCCTCAAAAAAACTTGTAAAACAGGACTTGCTGACCAGAGCTTGGCATTACTTTCAGAGAACTCTAGAACCTAAGCTGTGCGAGGGATGAGACTCTTGTTTATTCTTTTCACCTAGAAGAATCAATGAGTCAATTCTCATAAAATATTTGTTGAATGAATTTCTTCAGTGAGTATTTGTTTAACATCATCGGTGACATCATGGTGGGCAATGAATGGCGGCGTTGCTACTTCAGTTGTGCATGAACTGCAATCAGTAATGTTTTAGATGGTTTCCTGCATGTAGCTACACATTTAGGCCCACCAAAAGCTTCCCCGGGTCAAATCCAAATGGGGTTATTTTTAATCTGTGTTGTAGTGTGCATAGTCAAATGAACTATGGGAGAGGGGAAATGGAAGATGCCTCATTAAAGCTTTCATCAGACCCATAGCCCCATTTTTGACATTATAGTAGATTCAAATATTATGTTTATTTTTTAATCATTTTTTATTCTTATTCTATTATAGTTGTCCCCATTTTCCCCTTTTGCTCTCCTCCACCCATCCTACCCCCCACCTCCCACAGTAAGTTCCCACAGTGTTCTCCATATCCCTGGATTATTTATACATGTTCTTTGTCTAGTCCAGGGGTTTCAAACTCATTTTCGCCAGGGGCCACATCAGCCTTGCAGTTGCCTTCAAAGGGCCGAATGTAATTTCAACTCCTTAACAGTTAAAGAGTAGTTACATTTATACAGTCCTAAAATTATAATCGGGCCTTTGAAGGCAACTGCCAGGTTGATGTGGCCCCCATTGAAAACGAGTTTGACACCCTCGGTCTAGTCCCTTTCCCTTCTTTCCACCATTATCCCCCTCCCCCAACCCCTCTGGTCGCTGTCAGTCTGTTCCATGTCTTCATGCCTGTGGTTCTATTTTGTTCAATAGTGTATTTTGTTCATTAGATTGCTCTTATAGGTGAGATCATAAGGTATTTGTCTTTCACCAACTGACTTATTTCACTTAGCATAATATTCTCCAGTTCCATCCGTGCTGTCACAAAAGGTAGGAGTTCCTTCTTTCTCTCTGCTGTGTAGTATTCCACTGTGTAAATGTACCACAGTTTTTTGATCCACTAATTTGCTGATGGGCACTTAGGTTGCTTCCAGTACTTGGCTATTGTAAATAGTGCCACTATGAACACAGGGGTGCATAAGTTCTTTTGAATTGGTGATTTGGGATGCTTAAGTTATATTCACAGCAGTGGAATTGCTGGGTCAACAGGCAGTTCCTTTTCAGTTTTTTTAAGGAAATTCCATACTATTTCCACAGTGGCTGCACCAGTCTGCATTCCCACCAACGGTGCACTAGGGTTTCCTTTGCCCCACTTCCTCACCAACATTTATTGTTTATTGATTTATTAATGATGGCCATTGTGACAGGTGTGTGGTGATATCTCACTGTGGTTTTAATTTGCATCTCTCTGATAACTAGTGGTGTTGAGCATGTTTTCTTATGTCTCTGGACCCTTGTTGTGTCATCCTTGGAGAAGTGTCTGTTCAGATCCATTGCTCATTTTTTAATTGGATTGTTTATCTTCCTTGTGTTGAGTCGTATGAGTTCTTCATATATTTTGGAGATCAAACCTGTGACCGATGTGCCACTGGCAAGTATGTTCTCCCATACAGTCAGTCTTTTCATTTTGATGATGGTTTCTTTAGCTGTGCAGAAGATTTTTAGTTGGATGTAGTCCCATTTATTTTTTCCTTTATTTGCCTTGCCCTAGGAGATATATCAGCAAAAATATTGCTACATGGGATTGCTGAAATTTTCCTTCCTATGTTTTCCTCTAGGACTTTTACTGTGTCATAGCTTATATTTAAGTCTTTTATCCATTTTGACTTTATTATGGTGTTGCCATAAGTTGGTGGTCTAGTTTCATTTTTTTGTATGTACCAGTCTAGTGTTCCCAACATTATTTACTGAAGAGGCTGCCTTTACTGTATTCTGTGCTCAAGTCCCCTTTGACAAATATTACATTTATTTTTAACACATGAAACATTTATTATATTTTAATAAACAACAAGCTTATCAATATAAAATACATCACACACATAAACTACACTGAACATAATTAGGAAATAATTATGTTACATTAAATGTAGTGCTTATCATAGAAGGAGGTGTAGGTAAACATGCCTCACCTCCATGCACAACTATAGCAAAAAATGCAAAACAAATATCACCCAGAATCGTCAGAAAATTGAGCTGTGTAGAGCCACAACCAAATCCTCTGGCAACCAAAGATTTAAGGAAGCCACATTCATCCAGATGGCTAGGTGGGGCAGAGTCACAGAGATACACAGAGAGACTCAGAGAAGTGAAGAGGTATGGAAACATGGAGGGTGTGGAGAGGCGTGGAGATGGGAATGAGCAGTCCCACATCCACATGGGGTGGGTCATAAATGAGAGGGGTACCTTGGGAGCAAGAGATGCCAGCCCCAGTCCAAACCACCCAGCCCAGGGTTCCAGCACCAGGAGGATAAGTCCCCCTAACTTCTGGCTGTAAAAACCAGTGGGAGTTGGGGTGGCAGAAGAAACTGTGAGATCCTTAAGAGATTCCTCTTAAAAGGCCCTCATAGGACTTAGGACTCACGCAGACTCACACCCTCTGGGAATCAGTACCAGGGCAACAGCTGGAAGGGCACCAGTGGCATATGGGGAGAAAGTGAAGGGTGAGTGCCAGGAGACAGCTTTCTCATGGGAAAATTCCAGAGGCCATGCAGCAGTGTTGTCCCCTCTCCAAGCTCTCTGCACACAGAGCAACAGAGTAACGACATGCCCTGGCAAGAAAGCTCCACACCATACAACTTAACAGGGTCATTTTTCTACAGTAGGCCACACTGTTAAGACGGGGAGTTAAAGTAACTTTGCCTAATACACAGAAATAAACAGGGAGGCCGTCAAGATGAGGAGGCAAAGAAATATGGTCCGAATGAAAGAACAGAACAAAACTCCAGAAAAGGAATGAAATGAAGTGGGGATAAGCAGCCTATCAGAAGCACAGTTCAAAATACTAGAAGAGGAAGAGCAAGAAATTGAAAACTTATTTGAGGAAATAATAAAAGAAACTTCTCTAATTTGGTGAAGGAAATAGACATACAAGTCCAGGAAGCACAGAGAGTCCCAAACAATATGGACACAAAGAGGACCACACCAAGATACATCATAATTCAAATGCCAAAGGTTTAAAATAAAGAGAGAATCTTAAAAATAGCAAGAGAGAAGCAGACAGTTACCTACAAAGGAGTTCTCATAACTGTCAGCTGATTTCTCAAAGGAAACTTTGCAGGCTAGTAGAACTGGCAAGAAGTATTCAAAGTGATATGAAAAGCAAGTACTTACAACCTAGATTACTCTCTACAGCAAAGCTACCATTTAGAATTGAAGGGCAGATAAAGTGCTTTCCAGACAAAGTAAAACTACTGGAGTTCTCCATCACCAAGCTATTATTTTATGAAATGTTAAAGGGAATTATATAAGAAAAAGAAGATCAAAACAATGAACATTAAATGACAATAAATTCACAACTATCAACAACTGAATCTAGAAAACAAACTAAGCAAACAACCAGAACAGGAACAGAATCATAGATATGGAGATCATGAGGGGGGTTATCAGTAGGGAGGGTGAAGGGAGAGAATAGGGGAGAAGGTGCAAGGATTAAGAAGTACAAGTTGGTAGGATCAGAATAGACAGGGGGATGGTAAGAACAGTATAGGAAATGGAATAGCCAAAGAACTTATATGCATGACTCATGGACATGAACTAAGGGAGGGATCGCTGGAGGGAATGGGAGTATCAGGTGGAGGGGGCAAAGGGGGAAAATGGTACAATTATAATTAGCATAATCAATAGAATATATTTTTTAAAAGACATTAATAAAACTTAGAGGAATTACACCAAAAAATAAATATAGTTCTTTTTATGAATATGTTCTGATTCTGTTTTGTGCACAACCCCAAAACCTACTTCGTTTGAGAGTATTGGTTTTGATATTAATTTCACATATTTCATACTATGAAAGTTACCTGTATTAATTTTCTTCTTAATTTTCCAAATTTGAGCTTCTATTATTAAATATATTTCTTTGAAGAGTACCTTCCCTGAGTTATCTAGCTGATCCACATCTGAACTTCTAAGGGGACATCTTGTTCTTGGCCTTCTTTTTCCCACAATACTGTTCAATGTAAGCAAAGGAAGAGGAGAGTTCGCATTTGGTCATCGCCAGTATGCCAAATGCAATTGAGGTCGAACAGGATGAGGAGTACAAGTGAAGTCTTTATAATTAGGCAGAAGGTGATTATTAGATGTCCACAAAAAGAACAGTTTTATATCTAAATGAGGATGGAAACCAGATTGGAAAGCAATGATAAAATACATTTGAACCCATCAGACAGTAAGAAATGTAAACCTGACAATACCAGTTGCTGCAAGGACATGGGGAAGCTTCATACATTAATATCAATATAAGAGAGCACATAGAAACAACTATTGTGGAGAGGCAATTGGTACTATTTACAGTTTCTAGTGAAGTGAAAATGCAGATATTTCGCTTAAGATATTTCACATCTGCTAAGTACTTTAGAGAAACTTTTCCCATGTCCACAAAGAGATGTATGCTAATAAAATGTCTATTCTAACATTCTACTTGATAGTGAACAATGAGAAGTAATGTAAATGCCCATCAGTAAAGGAAAGACAAATAATTTGTGTCCTATTTATGTAATAAATAGAACTCGTTGGGTAAAAAAACTGAAGCCATGCATATCAATATGGATACATCTCAGGAATATAGACAATATATTAAATATATTTAATGCCCAAATTTCAGAATAGGGTAGTGTGATATAATGTACTTTAAAAAACATTCAGGAGAACACTATTTTAAAAACTATGTATACATATAGTAAAACTACATAGGCCCACACATATGAAGCAAAAGTATATCCAAACCAAATGGGAAGGACTTAAGATGGTTTTTACTTGGTGGGGGGAGGAGGGTTGAAAGAGATGTGAGGTAGAAATGGGAAACTTTAACTGTTCTTGAAATGTTTTATTTACATTATTTTTGTTTGAGTCAAATAAAACACTAACATGATATGTAGGTGGTTGGTGACACTATTTTACTCTATTTTTATATATTTATTTATTTTTAATACAATATTTAAAATATTTTATTAAAACATCAAGGCAAAAGTAAAGACTACTTTTCAATTTGAGGAGGCATGTTGTGTTTGAAGTTAAAGAGTGCTAAAGAAGAGGAAGGATTTTAACACTCTGAAGAGACTGGGAATAAAGCACAGGTTTCTTGAAAATGAGGTGCACAGGGCCTCAGGCCTAGAGAGGGGTGTAGACTTGGAGCCCCATGCCACCCCTTGCTCTTTGTGCGTATCTGAAGCCACCATCTTCTGCAGCAGTGTCTTGTTCATCATCGTACATTTGCTGCAGAGCTCAGGACCTGGTAGCCAATTAGTATTTGTAGGAAGAAAGAAAGAAAGGAGGAAAGATTGGGAAATACGAAAGGAACAAAACAAATTGGGAACCGTACAAGAAGGGAAGAAAAGAGCTGGGGGAATGCAATAAACAACACTGAAGAAGAACTAGAGGAGAAAATGAATCAGAGATTAATTAAAGACAAAAGAGGATGGTACTTATTCTTTGTAGCCCAGAAGAAGGTACATGTTCCCGTTGGGAATGGAGCAGCATGAACTAGGGTGTATCTTCTTTTTGAGGAATTTAAATCATCTTCTTTTGGTCCTGGAGCCTAACCAGATTCCTAAAACTTAAATTCAATTATGTTATAAGGGAAAAATTACAATTTGGAAAAAGTAATTGCCAGATCCACTGAACAGAAGTGTAAATAACTTCAGCGGTATATTAAGGGAAAGCAGACATAAAGGGAATTCTGTGAAGCTTTGGATACATCACAGAATTGGAAAATACTTGTTGTTGATTAATTAATGGATAGTATTGAACTGGGAGAGACAGCTCTGTAGCATTAATATGAAGAATACGCAGCCACACACATTGGAAAACTTACACACATACAAATAGTGCCATAACAACGATGGCTAGTGTTGCCTTGAACTATGAATCACACTGTGCGGATAATGGTAATAACTACACTAAAATTCCCAATAGAGCCATCCCCAGGGTCTGCAATTAGAGTCAACCTCAGCTTGATTCTTTGGGTTTATCCATTTCACATGATCACTGATATCAGAGGATGGAGGGCAGGGTAGATGTTGACTATAGGTCATTAGTAATTGTGTTATTGCCCGTGATTCATTATCAAATTCTCAGCCAAATAACTGAGATAATTTCTGTCTTTTGGAAAGCAAATCTTGGGGTTTAATGATGTTACACAGTATTTCAGTGTCAAAATAATTATAACTGATAGGTAGTCAAATTATTTAGGACTTTCAGATTTTCTGCATTGTATTTTATTCATGGACCAGAAGCTCTAAAGGCAAGTATATAGAACTATAGTATATAAGAAAAGGTTAACTTCTATTAATATTTCACAACATTCAGAAATGTGCATCTGGTACCAGTTGTATATAATCTTAATCAACTTTTGTTACATTTTTATCAGATATTTAATCTAAAAGTAAAATCATGTGCTGTATTCTGGAAACACATAAACTAGTGTAAGTATGGAGTGGGACCCTCTTGGCAATTAGAGTTCACCACCTGTTTTTGTATGATTGGATGTGAGCTGAGAATGAGTTTTACATTCTTAAGTGGTTGAAGGAGATCGAAATAAGAATAACACTTTACGACAAGAAAATTGTTAAGTTCAAATTTTTGTCCACAAATAAAGTTTTATTGGAACACAGCCACACTCATTCATTTACGTATCTTCTGTGGCTACTTTCACACGACCCCAGAGTTGAGCAGTTTTGACAAAGACCATATGGTTCACAAACCCTAAAATATTTACTCTATGGCCCTTTACAGAAAACGTTTGCTGGCCCCCTTGTCTAAATATGTTATTTTGTAATTATGTAGTACTTTTCCTCCCTGCGATTGGCATAAACAACTCTGTGTCACTTGACAGTTTTGGGGTTTGGCTGGTCATCAACCATCACTTCAGAAATCTTCCCAAGGCCACAAGACAGAGAATAGACAATTATATAACAGCCATCTATGCAGAAAATAATGGCAATAATCATGCAGAATATCCTGAGTGCTGCCAGAGGAACTACTGAAAGCCTACTTCCATCAGAGGTCTGTCAGCTCCTGCTGGAAGGAGATCTTACTTAACCAACTTGTTGAGAATACTTCACAAATGATATTGGTAGTCACAGACAAAGAAAATAAGACTTGGTATTTCCTTAGAACCCAGAACATACGTTGCTGGATGAGTATCTGCTTTCTTCTTCTTCATTATTTGGATGCCAGCTTGTATAGCTGAACTTTGTCCTGTATATTCAACTCTTGTTTTTTACTGTTTAATAGCTCAACTAAAAAAAGAATTCCTACATGAAACTAGCCATAGAGGTCTGTGCACAGAGTTTGCTATTGTGTGTGTGTGCTTGTTTAATTGCCTGGTCCCTTTGGCTCCCTCACTAATGCTTTTTACTAGAAATTCTACACCAGGTTGGTCTTTGTGCTTTATTTCAACTCACTGCTGTTGGTCTGTGTCAGTGGGCACTGCAAGTGGAGGGAAATGTCCCCACATGCTATAAAGGAGCCATAGAGTCAGGAAGGACACAGGAAAAACACTTCTTGGGATTTGACCATGTCAGAGTATTTTCTCCGCCTTGCTGAGGGAACGTCCAGAAATGATGTTTTCCTAATAAAACTTATTTTCAATTACTGAATTTTATTGGAAATTCTAACATTGCTATTGGCTTACATGTCTCTTTCAAACAGATGTGATTTTGTGTTTTCCTAGTTGCTGGACTCAGAAATACGTACATGAGGTAAAGGCATTTTTTTTTTTTTAATGTCATGGCTGTGGAGCGCTTGCTTCCTTTGATGGCATTGGAGGCTGTTTAAGCAGCCAGGCAACTAGTGAAGCTCGAAGAGGCTTAAAAAGCAGAGTGGAAAGAGCAATTTCTCCATTGCTTCTGGAGAACTTCAGAGGAGTTTGATACCACCGTGCTGTCTGACACACATCGGTTTGGTTTCCAATAAGGAATTTCACATTCCTCGAAAAACCACTTTTCCTTTACTGTTTCCTTCTCTTCTCTCCTTTCCTTTCCTTCCCCTCCCTTTTTCATCTTCCCTACTTTTCGTTCCTCCTCTCTTTTTTCCCTCTACTCTTGCTCATGTGTACTGTTTTCCTTCTATTTTTAATTAGATTATGTTTTCCTGGGTAGTATGGATCATGATTTCAAGTTCATTGTATCAAGTGTTGTGCACTCTATTGACAAATTCACTGTCATCACACTCCATGCAAACAGGGGACAGTTAAAGAAACAAATATAAGCATGGTTTAACTCTGACCAAGTGGAAATAGTCAGGGAAAACCTCATGTATCTTATCTCCTCCTGTCTTTGTGTCTTTCCTCAGTCCTTTCCTTGGCTAGCTCTCTGTCCTACTCGGTTTTCACCTGGTTTCTTTCTCCATTCCATTCTCCCTTTTCCTTCTTCCTAGTTTCTCTTCTTTTTTCTTACCATTATGTCATAATATGCTAGCTTTCTGTTGCTGTGTAACATATCACTGCAAAATTAGTGGCTTAAAGCAAACCCATTTGTATCTCACAGTTCTGTCGGTCAGTGTCCAAGTGGGCTTGATTGGGTTCTCTGTGTAGGGTCTCAGAAGGTTGGGTTATCTGGAGTCTCTGCAGGAGATTTTGCTTCTAAGCTCATTCAGCTTGTTGGCAGTTTGTAGTGCCTTGCTGCTGGCGGACCGAGGCCCCTGCTTTTTGGTGGGCTGTTGGCTAGATATCTCTCTTGGCTGTTAGAGGCCACTCTCAGGTTCTTGCCCCCATAGGCCCCTCTCATACGTTGAAGCTTTCTTTCTCTTCAGTTGGAAGAAACTGTTTAAGAGGGCTCATATACTTCTGTTAGGTCCACATGTATAATCTCCCAGTGATAAAGTCAACTGATTGGTAATCTTAATTGCAACTGCAAAATCCCTTTTGCTCTGCAAGGTAATAATCACAGGGTTAACACCAGGAAGAGCAGGTCATGGGGGGCATTTTAGAAGTCTGCCTACGCCAAACAAAACCCTTTCCCTCTTCCTGGGACAGATTGAGATATTAGTGATCATGAAAGTTGGCCCTGCCTTTTATACATGAGGAAACTCACTGATACCTTCGATAAGATCAGCTGAATCAGAGGCCTCAGACCTGTGAGACAGGAAAGGGCTCTATGGTTCCTGCTGTAGTGATTTCTTGGCTACACAATGGTGCTTTTCTTATGAAGGTTGTAGAATGCAGAATGCCACTTTTTTTTTTTTTCAACTTTCAACCCCAACACTTATCAAAGACAAGCAAGTATTAAGAGCAAAAAGGTGGGGAAACTTTTGAGGAGAGCTTTTGATTTATTCCTTTATTAAAAGTTGTAATGAGTTGAATTGTGTCTTGCCTCAAATTCATATGTGGAAGTCCTAACCCTAGAACCTCAGAATATGACCTTATTTGGCAAGAGTGCTGTGCTAGATTATAATTAGTTAAAATGACATAGAGAAATAGGATAGGTTCTACATCCAATCTGACTGAGATCCTTAAAATAAGGGGAAATTAGGACACAGACACCCACAGGGAGGACACCATATAAAGATGAAGGCAGCGATTAGGGGGAAGATTCTACAAGCCAAGGAATGATAATGGTTGCCAACAAATCGCCAGAAACCAGGGGAGAGGAATGCAACAGATTCCTTCTCACAGACCTCAGAGAGAAACAGCTTTGCTAACATCTTCATCTTCTAGCTCCAGAACTGTGGGACAAGAAATTTCTCTGATGGGAGCCACCCAGTTTGCAGTACTCCTTTACAGCAGCCCTAGGAAACTAATACCAGAGCCTATGAAAGTAATCCAAAACGTGAGATTGCAGCTTATCCTATATAAAAGCTACATTTTAAATAGGTGGCATCTGAGTTCAAAATGGGTAATTGCTAAGTAGTCCAGTAAAAAACATTTTGGAAATTAAAGATACTTGGCCTGGGCAATGATGATATATTCTCTCTCTTGCGTGTGTGTATTGAACTCTCACTAACTGGTATGATATTAAATAATATCAACATAAAAACCTGCCAACAACTGGAAGTAAGTGACTAGGGCTCATCTTTGCACCCTGCACTGGCACGGTGACTGCTTTATAGCAGGTACTCAGGGAATGGTTGTGGAATGAAGGAATGCAAAAGAGAAAAGTTGATTTTTGTCAAGTATCATAGTATCAGTTTATAGAAGTTCTAGAGAAACAAAAATTTAAATGAAAGTGTTTTTAATTTAAGAGCCAATGTCTTAAATGGATAGGCCCTTCTTAGGGGAAACCCTAAGTTTATCCAATTCAGCAAATTTTTGTGTTACCTCCACGACCTGCTAGGTGCAGAGCTGAGAAGTGGCCGCAGAGTGGTGAATGAGAGAGATCCAGAACCAGCCTGTTGGAGCTCACAGCTGGGTGAAGATTTGACATAAACACACTCTGGCAGATATTTATAATTATAAATTCTGTTAAGTGCTGTGAGGGAAACAAAGTCTTCCATTTTTACCCCATCCTGGGTAAAAATGAATAATAAAATATATTGCAGTTCCAGTTGCAATAACAAAATACCATAGACTAGGTGGCTTAAAACCAGATATCTCTTTGCTCACAGTTCTGGATGCTGGAAGCCTGAGATCAAAGTGCCAGTGTGGATGGGTTATGGCCTCCTTTTCAGTGTGTGTTCACATGGCCTGTCCCCGGTGCCTGCATGCAAAGAGAGAGAGAGCTCAGGTGTCTCTTCCTCTTCTCACATGACACCAGCCTCACCAGTTTAGGGACTCACCCTTATGACTGTATTTAACCTTTATCACCTTCTCACAGGCCCTCTTGTCAAGTACAGACACATTGGATTAGGACATCAACATATGAATTTTCAAGGGACACACACATTCACTCCATAACTCTCTCTTTCAGATTATTTCCCCAAGGAATAAGTGGTGTAATCACTTCACGGTGCAAGGAAGATCATATCACTCTCCCCTCAAAAGCTCCTGAGGGCTTCACTTCCCATTTCCATCAGAGAAAAAACCCAAGACCCTACTATGTTGTCCAAGGTCCACCTGACCTTACCATTGCTTCGCCAGCCTCATTCATCTCTTACAACTGTCCCCTACTTCGGTCAGTCAGCCACTCAGCTCCCTACCTTCTTCAAACATCCCAGGTATCTTCCCGCTCACGTCCTTTCACCTGATTGACACCCCCTCTGCCTGGAGCTCTCCTCCTTGGGTGGTTCAGTGGTTGCCCCTCCCCTCCTGACTGTCTTTTCTTGCATGTCACCCTCACAGTTAAACTTTACCTAGCCCTTCTATCTGAAATAAAGTGAAGTAGGCCCTGGCCAGGTAGTTCAGTTGGTTAGAGCATCATCCCAATACACCAAGGTTGCAGGGAACTGGGTCAGGGCACATACAAGAATCAGCAATGAGTGCATAAATTAATGGAACTACAAATCAATGTTTCTCTCTCTCTCTCTTTCTCCCTTCTCTCTCTCTAAAATCAATCAATAAAAAATAAATAAATATAAGTTTCAAAGGAAGTGAAGTGTCTAAATTTTTTTGATACTCATTTACTTTTTAATTTTGCTCATGGTCTGTTCCTCTGACTAAAATGTTAGCTTCTCAAACACACACATTGTTTGATCTGTTTTGTTCACGGTTGTATCCACAGTGCTTAAAACAGTTCTTGGCACCTACAAAATACAAAAATAAATTTGTCAAATGCATGAAGAATAAATAAATAAGGTGGTGTGATATGGGAGAGTGGGTGACATCTGCCTAGGCTAATAAAAAAGGTCTGTCTCAGCACGGGTAATAAAGTTGAAACCTTAAAAATACGACACTATTTATGGGAAGAATCAGAGGGAGGGCAGTCATCTGTGGGTTGGGGGGTGGAGGAGATGTGTTCCGGGAAGAGAGATGCGTGTGTGTTCTGAGTTGAGAGAGAGTTTGACATTGTTCAGAAAGTTAAAGGAGGTGAGTATTGTTGTAACATATGAGAGAAGTAAAAAGAAGGCTGAAGAGGAGGTGGCAGGGTAGGAAAGGCCAGCTGATAAATTGCCTTGTACACTGTGCTAAGGAATTTACTTGTTTTTTTCCTTTGGGCAATGGAAATCCATTGAAAGTCTGCAGTGGGGCAGGGATATAACCTGATAGAGTTGTGCTAAAAATAACCCTGGTCTTTAGGAAGGGAAAGAATTGAGGTGGGCAAGAATGGTGGCAGAGAAGGTACTATAATTGTCAGAGTAAGACATGATGGTAACTCACCCTGATGTTCTCCTCCCCTGACTTTGTTTCCCCACTGCTAATTATCTAGCTGATTATTGTTTTATAACTGTAAGAGGGTCGGTGGTCTACAGACCTTTCTACCAGTCACCACTCCTTGGTTACAGTATCAAAGGTATTTGCAGCTTAGTGACAATTGTAGAATTCTACAGTGTTGAGTTCACTGGAAATGCTGTTCCCAGTCTAAGTGGTAACATTAACGGGATCTGAGGGTGAGGATTATTTTTGAATTGGAAATCTCCAATCATTACATGGGTTCCTTCTGTGCTGCATAATTTCCTGGAATACTGATGATGTGGGAAGAGAAGAACCAATCAGATGCCTATTTTCTTCATTTGCCAAGTGGGTACACTCTTCCTGTTCAAGGCCACACTCTGTTGAGTCAGAGACAGAGGAGAGGATGAATGAGTCAGCAGGGACAGCTCTAGAGCTGAAAGGTGATATGCAGAATGGAAAGTGTTCTAAGGGCTATTTAAGAACTTTTCAACTGAAGCTCTCCAAGGAGTTGCCCCGTTTCAACTGGAGAGAGAGGTAGCTTGCGACAGTAAAGATCCCAGGGGTAACAAAGTTGAGTTCCCCAAAGTGCTTGGCCTGTTTTTCGAATTTTAATAAATATGTAATCCAATCCTCCCATTCTAGGACAGAACTAACATTTTATTTGGATGCAATACAGTGTACAATTGCAATGGTTTTGAAAATTTTAGTTAGACAAGAGTTACTGAATCTTGCTATTGTCCAGAAAATAGAAAATGGGTGCCCCTGCTGAATCTTAACATCTAGATGTAATCCACCCAAGGGCAACAAATCAAAGTGGGGTGCCCTGTTAACCAGTTCACGCACACACATAAAATATGTGGGAGCCGAATTTCTGAGGGTAGTAACTTGCTGTATGACGGGCTTGAAAAGACCTACAGGTACATGGGTGCCCACAACACAAACTGAATGGAAGATTCTGTGTTCCCTATGTCAGTGACCAGCTTCGATGATTTTTACCCTTTCATTTAGTGACTCAAGTGTATTTATCAGGTGTATTATTAAGCAAAGATGATCACAGGAAAGGAACTGCTAGCGAATTGCAGGTTTAGCTAGGAGGCTTTAGGGAGCTCTGCCTGTGCTTCGCAACCGCCCAGCTGATGTCTGTAGGTCTGCCCCATCGACAGGAAATTTGGAAAGTGGGATAAAGAGGCCCTTCACAGCATCCCATTAGAAACAGCAGTTATTGCTGAGAGCTAAGGATGAACTGTGTTTCCTTTGGGAAGTACATAGTGGAGTACGTGGTCAATGTTGCCAACTTTCTCAGCTTGGCGTGTTGGCCCTTGGCATACTTGTGAGTTAAGCAGAGTTTGCCTATAGGATGCTGTGTCTCTGCCAGCAGATCCCACACTGTGTGTGCAGAGCATCCCTGGGTATACAGCCATATATTTGAAAATTTAGATAGGATGTAATATACAAATACTGCTTCGGTGGTGCCTGTAATAGGCAGCTGGAGCTAGTGTGTCTTGTGGGGCATATGAAATAGAGGCGAAGAACCCTGGAGCCTGCTCCTCTGGTTTCAAATGTCCCTGCACCTTTTACTACCTCTATGACCTTTGCCAAGGTATTTGGGTCCATGCGCCTCAGTTTCCTTATCTGTAAAATGAAGAGAGTAATGGTAATTTCCACATAGGTACTAATTACATCACAGAGTTATGAGAATTAAATAAATTGATTCATGTGAAGTACTTAGAAATGTGCTTAGTACCTAGTAAGCTCTTGATAATTGTTACTTTTTATGATGCAACATGAGGCATAATGTGATCAAAATGAGGTCAGAGGCCTAATTAACATCATGTCAGGGGGTGGGGTGGAGGGATGGGGAGAAAAGGCATACAACTGTAATTGAATAAAAATAAAAATTAAAAAAAACCCCATCATGTCAGCATAAAAAAAGAGTATATGCCCTGGTTGGTGTAGCTCAGTGGATTGAGCGTGGGCTGCGAACCGAAGGGTCACTGGTTCGATTCCCAGTCAGGGCACGTGCCTGGGTTGTAGGCCAGGTGTCCAGGGTGGGGCATGCAAGAGGTAACCACACATTGATATTTCTCTCCCTCTCTTTCTCCTTCTCTTCCCCTCTCTCTAAAAATAAATAAATAAAATCTTTAGAAAAAAGAGTATATGTTCACTGAAACATACATGTGGTGACTTTGCTCTATAAGAATTTAAGAGAGCAAGTACACATTTATAAACAGCTACAAGGATGACCAGTGTCTGCTGTTGACACTGTGAAACATTGCTATTCTAAATTATTGTTCCTTTAGTGCTGCTTTGAGACTTTTGTTCTATTCACACATCCTACCAAATGTGGTAAGTTTTTGAAAATGTGCTGGGGAAAAAGAAAGACTGAGGTTATTTGCTTCATGTGTTCTTAAGGCACTGCCAACCCCCACCCTTTAAGTATGCTCGTGTGGCCAAAACACTCAGGATACCCCTGCGTTCCCCTTGTTAATTCTTCATTAGTTGACCAATTGATTCACTGACTCATTTCTTCATCAAACTTTTTGAATATATAATAATAACTATTATAGTTTTTATTAAGTGCAAACTCTGTGCCAAGTACTGTAAAAGCACTTAAAAGTATGTCTTAATCCTCAGAAGAATATTTGGAGGAAGGATTTATTATGCCCATTTCAGAGATTAGGCTTAATGAGATGAAATATCTTACCCCATGTCACTTAGCTTGTAATCAGCAGAATTTGTACTCAAGCCAAGGACTGTCGAATCAAAGCACTATGTTATCAGGCCCCGTACCAGGTGTGGGGAAACAAAAACAAATGAGGCAAAGACCCCAGTTTCAAGGTGATGGATTTAGACCAGACACTAATTATGAATACAAAGAATGATAACATCATGGGATAAGTGTTAATGTAGTGCACAGAGACTTTGCTCCAAAGTTTTCCTCCATTATCAAGTCTGTCCTTCCTCCCTTTTATTATATTTGCCTGTGTCATGTTCCATTTGGTCAGGGCTCTAATCTCAGGTAGGGACGAGGTAAATAATTGGGTATATGGTTACAGTGTGGTAGATTCCTACGTCCCAAGTAATTTTACAGAGTGCCTTTGGAGGTGGAATCTCATCTGAAAAGACCGACTTCTGTAGGCATCTCAGGTACAAGGGAAAGAGCTGTGAGGTGAATAGTGGGATGCTCTTTGAGCCAATTACATCAGACCACCTGGGCTGTCATCTGTGTGGCAACTGTACTGATGGCCCCTTTATTTGCACAAGGGAGGAAACTTCCTTACCTCCATCTATCATCCTTGCCCCAAGCAAAGTTTTTCTACCTTTGCTTCTTCACCACCTGAGTTCACCTTTGAAGAAAGAGAGGAAAAAAAGTCTCAATATTTCATAAAATTGGATAATTTTCTTCTGGAGTCAAATCTGGTAATATGACCAGAAAATCTTTTGTTTAAAAAAAAAAAGTTCTTGGTATTTCCTGCTTCTTTGCAGATAATAAATTCAGAAAGAATGACCTCCCCACCAAGCTTAAAAAAAAAATGTTTACCTACCCTCCTGTTTTCCAATCCAAACTGGTATGATAACATTCAGGAGGTCAACATTTGAAAGTGGGTTTTGAAAAAGAAAACCGCACACACTCAAAAAAACTATTTTCCTTCCTAGTAAATGTAATTTTAAATTTCAAAGGCAGGATTTAGGTCAGTGGTTTGGGTCATTTTTTATTTTACCCAAACTGGGCCACCCTTCCCTTATTGTGCAATCCAGAGGCATCAGAAAGATGTCAGGTAATAAAAATCCAGCAAGGAAAAAAGTTGGAATACATTCTGCTCAAAGTTGCACGCCCTTAAATTCTGCTGACTTCAGCAGGATTAGTACATTAGTAACAAAGGACAGAATCTGGTCCACTGATTTTATTATCATCAAAGAGGAGATTTTTCTGACTATAAAATGGAAAAATATAATTTATGATTCAGACTCAGGCTGACAGGCTGAACAAGAGATGGAAACTTACCTACTTGTGGCTTTAAATACAAAAATATGCAATGAGGGGAGACTGGGAGCACCCACACATGACCGAGAGGCACTCAGTTCCAAAATGACCTTTCAGCTCCTGGAGCACTCAAAGCATATGGATGTGCTCTCAGACAGGGTCTGCAAGTGAAGTTTATTGAGACATGGAGACAAGATGAGGTGTGGTGAGCTGACTGGACAAATGACCTTTTTCATGTGTCAATTTCTGTTATCCTCACAAATCATTTCAGTGCAAGGCAGGAGCCAAGAAGACTACTTTTCACCTCATACATAAAGCTTTAGCTTGCCAGTGCTGACACTTAACCTGAACTAATCACCTTGGATGGACGATGAAAATATGGATGAGGTGCGAAAATGATGTTCCTTTGAAAACCCTTTGCCATTTTCCTTCTTTATTACCCCCAACATGCTGTACTCTGTTTGAACTTGTTCACTTTCCACTGCCTGAATTTACTTGACCTTTTGATTTCACACGAATGTGCTACTTTTTTGTTCCAGTGCTATAGCCTTTTGGCTGATTGGTGACTGTATTTCAAAGATGATCAATGTGATTACAATTATTTGATCTATTTATATTTGGTATTTGTGATGCAATTAATATATAGACTCTAACAAGTTCAACTTTAATGAATATGTTTCCCTTAATCATGCCAGATTTCTCTTCATGTGGCTCTTTCTTTTTTAGAAGCTCATATGTTTATTCAACAAACATAACTCAGGACTTATACATAGTAGGTATTTAATTAATGTTCACTAAATAGATGAATGGCTCGTTATTTATAGACGATGTTATATTTGAACTGGATTTTGAAGCGTAGGTGGAATTAAATAAGTGAATGGAGAGGAGTGGGGAGAGTAAAACCAGAGGGGCAGGAAGTACATGCATGTTTGTGGCGTGGGCCCAATGCCTGGTACTAGGTACATAATCAGCAAATGTACATTGAATGAATGAATGATTAATGGCATCAGACACCAAATAAATAGAAAGACAGGTATAAGGAGGAATTCCAGTCAAGATGGCAGCATAGGTAAACACAGCTCACCTCCTCACACAACCACCTCAAAATTACAACTAAATTTTAGAACCCTTAGAACCATCAGAAATTGAACTGAATGGAAGTCTGACAACTACAGAATTATGGAAACCACATCCACCCAGACTGATAGGAGGGGTGGAGACATGAAATGGGCGGGTCCTACATCCACATGGGGTGGATAAAAATTTGGGAGGGATAGCTCAGGAGTGAGGAGTCCCAGCCCCACACCAGGCCCCCCAACCCAGGGTTTTAGTGCCAAAAAGATAAGTCCCCATAACTTCTGGCCACAAAAACCAGTGAGAGTTGAGTCAGTGGAGAAACTGCAGGAGTCCCAAGCAGTTTTTCTTAAAGAACCCAC
Organism: Desmodus rotundus; assembly: GCF_022682495.2. NCBI lineage: Eukaryota > Metazoa > Chordata > Mammalia > Chiroptera > Phyllostomidae > Desmodus > Desmodus rotundus. Next base: position 120,602,516 of record NC_071393.1, on the reverse strand, counting down.
ACAAGGACTTGCTCAGACTTACTCCCACTGAGCTCCAACACTGGGATAGTAGCTTGAAAGGCACCAGTGGCATACAAGGAAGAACTGAAGCATCTAGCATCAAAGCAAGAACTGGAGGACAGCTTTCTCCCAGACAGAAAGGCAGGCAGAGTCCATTGTCCTTTTTCTGAATCCTCCCTCCACAGAGCCACAGAGCTGGTAGGTGGGTGCCATATCTGAGACTCCATCGACCTGGCTAACACTGTTTGCCCTGCCCTGGAGATTCCTGAGGCTCTGTCCCACCCAACTTACAACTGTTAACAGTGGCTATTCCATATGAATGGCTGGTCTTGACCCATGCTTCAAAACTTCTTAAATCCTTTGAAACAAGCAACAGCTGGCCTCAATGAATTTTAAGCCCCCATAACTCTTACTAAGTGGCCCCAGGCACAACACTAGCAGCAGCCAGCATAAATTCACAGCTTGGTTTAACCTGACTATCTCTGAACCCAACACAAGTAGCAGCTATCTGAGATTGTTTTATAGCTTAGGCAGGGTGACCCTGGGCAAAACATAAGTGGTGGCTGACTTTGGCTTGCACCACCCGGGAAACCCCAAGGCCTGCATACCCAGTGGACAGCTACAGACCATGTCAGAGCACCACCACCCTGCCCTTGCACAGCTGATCCTCCACAGAGAGTGGAGGTCCGTTGTCAGTATCAGAGCCAATCCTTGCAGCTGACTGGCTTTGTTAAGTCCCTCCCATTGACCTGCCAACAGCAACCAAGGCTCAACAACAAGAGGAGGGTGTACTCAGCCCACATGAAGGGCATACCTTGAGTAACAGCTTAGGTGATAGGGGAGGCTATCCCACTGGACTCTACAGGACACCTACTACATTAGGCCACACTATCAAGACAATGAGTCATAGCAGCCTTACCTAGGACATAGAAACAAACACAGGGAAGCTGCCAAAATGAGGAGAAAACAACAACAACAAAATGGCCCAAATGAAAGAACAGACCCAAACACTAGAAAAAGAACTAAAGAAAATGGAGATAAACGATCAATCAGATGCAGAGTTCAAAACACTGATTATAAGTATGATCAAAGAACTTAGTGAGGACCTCAACAGTGTAAAAAAGATCCAGTAAGAAATGAAGGATACACTATTTGAAATAAAGAACATTTTACGGGGAAACAACAGTAGAGTGGGTGAAACCAAGAATCAGATCAATGACTTGGAACATAAGGAAGCAAAGAACAACCAGTCAGAACAACACGAAGAAAAAAATGCAAAAAAAAACAAGGATAGTGTAAGCAGCCTCAGGGACAACTTCAAGAGATCCAACATTTGCATTATAAGGGTGCTAGAAGGAAAACAGAAAGAGCAAGAACTTGGAAATCTATTTGAAAAAATAATGAAAACTTCCCTCATTTGGTGAAGGAAATAGATATGCAAGCCGAGGAAGCACAGAGAGTTCCAAACAAGACGGATGCAAAGAGACCCACTCCAAGACACCTCTCAATTAAAATGCCAAAGGTTAAAGATAAAGAGAGAATCTTAAAAGAAGCAAGAGAAAAGCAGTTAGTTACCAGAGGGGAGTTCCCATTAGACTATCAGCAGATTTCTGAAAAGAAACTTTGCTAGAAGGGATTTGCAAGAAACATTCAATGTCATGAAAAGCAGGGACCTATACGCAAGATTGCTCTACCCAGCAAGCTATATTTAGAATTGAAGGGTAGATAAAGAGCTTCACAGACAAGAAAAAACTAAAGGAGTTCATTATCACCAAACCATTATTATATGAAATTTAAAGGGACTTATTTAAGAAAAAGGAGAAGATCAAAACTATGAACAAAAAAATGGCAATAAGTACATTATCTATCAACAACTGAATCTAAAAAACAAAGAAAACAAGAAGAACAGAGACAGAATCATAGATGTGGAGAGTTGTTTTGATAGTTACCAGATGGGAGGGGGGTATAGGGGAATGGGTGAAGAGGTGAGGAGATTAAGAAGTGCAAATAGGTAGTCACAGAATAGCTGTGGGGATGTAAAGTACGGTATAGGAAATGGAGTAACCAAAGAACTTGTATGCACAACCCATGGACATGATCAATGGTGTGGGGATTGTCTGGGGAGTGGAAGGTGTTGGATGGATGATGGGGGCAAAGGGGAAAAATTGGGACAACTGCAATAGCAAAATCAATAAAATAGAATTAAAAAAAAGAAAGATAAGTATACAGAAATATAAGTATTAAAGTTACAGTCCCTTCAGTAAGCTTAGTCTGGTAAAGGAATTATATGTATAAATAATTAATAATAAATCATTTATTCACTCAATAAGTATTTACTGAATGCCTACCATATTAGTCAGGGTTCTCCAGAAAAAGAGAACCAATAGGATGCATTTCTTTTTCTATCTAGATAGAAAGATAGATAGATAGATAGATAGATAGATAGATACATAGATAGACAGATATGTAGACATAGGTATAAATATTTATACCTGTACCAATATTCATATGTAGCAAAAAATATCTATCTAGATGGATATAGAGACAGAGACAGAGACTCCAGGCAGGCCAGCAGGCCAGAAGCCTGGAGAAGAGTTGATGCCACAGCTTGAAAGCTGTCCGAGAGCAGAATTTCCTCTTCCTTGTGGGGATCTTAATCCTTTCTCTTAATGCTTTCAACTGATTGACTGATATCCACTGGCACTATGGAAGGTCGTCTGCATTACTCAGTCTATTGATTTAAATGTCCACCTCATCTAAAAAAATACCTTCATTGTGACATCTAGATAGGTGTTTGACCACATTTCTGGTTACCATGGCCTAGCCAAGTTCGCACATGCAATTATCCATCATACCACTAAGTAGTGGGCCATGTTCTGGGCACTAAGCTATTACAGTGAAAAAGACTGATGAAAATCTCTATGTTTATGGAGTTTGCAATACATGAATATGTAAAATTTACATTATAACATGATAAATATTATGAAGAAAAATGAGATAAAATGGAGAAAAGGAACTACAATATTAAAGAATGATGAAAGAAGGCCTCATGGAGAAGTTCCTATTGAATATTTGAGTCAAGACCTTAAAAACGTAAGGAAATGACCATGCAGATGTTTGGGAAAGGAGTAGTCCAGGAAAGAGAACAGAAAATGTAAACTTTAGGCAGGAGAGTGCCTCATATCTGTGGATTAGCTTTTAATACAAGTGCTCTAATACATGTAAAACATAGTATCAGCGAAAATGAAACAGGCAAAGCTTGCTATTGGATTGCTGTGGAAAGAGAGGGTTATTTCCAACTGGAGATTTCTTGGAATAGATGCCAGTGTTTAGTACTTAGTAGATATTTAATTAACATTTTTTGGAATAAATGAATGGAATATGGAAGATAGGTGGAATTAAACAGTGAGCATGAGGGATGTTGGTAAGTCCAAGGTATTTGTGAGTCACGGGCACTAGTCCAGTGTGACTGAGTCATGAGGGCTTGGTGGATTGGGGGTGAGGAGTGTAAGGAACATGGGATCAAAAGGAAGACTGAAGCCAGAGTGTGAAAGGCTTTATTTACATCTAGGCTACAGAGCTTGGGTGTCATTTCATAACCAACTTGGACCCACCAATCATATATATAATATAAGAGAGAAAGAGCAAGAGAGAGAGAGAGAGAAAGAGAGAGAGGAATTGGCCTGGTTCACGAGATTATGAAGGCTGAGAAGTCCCAGGATGGGCCATTTACAAGCTAGAGCCTCAGGAAGGCCCATGGTATATTTTATTCTGAGTCTAAAGGCCTGAGAACCAGGGAAACTAATTCATATCAGTCTGAGAAACAGAGAAGATGAGGTGAATGTCCTAATTCAAGCAGGCAGGCAGGAAGCAAAAAAGGCAAATTCTTTATTCCCTCCTGTCTAGTTCTATTCAGGTCTTCAAGGGATTGGGTGAGGCCCTCCCACTTGAGGAGGGCAATCTGCTTTACTGAGTTTTCTGATTCAAATGCTAATCTCATCAGAAACACCGTCACTGACCCACCCAGACATCAGGTTTAATTCAGGCACCCCTGCCTGGCCAATTTGACACATAAAATTAACCATCACAGTGCATTTCCTTTGGTATGAAAAAATGCTAAAAATACCTGTTGTAAAAGTGAAATAATATTCCTTGTGAAGTTGATTGTGTTGCCTATTAACTTGAAAATATTTTTCTATTGCTTTATAACAAAGTATTGGGTTGGCCAAAAAGTCTGTTTGTTTTCTTCCCTAATATGGCTCTAGTAGCACTTAGTTGTCTTTAACTTCATTTGAAACACTTTTGTTAGATTGTATTGTGACAGCTATCATATCAGCATGCATTTCAAAAACCATCAAAATTGGTGAATTTTTGTGTAGCCATTTTCATATTGAAGGTGGAAGATAATAAGCAACATTTTCAGCATATTATGCTTTATTATTTCAAGAAAGGTAAAAACACACCTGAAATACACAAAAAAAGATTTGTGCAGTATATGGAGAAGGTGCTGTGACTGATATAATGTGTCACAAGTGGTTTGCAAAGTTTTGTGCTGGAGATTTCTCACTGGATGATGCTCCACGGTTGGGTAGACAAGTTGAAGTTGATAACAATCGAATCGAGACATTGAGAAAATCAACATTATTTCATGGAGGATCTATACGACATATTCAAAATATCCATATCAATAAAGTTATTAGTGAAAATTAAAAATGTTCTTTATTTTATGGAAAAAACTAAACTGACTTTTTGGCTAACCCAATACTATAAACTCAGTGGATTAAAACACACACACTTAGTATCTTACGGTTCTGTAAGCTGGAAGTGCAAGGCAGGTATCATTGGGCGTAAATCAAGGTGTTGACAGGAGTGTATTCCTTCCTGGAGGTGGGGATGATCTGTTTTCTTGCCTTTTTCCAGCTGCTAGGGAGCGTGAGTGTTCCTTAGCTTGTGGCCCCTTCTCTCCATTTTCAAAGCCAGCAACATTGTATCTCCCTGGCATTCTTCTGTGCTCGCTTTTCTGTTTCTGGCTCTAAACCTGTATGAGAAAGTGTCTCCTACTTTAAATACCCACGTGTTTAGATTCGACCTACCTCATAATCTGGGCTAATTTCACCACCTGAAGGTCCTTAAAATTAATTGGATCTGCAAAGTCGCCTTTGCCATGTAAGGTTACATTTTCACAGTTTCCAAGGAAGAGAATGTGGACACATTATGGAGTCATTATTCTACCCATCACAGACCCCATAGGGTACCTATATTTTAGGCATGTTTTGAAGTATGGGTGAGTGCTAAAATGCTTTTTTTCCCCCCCATAACAGAGTGCCTTTGTCCTACGACTAAATCAGACAAATGTTCGTACTGCAAATGCCAGAGGTTGCAAAGAATTTACTGCTTAGTGAGGGAAAGGACTGAAGGCTTTATTTATAAGCATGATGCTTCATTTGGCCTAAGAAAGTTGAACTGAGATTCTTGCTGTGAGGATTTCACAGAGAAATAACTGTTTTAATGTAAACCAGTGTGCTCCTGACTTCAGTTACAGAATCTGCCACTGTCTTCTCTTCTACGATTATAGAGTTCAAGTTGATGTTATACGTTTGAAGTTTATGGGTGTTTTGACACTGGGGGATTGGAATCTTGAGATTTTTGGAGTTAGATGTTATGTATCATTGGAAATAAATCACACTGACTGTATTTGTTTTTTCATTTTTTAAGGTGGAAAGGAAAGATCTCTGACTGCAATATTATTGACATATATTAATGATGATCCTAAGATAAACCCAATACACAAGACTCTGAGCAAGAAGGCTAGAATTTAATTAAAACTCAGGAAGGGGTTCAGTTGCTATATTTACACACTCAGTATGTCAGTTATTTGCAGAGGAACATTAATAATCTGAGGAGAATGTAACCTATATTTGTCCGAGTATGTAAATAATAAAGTCCTTTGCCAGAAGTTAAAACTGTTTATAGCCTGGGGAGAATTTCGTAGTAACTATTTTTATCCTGTCATTTCTCTGTATCTTATGTAAACATCACTCAATGAAGATTATCTGTAAATACAAATTAGCATTGAAAATAAGATACCCCCATCAAGCTTTCAACAGAGATACCATTTTCCAAGTTGCCGTGCTGTCAGGGGCCCCCATGACTGCAAAAACATCATAATGAGAAAAAGGGGGCATGAATCTAAGTGATCCAAGGTTCTCGCTGTCAACACAAATCTAATTGCCATCACAAAATGGCAATGAATTCCCATGAGCCCTTCAAGGGTCCGGGTGTGTTGTGTGTCTCTTCCTGCCAATGACCAGTCAATTTCACTGGAAGTCACTGAGTTTTCTCTTGTATTCCCGAACACTTAGGCAGCTGTCGATGTGCTCACCCACCTGTGATGCTAGTTAGTACAGAGGCAGCAATTTAGCTCTGGGAACATAAAAAGCAAGACTTGAAAGGTGCCAGATGTGCTTGCTGCCTGCTGACATCCTGTGGTTTTCTGGATCTCTGCTTCCTAAATTTGGGGGTGAAAGGCCATGTAGTGAGATGGTTAAGAGTGAGGCCACAGATCAAAAGGTCTGGTTTGAAATCTTGACTCTGACACTCTCCAGTTGTGTGATGTTGGGGAAGTCACGTAACCTTCAAGGACCTCGGTTTTCTCATCTATAAAAATGAGGATTAAACGGTACCTGTCTCATAGGACTGTTGAGAGAATGAAATCATTTTGATGCATATGGACAGCTTAGAATAGTACCTGACACAAAATGAGGACTAATGCATGTCACCATAGTACTATTCTTGTCTGAGGCCATTTTGAAGGTGAAATATTTTTATAAAGAGTTGTACGAATAAGTTTTTAATAAACTGAATTCTTCCTAGAAACACTTTTAGAGCTGAGTATTTGAAAGAAGGTATAGGAAATGCATTGAACAGTGAAAAACCACCTCACTCTCAGATGCTGATATCACTCATTCTTTCAGAGGGTGAGGGCGCACCTGTGTCTCCACAATATTTGATCAGCGGGCTATGGAATCCGAGAAATAGGTCTCTTCCCTGCCTCTTTTACTTAGGATCCTTGGGGCTAGGGTGAAGCACTAGGCTTATACACCCAAATAAAGACAACCCTAATAAATAACATTTTAGTAAAATATTTTAAAAGTCAAAATTAATGCAGAAATTTTAATGACAAAGATATTAAAATTTTAAATACATACAGGATCAGTGTTATTGATTTTCCCTTTTGCATTATTATCCAGTGTGGCTTGTCATGACACTGGGTAATGCACTAATACCATTTGTGTAAGGATTCGGGTTATTCATAAGTATGTGTAACAACAGTGGTTAGCATCAGTGGGTGACTATGTGGTAAGCACCATGCTAAATGTTTTAAATGAAGGGACTCAATTATTACACATACTCCCATTGTAGCCATTATTAAAATGAAAAGAAGGGGCTTGTGCCACGCTAGCGATTGGGGGAGTTGAGATTCAGTCCCAGGTAATCTGACCATAGATGTATGGCCCCATCATCTAAACTACTCCACAGTGTCCTCCCAATGTGATTCATTACTTCATTTATTTGTAGGCACCTGCTAGAGATGCATACTTCTCTACACATTCCCAGATCGACTGAATCCATCTCTCATGGTGAGGCTTGGATATCTGCACTTAACCACCTCCCTCTTCCTTTCACTGTAGTTCACCTTCTCTCCCCACAATTCTCCCTGGATTTAATCACTGTTAAGTGCTTGTATATCCTCTCAACCTGTATCTCTGTACAGATAGTTTTTAATTGGTATATTCTTACTTCAGGGGATAAGGTCTATAAATATATATAAATACAATGCCTCATGCTTATCTCTGTGAACTTTTAATTTACAATTATGTCATCCATGTATTCTTTATTATGGAAACACTGATTTTTGGCTTGTCAAGTGTTTTTCTTTTTAGATTGCACAAAAATAATACTATGACCACTTATAATTAATATAATTATTCATGATTGTACTTAAATTTACCATCTCTCTATTGTTTTTACAAGAAACTGTAGAAAACAGTTTCTATCTTTTCTATTTTTTGTCCCTTATCTACTTTCTGTTGTGTTAATTAAATATTTTATTATTCTATTTTATCTTCACCATTGACTGAGTAGGTATACTCTTTTTTCAAAGTGTTTGTTCCTAGGGTATGTAATATACATCTTTAATTTATCAAGGACTTTCTTTAAATAGTAATATATCAATGCCCATATATTGAAGAGCCTCGCTCTAGTATACTTCCCTCTCCCTGTCTTTTATGCGATTGCCATACACTTTGCTTCTGCATATATTATGAAGTCCATACTACATTATTATTAATTTTATTTTAAACAGTGAATTATCATTGAAAGATATTTTTATTTTATTTTTAAAATATATTATGTATTTATTTTTACTTAGAGGAGATGGGAGGGAGAAACAGAGAGAGGGAAACATCGATGTGAGAGAGAAACATTGATCAGTTGCCTCTTGCATGCGCCCCAACTGGGGACCAGGCCCACAACCCAGGCAGGTGCCCTGACCAGGAATCAAACTGGCAACCTCTCACTTTGTGGGACAATACCCAACCACCTGAGCCATGTCAGCCAGGGCTGAAGATGTTTTTTAATATGTTTACTCATATGTTACTGCTTCTGATGTTCTTCATGTCTTTGTGTATAGATTCAAATTTCCATCAGTATCGTTTTAATGGATTTAATTTGATCTTTTTGAGGCTTTTTAAAAGTTTAACTAGGGCAGACCTAAACTATTTAGCCTAAGACAAATTCAGTCCTACTTCATAGGCAATGTTATACTGGGGAGTCTACCTATTTCCCCAAGAATTTGGAGGTATTTTCACTCAGTCTGGTTGAAAAAGAACTCTACTCACCCCTCTGGAAGCTTCAGGAATTGTTCACCTTCTTCTTCCCCCGGCCTTGGATCACTTCCTCTCATACACATGCACATTCATACTCAGACCAACTCAAGACCCCTGTCTTTGGACCACTGGGGGATATTTCTGTGTGGAACTCCATCCTCTACTGTACTCTGCCCCAATAACTCTAGCTGCTTTTGCCTTCTCAAATCCAAACTCTGTCTCCTTAATTCAGCCTGAAATTCCAAGTTCTGTCTCCTTCATTCAAAAAGACCTCTGATTCTATTTGGGTTTCCTTTTTCACACTGCAGCTGGACACTCTCCAGGAAGCAATCTGGGGCAATTATAGAGCTCACTTTGTTTCACTTCTCTTAGGGATCGCTGGCCTTTTCTGCCAGTTGTCAAATATTTGAATATCATTGTTTCACATCCTCCTTCCCAATCTTATTGTTGTTTGAGGTAGGAAGAGAAATTTGGTCTGCATTACTTTATCATGACTGGTATTAGAGGTCCCCTTAAGGGTAGCACTATTTAAACGTTAAGGTAATTTTATCTATTATTTAATATTATCACAATCCTTCCATTCTCACAGATTAGAAAACTACAGCTCAGATGAAGAAATGAAATAATACTGAGGAATGGTACAGCACAGATTAAGAGCATGGCTAAAGAGCTGGCACCATGGGTTCAAATACCGGCTTCGTCACTAATTAGCCATTATGTAGAATACATGGTTATATACATGTCAGGGGCTCAGACAGTGCCTTGCAAATACTACATTCTCAGTAAATGTTATTTCTAGTGCCAAATGGCCTGTGGTACGGCAGGGTCTAACATGGGGCCTCGGTAGCCCTTCAATTCATGTGCTTTCCACTATTTCATGCTGCTTCTGAAGAGTGAGGCTCGTGAACACTGTTCTCAAGGCTTGCTGATAGAATCTGGTAAAAAAAACAAACCAAAAGTCTTACCAAATGCATTGTTTTAGGTTTCCAAGTATTCAAACAATAGAACTAATTTTTTATGATATAAATTTACCCTCGCCCCTAATATAAGTACGTTCATGGGCAGTGACTTTGGTCTGGGAACGTAAAAATTGAAGCTGAAGGGTGCCAGGTGCCTCTGCTGCCTAAAGGAGACCAATACTTTGGTTACTGGGCGAGCAAATGGTGCACATATCTTTGATACATGGTTTTTCTCTCTGCTTTTCCACTTCAGGCCACTCTTTTGCCATATACCTACACTGTACCGATTCAACTCAAATTCAACTCAGAGCCCAGGCAAATATTTGGGATGGCACCCTGTTTGAATTACAATGCCCACGGGGGCTGGACTGTTTTCTGTAATTTCCTTTCAGGTTCAAAAATCTGTAAAAGACTATTTCAATGAAAGATTAATCTTTTTCAGGAGGCATGCTTCCAATTTAGATGTCTTGGGAACATAGTAAAAAAGACATTGGACCTTTTCTCTTTTATGCAAAGAGAGACAGAAAGAAGGAAAGAAAGGGAGGGAGAGGAAAGGAGGAAGAGGAGGAGAAGGAGCAGAGAGAGAGAGAGAGAGAGTAAAAATAAGTGAACCAATAGAAACTTTTATAACATCCAAACATTTATAAGAAACAGAAAATATCCAGGGTACCTCACAGTGATTCTACCTTGAACTTATTTGGTAGGACTAAGACTGTCTGGTGAACTCAGCGTTGGAAACTCCTATAAAAGTCCCCAGGGCCCTAAAGAAATTAAGTAGTGAGAGGATTTCGGAGCCCCCTTCCTTTTTCACCAGCTTATCTACATGGTTAAGCTTTTGAAATTATTGTTATTTTCATACCAATATCGTCTTTTTTTTTCCTTGGAATTCATTTCAGTTTATGTCGCTTTCCTATCAAAAAGATAATTCTTTCAAGGGCAAGCTGTTTTCCTTATAATCTGAGGTCACGTCAGGCCTTCAAGGGTTTAGTGGGTTTAATTTTTTTTTAATGTCTTCATTTCTTTTGTGTCTCTGTCATTTCCCTTTATGATCGCAGCTGAATGGAATTTCTTCTCTTTAATTATAAGTCACTGATGTTCTTCACACTCGCTTCCCAAGCAATGAGGAGCAGCTGGTGCTTCCAAGAGGTAGGGAGGCCCTGAGATGGCCTGTGTCCCCCATGCTGAGAAGTCCTGTTAGGAATGTACCATGTTTAAATGTAAGTTCCTTTGTTTGTTTATCTGCAATTGCATGACTGACCTTAGCTAAGTGAAACCTGATGAAAGAGAAGGGATACTCTCATCACCATCCACTGTTTTTGTTTTCTTGGCCCACTGAGAACATTTTCCCAAGTTTCTGGCATTTCATTTAAAAATTTATTTGGAACAATTTTTTTGTTGCATATTTAAAAACAGAGGCATTGTGAGCTCTTTGGGTTTTGCAAACAAAGCTTTACAAAATGGTTAACTTTGTGATAGAAGAACAAAAGTTGTGTGCCTTTATAACTCTTTTCCTTTTGGAATGGTGGAAGTGATGGTATTTTAAACTATCAAAGCTGTAATCTTGAATGAAAATTGCACCTCAGAAGCACTAGTGGACAATGATGGCTCTTGTATTGGAACTTGGAACACTGATAACCATTTTGCCTTGATTCACAAAGAAATTCCCATTTGATCATTTGAATGCCCTGGGGACCCAATCCGAAGTGGAGTAACTCATTCTCCACACACCGATCAATGCTTGGACAGATGGAGGTGGCCAAGCAAATCGAAGCAAAGTGTTAAATTATATAACATTACCCCCACCGCTGTAGAGAACATGACATGCTACATACATAAGTTACTTGCCCATCTCAGAGGTGTGCCTCTCCACACATTTGAAGTAGAAGTCACTGCATTACAAATGGCAAGATATAGACCCATGCAGGTGGTTAAAACCCTGAGCACATTTTAGAGGATGGGTTTATTTGTTTCCACGGTTTTTCTTATAGGGCACATCTTGGTTTTACAAATGAGTATAAATGTAGAGGAAGTTTCAGTAAATAGTTGCAGAAAATAAAAGACCTTGTAACTGTAGGTCTTAATTTGATAAAGAAGGCTACTGTGTTGAATATGTATTTATTTCCCTACCGATGTTTTGCACGGATTCAGGATAGTGGTGGGATGGAGGCTTACCCTGCCAGGATGTCCAACCTTACATAGTTGTTTTAACAGCAATTCCCAACCTTGTCTGGGCATCAGAAGTCCTATGGAACTTATACAACAATATAGGTGTGTGAGCCTTACACAAGACCTACTGAAAACAAATTTGAGGAGGTTAGGCCTGGGGAATTGATTTTTTGAAAAAGCTGCACAAGTGATTCTGATAAGCATCCAGGATTAAGAATCACTGTGCACACAAAAGAAATTTTCAATTTTTATTTTGGACAAATTTAACTTTCTATCCATTCATGATAAATTTATCAGAATAGCTCAATTAGTAGACAATTAAAAAAATTCTGGCATATCAAGATGGACTTTTTAAAATAGAAATTTCTTAAAAATCTTGTTTGAGAATGACATATCAGGGAGAACATCACTTTTTCCCTCTTTAACCTTTTACTCTAAAATAAACAACAATAATCACTACCACTTCTTTTATTAAGCTGCTCTGTCAAACTCCATGTTGGGTCATTTCATTTAATCTTCACACTTATTTTACAAAGTAAATATAATTACATCCACCATAGGGATAAGACAACTTGGACAAAGATACATGACAAAAGTCAGAATTTAAATCAATGCCCAGCTGGTATCAACACTTGTTCTCTTTTGTAACCAGCCATCCTCTATCCTCATTTCGTTTCATGTTTTCTACTCTTTTCCTCTCAGCTCCTGTGCCCTTTAATTCTTTTTTGTTTTGTTTTGTTTTCTTTATCTTTCCATGTCATAATATGTTTGCTTGGAATATGAGAGAGAAGGGTGCATATGTCTCACAAAAGTTTTTGGTAACAGTGATTGCCTCAGTCTTCTTATAAATATTTCCATTTGGAGAAGTTCTCACAGTCACTGATTTGATGAACTTTGGTTTGGTATCCTTTGACTAATGGAAATGTTTATATGTTTTGACTGCTTCATTTTAAAGAATGTCCTGGACTTGCTCAAGAGAATATAAAAACCTGCTGTCCCTCTTTCCACTTCCAGACCTAGACATGACCCCAGTACATTGAAGCATCTGCATTTAATTTCATATCTTTTCTATCTTAAGGGCCATCTCTCTGAACTAGGGTTTAAAGTAGTTCAACAAATAGTAAATGTAAGATACAGGTAGTGAGGGCAGTGGCTTTGGTTAGAAAGTGGCAGAAATTACAGAGCTATCCATGTAACCTGGGCTGTGATGGAGTCATTGGTACTGATGGGCTTCCACCTGCACTTGCTGTGGGCCCTGGTACATTTAGCTGCTCAGCCACCTGTGCATCTCTAATATCCCTTCTCCTCTAATCCACTCACTTTTCTCTCCAGGAGGCAGTATGGGAGAAAGGGGCTAGGGCTAAATACTACTATTGAAAATAAGAATAGAATTTAAAAATTGATATTAGTTTTGGAGAAATTTCGTACTCTTTCCGAGGCGCTAAAGTGAGCATGTACTTGAGAAGTTAGACTCCAAGTAAAAGTTTATAATATTTGTTTACGAATTGTGGAAGAGACTAGTGCTAAATTCAGGGAGCACAGAGATGAACAACTTTTTTTGATCAATTTCAGAATGGAAAAAATTGACCAAGTTGGCAAGGATGGAATACATCTGCCTGGCAAAATCGATCGCACGGAGTTGGTGCTCCGTAAATATCTGCTAACTGAATGTGCGACCAAAAACTAGAAGGAGATATTAGGGTTTATAACCGGAAGCCACAGTGCAGTGATGTGAAGTCAAATGCCATTTCTGCTCATACGATTATGTGTGATCTTGGGCAAGTCACACAGCATCTCTGAGGCTCGGCTGCTGCTTCGATAAAATGATGTTTATGACATCTACCTCACACATTGTTGTGAGGATTAAGCGAAATGCTACATGTGAAAGTACTTTGTAAATTACAGACTATGAAAAATCAATCAGGGAAATAGGATTAAACTAAGGGATTGATAGAGAGTCATGAAAGAGAAATTAATTGGCAAAACATTAGATTACATATGTTTGGACCTAAATGCTAGTGTTGTCCTTGAAGATAATAACTCTGGCTTAATGTTAGATAATTGAGTAAGGGCAAGGCCTGTGTCTTGTCAATACTTATAGCCACAGTTGTAGCGGAGTCTGCCCTGGACTAGGTGTCCAGTGTATGTCTGAGGGGGCAGATGGATAGGTGAGCATATGGGTATATGGCTATATAGCTCTGGATTTGTTTTTAGGTTCAGAAATGGAAAAGCAGTTTTTGATATTCTCTTTAGCTAGACAAATACAGGTTTTTTTAAAAGCAACATCACAACTTTTACTAAACATTTGGGTAAAATGTGCAGTGTTTTACCTTATTGTCTAGAAAGACAGATGATGGCATGAAATACTGCTGACAGAACAAGCCTTGTTCTGTGTGATTGGAAACCACTTTTCTGAATTAGTATTATAGTCAGCAGATGAGACCGAGCCAACTGTTAAATGTTTGTTTATGCAGAAAAGAGGTATAAAGACTGTGCCATCCTCCTGTTTTCACACATGCCATGGAGTGAGCACTTGGAGTGCCTCTGACAATGGGAACCAATATTCTTATTAGGCAAGGGGGGGAGGTGGGAAGAAGGGAATGATATTTGTTGGGGAGGCAGCTTCATACAGAATTAGGGGCAATTATGAATATGATATTTACACTAAATTCCAAGACTTATTTGAACTGGTCAGAATTTCAAGTGCACCAGTTTGGCAGATCTCACGATTTGTGTGTTCATTTTGTTGGGCGTGAGCTTTTGTGCCCTTACATTTTTCCCATTAACATTTTGCACAGAGAATTGTTTGTGTTTGTAGACAGGCATCCAAACTATTGGTGAATTCGACTGAGATAGCTCTTTGGTTGCACAAACTTCATTTGATAATTTGAAATACCCCATAAGGAAACAAGATACAAAAATTTGACCCATGAAGGCTGACAAGATGGACATGAAGCTGTATGAAAACAATCCAGTTCCTGTCACTGCTCCCGTGGGGAAACTTTATTGGGATGTGCAAATGCATCAGGTTTAAGTCTCCTCAGGAGAAACAGAAGGAGCAGGTGTAATGAAGGAGGCACAGTTATTGGGCTTATCTGTGTGCATAGGTCAACACACATCAGCGAAGGATGCTCCCTGATGACTGGAGAGCCAGTCTCCAGTCATAATATCATAGTTACAATGCCTAATCTGTCCTGGAGAGAAAACCTGGGATTGTGGGCAGTAGAGGATGGCTTCAGGCATGTGGGTAATACTTGCAGCCCACAGTAGTATATTTGAACTTAACAGGTAAAAACCCATTCCCTTATCTTTCCCATCTTGAAGAACTTAAAGAATCCCCAGGGCATTTGGGAGCAAATATGTAATCCTATGGTATTATTAGGTGAAATGTGGGTATGGGGAACCTCTCCACTATTTATTCATTTATTAACAAATGTTTACTGGCCAGATACTATATATCAAATATTATTCTAGGTGCTTGGGTTACAGCGATGAACACACAAAGTCACTGCATGCAGGAAGCTCATGTTCTGGTGGAGAAGACCAGTGGTGATCAACCAACCAGATAAACATATATTATAATGTCAGATAGGGATAAGTATGGTGCAAAAATACAAAGTAATCTATAAAGAAAGACGTAAACTATCACATATTGGGGTAGTCGTTTCAGAAGAAGTGATGAAGAAATGCTTCTTTGAGAAGTTGACATTGGAGGAGAAAGCAGAATGAAATAAGAAAATGTGTCATATGATGGTAGAGGGGAGAGTGCTACAAGATGAAGAGTCAGGTGCAGAAGAAGCCTGGAGGTGGGATCGAGCTTAGGTTCTTAGATTAGCACAAAGGAAGACAGTGTACCATACATGGAAGGATCACAGGAAAGAGAATGAAACTGGAGAAACAGGCAGCAGAGAACTAGGGACCCCCTACCTAGAGAACTAGGTAGATCATGGTTAGAATTTAGGTATCATTCTAAGTGTGATGAGAAGCTATCAAAGAGTTTCAAGGAGGTGAGCAATATGATTGTTTGGTATTTTCAATTCATTTTCGTGCTGCCATGTAGAGATTAAACTTCTTGGGTCAGCCACAGGGTGCAAGCAAGACTAATTATCTATTCCCTCTCATGAGGTCTAACCTACAAAGCTCCTTAAGAACAGAGAAGCCATCTCTACATATTATAGTTCCAAGTGCTTCGCCTTAACCTGATACTTCATAGGTACTTGGTAGATATGGAATATATGCTGGATGGGTGAAGAAGGAATATTTCTAATTTAGATTGGAACAGAAATACCTCAGCCTCACATGACTTAGGACACTTCTTACAGATGGGTCTATCCCCATGAAGAGTGAAATGGGTTCCCTCTGTTTTCTAGAGCCTAAGTGATTCCCTGGGATCATGGAAAGATAATTATAATAATGGCCATGTGGAACATACACAGTACACTGGGGAAGCTGTGACAGCATCATATGAAATGGGGGCAAGGAAGAGTTTGAGTCATACAGAAAGTTTGGCTTGAGGCTGGAAACCTAGACTAGACGGGACAGCTGGTTAATATTTTGTCATGACTTGAAAGGTACTTTGCAGAGTTAAACCATGGAATCATTAAAATTTTTCTTCACCCTTGTCAGTGTAAAATGTCCTTGATAAGATCAGTGAGCGCTGGAGAAGAAATAGGTCTTCTTCAATGGGCCCTTCTGGAGACTTGTCTTGACCTGTGTCCATAAAATCACCCTTTTCTAGCTAAATAAAAGAAACAAATCTGTGCAAGCCTCCTCATAATTTTGACTTGTGGGTGTCAGACAAGTCTGAGCTACTGCCCTTATTATAAACACCATCTCCAGAGGAGGTGAATGTCCCTAATTTTTACAGTCATGATGCAGTCATGCTTTGAGATCATCTGCGAAGTGCTGCAGAAGCACGAAGCATTATTACTATTATTACGGCCGTAATGACTATGATTATATAATGCAGTTTGGGGGAGCTGAGGAGGAATGACAGTTAAGAGCGAGTAAGTTTTACCCCCCCCTCCCCATGTATCAGTAAGATTTGCAGTACCAAAAACTTTGTGTGTTTTTGTATGCATCTGGGGGGGGGGGTGAGGTGGGCCCAGGGAGGCAGATGTGGGTATTGAGGTGTTACTACTGGAAGATACATACTCAAATCCATTTTAGTGAAATTGTGTTTAGAAAATATCATTCTGTTCCATTCACTTAAAACCTCGAGCACGGCTTTGCCTGGTTTCAGTAATAATGTGTTGGTGTGAAATGCGATTTCCCTGCATATCGCTTGGGATGTGATGGTGATCGCAGAAGGTCTGGGTGCAGCAGGAAGTTGTGACATGAAGTATGCATTTCACATATTACTCTAGCTACGCTGGGGAACAAGAAGATGTGGCAGAAGGTCTAAAGTTAGGCATCTCTGTTGTGGCCTCTGCTTTTGCCTTCCTTCATCTTCATTTTTGGGAATCTGTGATTCTGAAAAAGGAATACTTACTCATTCAACAAGCATTTACAGAGTGCCCATTAAATGCCATGCCTGGTGTTAGTTGCAGGCTTAATGGGATGAGTATGATTTGTTCCCTGCTTAAAGGTTTTATAGATTGGTGAGGGAGTCAGGCAAGAATATCAATGGGTCTGGTGTATTCAATTTCAGCTCTCCCATTGCCTGACTGCCATGATCAAATTTGCACCTTGGTTGTCTCCCTCTGGGGTCGTTGCATAGAATGGGCTTAAGTGGGTTGGACTAGAATCAGGAAGAGCCTGAGCAAGGCCATTACAGAAGTACAGGTAAGAGTTAGGTATCTAACTGTGAAGTCCTTTGAAGGATTTGGTTTTTCATCTCTGAAACCCAAACATTTGGCATTATTTATCATGAGACCAAGTGGAGGGAGCGACTGGTTTGCAGGATTCGAATCATGTATGGGGTTGGAATGTTCAGTTCCCTGATTGTGTGTCCTGGCTGTGAGGGGAAGAGGACAGGGATCATTTTGCAGGGGCGGGAGATACCTGGACATTTACTTTGACTTAAGGGACTCTGTGCAGTTGACTTACTCAGCAGTGGTTTGTGAGACATTTTTATAGATGGCCAGAGTTGCATGTGACATTTTGTATATGATCCTGAATGGTGCCTTAACAGTGTGTGCTCAGTGATAACGAATGACATTGCTATCTCTTTTCTACCAGAGTAGATCGCCAGGGGAAATGTCAGAGACCTTCTTTTGGGATTTGAGAATTAGTCCAATGGGGAGGGGACTGAGGCCGGGGTGGGGGCTATGTTTGCCTTGTCTAGGGTAGATACAGTAGGTTTGGGAGAAGATGCTGGTTGTTCATTTCAGGCATAGGATTCAACAAGTAAACAAACCCACAGGGCTACACGAGATGTACTCTATAAATTCTTCCCTATTGTGAGAAAGCTATAAAGCCCATGACTTTATGATTATAGAGTAAAGAAGCTCATTGTTTTGAGTTTATTATTTTGAAAGGCTGAGTGTGCGTTTGTGTCACTGGAAAGACTATAATCTCTATGAATTAATGATGCACAGTACATTTACAGGGGTCATGTTTTACCCACTTAGAGATCAAACAGCTTTTGAGGGACTTCTGGAACTTTGCTTGTGTGCAAATATTTTCTGTTAATTACAGAAGAAGTGTAATTGAAGTCAGTGTAACTTCACACCTGACCTGAGTTGTAAAGTTTGATAAGCTGTTTTCCATTCTCTCACGAGTATGGGAAAGAAGAATGACTTTAAATTGAACCAGGAAAGACAAAGCCAGGAAGCCTCTTTCTTGGTACCAGTAACATAACAGACAAACAGTAGAGGACTGATACCAAGTCGTCAAGAAAAATCTTGATGGCTATTGCTGTGTGACCTGAAAAAGCCTACCTCAGTTTTGCCGTACTCTTCATTTCCTAAGAGTTTCAATAAGAGTCTGCTACCTTTTAGGGAACCTTTCAGGTATGGCTCAGGGACTGGAAAAGCTCTTTAAATTCTGTATTATCCTAATATTATATTTAATTGGAAATTATCTTTGTAGCATTTACAGATGCTTGGGCCATTTTAAATTTAAAGGAGATATCTATTGTCTCTAAGTAAGAAAAGGCCTTCCAACGTTAGTGGCAGTAAACATCTGTAGCAGAGCAGAAATCATATGGATTGCATAGGGACATGCTCCATGATATGAAATCCCTCCCTCCTATGGCTACCTGAATGATCTTCTTTTTATACCTTTAGAAGAAGCAGAACATGGTCCCTCATTAAGATGCATAAGTGTAGTTCCATTGATATTTATTAAATGCTTCTTATAATAGGCACCGTGCTAAATATTTTCCTGTGCATGCTCTCATCACATCATGTTTCATTAAATGAAGAAACAGGTATAAGGGACTGGTGTTTGTTTTTTTCAGAAACAAAGAATGTGGGAGAACTGAGACTTGGAGCTTCTGACTCTGAGGTCCAAGGTACTTTCCTGTGCATGTGTGTCGTCTTCTATTTTACTGCCGCACTGCTGGTAACTCCCTGGCTGTCAGACAAACCGGCAACATTTGTATTCCACCCACCAGCACCTTCAACCCTCTCCCCAACCCCCCAGCTAAATTCTGGCCTACTTATTAAAAGCGTCCACCTTTGCTTTTAATTCCTCAACTGCAATTTTCATCCATGCCGATACTGAGAGATAAAAACTTCAGGATCCCCTTTACTTTCAGAAATGTTGGTTCCAGAGATCTTCTTCACACACTCACAGCTGGAAGGTTAAGAGCTACCCTATAGAGCGTCTGTTTGTTCTGACTCCCAATAAATTTCAAATCTGAATTTCCTTTATGACCACATTTTTCACCCTAGCTCAAGCCACCATCTTGAAGCAGGCAAAATTCTGGACTATTGTAAGAATATTCTCATATTTTACTAACCAGAGCATGGTCCATGGATCAGCATCACCGGGGAGCTCGTTGGAAATGCAGAATCTCTGTCCCACCCTGGACTTGGAGAATTAGAATCTGTATTTTAACAAGATCCCAGGGTATTTATGTGCACTTTAAAGTTAGAGATCTGGGGGGACAGATCTCCCACTCTTTCTTTGTCTTCTTCATTACATTCTCCCCTTTACACTCAATGTGATCCTTTAAAAATGTATGTTCGTACCAT
Organism: Desmodus rotundus; assembly: GCF_022682495.2. Taxonomy (NCBI): domain Eukaryota; kingdom Metazoa; phylum Chordata; class Mammalia; order Chiroptera; family Phyllostomidae; genus Desmodus; species Desmodus rotundus. The sequence continues at coordinate 120,582,362 of NC_071393.1, read as the reverse complement.
TTCTCCACTTTGAGTCCTTTGAAGGCTTCCCATCTCATGTAAAATAAGGCCCAAACTCTTTACAATAACCTACAAAGTCCTCCGAGATCTAATTTCTACCTACTCCCAGGCACGTTGACTTCCTTTCAGTACCTAGAACACACCAACAATACTTGTCTCGTTATTTCCTCTACTCAGAACACTCCCCTTTTGCTCTTGGCACAATCTTAGTTTTCTTAACCTTCCTCTCAGTTTAAATGTCACTTCTTGGAGAAAATTCACTCTTAGGTTCCTCTAGTTTTTCTCTATCATAAACATACTGGTTTCCTTCAGAACTTATATTTCAGTTTGTTGTTATATTATCTCTTTATGTCCTAATCATTGTTTACTTCCTTTCCCAGGCTATATGAGGGTAAAACCCAAACTATTTCCTTAGTACTTAGCATATTGAGCAGCACAAAGAAGATATTCTGTAAATATCTGTTGAATAATTGAGTAAACAGTTATGCTTCCTGCTTATTGAATTCTTTCAGGAGTATATAATTAAAGAGAAATTGTTAGCATATATAATTCTTGTAATTATTACTAGTTATTTGCAGTTTTGCCTGAATTATGTTCATTTAGCTATACAGATTCTGGAAAGCTCCTAATATAGACTTTCAGCTATTACCAGTGTACTACTTTTTGTTTCCAAGCTATTTGCAGATGTGAGCTAGTTCTCATTTATTTACTATAACTAACGAATGTTGCCCTTGTATCAAATATCCAGCCATCTTCATAATGGAAACCCCCAAAAAGGTTGTCTATAAGTATAATTGCTTTTGTCCAAAGTAAATGAAGGAACATATTGGATGAATTTCGTTCCGTTTTTTAAATCTTAAGGGAGAGTGGAGGAAAAAAAGAAGTGATAATGACTTCAAGGGCTGATGTCTGAAACTTCAGGCTACAACTGATGGCTAACCCAGGGTCAGAAAAAGGAAACTCCCTTGTGATGCATCATTGCACAATTGCATAAAGCAGATGTGTAACAGAGACTATATCTTTCCCTGAAACATCTGGCATTAGTCATTATGAGAAGCAGGTGCCTAGGTTGAACAGATCACATGTGTGTTCCAGGATGACACATTTCTGTTGTTTCTGGGTTGCATTTGAATTTTCTTTGGCTCCCGTCAACCCAAGCACATTAATTATCAAAATGATAATGCAGAGAAAGATTGCTCAAGAAAGGTAGTAAACAAGGTAGCTGCTTCTTCTAGCATGATGAGGTTCTGGGTTTCAGAAAAATTAGTATGTCTCCCAGTGATTGACAGCCCATGACAGTCCAGAAGTAATGTTTGTACGTGTATTGCAATAGGTGGAGTCACAGCCTCCATGGATGGGACTTGTTGCAGAAGACAGGGTTTGTCTGCTACTTAGCCAGAGTCTTTGTTAGGATTTAGCCAACCATGGGTCAAGGTGTCATAAAAGTTTACAGAATTGTACCCTTTCTTGTCACATCAGCCTTTGTGTCTCACAAAATAAAGTTCTGCAAAAGTACTGGAGCAAGGTCTACAAATGTACAAAACTTAAACCAGAGTACATCTGTAAAAATTCACTAAGAGGACATGGTGAAGTCACCTGTTCTGTTATGCCTTTTCCCCTTGCTTTCCTCCAGCATGGTGTTAATTCACTGATGGATTTCTGGGATGAAAACCATCTGGTTATTCAGGTCCATGCACATGGCTTGAATTGTGATCTCTCAGAGTCTCATGGAGAGTTTGGCAGGAACTTGTGAATAGTTGAGGTTCTAACAGTGGCCATATTTCTCAAGGTGTGATGTGCTGACGATGTGCTTCAGAATGATCTGGCATGCTGGCGGAAAGTGTGGATTCTTGGGATTGTCCCTTCACATCTACTGAAACAGTTTCTGACAAAGAGTTTAACAGTATGTGTTTTTAACAATGCTCAATGATCCTTATGAATTGAAAAATATGAGAACTATTAGCTTCTGTTGAAGGTAAGTGTGCAATTTTTAAATTATTTCTAAAAGGCATTAAATAGAATAGGGGATTAAAACAGTCAACTCTAAAAAATTTTATGGATCAGCAATAATCTTACAGCCCGTTTTTGGCTTGTCAACTATGATGCTACTGGAATACTCCTATAGTTAACACCAGGAGATTAGGTATATGAGTCCTCAGTAGTGACTCTTTATAGGACAAAGACTTGTTTTCAGAGACAGTTTATAGGAGTGGAGTGCATGTGTGTGTGTGTGTGTGTGCACATGGGCACATGTGTGTAGAAGAAAGGAGAGTTAACTGGGGGCCTGTTTTGTATGATTTTACATCGCTCCTTCTTATCCTTCATATGGACTATGAGGACAAAGAGGATTTGTCTTTTTTCCTTGAGTGAAGTGATTTTTAAGAGATTTTCTTTTGTCTTTTTCTTTTGCAAAAGAATAAATATCTACCATACCTAAGTTCTTCTCAAGAAAACTCTTACTTTTTAAAAAAAAAATCTGTAGTGCAAAGATGCAAACAAGCACATTTACATAACACTCAGTGTGTGTTAGTCCTCACTGTTAGAAATCATTTCTTACAAATACTTATCGAGCTGTAACAATAACAGAAAATACACAAACTGAGTGTCATCGCGTAACCAGTACTGAGAGCACTGACACCCAGAAAGTCCCTCTTTTTCCTAATTCCAGTCACGGAGCCTTTCCAAGAAGAAAGTATTTTCCTGATGTCTAGAATTCACTTTATTTCTAATAAATGTCTACTCACTTTACTTATTTTTCTGTAAACATTAGTCTTTCTGTATATATTGGAATCTTAACATCTTAATGATCAATGTTTATTCAATTTGAACTTTCCTGACTAAATGCTGACCTTTAAAAAATACTTTCTTTATGCTAATTTATAATTATAGAGTTTTTCTTTTATTGAGCGAAATTTTCTAGGTTCAACTTGAACATTTCTGTTTACTCTCTGTTTTGTTTCTAATCTAAAATGTGCAAATCAAAATTTCAGGATGGTATTAAGTGGTCAATATCAATTATGAAACACTCAGGGCAATTACTTGTACTACATTAGCTTAAAACAACTAGTTGACATTTTTTTCTATTTTATCCAGTGGGAAAATTTGGTCAACAAGCAAACCAACTGGTTGGATATAATGGATATGAAGCAGTAGTTTATTGGGACTAGGGAAAATCCAACAGGAATTGATACTTTGTATATTAGGGAGGTACAACTAAAAATAAATACGGAGCTATTGGGGACTTCACATAATGCTTTTCTATTTTAGTAATAAATCAGACTGGTATTGTCAGCAAGGGGTAAGCCTATTGTCTGCAGAATTAAAAAGAAAGGTGTCACATCAATGTGAAAAAAATATTTTATTTGGGGTCTGACACCTGGTTGCATGACCAAAAGAAAGTCACACAGCTCACTTTAAGACTCCGTTTTCAAATTCATAAAATGAGAATAACAATATTTTTTGAGAGGTTGTGCAGAGAAGTAAATGAGATTAATGTTTCTAACCATCTAACAAAATGCCTGAATGCAGTAACTGCTCAAGCACTGTGGGCTTCCCCAATCTTTCAGCATGGCCGCATAGCATTTTCAAGGGAGTTCCAAGGGAGGACTAGTCCAGTAGAATATAATGCAACATTGTACTATATTCTTTTTCATATATATTGTTTATTTGTCATTCCAAAAGAAATGCATGCTAATTCCATAAAATTTCAAAATAGAGATATGGAAAAAAACCCCAGACTCACATAATCTCACACTCTTGGAGATAAACATAGTAAATATTGATTTTTATAGGCATCTCACTTAACACGGTATTTCCTTAGTACCCCTCAGAACACCCTGCTCAGAGTAGGTGTATTCAACATTTTAGAAACTGAACATTTCCAAGAAGACAATAAAGTGGTTGTAAATCCTTTATAAATATTAATTACAGGCTTAGAATTGAATCTGGCAGACTTTTTGGTCTACCTGTTATTTTTTTAGTCCTCAAGGACAGATACTTGTCCTATTAACTTCTCAAATAGCTTCAGGGACAGAGATTACTACCTCTCTTTTTACAATAGGGTAGATCTAAGAGCAGATGTTCATACATTAAATCATTTAAAAACTCTTTTATTAGGCTTTCATTGTATTTTAAGATTAATGGTGGTTTTTTCTTTTTTTAAAGGAGAACAGCATGGTGGGAAAAACTGAATTAGGAATGTCAAGAGATGAGTTGTAGCCCCTGCTAATTCATTTATTCATTCCTTTGTTCATTTCCCTGCCCTGGGATCTAGGTAAGTAGTAGTACAACTCTGCCACCTTGTAGTAACAGGGGGAATAATGCCGGTGCTGCTTTGCTCACATGTGGCGATGGTGGAAATCAATTGTGATGATGTATGTGGTGATGTTTTTCATGTAATATAGAGCTATAAGCTTTTTGTATTGACATGGTAATAATAGGGAAATTAGTGTGTATAACATTAACATAAATATTCTGTTGGGCTCTACTTGAAAGCAATGAGCAGAATTGGCTTTATTTTCTGACTTTATTTCACAAAGCAGTTTATATGTAGGTCCTTAATCATTCTAGATGAGTGTAGCAGGTTGGGAGCTGTACCGAGAAGTACAAAATTCCCCAACTGCTGAGAACTTTTGTGGACTATCATGCCATCTCTTTACTGAGTTCCAGTCTAGAAATTCAGACAGCATGATTAGAACAACAACAAAAGGATAATACATTTTCCAGCCCTCATGGTATCCAGGACTAAAGGACCATTTATATTACCATTTCCCCCCAGTTTTTATCCTTAGATACCACATGATGATAATAATAACTTATTTAAAGCATTAAATGGGCTACATAACATTTGAAAAAAATAAAATTAACCCCCAAATATTATGATCATGCATCCTTGAAACTTGTGGTAAGGCTTCTCTGTTTCTGTGCAGAACGAACATACATTTTGAAGTTAGAACAAACTGGGTTGAAACAAGGCTCCATCTTCAGCTATGTGACTGTGGGGGTAAGTCCTTATCCTCTCTAAATCTCAGCTTGCTGAGGATTCAACGAAAGCCACAGGCAGTGCATCAGGACAGGGCTTAGCCCATTTTAGGCATTCTGTAAGTGTCACTTCCCTTTTCCTTCTCATCACAACACCAAAATGTTTACTTATTTTAGCAGATATTAATGTTTGATCATTTAGAGGAACATGAAATACCTATGTCATTTATTTTAGCTAGGAATAGTGTACAAATGCATGCTTTTATCTACATGAATTAAGATGCCAGGAGTTGCATTTTCAAAAAAATGTTTTATTGGAAACCTGCTTGCCTCGCATAACGTACAAACATAAGCTACAATTGGGTTGATGACTTAAATGTGAAACTGAAGCCACAGGAAGGAGAGGAGAAAGTATGGAGGGGTAGTTTAATGATCTTGCATTGGGAAAAGCCTTTCTTCTCCTGATAGCAACTCAGGTGTCATAAAAGAAAAATATGTCATGTTTTATTATACTAAAATTTAAGACCTCAGTTTGGCCAAAAAAAAAAAAAATAGTAACTATAAAACAAAAGGTAAACTGTGGAAATTTATTTACAATTCAAAAGCAAAGGCTAATATCCTTAGTATCCTGAAGGTGTTTTGTAAAGAACTTCTACAAATCTATAAGGAAAGATAAACAACATAGTACAGTAAGCAAAGGTTATGAAAGGGCAGGTATTTTGGTGACTCACTCTTTCCACCTGAGAGCTTACTTTGGTAGTCTTCAGTCCAAGTGTAGAAAGAAAGGGTTAAACTATCTTTATATGTGAATACAAAGACAGTGGCCCTATATTGGAGCGTTGCGATTAGCTCTGTTTTGAATGAGTGAGTTTTCTTGACTGGCTGAGTGGTTATGCCTACAAGGTGCCTGACAAAATTTGCTTAGAAATTCTAGTTCTTAAAATGGTGATCTTTCTAAACATTTGTGTTTACTTTGTCTTCTTTGTCAGAGCATTTGATAACATCCAAATAATCCTTTCTTGATGGCTTAGTTCATCATTAAGAACAGTGATGACTGTGTTTTGCTAGAACGCAGTGCAATGAGGTTAGGAAGGGCTGTTTATTCTCGTGCTGGTTAGGTTCAGAGTGCTATGCATTTTGAATTCTTAGGGAGATATCAATGCTAGTGACAAAGGACAACCAGATAAACTAAAGTTACCCTTGAAAATCCCCTAGGAAGCTTCCACTTGGGAGAGGAATGTGTAATCGATCTCTCCGGAATAGCCCAGAACTTCTGGAGAGTAAATCCAGAATAGCTCATTTTTCTTCTGCATTGGAGAGGAAAGGATTGCTCTTTCTTTGATTCAGGCTCAGATAAGGTAGTTGGTTCAAAATGTGGTACCAGGTTCTATATATGTATATATTAAAAAAATCTGTATTTAAACTCTGGGGTACTTGCTTTCTGTTTATACTTTACGTGAATGTGATTACATCTTCATACCTATCCTATGAAATATACCCATTTTGCAAGTGAGAAAATGGAGGTTTTGAAAAATTAAATCCCTTACCACCTAATACCTGGGAGCTAATAAATGGAAGAGCCTGTGATTTAGATTTAGGTTGATCCAACGCTATACCAACTTTCTTAGAATTGTATGTAAAATAAAAATAAAAATTCTCTGAGTGAGAGTCTGATGAACTCCTCACCAACTGATATATGGCAATTTGAGGTCTGAGCCTTGGGAGTGAATGTGTATGAGCTGGCCAGAAGCATGGCTGTCTTCTGCTTCTCATCAGCATTCCGTGTATCTGTCGAGATGATAACTACAGCATGAGGTGCCATAGTTTATAGTTTTTGATCACGTATGCAGCTTGCCACACTGTATTATATAGCACACATTGTGATTGAGCAATGAATGAAAATAATTTCATCTTCTCCTGGGGATTTCGCATTTCACACCTCTACCCTGGTGTTGTCCTCACGAATCTTACATTGCACCTCAGAGTTGGGTAATAGAGTTGAGCATATCAGGGGTGGAAGCTTTCCTGCAAGGCTGTGCATAATCAGCTGATGACTGAATACAATTCACTGTGCATGATGTAACTCCTTTCATATACACCCCACAGAAAACCCCGAGTAAGGAAAACAAAGTCACCACAGCATGCTCACTATTTATTCACGATTGCACAGTTTTCGGCTTCAATGCTCTAGACTCAAAAATGGTGATGTAAATAGCAAGAGTTATGGTGAGGCTCTGAGAAATAAGGAATTTTATATAAACCTCTCTTGTAATGATTATGATTGAATTACTTAATGTCCCTCTTTTTCTTCTAAAAAGAGATTAGCTAGGGAATCATTTTCCAAACCTTACCTTAAGCAATTGAGTCAACTACTTGCCCAAATGTTCTAGATTTTCATGATGTTTAAATTTTCCTGTTCTCTTTTCATTGCTCTCAGTGAGAATCCCTTGCATCACTCTTAGGATTAGCTGCTTTTCCTTTCTTCCCAGCCTTTATGTTCTCCCTCCTCATCTTTGGTCTCCTCCTCTCCTCTCTCTTCTTCCCTTCCACCTCCCAGCACCTAGCTGCTCCACAGAAAGAACCAACGAAAACACATTTGTTAAAGTATGCATTTTATCTACCTCATAAAGTTAATTTTATGCTTTTTATTGGCCCCATGTTGCTACAGAACTCCCTTAATTTTTAATTTATGAGCTTCAATGCATTACTCCAGTTTTTTCAACTTTTTACTTTGAATTGCCCTAATTTCTTTGTAAAATCCCATAGACTGACAGCTCTACATTTTATCCTTCTTCCCACTTTCTACCTTCCCTTCGTGTCTAAGAAAATGCGTCCAGTGGCCTCACATTGGAAACCTTGGCTGAAACCACTGGGTGACTTTGGGTTCTTACAGAACCTCTCTAAATCTGAATTTCTTATCTACAAAATGCAGATGGTAATAATAATAATACTTAGGAGTTGATGTGCATATTAAACAAGGTGATGCATATAAAGTTCTTGACACATTGTATGTGTTAAATACATATCAACTATTGTGATTGTCATCATTTTACTTCAGTTATTTTTTACTTGAAATACAATCTGTGTTTTGTAGTTCATATTTGCTTGATTATATATGTGTATATACACACACACACATATACACATATATACACAGTTGTTTTGATTTCAGTGTTCCTACACATTTTGATTGTTCTTCACTAATATCATTCTCTTAAAGCTGCCAATTTATTTTTCTCTTTTTGCTGCCATATAACTTGAAGGAATCTATATTATCAGTCCTGGATTCAGAATTTTAGGAGCCCTTAGCTCTGAAAAGACTGTGGTACTGCTAATGCCAATATCCACCCACATGCAAATTAAAATAAAATAGTATATTTTGAAATGACAAAATTTTGTAATAATTACTTCTCATTTAAAAATGAGAAATATGAACTTTAAGTGATGAAATTAAATTAGCTTTTTTAATTTTATGTTATAAATTTCTGAATCAATTCACTGTACCTGAACTTTTTACTTATTTAGAGGGGCAACTGTTGAGCTGATGTTAGTCTCTGTATTAAGTAATTCAACAATGTAAGCCATTTGCTATTTCTTTAAGAAATACACATACATGCACACATACTACTATATGTAAATGTAAACATATATATACGCATATTATATATATAATCGTGGTATATTTTAAAATACCTAAGTCTGGAAGGAAATGATAAGGACATAAAGACAATTCTTGCATCCATTATTTCCTAGCAGATTTTTTTTATAGGTTTCTCAAAATGTATGTCTCCTTTCCTTATCTGTGAAAATGGGGTCATAGCAATATTTGTTTCTCAATGTAGTTATGAAAATTAGGGAAGATTATGCAAGTGACCCCACTTGAGAAGTTACTAAGCAGTACGTAACTTCAGTGAATTAAAATTAAATATGCAATCCCCTCTTCCCACTTCCCACCCCACTCCCCCCTGGCCAGGTGGGTTCAGCTGGGGTGAGGGGGAGGGAAGGGGAGAAAAGGCATACAACTGTAATTGAATAACAATAAAAATTAAAAAAATAAATAAATAAAAGTAAAACCAAAAAAAAATTAAATATGGCATGCTTCCTTTTTCTCACTAAATCATTCAGATGTGAGATCAGGGTCCATACTGAATAATCCTTCCTTGCCTATCCCCAGCTGTTCAGCAACACATTCCTGGATGCTTAGTGAGCAGTCTCTTTCCCACCACAGTGTTGTTGCCAAGATAAAATGTTATTTCATGACAAGGGAAAGGCCAAGGGGCAGGTGTAAAAAGTTACATCAACATCATACATTTGCTGGGAGGTTTAAATGGGATTATTCTGAAAGTATTCACCATACTGCCAAGTGCAGAGGGAATGCTAAGTAAATGAGACTATGCTGGATTGTTACTGGTAACGTCTGTGGAAGCAGGATCCGTTCTGATTTTTGGTCTAAGTCCTACGTGAGGTATAAGAATTAAAGTGAGGATGAGAATCAAATTGAGGAGAGGACAGCCAGCATTAATATGGAAACAGGTACAATATATATAAACAGTAGTGTCAGTCTGCATAATTTTCATGGACAGTGATTTTTGGATAGCCAAACTTAATTTTTTTAAATACTGCAAGTTCTCATTGGCTGCTATGGAGGGTGGGGGGTATAAATTAGAAGGCCTTTATTTTTCTGAGTGTCATGGGGCCCGGGGTACAATCTTGGGGCAGTACCTGAGGCAGAGCTGGAGTTTTCAGCAATCTGGAGGGGAGAGGTCTATGCAGACCTTGAGAAAACTAGGGAAGGAATAGAAAAAAGTCAAGTTTGGGCAGCCTGTAGCAAAAAAGAAGAGAGAGAGAAATCCTGCTGGTAATTTGGAAAAGAAAATAAATATCCGATGGAAGCCTTCAAGACTTTTTGGAGAGATGTGTGATTTAGATCCCTTTCCCCTCCTTTGCTACACGATCTTTGGTAAAATCACTGCTCATGAATGCTTTGGTGTAGATGAATTCTTTAGAAGAACTATGAGATACCGAGGTTCCACTGACACAGAGCTAGCGCAGAGCTGGTGCATTTGAGAACATCTAAGTCACAGTCTGCCTTTCGCTGGTCCCTTTTACTCTAACACCCATTGTTCTCAGAGGCTTCCATTCTGCAGAGCAGGACTCCTCATTCATAGCTTTGAAGTCCTCAAGTTAGGCTCTGATCTCTGGAACCCCCAATTCTACTTTAAATTGCCCTAGGGTATGCATACTACTTTGATGTGAGGGTTTAGATCTGTAGTTTCAAGGATACAGAGGCAAGATCACAGGGATGGTGGTAGTGGTAGTAGCAATAATTGCTACTAGCTGTAGAGAAAATCATAATGATATAATGAAAAGATCCATGTAATTTTTGAGTTAGATCCACTTGAACTTGAATCAAGTTTCTGTCATTGTTTGCACTTTGACTTCAATTAACTTATATAACTTCTCTAAAACTTAGTTGTTCTCATCCATAAACCCTTTCTATATGGAATTGTAAAAGATGCACAAAGGCAGGTAAAAGTGGTAGGAGAGCAACAGGTTGGAAGAGTCCAATAGAAATTGGCACTGCCTATTAAAGCTAACGTTTTTTTTTTATTTTAATGAAGTGATATTTCTCCTGGCTTAATATTTTACAGAATATGTTTAGTTCTACAATACACCAAAAGAAACATGTACTTTGATAAGTGTTTATTTACTCTCTTTCATAAGAAATGCTTTAATGATCAATGAAGTATTTAGGTATTCTAATTTTTTTTTAATTGTGAATAGTCTGATAAGTTTACATAAGATTCAGATATTCATACTAATAGCTACTATTGACTGCCTATATATGAAATTCAATTTTTAAAAATTATCATTATTAAACTACCAAGAGGATAAACAACTTGCCAGTTTTTTTCAGCATAGTCTTTTAGATATTGGTAAATTTAACACTTCTAACACCAAATATATACACCAAAAAATAGCAATAACAATATACAAAAGAGCAGATAGCAATATATGCAAATGTAGTCTTAAGATTTTTATTATTCAGTTAACACATTGACTTAAGGTATAGTTTCAGTACTAAGGGGAGGACTACTGAACCATTTATTAGACAAAGAACATGAAATTATTCATTCTCCCCAGCCAGCTCTAGTGCATCTGGAGCTAGAAGATGCCAACCTATTTGAAAAGGAAATAATCACCATTTTTCTGCCAATATTTTCTGTCTTAATAGAACTAAGGATTATGGCTGACGTTTTTCATTTAGCTGTGGCTGAGCAAAAATTTACCTTCTATAAATCTTGCTCACATAACAAACAGAGGTTTTATTGAAGAAAATGATTGTTCTAGTATTTAAACATTTTTGGAATAACTAAGGGTGTAACAAAGAAAGTTAATTTACAAATTTCTCAAATCATGATACTCATTTGTCTCTCAGAATATCTTTAGTTTCTATTCCTATTAAAAGGGATAATAAAATACTGAACATAACTAGAGACTCCTCTGAGCAGCCAATATACAATCATTTAGTCAGTAAAATGGAAATTAGGAGACTTATACAATAAAGCACTTTTTTCTAAGTGGAATTTAAAAAATACTTTAACAGGGATGAGATAGCAATTAATAGAATCCATTGCTAAGAATAGATGCCCTGATCCAGTGTTTTTATAAGCATATTTATTCATCTTCAAAACCAAGGGAAAATGCTGTTGGAACTAGGTCAAAGGGAGAAATGGCTTTTCTTAGAGTATTGTATGATCTAATATTGATTGACTTTTATATTGTAGAGTAACAGACCACAACAAAGGTATCACATGATTTGTTTACATTTCAAAGAAACAAATAAAAGATTTTATTTCATTCTGCAGAGTTGAGAGATTATTTGATTCCTTTACAGTTGATTCCAGAGCTTGTTAAGGACTTTTAATGACAATAAGTTTTCTGATTTTTTTCAGGTCTTACCCCAAGTAATTTTTGATGTATTAAAATTAAAATGATCAAAAACACTGTCAAATTTTTAATCAAATAAGCAAAATCTTTGATATAACATTTTAAAATAATCTTGGTTCATCATGTATCAACTCGTATAATTACTATTTAATGTTGTGATATCGATACATAACCATTTCAAGAGTTACGCTGCAATTGACTACTTGTCATTGTAGGGGAGGGAAAATTTTTCCTCTACCCTTCTAGGTTTGTTGGCTGGCCTAAAAATCAAATTGACCTAAAACGGGTTAACAGGAGAAAAACAAGTTTAATTTCACATGTACGGGGGCCTTACAAAGACAATGAAACCCAAGGACAAGTAGAGCAGTGGAGCTTGTGTGCCATTCTGAGCTAAGGAATGGGATAGGGCCCTGGGCCTTCAAAGAGGAGGAGGGTGATTTACAAAATGGTAAGAACAGTATTTAGTAATTAAATGTTTGTTCTGCCATAAAGATAGCTCATTTAGAGAAAAAGTTCTCTCTCTTTCCAGGCCATGCTCCCTATCTAAATTCTTCTAGGTAATTAAGGGAGAGGGAATTTTTTTTCTTGATTCTGCTGGGTCTTGATTGCTTTCAGCTCCAAATAACCCACATGCCAAACTGTACATATTGGGGAGGCTGTTCTGATCCCCTTCAACATAAAATTATATTTTTTGCACATTAAATAGAGCATTTATAAATTTAAAAATTTCAGTTTCATTTTCATATTTTGGAATGAATAGATTTTTTAATATATTTAACATTTTTGTAGTCTATAAGTTTTGCACCCATAAATACATTTTTCAAAAAAATATAAGGTTATTTCCTTCTATCCCTCCTATGCTTCACAACTGATTGCTCTCTAACAAGTGTTTGTTATTGCTGATAACTGCTTATAATATGTAACCATATTTTTAACTTTTCATCAAATTTGCAATAATTAGTCATATACTGCATAATTTATCATGATAGTTTGTACTTAATGAAAGGTATTAGAGTTAACCTCCTACAGATTCAATGTAATTCCTATCAAAATCCCAGCTGCCCTTTTTGGAGAAATTGACAGCTGATTTTAAAATTCATATGGAAATACAAGGGGACCAGAATAATTAAAACAATCTTGAAACAGAAGAATAAAGTTGGAAGACTGCTTTTGAAGTTCATTAATGTTGTAGCATGTAGCGGTATTTCATTCCTTTTTAAATTTCAAAACCTACTACTTTCCAATTTCAAAACCTACCAAAGCTACAGTAATCAAGGCAATGTGTTACTGTCAGAGGACAAACATGTACATCAATGGAATAGAATTAAAAATCAAGAGAAGACTGTTTAAACTGTACTTCATGAAAATTAAAGATGTTTGTGCTTCAAAGGATACCATCAAGAAAGTGAAAAGACAACTCACAGAATATGTGAAAATACTTGCAAATCATATGTTGAATAAGGTATTGAATCTAGAATACATAAAATACTCTTACAGCTCAATAAGACAAGCAACCTAATTAAAAAATGGGCAAAGGATTTGCACAGGAAGTTCTCTAAAAAAGATATGAGTGTCTAATAAGCACATAAAAAATGCTTAACATTATTAGGCATTAGGGAAATTCAAATAAAAACCACAGTGAGATACCACTTTATCCTGACTGAATGGCTATAATGAAAAAGGGAGACAGTAATAATTGTAGACAATAGTTGTGAGACACTGGAACTCTCATATACGGCTGGTGGGGTTATAGAACATCTACTCTGAAAAACAATTGAGCAGTTCCTCAGAAAGTTAGGCATAGAGGTATAACACATGACACAGCAATTCCACTCCTAGATATCTACCCAAGAGAGATGAAAACATACCTTCACACAGAAATGTGTATATGAATGTTCATAGCAGCATTACTCATAATTACCAAAATAATGGAAACAACCCCAAATACCCAGCAACTGATGAATGGAAAACCAAATGTAATATAGCTGTACAATGGAATATTATTGTAATCTTGAAAAGGAATGAAATACTACTACATGCTACAACAATAGTGAACCGCAAAAACCGTACACTAAGTAAAAGAAGCTAGTGAGAAAAGATCGCATAGTGTGTGGCTCTATTTATATGACATGCTCAGGATAAGCTAATCTACACAGACAGAAAGGACATTAGTAATTGCCTAGGGATGGGAGAAGAGGTAAGAAGTAAGGAATGGGGAGTGACTGCTAAAGGGTGTGAAATTTCTTTATGGAGTGATGAAAATGTTCTAAAATAAGATAATGGTGGTGATTGTACAATTCTATTAATATACTAAAATCCTTTGAATTATATATTTTAAACAAGTGAACTTTCTGGTATGTAAATTATATATCAATAAAGCTGTTAAAAATGAGGTAATCTCTAATATATAATAAACTAAGTGGTATATGAGTATTTCTCACAGTAGTATTCATAACAATTTTTAGTATTTGTGTTTTATATTATCTCTAGAAATAGAATATATCTAATTTCATGATTTTCATCTCTGTTTCTATATCTGTTTTTATCTCTACCCCTTTCTTAACTCTGTCCCTATTTTTATGCCTCTCTATACAGTTCAGTCTCTAAAATTAAAACACTATAGTAAGACATGTCTTAAAATCTGACTAATATAGCTAGGTCTTCTTCTCCTGTTTTAATAAATATTGGTTTAGGTGATTTCAGTTTAATGTACACTAAACTAATAAAACCACTTTCTGTTTATGCTTAATATTAGCAGACACATTTGGCAATTATGGATCATACCTGATACTGAATAGCCTCAGATGAATCGTTACTTTCTCAGTGTTGACATTTCTTATTAAAGTATAAAAAATTTAGATTAATTTAGGAGACAGAACGAAAGACATTAGAATTATTTCACCTGGGGAAAGAAAGTGTATTGAGAATCTTCTACTATGTGAATGATAGTGGCTAGTTAGTCTCCATCTACTCTAAGAAGTACTCTTAAAGATCAGCAAGAATAATTTTGTTAATGTCTAGGAATTCCTGAGAACAAGGATTTCAAACACTGAAATAACTTACCAAATGTGAGCCTGGTATTTTTTTTTAATCCTTAGAGAAAAGCCATGCTTTAGAATCACTTTGGGCATAATAGCTAGAGGCGGAGGAATTCCCAAAATGATCCACACAGGCACTCCCCCCAAAACACATGTTTTTAATTGGGGAAGTTCAGTATGGACTGAATTCCTGAATTAATTTTGATGTGTGTCACATCAGTCATTTCATGATTAAGAACAGTTTGTAGTAAAATATATCTGTTGAATTAATAGCCTAGGCTAGCTTTGGATAAAATTAGAAAGTTGATAAGGCTATTCTTTGGTATTCTCCTTCTTTTTCTCATGAATTATATCTCTTCCTGGTAGGCAGCATGGTGGAGTAGAAAAGCATTAGACCTGGAAATGAAGCCCAGTTTCCCTCATTGAAGTTATTCATCTGGTCTCAGTTGCTGAGCCTGTCTGAGTCTCTGTGCCTTCACATTCAGGAGGAGGATTATCAGTCCTACTTTATGGAGCTGATATGAGCGTTAAATGACATAATGTCACAATGTACTAGAAACAGGAAAATGTTTCCTTTCCTTTTCTCTTAAGGTCTCTCCTGCCACAAAAGAAAGCAGTACATTTAAATCATCCTGAGATGGTATCATCTTAAGTTATTCTTTTTTCAGGAATATCTGAGTTTAAATATAGCTTGTCTAGAATTTTAAGTATGTCAGAGGTGAGGAAGGGAGACATTAGCAGGCACAGGGAACACTCTAAGTTCCCTTAAATAATGTTATGCAGGTGATCATGTACATCATCTAGACAAAATTTTGGCCAGCCTGTTCATGGTATTATACAAGTTATCAGCTGGTTGGCCAAGCTTTTGTCCTGATGGTTTTAAAGTAATATTACTTATACAATATTTTAAAATGATGACATACAGCTTCTGGCCAAGATGGAGGCACTGGTAGGTACCTTCACTTCCTGAACAACCAAAAGAAGGGTAACAACCAATTTAAAAACAACTGCAGGGGCTTTGTCTGCATGACCTGGTGCCCAAGGCTGCCCCAGCCCCCAGGGCCAGTGAGCGCTCGGACCCAGGTGCAGTCCGGGACCTTCTGTGCAGCATGGAAGACACTGCCCAGGCATGAGACTCAGCCTCATTTCGAGCTAGCCCCCCACCAGGTTTGAGCTAGTCCTCCCTCTGTTTAAATTTCCTGGCCCCAAATTCCTTGTGCTCCAGAAGCTTTTAGCTCCCCTAGCCAATCAGTCCTTCTGTCAAGCTAGACTGGCAGGTCTGCACCTCCCCCTGTCCACCATGCTCTGGAAGGGAGTAGGAGGGTTCTTACCCTCCATCAGTCACCCTCACCAACCTGCACAGACTCTGCCCTCAGCAGCCCCTCCCTCCATGTCTCAGCCCCGGGGTAGCTGCGCAGGTTGCATCTTGGCCACCTCCATTGTTTTCTGAAACCCTGCTGTCACTCAGGGGAATGCAGCCTTTTGTGCAATGCCTCGGGGCACCTCTCCTTACACTGCGGCTTCCTGTATCAACACCACTAGTTGTGCATGTGAGTTCTGATTGCTCTGAATCTCCACTAGCCTCAGCAATTTTGTTATTTTTCTGTCTTTTCAATTTAGCTGTTCTGGTAGGTAAGTGTAGCCATATCAAGTCGTATCATTTTGAAATGGCTTCTCGATCGCCTCAATCATACATAATCTAGATGTTTCTGTGTTTGGTTAGGTTGAGGCTCATGTTAAAAAAGAAACAACAACAATACAACTCCCTTTATTCTTTTACCTTGCAAGGAAATTCTTATTTTATATCTTTATTCATACATAAAATAGTGGAAATTTGGTCTAGATCCCACTTTGTTTTTCTGGCAAACACTTCTGGGTCTCTGGCAGCATCAAGATCCCCGGGTCCTGGTAGGAATAAATGAATGATTGTCTCTGCAGAGTTAAAAAGCTAGCTTAATCCTTTCAAGGTACTTTGACAACTGTTTTACTGATGTACGTGATTTGGACAGCCTGTTTTTATGGAGAGAGGAAATCAGAATAGCTTGAGATCTCATATGAGCGAAATTACTGATACTAACTGATAAAGGTTAATTGTATAAATAGTAGATTACAGGATGCATAGAAAAAATTGCTCCGAATCAACTAGCAGCTAAATAAGAATCATGCTAAATCTTACTAATTCAGATAATTGAGAGATAGTCAGATAAGGTTAAATTTAGTTCTATTAAAAATTTAGCTTTGTATCCTCCAAGTAGATACTATACAACTGGTCAAAAAAGTGTTTGTCTGAGGTAATTTAGGAATTTGCTAAATTTCTAAAAAGTGAATTGATAAGAAAAGTTTCATAATACATTATTTGTTTAAGCAGTGATAAAAATAATGTATCAAAATTTATTGTTTCTAGTCAGTTAAACATAAACTTTGTAGTACCATGAATATTAGTGATTTAATATACCATTTCTCTTTTGTTTTAGTCTTTTTCTGATCTATCACAGATTCCAAATGGGTAGTTTATGAATTAAATAATAAAGTGTTTTGTAATACTTTAATCTTCAGGGATTCCCAGGATTAAAATTACATGCTCCCAAACCAAACAATTATTTGTATATCAATTTATTTATGTAGGTCAATAACATGTGCAAATAAGTTTCTACAAACTAATTAACCATTATTATGCATTGTTATAGCTGCCAAACAGCATTATACTATTAGTAATGTGTTTCTAGATACTCACCATGTTACAAAATCCATTAACAGGTCTGTCAGTGTCTATCCTCAGCTGTCACTTTAAGAACAAGCAGTTTAAAGATTGAAGATGGCTTTTCATGTTTATATGAGAATTCAAGCCCAAGGCCATACCACTCTAGGATGGTTAAATCTCTCTGAATTTGAAAGGAGAACCATCACATCTTCTTATTTAGCTGTCCTTGAAGGGCACAAAAGGATGCCCTTCAGGTATTTAACTAGATGGATTCATTCTTTTGGTAAACTGCTCTAGGGTTACTGGGCGTTTACTAAAGGAGTCTATGCTTAATTGATACTACAAAAGGCTGTGTGCCAGTTGAAAAATTATGCTTTACAGGTTTCGATTGAGCAAGGAGTGAGCCAACATTCCCTGCCATTCCATTCGCCACAAAACTGCCAGAAGTGCCCATCAGTTGCTATTTCCATTTGTTATAAAGTCATCCTTGTTATTCTTTCCAGTGATTTTTGAGAAACTCAATTCCTATCCCTAATATGATTCTAGGAGATACTCTTTATTCTTTACTTCTTTCCATGTTAATTTTCTGACTTCCATAGATCATCTATTCACTTTTATTAGACTAGGATAATGCCGTTTCTCTTTTTGGCAGACATTGTATGCTAGAATGTAATCAGGGACTGCTGTCTGTTTCGTTCACTGCTATATGAGTCTAGATTAATGCCAGACAAATTATCTCCCAGTAAAATTCATTGAATAAATGAATGAATGATAAATGTCAATTTTAGCTTTCGGTAATTGTTGCAATTAAAAAATAAAATTAAAGTAGTAATTTAGATCCAGTTTTCTATATATTTTTGATAACAGGATACATTTATTTTACTTAAAGCTTCCAGATAATCACAGAAGGCAGAACTCATGAACTCTTCTCTTCTTTTTGTACCTAGTCCTCAAGCTGAGAGCCTACCTTTCTTATTTCCTTTATTACCAAACTCTTTGTAAGAGCAAAATACCTGTAGTTCTTTCCTGATGGATTAACCTCCTTACCCCCTTCTCCCATTGCACTCTGGCTTCTCCCCTCCCAATTTTCCTGGAGATCCTCTCACTAATGTCACCAAAGGTCTCCTATTTATGAGATTCAATGGACTCTCCCTAGTCTTTCTCTCTCTTCTTCCCCACCTCTCATCTTCTAATGCATTGGTTCTCTTAGTCTGCTCCTTTTTGTGAAACTCCCTTTTAGTGAGTTGGCACACTGGTGAATGCCGACATTGAAAAGTACTTAGGATCAACTGTACATGTAAAAGTCCCATTCCTTCAGCTCCATTGCTTATTTCAGACACCATTTTTTTCCTGAGTTATAGTATTTGCCTAACTATTATCATTATCTCAGGTCTTCATTGACTTTAATTCCTCCTTCCAATGTTTTCTAGAACTCATCACTTGTTTTGCCACATTGTAATGTAAAAACTTACAGTGTTAACTCCATTAGGAATATATTTAAATATATCAGCACAACATATAGATTAGCCCCAACCTATGTTTTCAGTCCCGTCCTTCATACCCAGTGTGGGACCTAAAAAACATAATTTTCTTCTCCTTTCTAAATTCTTGTAGCTGGGCTGAATGTCACATTAGCAGAGACAGATAAGCAGGAGAAAATGTCCAAGTTATTGTACAAAAGAACATTTTGGGGTCCATAAGAATATGAACACCCAAAGAAGCATTGGGCAGTTGAACAAAGGAGAAAGGAGGGAGATAGGGGTCTGGGAGTCCAAGGGGAAATAGGCAATTTAGAGAGCTGAACTTGTGTTAAACAAATTCCTGCTAGGCAACCCAGAAACAATGGGACAGAGGAGGCAACCTAACTAATTCATTCCTACTTGGATCCC
Organism: Desmodus rotundus; assembly: GCF_022682495.2. NCBI lineage: Eukaryota > Metazoa > Chordata > Mammalia > Chiroptera > Phyllostomidae > Desmodus > Desmodus rotundus. Next base: position 120,562,803 of record NC_071393.1, on the reverse strand, counting down.
TCCTAGCCTTCCTACCTAATGCTAAGGTGACTGTCCTAAGATTCCCTTCCTGGAACACACCTTTCCATCTTAATTTCTTAGGCAGGAAACAGGGAAGGTCAGAGGTTCTTTCCAAGCCTTCTGTTTCTTAATAACCAGCTTAAAAATCAATATCCCAAAAGGAACATTTGGAGGAGACAGAAGTTTGGTTCCCTTCACCACATACACCATTGTCTTTTTGAATTTAAGCATTTAGTGCTTAACAGAAACTACATTGTTATTTTATGCCTTTAGGCCTTTTCATGTTTTTAACATTCTCAGTAATAACCTCATCCCTCTTCATTGCTGGATAAAGATAGGCCTCAGGTGTCATCTCCTTTGAGTAGCCATTTTAATCTTTGTCAGGCAGGTAGTTATCCCATCACCTTGCTTTTATAGATTATTGTAATAAACCCGGACTCTACTGTTTGCTGTGTCTTCCTTAAAGATGGAACCATATATTATTCATATAATTTCTCTTTCCCCACTCATATCCAATTGGTTATTAAGTTTTATGAATTCAGCTTCTAAAATATCTAATAGTATCAGGCTTAACATCTAATTAACCCTTGTTAGCCTAACAATAGATGTTTGCAGATTAAATGAATGAATTAATTAATAAGCAATTAAATGTCAGTCAATTTATGAAGGATTGGTCAAAAACTTTTATGAATGGTTCATAAGAGAACATAAACTAATAGTCCAGAACTACTGTGTCCTAAAAGTAAAGCAACTAGAGTATATAAGCATTTGCTGACATTTCTTCCTAGTATAATCTGTCTTTATGATTGCATCACATTTCCTGTGAAATAAAAACAAGATGACAGACATTTTGAAATTCACTCTAAGCTGGTACTGCTTGTATTGAGTTGGTATGGGTCAATTACCAATTTTTTTTTTTTGCTAACAGAATTATTTAAAGAAACAATGAGAAAAGAAATGTGGTAAGAGTCTGAAGACTATTGACTTACACACATTATTTTATAGTTAGTTTCTCCAGGGGAAAATCATAAAACAGTAAATGACAATATCAAGAACAGTTCAGTGAAATAAATTGTGAATGATAGCATGAAAATGTTGACTTTAGTTTTTCCATGGTAAGTAATAACATTTGAAATCATGGATGTCTTTTGCTGTGATCCATCTTTACATCTAGAAAAGTCATTTATATGCTGATGAATTTAATACCTTTTGCCCTCATTTTTAGCTGAACATCATTGGGTTACTCGGATGTCAGTGAGAAAAATTAAACTTCTGAAACACTTCAATCAGGAATAAAAAGTGGGTGTTTTATTCTGTAATGAATGAAAAACTAGCAAGGATACATTTTTATCTGTGGGAATCTTGTTTTTATATCTCAAATGTGTTTTACTATTGCTCGGAAGCTATAAGAAAGCCTTTATCTCTCCCTGTGTTCATAAACGCTCGTGTTTATGTGTCTATGACAAGATAAACACCTCACATGTCTTACATTATGTGTGTTTATCTATTCATTTCTTTCGCCTTCTGGGATTGGGATTCGCAATCAAATACTGAGAAGGAGAAGTAAAACTGCACGCTATAATGGAAAGAGCTTTGCCCTTGACCTTGGCTGTAGTCTTGCCTCTGCCTTTACCAATAAAATTGTGTTACTTAGAGCAAGTCACTTAGTGTCTTTGGGTTTTATTTTCTTACCTGTACAAATGATTCCATTGGACAACATAGTTTCTAAGATTACTTTATTTTTTTAATTCTTTAATGAAAGATGAAAAGTCAGTGACTATGGGGATGTTGACAGAAAGATTTATACCAAGCATGGAATAGACATTTAATACATTGACTGAATATTTGTTAAATGAAAGAAGTCTGTGTAATGGGTAATTTTATGTGTCGCCTTGACTGGACCATAGGGCGCCCAGATATTTGGCCAAATATTCTGAGTGTGTCTGTGAGAATGTTGCTGAATGAGATTAACATTTGAATTGGTAGACTGAGTAAAGCAGATTGCCATCCCTATTGTGGGTGGAACTTCTCCCGGCCAAATCCTTGATCTGGACATTGGTCTTTACTGGCCTAAAAATCAGTTCTTCTTTGGTCTCAATCCCACTAACCTTTGGACTGGAGTTGTATGTTGGCTCCTTTGAGTTTCTAGCTTGTCAACTCCAGAGTTTGGGACTTCTCAGCTTCCATAGCTGCATGAGCTAGTTCCGTATAATATCCATCCACCCATTCATCCGTCCGTCCTTACTATTGCTTCTGTTCCTCTGGACAACCCTAATGCATCTTATATGTATTCCCCTTATGCTTTCCTTCTCTACCTATTTCCAATTCATCATCAATATTTGTGAATTCTGTTTCCAAAATATCTGGCATCTTCCCAAGCTAGATTTTACTGAAATGAAGCTCTTGTTGTTTTTTAAATCAATGCACAGTGTGTGTGTCTTCTTCATTCAATTTCTCTTTTTACAAACCTGTGTAAAAAGTAGACTAACAATTTTCTAAAGATACATTTCATTATAAATATACATAAGTTTTTGAGATTTTTTTTCATGGCATGTGCTCTAATGAAGTTAAAATACAGAACTACTGTACAGATTATTTCATTTATTTAAAAAAACAAGGGATTCATATTGTATTTAAAATAAGAGGATATTGGGGAAGAAATAGTGAATAGTCAAAACTATTGGTACCAGGGTGTTTACATGGAAGAGCCATGAAGATGTGTTAATAATAATGGGGATCTTTTCTAGAATCATAGCTTCCTTTTTCCAACAGCATGATTAATCAAGTAAGCAACATTCTAGTACTGCAGAAATATGAAAAAAATTTATAGTCCACATTTTTAAGGAGTTAAATCTAGTGGAAAAGAAACAGATAGGAGATATATATATATATCTTATGATATATATCATAAGTCCTGTTAAGTAGAGTTGGTTTTATACATTGTTAAATGGGATAATAATAATAGTACATACCTCATACCATCATGAGGTTTAGATTAAATGGCATTGTGTTAGCTTTTGCCCAATATCTCAGTGACTTTCTAGAATCAAGTTGTGTTTCTTTCTCTTGTTACGTGAGGTCTGCAGATTTTCTGTGATTTTGCTGGATTTGATTGGTCTCTGCTGGGCTTCATGTCCTCTCATACTGGGAGTCATGTTAAGGGAGCATGTTGAAACATCCTGTTCTCATGGTGAAGACGAGAGTAAGGGTGACAGAGCCAGACTATGTGTAGGCATGTAGATCTTCTGCTCGGGCATAGGTACATCTGGTTTACTCAGGTATTATTTTTGGGCTGGCCATATGCCTTGATTTGGCATAGGGAAATCAATGGATAAGGAAGAATACTTTGCCTTCTTGGAACATGACACAAGTGGGAAACAAATAAATATTTATAAACAAATGCAAATCTACCACAAGATATAATACATGTAAAACATGTCGAACAGTATAATATCAGGCACAGAGCTATGTGTATAATATTTGGTAAAGGTACAGTAATAACAACACTAACAATAGTGGCTAAATTCTATAGAAAACCCAGATAGTGGAGTAATTCCATTCTTGCAGGGGAATGTAAGACAGTGTTACAGAGGGGTATTGGGCCAGTAGTTTAGGGGAGAAAGGAAGGACATGCTAGAAAGAAAGAACACAATGGACAAAGACTAGTGATATAGAAAGGGATTCAGTTAGAGACTAAGTAGGTATAGAGTTTATGACCCTTCCTGCAAATGGTGTCTAGTGTTTAACCTGTTCTAACTTAAGATAACTTCCACTGCAAGTAACAGAACATTTAGTTAAAAGTATCTTAACAAAACAAAGCATGCTTTATATTACAAAACAGGAAGTCAAGGTGGTGAATTTCAGAATTCACTCAGTGTTATAAGGATGTCATCAGTAACAGGGTTTTACCTTTCCATCCTGCCACCCCTTGGTGTGATGGTTTTGTCCTTGGGTCTGCCTCTCTTCTTGTGTTTATAAGTTGGCTTTTGTAACTCAGGGTATCATGTCCTCCTCACTCAACAGCATCTATATGTAGGATGAGAGTTTCTTCTTTTGCATCTCTTTTATCAAGTTTGAAAATATTGTTTCAGAAGTCCCCTTCAGAGATGAATTCTTATGTCTAAATAATTACTGGAGAAAAGAGATAGGATCACCATGATTAATTTGGAATAATAATGAGTCTAAGGAAGTCCTTGGCTTCTCTGAACACATATTTTTCTCCTAGGCAAGAATAAAATCAGGATTCTCTTAGCAAAATAAATAAATAATAAATAAATAAATAAATAAATAAATAAACATAACTAACATCAATGATGTCTACTACACATAGATGCAAGATTTGTGTTTTCTATTCAAGATTAAATGTTTGAGATGGTGACTATCTCAGCAAATATTACCTTGAGTTTAATCATTTATATTGTATCTTTGAGTAACTTCTGGTTCTAAATTATAGTTGAGAACTGCAAAACAGTTAGTGATTCAGGAATGGGGCAAATAGATTTTTTGCAGACTGTCTGGATGTGTTGTTAACATAGACACGGTATTGGGTCCAGGGTTAAGGTGTGTCCTTTACCTTTACCTTTAAAACTTTCATGAAGTTTGCCAAGTGTATCATCTGATTTATATGCTAAAGTGAAGTAGACATCATTGGGAAACTGTTATGTTACCTGCCTCTATTTCTTAATAATCATTTAGAATAAATCCCTTATTCTAGTATTTTTTTGTTTACTGACGTACTGTGGTGAGCTTCATCAATATTGTCAACTGCTGCTACAACAAAAATATCATAGACTGGGTGGCTTAAAAATATTTATTTCTCACAGTTCTGGAGCCATATTGTGAAGGATAATTTTGCAGTGAACATTAAATGTTGACAAGATGATATGAGTCAGTATATACACTGTCAGAATTTTAAAAATGTTAAAGCTTAATTTATTTAAAATGGAAAAAAATTTCTCAAGCTAAAGGTAGAATTTCACTTATTTTCCTTTCTTGATCCATATTCTAATCTGAGACAGCATGGTTCTGTGACTCACTGGGCTAATCCCCCTGTTTATGACATATTTCAACGCCCACACATTTTTAGTTCTCATGACTTTCTTTTGTTCATATGTTTGAGTCAATTATGTTAGCTATTCATCAGTGTACTAGACAAGTGCATACCACTTTATCCTTCAGTGTCTCTCACTATAAGATTTTTGGCCCCCCACCTCAACTGCTTGGTGGAATTTAAATCACAAAATGGAGCAGACAGGAAGAAATCAGGGTGCATGGGCTCTATGGGAAAGATTATTCCTCAGAGAAGAGCTGAAAAAATATGACAACGATGAAAACAAAGATACAACACTGGCTGTATTAGTGGGTGGGTCCTTTGAGGAAAAGGGCTTCATAATCATAGAGATGTAGTGGAGAAAGAGGAACCATAAAAAGGTTTAGCCAACATAGTTAGTATTTGCTGGACAGATCCTGCTTTTACCCAGTTTGAATTGGTAATTTAAAAATTTTAAAACATTGAACAAATAAAGCTTTCTTTTAAATATTTATGTAAGGATTTATGACCTATCTCTTAATATTTCCTGCTGGAAGAAACCAAATTAACAATAACAAAAAAAGGCATAATGGTGTTTAGATTCATTCAACAACTTATGTTGAAAAGCCTAGAAAACCTAGGCTTCCTTCTTTTAATTATTATAATTTTATTGTTTTTACCCTCTTGTTTGGTTCTAGCTAGAAGCAGACACTGTTATGTTGCTTTGACTTACAGATTTATGTTTTGTTTTTTAATCAATGTAGATTTATTGTATGTTAGTGGAAAGACAAGTTGGTACAACCTTAATTGGCACAAGTTAGCAATATATATCACATCTTAAAAATGTTTGTGTCCTTCAGCCTAATAATTATCCATTTTTATACTTAGTCTAAAGAAATAATATGATATATTCCCAAAATTATGTCACAGATGCTTATTGCAACATTATTATAATTGTAAACAACTGAAATGACTTAACAGTGAGTTAATGATTGAGTAATTTTTAGGTATAGTAATATGAGGAGATTATATGCAACCATTAAAGAACATAATTTAGAAGAGTAATAACTCAGGTAACTCTTTAAGACTATGAAATGAAAGGTTAGTTTACAAAACAATGTATAAAGTATAATTCTAATTTTATTTAAGTTTACATACATCTATGAAAAATATAAACATACATGTTAAAAGGTTAATGATGATTACCTGGGTTGAATCACTATGGAAGATGTTAATTTTTTCTCAATTTTGTCTGAAGATCCCATTTAAACAATAAACATATATTACTTTGTGGTCTAAATAAGTAATTAAAAATATTAAAATTGAAAAATTTAAAAAACGTTTTCCAATTTAAAATCAACAAATAAACCACACAAGGAATCATATCATTTGGCATTTTTTAGCTCATCTTTTCCAACCTATTTCTAGTTTGGACTAGATGTTGTAATATACATATTTTCATTCTTTTAATTCAATTATTGTGCCCATGACTTGTATAAGATTTCCAAACTAACATGAAGAAAACTCATTCATTCCTTAAAAAATGTTTGAAGTTGACTGACATAAAGGCAACAGGAAGAGTGAGCTGAGGACTCTTTTCTCTAAGAAAACTGACACTCTAATTTTTTAAAAAAGATAATTCTAGGTATTGCTCTGCTCATTGCCATGCTGTTTGAGTCAGTCCACACTGTGCTTCTTGCCTGTACTTAAGACTTTCCCCCTTGGGTTACTGTTGTTGGGATTGTAAAACATCTCGTAAGGGATAGGTTCATTCCATGGAATGGTGCTTGAGTCCCTCCAAAACACTTTTTAAAATTCGAAACTATTTTAAATATGTAAAAATATATACTTACCATCTATTCTATTCATATTCCACGAACTAGAAATATATATATATCCCAAGAGAGCTGCAACTCTAGATTCCATTTCCACATTCCAAATATGAAGTTGAAATTGAAAAATTGGAGGGTGGACTTCCAAAGCACACAGAAGAGTTGTGTACCTTGACTTCTTATCAGTCAGTCTCTAGTCTCCCCCTTGCCTCATGCAGAGAGTGAGGTCAGGCTGGAGAGGGAATTGCCTCTCTCTGTTTTCCCAGCATCCTTCCCTCCTTGCCATTCTTTAAATCAATTTTTTGTTAGTTTATTTTGTTCATTAGATTCCATATATGAGTGAAATTATATGATACTTGTCTTTCTGTGACTGGCTTATTTCTCTTAGCATAATGCTCTCCAGGTCCATCCATGCTGTCACAAAGGGTAAGATTTCCTTCTTTTTTATGGCTGAGTAGTGTTCTGTTGTGTAAATGCATCATAGCTTTTCAATCTACTCGTCAACTGATGGACACTTGGGCTGCTTCTGAATCTCGGTGATTGTAAATAATACTCCAATGAACATAGGGGTTCATATATTCTTTCGAATTAGTGCTTTGGGTGTCCTCAAATATATTCCCAGAAGTGGAATCACAGTTCTATTTTTAATTTTTGAGGTAACTCCATACTGTTTTCCACAGTGGCTGGAAGTAAAATTTTGTCCATTGGTTTTTTAAGAGGGTGCCTGGGGACAATCATCCCGGACAGATTGAAACCTTTCTGCTTTTCACAGCCAGTCTTATGTGGGTACCTCATCCCAACTCTGGTGCTCTGGACTAGGGAGCCCAGCTTGGGGTTTAGACTCCACACTCCTTGGGGGCAACCACATGCAGCTCAGTTATCCCCCTGGAATCTCAGCTGCCATCTGTGGAAGTAGGGCCAACACTTTTCACATCTCTGCCCTTCCTACCAGTATCAATGCAGCTTCTTCTGAGAATTTTTGGTTACAAGACTTCTTCTCAGCTTTCAGTTGGTTATTCAGGATGATTGTTCTGTAAGTTATTTATAATCTAGTTTGGTCCTGGGAGGAGGTGAGTGTAGCTTCCACCTACTCTGCTACCATCTTGGATTTCTCTCTAAATCAATTTTTAACTGTAATATGTAAAAATTATGTTTTTGTGTTTAGTTGTGCATTATATTTTCCCCTCCCTTCCTCACAACAGCCCCCTCCCTCAATTAAAATTACCCTGGACACCTGGGCTAGATCTCAACATTTGGCAAAACATGGCAGCAATAAACTAAATGAGCTCATTCTACTTAAATAAGCAATGGATAGAGAGCCTTTCATTTGTTCAATGTAGGAATAGAATCAGGGAAGCCTTCTCCTCTGAGCTCCGCATTCTCTGTTGAAGGGATCAAGTGTGGAGGCCAGTTGTAATATTGTTTGGGTACCTTGTCTAGTATCTAGTCCAGAGTCTTTGAGGACTTACTGCCTTAGTGGGGTGTTCAATCTGACAGGGTCTCTCGGGTTTGTTTCTGTTCCTCATTGGTGGCTGTGAATTTGATCATCACCAGAAATCAAGTTGGTTACTGGACGACTTTTAAATCCTTCCAGCACCGTGTTGTCAAAAGTGGTGCTTTGAGGGGTACTTTCCAACAGAGTCTGGATGGAAACAGAGGCCACTTGCTTGGACTCTTCTACATCTCAGATAGGGACAGAAGGACAAAGGTGGTCGTGAAGCACCTGGCAGGCACAAGCTTTACCTATTGCAGTCGGAATATGAGGAAGCCTGTCTGTTTTGTTCTGGATACTTCTCCTTCAAAGGCCAGTATATTTATAAACAGTGATTACAAATGGATTACAATTTTTTTCCCTAAGGAACACCCTTAATAATGAATGCCTTCATAACTATTATGAAATAGATATGTTTTATACAGCATTTTCAGTATTAGTTCATTTAATCCTCACAACTATATGAGCTAAGTACTGTTATTATCACCATCTCCATTTTATAGATGAGAAAATGGGCTCAGAATTCCTAGCCTAGGGTTATACAGCTAATAAATGGTGATGTCAGATTTGGAATTTAGGCAATCAGGCTCTATCACCTTACACTGACTTTGGTTAGCTAAGGTGTGTTTCTAGTGAGCTGCAATACTGATGGGCCTGCTTTTTTAACAGCAGCAGCACCAAACCAAACACCTTGTTAAACCACAGTTGTCATTTGGGTGGATGATACTGAGTTGAAAGGCAGACAAGTCTGCCCTTGCTAAAGGCTCATGTAAAACGCACTCATCACTTGAAAGTCATAGGCAAAGAGAAAGTTAAGTCATTCAGGAGATTGTCAGCTAAATCTCTGAGTTTGAATAAAACCATCGGAATTTGAAGTGAGACCACCCAAAATCAAGCCAGGTGTGACCATGCCTTTCAGATTATGCTAATAGACTTGGACTGTGATTACAAACTTCCTGCAAATGGCACGCATCAGACCCAGTGTTTAACCTTCTGCTCTACCATTTATCAGCTGGGTGGCTTTATTTATTTAGTTTTTCTAATTTGTTTTAAATGTTAGTCTTATGTAACTCCACTGCTTAAAACCTCTCAATCTCTTCTAATTGCTTGGTGAGTAAAATCTAAACTCTTGAACATGGCTGACAAGGACATGCAAAATCTTGTCCGTGCCTCTTCCCAGGAGAGGTTATTTCATGTTCGGACAGAATCTACCACTTTCTTCTTTGTACGTCACTCCATTTTTGGTCCATACCCAGTGCCTAGCTCAGTGTCAAATATGTAACAGGTTTTTGAATAATGTTTACCAAAATAAAATGGCATGAAGATTAGAAACAGACCTGGAAATGGGTTTTACACAGGGAATGGGAGGAGAAAGCAGAGCCAGGAAAAGAGTGAGGACTGGTGGTAAAACAAAGAGAGAATAGCTGTTAAAATTAGAGAAGGCAATGATAGGCATTGGAATTAAATAAGAAAGACAAAAGTACTGAGTAATAAAATCAGTTTGCTTTTGGTTTTCAAAGAAGAGGAGAAACTTGAATATAGCAGAAGAATAAAAGAAGAGGAAGACAGAGAAAAGATATTTTATTTGGGTCATTAGGAAGCCATTAGTAGCTTTTGGGAGAAGAGTTTTAAGAAATTAGTGGGTGGAAGGTAGAAGCCACGTGATAAACACTGAGAAGTGTGAAGTAAGGAGGCTGAGGCAAGAAGTACCTTTGAGAATTTGAATCATAAAAGGAGGAGCAATATTGTGGAGTTCATGTGAGAAGCTGGAGGGCAGAAGAGAGGGGAATGGTGTCTCTTTACTCCCCACATAGTGTATACTGAAACAGTACCCTTTCCACTTGATTTGGGAAAGTTAAGGAATATGGTGATGTAATGACATTTTATACACTTCTTTCCACACCAACTACTTCTGAATCTTGGAGAGATTGTTAAGATAAATGTGGGGTATGGAAGGACCCGGGTGTGGATCAAAAAACGTCCCCCCTAAGAAAAGGTTTTATGTGAGCCAAACTGATGACAATTTTGGGGAAGCAAAATATCAATGAACTGAGCAAATGTTCCTGAGAATGGCAGGTTTGCAGCTTATTTTATTTCTATATCTATCTATTTATTTATTTTTATTTCGACCTTTTTTAGAATCAAAGGAAGAGAAGTTGGGGTGGTTCCATCAAATCCAGTGGTGGTAGATTAGGGCGGCGGGAGAAAGCCAAGTGGGGAAACTCTGAGAGTGGCTAAAAGGTAAAACAGAGACACCTTTTCCAGTGGTGGGTACAGGATAGTAGACGTTTCTAGTACATTGAGAAGGTTTGTGGGCAACAAGACAACAGTGTTGTCTGTGCTGGCGGTTGAGCCTTGGAAGGATCTAGAAAAGAAAATTACTCTGACGTTTCAAGGATATGTTGTCTTAGATGCACAAAGACAACAGAAAATTTCAAAGATAAAGATTGACCTTTGTCAAGGAAGCTACTGGCCTAGGACCTGACTGCCCACCATGATCTGCTTTCAGTTAGGAATTTCTATGTTCAGATCAACCCGTGTGATTACTGTAGGTCTCTGAGTATGTACGGGTGCCATGTGGGCCTCACCTGAGCTTGTCAGGTTTAGTGTATGGCCCCTTTTTCATCCACATGGGTCTGCCTGGGGAAGAGTGATACACACAGAGAAACACATATTGGACAAAAAGAAAGAGAGACCTTAGCATATAAGTTAGTTGCTTTTTTAATTTTTCAAGGCATTTGTGCAGATTTTTTAAGTAATTCACATTCATTATCATTATAATATAGTCCTATGAAAAGAAAAAAACCACAAATTCCTCTGCCCAGAGAAAACTATTAGCATATCCACATTATGTGTATGTGTATAATAAATATGCCTATTGCATCAATTTTAGCATCTTAACTCAAAGTTTTAAAGATTAGATGGGAGGGTAGTGGGTTGTTTTTTTTTATTGTGAAGTGCATTTGCTGGTAAACAGGCTGGAACTGCTTATAACTATATTTCTCCCTAGGTGGAAGCTCCCAGAATGCTTTTACATTTAATGATTATGCTGTTTGGATGTAGTCTAACAACACTGAGGAATTTATGACAAAGGATTCTGAATAGCAAGCTAAGGGCAGAGGTTCTGGGCTTAATGACCCCAAAAGAGATGGTCAGTCAATAATATGTTGTAAAAATTCTGTAGAATAAATAATTCAGGCTTTCTTCTTCTCCCCAAACAAACTCACCATCTCAGCAGTTCTTGGCGGACCTTTGATACCCTGAATGCTACCCTCCATGATGCCATAGCTGTTTTGTAACCAGGCCAAGGACTTTCGGATGGGGTTGTAACCAGGAGTGTCCTAAAACCCCCAGGGAGAGTCTGTCCTTATGGTCCTTGGCACTGGCACAGGAAGTGAAACTACTGGGATCAAAGCTCTTGCCATGTCCTGCCATATTTCTATTTGCCTGCTCTGGGACCTAAGCTTTGGCTGTCTGTTGAGACTTTTGGGGAAACTTGAACTCTGACCTTAAAGAGTCCCAGTAGACCCGAAGAAGAAAGAAAGCAATGCTGTTACATTTTGCTGGTCTTTTGTGAAAGCAGTAGCTTCAAGGCACCACTTTTTAGTGTTGTTTTGAAACCTCCGTATCATCTACAGGGATATGACACTGGCCTGACTTCTAATGCCAGCTACACTCGGATACCGCTCTTCTCTGGCTTTTACAATGTTCTTTACATGTCATGCCAGAAAAATAATAATTCTGTGAACCTTTTTACCCCTGATAAGTGCTCGCACAATGAATTTAATTAAATTCCCCTTTATCTCTTATGCTGAAAACAAGGAATTAACAATATCCATTAAAATGACTATTACATTCACATCAAATGGATTTCAACACATGACTGAAATGATATGAAGAAAGTCATAATGTGAGGCCCAATATGGTGTATAAATTTTCAACATTTTGAAACCCCAAATTATTTTAAACTCCAAATGTAATTATCATAAATGTCAGTCAAACTTTTTCAAGGCTTCTTTCTGTTGAACAAAGAGAAACAAATGAGACTGTGCAGTATTTAAGCTTTACAAACTCATAATTAACACTTCCAGGGCCAGTGGGCTCTCAGGCTCAGAAGAAAGAAGACATTTCTAAGCATGTCGTGGGGCCTGAAATATGTATAGTTTGCAGAAGCAATGGCAAGGAGGTTCCAATCAATGGGTTATAGCATCCCTTCAATTAGAGTTGGTTGGCTGCTGATGCCACTAAGTTTTTAACAATAGCTACGGATTCTGCTTTTTGCTACACATTTATAAAAATGACTATGTAATAGTTACTACATGATAGTATTTGACTTTCTATAATAGGTAATGTTGTTCCTCTCCTCGGCACCTTCACCAGGTAGCATTCCAGAGCCACATTTCAGGTTGAGACAAGAAGTAAATAAAGGTAGTGATCACCTCACTTATGACATCAAGAGGTATGTTTATCAAAAACAAATGCTATTGCTCAGGTAAAGTTTGTCTGAGGAAGGGAAGAAAACATACTATTTCTTGAGGAGAGAAAACCAACTTTCAATTGAGGCACCGGATTAAAAGATGATGTTAACAGATGAGACACGTTTATTTTAGTTTGTTCTTTACCACCATGTTCAGTGATACTTGCTACCCACATTCCACATTCCAAAGCTCAGCTAGGAAATAATGTCTCAGCCTCTCCTTCTAGAGGACCAATGACCACCTTTTTCCATGTCCCATCTTCCTTCTGACACCCGTTGTTACACAGTCCAAATTTCAATTAGAAAGAAAACAACTAATTCACCAACACTAGCCCAGAAAGTGTCTGGTGACCTGTGAGATATTTAGAATTAGCCTTATGTGCCAGAGGAGTGGGCTTGTTCAAGCCCTCCTCACTTCACTCCCACTTCATCACATCAACCCAGGCTCCATCTTTATTCATTTTCCCCTGATTATTTTATTGCCTTGTCTGCTTGCTACTTGTCCCTTCTCTATTGCTGGTGAGATCTGAAAGCCTGTCCTATTGAACCTGCTGCTACCCTATTATTTGCTTTGAACAAATGTTATTTCATTGCACTAATAACCACAGCTGTGCAAGCATCTATCAGTCTTTTGTATTGCAGTGTAATTTCTATGTACGAAAGTAATTCGCCCTCAGTGTCTGTTGACAATTTCCATTGTTTATATTGACACATCGTTCAACTCTCAACCCTTGGCTCTTGTTTGCCCTCTCTTTCCTTTCCTCCCACTGGAGCAATTTTAGCTTTTATTCTAAACCACTACTTTAACATTAATGAAATGAAAGTAACCTTAGCCCTTCAGTGACCAAAAGGGCGCATAAAGAGACTGACTTGCCAGATCTTGAAAAATGTCTCAGTTTGACGCTTCCCTTCTGAGATATCATTATCATCTGTATTTGTGGATTGCTATGCCAACAGTGTTATTACCCTCGAGAGTGCCAAGGACTTTAATGGGAACCTGAGACTGGAAGCTGTCTTTGGATTCTGTCACAGAGACAGCAAGCAGTCCCAGTAATGATCTTGTAGATGAGGATTGATCCAAATAAAAGGTCTTTGGAGCAGAAGCAGATTCTGACCTTAGACTTGGCTGTAAACATTGAACAGGTGTCCCTGTTGGGGGTTTTACCAGGGTACCCTTGATGTCATATTTTCCCACATAAGATTCTGATGGAGATCCAGAAGCACAGGAGGCAGGAGAAAGAAGAATAGCTGTTGCATATCTTCAAGTCTGTTAGATTTCTGCATTTCACAAATGCGTTCAGAGAGGGTAAGTAAGTCATCCAAGGTTACTCTGCCAGTAAGTGGCAGAATCAGGATTCAAACTCTTTCTATTATATGTATGTCTGAAGTGGAGCTTGGGGTAGCCCAGCCTCTCTGGGCAGATACCAAACCAGGGTTTTGTGATGGCAGAGGTGCAGAAGTAATTCCTCAGGGGCACACTAACATTCAGGCTAGATAGGGCAATCAGTGCATTTGTGAAGTAGGCTAGTGAGCTGGGGAGAGGCAGCCAGAGGTGGCTCATTTGGAGCAATTATTCAGCAGTTGTGAGGTGAAGCTTGAATCACCCATAGCATCTGAAAATAGTGCCTATGGCCTCAGACCAAACCAAACCAAGAGCTTTATGTCCTTTGTGTTGTTAGCTATATCTGTTTGGTGTGTGTGTTTATGTGTATATTTAGGGTTACCATTAGTGACAGGATTAACCCAATCCTAACTCACTTGTTTAAACTCGAAATGTCACTTCACCATACTCAGTGCTAGTTTTGAAGGCTCTGCCTTCAGATGTAATCTGAAATCTGACTACTTCCCACTATCTCCACTATCGTCGCCATCATCTCTTGCCCAGATGATGCTTCGGAATTTCCTAACAATTTTCCGTGTCCTCCTATGTTCTGTTTCTATTTAGCATCAGAATGCACTCTCTAAAACATAAATCAGACCACGTGTGTCCCTTGTCAAAGCCTCCTAATGGGCCCTCTTCACACTTGCATGATGTACAACCCATGCAAAGTCCAAACTCTGCCTGCCTGTAGACCCATCTCTTTCTTCTCTGCTCTCACTCCCTCTCCTCTAGCCACACTGCTCCTTGCAGCGCTCCACGCACATCTGCTATGTTCTTACATAGCAGATCCTTTGCACTTGCTGTTCCTCTAACTCAAACGCCCTTCCCTCAATGGCTTGCTCTCACTCATGGTTATTCAGGTCAGAAAAAGCTTCTCTGAGGACCCCCACTCTCTCCCTACCCCACGCCATGCATTCACTTTCTGTCCTTGGCCCTGAATGATTTTTCTTCATGGCACATAACACTGATTGACATCATATTGCAGATCTACTTTTGTTTGTTTTGTTTGCTTTGGTTTGCTTTATTGTATGTCTCTCCCTCTAGAATACAAGCTCTGAGAGAAGAGGGATCATTTTCAGCTTGTTTCCCACTGTTTTCTGCACCTAAAGTACCAGACACATAACAGTTTCTCAAAAAATACATTAATGGATTAATAAATAAGTACAGTTTGTTAACAGCTTTAAAAGAAAAGATCTATATTTGTTTTGTATCTCTGCCAAGTGCATGAAAAAGTAGTTTATCAGAGCTCCATTATGAACGTGTTAAAAAGTATTTATTAAACTTAAACTAGGTGCTTGGACTACAGGTACAAACAAGGTAGCCTGTACTTGAGGAATGTTCACTGGAGGAGAGAGACAGTTCAGTGGTATGACAAGAAGAATCAAAGTGACTGCAGAAGTCAGGGGAAGGTTCCTAATCTGGTCAAAGGAGAGAAGATTAAAGCGGGAGAAAGACAGAATTTCCGGAGCTTTCTGGAAGAAGTGATAGCTCAGCTTAATGCTAAGGGATTCTTAGGACCTATCTAAAAGGGAGTGTAGAGAAGGCTGACCAAAGCAGGGGGAGGAGGTACTCGTGTGCATAGAGCGAGATCAGAGGGGCTTTTTGGACACCTGCAACCATCCAATATGGAGTCACTGTCAGCCATGTCAGTTATGTCAGGTGCTACGTCAAGACTCAGGTAACGGAGTGTAAAAGAAAGTAATGGGAATGCCCTTAGGAGGGGCCCAGCACACCCCAAACCACAAGTCTGGACACTTGGATAAGGACTCCATCTGGACACCAATATGAGGGGGACTGACACCCCTGGTGGGTTGAAAGAACTCAGAGCTCCAACCAACGGATGCTCGAGCTTGGCTGTGCCACCATCCTGATCAGAGCCCTGCTGGACTTGCCCTCCACCAGACGTGTGCCTCCACTGCAGCCACCTCACTTTAGACCACCATGCACCTCTCCACCTGCTGACACCGCCAGTGACCCAGACTTCCCACCGGATGCTCGCTCTGCTCACTTCTGTCATGTAAGCTCTCCCGCTCTGTGTGTAACCTGTGTGTGACTCCACTGGCCTATTAGGAGGTATTCCCTAGTAAACCACACACTGTGGAAAGACACAAACATGTGTGAGTGACTCATGTTGGGGATGCTCCCTGGCTCGTGACAACATGAAAATGCAGAGAGACACCCATGGGCGTGTGCACACACACAGACACAAAATTAGAGAGACATAGAAAGAAAGGAAGACAGGGAGAGAGATTGACATCAGAGGCCTGCAGTTGTTCTCGTTCACATCCCATTCATTCCTGAATTAAAAAAGGAGAGTAGCAAGAGATGGATGGTGTTTTAAGGTGAACATACATAGGTCGTAGGTTTCTTGGTAAAACAAACAAAAGAAAAACTCTGTTTCCAAAAAGCTGTAAAGAACTTTATATTTACTGAAATTTTTTGGAAATGCTTCATGGTTCTATATAGAGTTCAGAGGTGAAAACTTGGCCATTGTAGATTTTTCTAGCTGTATTCAAGGGAGACATTTTTGAAGCACTTTGTTTACTCTAGATATAATTACATTTTGAGATTTTAAATAAAGAAATATGTCTTTTATTATTAATCTGAGATTACATATATATAGCCAAGTTCTCAATGGCTCCAAAATTCCAGCTGAGTCCCAAAAATTTTGGCTGAGAACATTAAGACAAGCCTCTCCTGATATCAAAAATTACATGGATCTTTAAAACCAACTTTCTGTGTGCTCTGTATTAATATAAAAGTTTCATCTCAAAGCGCCCTCCCGCCCCTTCCCAGAGCAGACAGTATTATACTCCATGAATGTACTTTGTAACGAAGGCTGAGTGGGCCTTGGGGCATTTAAATTTGTGATTTCAGGGCCTCTAAGTATTTTCGTGATGCTCAGAAAACCAAATAACTGTCCCCAGGGCTTCTCCATTCTATCAGTGGAGGGGCTCAACGTGAATAATCTATGGACAAATGCTGTCTCTTTTGGGTGGATTTGTTAGAATCCTGCTGGAACTTATACATTCCCAGAGTTGAACTCAAGGCTGCTGAACTGGCCTAAAACATTACTGTTGACCCTTCCAAAAAGATCATATTATGTAGCAAAATCTCAGACATTTTTATTACATCCAGTTGGAAAAACAAAAAACAAAAAACCCAGCTCACTGGAAAAAAACTTTACTGGGTTGAGTACAGTTTTTTTAAACTTCTGGGGAGAAAGCTCTTACAGCCTTTCCAGATACTTATTCCCTCAGAGTTCATCGTAACCAAATTCACGAAACTGTTTTCTGGCATGACTGATAATTACACAAGCAGATGTACCACTTAAGGCTTTGATCTTCATGGCTGTAAATTGAATAGTGTTGAGCCTTGTCAATATACAAGGCGTTTTAAAGGTCTGCAACCATAAATCTTGCTTTGTAATACAGTCAGGCTGAAGCATGACCTGGAGTACATTGGTTGTCCAAGAAGGCTCTCTGGGTTGTCCAGATGTTTATTCATGAGGCCATTATCCCTGATATCATTTTTTAAAATATGACAGTAATAAATTATGGTAATTTTTAATTTAAAAAATTTGGGCAAAAAAATGATACTTGTTTCAGAAACAGATATGTTTAAGAAACACAAAGCCTAGTCCAAAGATTCAACTATCCTATCTGTGCAAGTAGTCTCTATCATCATTGTAAAAATATTTTCATATCTGGACCTATCATTACTCCTATATTTCCACCTGTTTATTTAGAAACACCAGACGTTCTGCATGAAGAGAGAACTTATTATTTTCTCTTCTCCTCTAGGCCAACTACTGTTTCCCAACCCTGTTGGGAAACCGAAGACATAATGAAACTCTCAGGGTACTACAGACATAAATGAGGCAGTATCTTTGACTCTACAATTTTCTTCATCTCCAAAATCTATTATGTTATTTTGGTGCCATTTTCTCCATAAAGTGGCTCTTGACTCTACCTTTTCCTCTTCATTCCCATGAATGATCCAAGCTCTCAATAATTATCTAGGATTTGGAGCTCAAGGGCCCTTCTGAAGAGTCTTGTGTCCCTCTCCTCTTTGTGGCTCCTGAATGTCGCTAAAATCACAAGCTCCCTTAAATCCTATTTTGTCCTGACACCTTGTCATAAAATTCAAACTCTGTTGAATTTTCTGGCTTTAATTGTCCCTGCTGTTCCTCCATAGAAGTACCTGTTAGTCCCCATTTCTTCTGTGCTCCCGTCAAGCATTCCATTCTGGCTCCCGTGTGCTCTCTGCACCACATCATGCTCATTCGATTAGGAAACTTAGCAAGAGTATTGGACTGGGAGTCAAGAAGTCTGGGTCCTAGTCTCCTTCGGTGAACTATATGTGTGAAGTTGGGTTTGTCATTCAACTGTCCTGGACTTCAAATCAAATATGAACCAAAAGAATGATATTGCTCTAGCAATATCATTGTCATAAAGAGTAAATGCAAAGGCAAAAAGAATTGAGATTTTGAGAAAAATTGAAAATGATGAAAGGCTAAATTCATCTAGAAGGCAAAGCATTCTCAATTTGTGAGTTCATAATTACCTCTAAATTTTGAATGAAAACTTTACAAAAAGGCAAGGTGAAATATATATTGGATTGGCCAAAATGTTCATTTGGTTTTTTCTGTAAGATGGCTCTAGTAGCACTTAGTTGTCTTTAACTTAATTTGAAGCAAGGTTTTTAGATTGTATTGTGGCAGCTGTCATATCAGCGTGCATTAGAAGAAAGTCATCAAAATTGGTGAATTTTTGTGTAGCATTTTCATATTGAAGATGGAGGAAGATAAGCAATATTTTCAGCATATCATGCTTTATTTTTTCAAGAAAGGCAAAAATGCAACTAAAATGAAAAAAAAAAGATTTGTGCAGTATATGGAGAAGGTGCTGTGACTGATCGAGTATGTCAAAAGTGGTTTGCAAAGTTTTGTGCTGGAGATTTCTCACTGGATGATGCTCCACAGTCGGGTAGACCAATTGAAGTTGATAACGATCAAATTGAGACATTACCTGAGAATAATCAATGTTATACCATGTGGAAGATATACTCAAAATATCAAATCTATAAAGTTATTGTTGGAAATGAAAACTGTACCTTTATTTTATGGAAAAAACTAAATGGACTTTTTGGCCAACCCAATGTTAAACACCATACATTGTGGTGATGTATTTCTTAGTCTTTTGTAGTATAAGTTAAGTAAGACACTTTTATAGATTTGAACACTAAAATCTTGTTAAAATTTACCTATATGAAACATTATATCCAATAATTAGGTACCAAACATTCTTTTCAAGTGCATATAAAATATTATGAAAATTGATCATGTGTTGACTATGTTTTCAAAATGAACCATAAATTAGCCACAATAAATTTCAAAGAACTGGTAGCATAAATGTCACATTATCTGATTGCAGTGACATTAAGTTACAGATCATTAGCACTCTATAAAAGAATTATAACATTGAAAATTAAAATATATGTTACTAAATATACTCATGATCAAAGTGTAAGTCTTAAGTTTATAAAATACTTAAATTTAAAAAATAATGAAAATCTTACTGTCAAAATTTTGTTATGTAGATAAAGTAGTGTTAGAGAAAATTATTAACCTTAAAGAAGAAAAGCTCAAAATTAATGAGATAAGTTTCTTAAGCATTCATTTAAAAAAGATAGAACAGGAAAATCATACTGAACAGTAGAAGAAAACAGTAAGAACAGAAAGTAATAAAACAAAAAAAAGTAAGGAATGATAGTAAAAATCAACAAAACTAGAAGTTGTTTCTTTGAAAAATACTGATTAATTAGATAAAACTCTGACAATAGTAATTGAGAAAAATTTGGTGGAAATCACAAATAAATAATGTGTGGTATGTGCCATTGAGTCATTTCTGACTCCTGGAGACTTTATGAATGAGTGATATCTGCAAGGTCTTGTCCTCACTAGCCCCACTCAGCTCCTGTAGACTCCTGCCTATGGCTTCTTTTATGGAGCCAATCCATCTCCTCTTTGTTCTTCCTCTTCTTCTGCCACCTTCCATTTCCTAGCGTTATTGTCTTTTCCAAAGACCTGTGCTTTCTCATGATGTAACTGAATGAATTAGGACAACTTCAGTTCTGCTATTTTTGCTTCCAGTGATGCTTCAGGCTTAATTTGCCCTAATTTGCCCTAGGACCTACTTGTTCATTTTTCTGGTATGCCAAAATATCCATAGAGCTCTCCCGCAGTACCATATCTTAAATGAGTCATTTTTTTTCATATCAGCCTTCGTCACTGTCTGGCTTTCTCATCCGTACACATTACTGTGAATATGAGGCTGTGGATGATCCTAGCCTTGCTGCATCCACGCATCTTTGCTCTTGGTGGTCTTTCCTAATTCCTCCATTGCCATCCTTCTGAGTCTCAGCCTTCTCTTGATTTCTCGGCTGCAGCTTCTAGTTGGATTAATGACAGAATTAAGGTAAGCAAAATCTTTAACAATTTTAATGTCCGTATTGTCTATGTTTAAATTTTGTATTTCTTTTGTAGTCATAATTTTTGTCATTTTGATGTTCAAATGCAATCTTGCTTTGGTATTAGAAGTGAAAAAGGGGACAGGTGTTATGCAGATTAACAGGATACTATAAATAAGCTAATGCCAAAATATTTGAAAACCCAGGTAAAGTAAATAAATTCTAGAAAAATACAGCTTGTGAAACTGACTAAAAAAGGAATACAATATATGACTAATTATATAATCGTTAAGAAATTTGACTTAGATTATAAAAATCTCTCCATAAAGGAAGCACCAAGCTCTTATCTTTATAGATGGGAAAGTCACACTAAACTTTCAATGAAAAGATAATTTTAAACTTATACATACTCTTGAAGAGGAGAAAAATTCAATCTCCAGCTCATCCAATAAGGCTAATATTACCTTGATACTGAGTACCAGGAAAAACTAGCTAGACCAATCTCATTATTAAACATGGACACAAAATAATAGCAATTTAAATCAATCGATGCTTTAAGGAAATAATTATGGCCAAGGTGGGCTTACTCAATGATAGTCTAATATCATAAATTATTATATTAACACATTAGAGAAAAATCAAAGGTCAAGTTGCTAAATAGGCTTAAAATGCTTTTGGTAGAACTGAATATCCATTTAAAATTAAAAACTCTTAACAAACTGTCAATAATAAAAACTTTTCTTAATCTAATAATGTAAGAATCTAAAAAAATTCTATAAGCATCATATGTAACTGTGAAATCTTGGAAGCATTCCCTTTTACAGCAGGATAAAGTCAAAATTTGTTTTCATAGAAAAATTTTAAAAGTCTATTGAAATTTTATTATAATTAATATGATATTAGCAACATAGCTAGATCAAAAGTCAGAAAGTTTATTGTTAAGTATAATAAAAAATCCTAATAATGCTCTTGGATAGGAAGACTCAATGGTGTAAAGTTTTCAGTTTTCTCCAAGTTGATTTGCAGTTAAAAGGAATCCTCTACAAAACCTCAGTGAGATTTCTTATATTGTTTTGTTTTTATGGAATTTAATAAGCTGGTTCTAAAATGGATGTGGTAGAGTAAAGATCCAAGAACTTACAGCCCCCCACTTCTGAAGGGAAAAGCCAGATTGTCTGCATGAGGTTGTCTTGCTCTGCTTCATGTTAAGGCTAAAAAAAGCCATTAATGATTAAGAAAATATGATACATTTGCAGAGGTAGACTCATTGCACATGAAACAGGTAGTCCTCACACACTCCCATGTATATATGGAAACACTTTATTAAATAATAATCTTTTATATCAGTGACTACTATATGAAAATGATAAAATGAAATGAATTGCTACCATATACCATAAGCAAATAACAATTCAAGATTTAATAAAGACTTTAATGTCAAAGCCAAAACTAGAGAAAACTTTAGGAGACAAGAAGAATATATTATTAATCTCAGGGTGGAAAATAAAATTTTTTTAATATATATATATTTTTTAATTTTAATTTTGTATTGTTATTCAATTACAGTTGTGTGCCTTTTCTCCCCATCCCTTCACCCCACCCCAGCCAAACCCTCCTCCCTCCCCCACCTCTACCCTCCCCCTTGATTTTGTCCATGTGTCCTTTATAGAAAAGAAATTTTTTAAGTTATATTAAGTAAACCACAAAAAAAAGGACTGATGATTGGCACTAAATTAACATTTAAAGGTGTTAAATTAACATTAACAATTCTGTAAAGAATGCAAAATGACAAGACATATTTCAGGAGATTAGTACAGAAAAAAAAAACTATCTAAAAAAGATTAGTATCTAGGTCTCAATAAGAAAACAATAAAAAGTCCATAGGGAAATAGATAAAAAAAATAAAATTAAGTTAAAAAATAAAGAGGTGTTACACAGAGAATGAAACACAAATGGTTCGTAAACATCTAAAAGCCACTCCAACTCATTTCCACTAAGGGAGGAATAGATTAAAATCACAATTAGATACATTTCACAGACCTGATGGTCAGCTTTGAAAGTCTGAGAATACCACGGGATGACAGTAACTTGAAGCAATGGAACTCTAATGCTGACAGGAAGGCAAATTGGCTGAACCACATTGGAACTGTTCGATGTTACCTGTTCAACTTGTGTCTGTTCTCCTTGCTGCAGAACCCCAGGAAACTTCTCACTGTGCACCAGGACACATACAAAACAAGCATGTTCTTAGCAGGGCTGTGCATGTGAATAACTAGAAACAACTGAAATCTGCCTCAATGGACACAGTGTGATGTATCCACACAATCACACTGGGTTGTTCATTTACTGTAAAAAAAAACAAACAAAACCCCAAACCCTCCCTGGGCATCAGCATCATCTCAGATGAATAGCAAAACTTCAAACCGAGGGAAAGAAAACATGAGACAGAATAGCATATGCAACATAATTAATTCCTACAAAGTATAATGCCAACAATACACTATTTAGGGCATCCGCATAGGTGATAAAACTATCAGAAAAGCAAAGAAAAGACAAATGTGAATACAAGATATTTCTATCCCACAGTGGTTTCTAAAACCCTTCTGATATAATTTTTCTTAACCTCAGTGTTAATACATAGGATTTTATATTACTATTGTTCAAAATGTTAAGATTTGTTTAATGTACCACTTTATCAAATGTTTCAACATGACAATAATAAGAAAACTTTCTGTGTTAGAGCATTCTCACGAATAACCCATTCTAATTTTGGACATATCTACCTTATAATCTATTTCTTTACATTAAGCTGAATTATTCAGCACTCACCCTTTATTTGGTGTATAAAATTTTAGGGAAAATCAAATCCTTCTTACACATGACAATTTTTTAAGGACTCAAAGACAGTTGTCTTCTCTCTCTTTAAATTTCTTCATTTCCAAAAATCAACCATCCTTAATTCAGGTTTCAGACACCTCACTGTTTTAGCTGCCTTCCCCTGGACATGCAGCCAGAAGCGAGTGCAATATTCGAGATTTTTCTGGCCAGTGAAATGTCTGATGGGGCTATTAACTTTTCTGTTTGTGACACTCCATTTATTGACATAGCCTAAAACTGACCTAGAATTTTGTAGCTTTGAACACCCCATTAATTTATATTGGGCTCCTCATCGTTTTGAACCTCCAAGTCTTTTTCACATAAAGGTCTATGTAATAGGCTTTTTTCATCCTATACTTGTGAGCTTAATTGTTTTGAAATGACATTTGGAACTTTACATTTATTCCTGTTGTTTTATCTTGGAATTCATTTACATTGTTCTAACCTGTTCAGGTCTTTCAGTTCTGATTTTAACATCTATGTATTTATTTTATTTCTTAGATTTGTATCATTAGAAAATTTGGTAAGCACTTGTTTGATTAATTGAACATTTATTTAAAAACCACAGAGTGTGTGGCAATGTGCTGGGTAATGTATATCTGCTCCAGTAGTTAACAAAAATATTAAAATGAAGAAAATATTAAAAGTAAAGACTTCTCTCAAAATAGACAATCTACTTAAAGTCAAAATTTTTTGACTTTTGATGAACGTTAGCACGTATATATACAGTCCACATTTCCCTACCATTTTTCTTTAAACTTTCCCCCATTTACATTATTTGAAACATAGCTAGTCAGTACCTACAAAACAACAAGTAACAACAATAAAAAAAAAATCCCACTTTTTGAAGTTTGATGGCTAGAGATGTGAATGGAAAGATCAATTTGAGAAGAATCTTTATTATATCTTCATCACACATTAACATATTTAATTCTTCTGATTATTTAAATCAGAGGCTGGCAGATTATAGCCAAGTATGGTCCTCTTATGTTTGAAAATGAAGTTTTATTGGCACACAGGCATACCCATTTATTTACATGGTGTTTATTTCTGTACTGGCATAACAATGCAAGGTTTGGGTAGCTGTCAGAGGCCATCTAGGCTGTAAAGGCTAACATTTATTATTTGACCCTTTACAGAAAATATTTCCTGACCCCTCACTTGGACATTTGCTTTTTTCTTTCCACAATGTTTTTTATTTTTCTATGTGTAAGCTTTTTACAGATTTTTTGGATTAATTCCCAGAAATAAAATATATTTGGATGCTGTTATAGATGGTATCATTTAAAATTTCATTTTCTGGTCATTGATGTTTATAAAAATACTAGTGATTTTTATATATTGATGTTTTACCCAATCTGTACATTCTTTCTGATTTTTTATATACAAAATCTCATCCATTTTTATTTCTTGTTTTCTACTTAAACATTTCAACATTTTTTCTTTCTTTTAAATCCTCACCTGAGGGTATGTTTCTCTTTTATTGATTTTAAAGATAGAGGAAGGGGGAGGGAAACAGAGAGAGAGAGACAAACAGACAAATAGACATTGATGTGAGAGAGAAATATCAATTGGTTGCCTCCTATATGTGCCCTGATCATGGATCAAACCCATAATTTTGGTGCACTGGTTGATGCTCCAACCAACTGGACCACCTGACCAGGACCTTATTTAATACATTTTTATGAGACTGTAATAACGTGGATCCTTGTTTTGTTACTGATAGCAGAGAGAGTCTTTCATATCACTATTGTGTAAGGTGTAGGATATAACTATTTTTAGATAACTAAAGAAGTTTACCCTGGCTGGTGTGGCTCAGTGGATTGAGTGCCATCCTGCGAACCAAAGGGTCTCTGGTTAGATTCCCAGTCAGGGCACATGCCTGGGTTGTGGGCCAGGTCCTCAGTAGGGGGCATGCGAGAGGCAACCACACATCGATGTTTCTGCCTCTCATTCTCCTTCTCTTCCCCTCTCTCTAAAAATAAATAAATAAAAAATCTTTAAAAAAAAAGTTTACCTGAGCTTTTATGGTGAATGGGTGTTGAATTTTATTAAATATTTTCTCTACATATATTGAAATAGTCATATATTTTTTTTCTCCTTTACTCAATTCATATGAGAAATTATACTGAAGTTTTGAAATGATAAACCTCACATTACTGAAATAAGCCCATTTCATTGTGATGTATTATTCTTTAGGTATTTTTTGTAAATAATTCATTTAGAATTTTTTTTTTTGGTTTTGCAATTCTGATGATAAGAGAGGTTTGGGCTATAATTTTCCTTATAAGCTTTATCAAGTATATGCTGTCTCAAAAAATGTGTTGGAATTTTTTTCTTCATTTTCTATTCTCTTGAAGGGATTGTGTAAGATTGGCATTATAGTTTTTTAAAAATATTTGGCATAACTTATCTATGAGGTCATCTAGGCATAGAGTTTTCCAAAAAAAAAGTTTTTAATTGATTAGATTGTTTTATACTTATAGAAACTTCCACTTTCCTTTAAGATATACGCAAAGTAGTGACAAACCACTTTGAATTCTTCTTGCCAGTCCCGTATTTCTTGTGAAATTTCTTTTGAGAAATCAGCTGACAGTTATGGGAACTCCCCTGTAGGTAACGGATGTGGACTCCCGCCAGCAGTGTCTGCGGTGTTGTGGATGAGACAACAAAATCACAGGGACTGCAGAAGTCCATGGAGAAAAGGGACAGCATGGCCACCCTCTGAGTGAGAGAGCACCCCAACCCTTGCCTGGAAAGTCTTTTATTGCTTTCTGGGAGCATTGCATCAAGGAAGGTCCTCATTCATCATTGTCAGGCAGTAATGATCAAACAATAGATAACATTCAAAGAACCAGGAGGGCTTATTCTGAGTCAGGGCCAGTTAGCTAAAGGGCCATAAACTTTGGGAAACAACTCATTTCATGCCTAGACCCTTATCAGAAAACTGAGGACATTCTTAGCAAAGCAGGTTTCACAGGATTTTATGCATTCTTCCTTAGGCCTGATCACCCTGGGGAACTTCCTGTTCCTGCCCAGGACTGCACTGCCCTCTGTCATTGTTTCAGGCTTAAGTCAGGCAGGGGAAGTAAATCAGCCAAGAGATTAGGAGACTTCTCACAGACAGAATGAAGACTGAGGCCAAGTCAAAACTGAGGGGCAAGGGTCCATCACCCCCTTTTTCTATAGCCCCCCAAGTCCTTCCCTGAGGGTCCCTTCGAGACCATGCCTGTCTTAGGTCATTCCTCCCTTGAGGAATCTTTCCTGTTGTTGGCTAACCAGTCACCTGCCTGAGGCCAAGCAGGGTGAAGTAAAAGGGGGCTGAGTCAGTGCTCCTGCCAGGAAGATAAGCTCTGTCTCCTTAGTGGTTTATCGTCCCAAGGTCTTTTACTCAGCCTTAGCCACGAGGGGTTACAGCTTCTGAAACCAGGCAGGGTGGTTTCCAACAGGTAACTGCTTTTCTTTTGCTGCTTTTAAGATTCTCTCTACATTTTTAAGCTTTGGCATTTTAATTGTTATGTGTCTTGCTGTGATCCTCTTTGGGTCCAACTTGTTTGGGACTCTGTCATTTCTGGACTTGGATGTCTATTTTCTTCACCAAATTAGGGAAGTTTTCTTTCATTTTTTTTTCAAGTAAGTTTTCAATTTCTTACTCTTCCTCTTCTCCTTCTGGCACCCCTATTATTCAGATGCTTGTAAATTTAAAGTTGTCCCAGAGCTTCCTAAGCTTATTCTTATTTTTTAAT
This sequence comes from Desmodus rotundus, assembly GCF_022682495.2. Taxonomy (NCBI): domain Eukaryota; kingdom Metazoa; phylum Chordata; class Mammalia; order Chiroptera; family Phyllostomidae; genus Desmodus; species Desmodus rotundus. Next base: position 120,535,498 of record NC_071393.1, on the reverse strand, counting down.
TCTTTTTTCTTCTTGCTGTTCCGATTGAATGTTTTTTCTTCTTTGTGTTACAAGTCATTGGTTTGATTCTCAACTTCATCCTCTCCACTGTTGGTTCCCTGTAGATTTTTCTTTATTTCACTTAGAGTAACCTTCATTTCTTCCCTTATGTTTTTCCTGTACTCAGTGAGTTCTTTGAGCATCCTGATCACCAGTGTTTTCAACACTGCATCTGATAGGTTGGTTTTCTCCATTTTGTTTAGTTCTTTTTCTGGAGTTTAGTTCTATTCTTTTATTTGCACCATATTTCTTTGTCTCCTTAATTTGGCAGCCTCTCTGTGTTTGTTTCTGTGTATTAGATAAAGCTGCTTTGGCTCCTTTTAAAAGGCACAAGTCTGGGTGGATGTGACTTCTTTAAGTCCTTGGTTGTTGGACTTCCATAGAGCTCAATTTTCTGACAGTTTTGGATGTCATCTGTTTTGACAAATGGTTGTAATTCTCTCTTTGGTTGCATGACAAGGTGAAGTGTGTCTACCTCTGCCTCGATCTTGACCAGAGGTTCAAAAAAAAGTGTAGAATTTTGACAGATAAATATAATCTAAATTTTTTTCCAAGTGGATATTATGAATCTGAAAAGATAGACAGTATCTGAAATTAAGAACTTATTGAGAATGGCTTTTTATTAGACTATATACACTAGATAAAATACTGAATTCAAAGGCAAGTCAATAGAAATCAAAGTAAATTAGTAAGAAGAATTTAAGGTCCTTGACAGACACTGTGAAACATATATATACATTATATATATATATATATACACACACACACACACACATACATACACAGATTCATATATATTATGACTTTGACTTATGACTTTTTTGACTGTTCAATGGTATGAGAGAGGTATGGAGTCAGTAGAAATTGTATTTCAAAATTTGTTTCTTTTTCTAGGTTAGTAATATCTGGTGCGATACTAGTGGTGATGCTAGGTAGGAGCGCCGAGCTGCAGCTACCAGTCAACCACATAATCATGAGGGTAAACAACTAATATTCTATAAGGTATTCATTTTGTTGAATGATTTTGCCCAACTCTAGGCTAATATAAGTGTTCACAGCACATTTAAGGTTGGCTAGGCTAAGCTATGATGTTCAGTAAGTCAGGTGTATAAATGAATTTTCAACTTACAATATTTTCATTTTACAGTATGTTTATTGGGATATAAATCCATTGTAAGTTGAGAAGCATCTATACCTATTTTGGCAATATCACCACAGACAATTTTAAAATAAGTGTTGTGTTAGTTAAGTTAGTTAAGTTTGGATGCTTATAACAACAAACTCAAACCACTGGCTTAACAAGAGAGAGGTATATACCTATCACAATTAGAGGGGTCTAGAAATAATTCACTCAGTGCTTATTTGACATTTCCATGGTCATTTGGGAGCCAGGACATTTTAATATTTATGTTCTATCAGACTTTGCATGTGGTTTTCATCCTCAAGTTTGTCACAGTGTCTGAGGTGGCCACCATGTCCTCATCAGAAACATAAATGGAAGAATGGGGGGGCGGGAAATGTCTTAATCTTCCTGGTATCGTCTTTTAACAATTAATATAGTCATTCTAGCATTTGAAATTTCCCTGATGAAAGCTATATAACTCACTTTGTGGCCAATCACTTTGGAGAATAAGGGGTTGTGAAATATATAGGGAAAAATAAGGGAGGAACGGGAATGTATAGACAGAAGGTACAGTCTTCGCAGTTTGCCTCAAGGCAGATATATGGTATGCTAATATATTGTCACATGGTCATATGAATTTTCACAAAATGTACACAAATGAAGTGTTTTAACCACAATTACTTAAAACAACTGTCTCTTTAAATCCTGATTTTTATTTTTTTGTACTTCTTGTGTTTGGTGGTTGGAGAACAGCAGACATTCTTTTGTAGAAATGCACTTATTTCAGGTTTAATGGGATATATTTATGTTATTTGCAGTCATTTTTGCACAGTTAAGCTATTGCTAGCTGTCCTGCTGTGAGATTGCTTCTAGGAATGCTGCCCTCCATGACAAATCAACAGATGTTGTGACAGCAAGGCTCAGGACCAGAGGACTAAGAAATGTGATTGTGGAGGGAAAATAAAGTTGGAAAAGATAAAATCAGAAGTTCATTGCTGAAAAATCCAATCTTTAAACTCTCATATGAAGAAAAATTCGACGTCCTTCCTAAAATTTTACATTGACTTAAATGGGTTGTAAAGCTGAAAGTCTTATAAATAGCTAAAAGTCATAGGAATTTTATTCCTATTTGCAGATTTGTAGAAAAGACTATTATCTTTTTATTCTCTCCATAGAAAATTATATGACAATATCATTGGATTATGAAGAGGTGATAAAGGATATACAGTCACAAAATGTAAGAAATGTAGCAGGTAGTTAATTCAAAATTAATTTATTATGTTGTCTTTTCAACATTCTTAATAACTATACACTTTTGTACCTAGTAGTCTTGTATTTATAGCTATGTATTCTTATTTGTAAAGAGGTTTTAGAAAATTTGAGGTTTTTATAAAACCTGGGTTTGCCCCTGTGTTCTTCCTGATGCTGCATTACTCACTAAGAAGAGCTGGTGGGGGACTGTCCCAATTTGCAAGCCCAAGTCAACAAACTCAAGTCACATGAGCCTTCTGGTTTCAGGAACAGTTGTCTTCCTCTCTCTTTGGGGGCAGGGTAGGATTAGGGGGAGGGAGATCAGAATTTGGGCAGGTGAAACTGCTTACCTGATCCTGACAATGACAGAGATCGCCAGCCTCTCAGACTGGGACAGTGTCATCAATCACCCCGTGCTTGAACTATTAGCTCTGTCAGCTTCCTCAGAACAGATGACAATTCAAGGGTAGCTTTCCTCACTCACCGAGACTCCCTCAGTCAGAAGAGCAAAACACTTAATCAGAAGGAGGGGCAGGAATGCATATCTCTGGCAAGAACTGGCCCCAGTTACGTTCCATCCACAGAGCTTCTTGTACTCATTTCTGCATGACTGTGAAAGAGATCCTCAGCAGAAGCCCTTGGCTTGCTGGTACAGGAGTTGGGGCAGGGCTGGCGACCTTTGCCTTAAAAGGGAGTGGTTGTGATGCCAGGAACGGGAAAGTTAAAACAACTTTGCCCATATACTCTCACAAGTCATGTCTGATTAAAAAGAATAACAATAAACACATGCCAATATTTGTTTGTACATGCATTACCTTTGTGGGATGGGCAGAAGTGAATCACTGGCTGAGGTTGCTAGTAATGAGAGCCAGCCATTAAGATTTGCTCTCACTTGGTAACAGGGACAAGACAGTAGTGACCTCTCTTTTGGGTTGTGAGGATTATTTAAATCTGAAAACAGTTGGAATTTTTAGACCCGTAAGCAAATGGGCTAGATGTCTAAGAAGTATCATGTAACCCCTGGTGTTATTAAAAATATTAAGTATTTACATGATTTGAGGAGGAATCATAGCGCATGTATTGTAGAAGCTCCTAAGATACCAGCTAAACAGCTCAGATGGTGTCACTTCTACAAACATTCCTAAAATCTATTCTATTGAAGAAATTTTTTAAAAAAGTATCCTTATATATTTATTCTATCATTTTGAAAATAAATGGCTAAAAATTGTTTCACGAGCTTCTAGCTCTCTTAAAAATCATGTTATCTCTATTGGGAGCCTCATGATCAATATTACTTAGTTTTATATTTATCTGCTGTTTGGAGTGAAACAAGGGGAAGGCAACTCAGTCAGCCTTTGCCTAAGTCCTTTCTTCCTTACCTCTACTGCTAAATCTCTCAGGGAATTAAAATTATGCCTGCTGGCCACTTAAATTAATGAAACTGCTAATGTCTAAGGCAGGAACGTCTCCTCCATGTGCTCCAGATACATATGTGAGTAGAACTGCTGAGACCACACACCTGCCCTGAGTGTCAGTTAATCCATGCGTATTAAGCATTGACTTTAAAATCCTCATCCCCAGAAACCTGAAGTAAAAACTGTTGAAGAGCAAGGGAACATGAACAAGCTGTCCTTTGGCCTGATTAAAAAGGAACTCTCCACATTTCTTTGAAAAAGCTTATCTTGAGTGTTAAGAGGAGGGGACTTCATTGGACTGCCTCATAGCTTTATAATTTCCTTGAAAGCAAGACCATTGTAAAAAAAAAAAAGTATTAGTTCTGCTCTTTGTTTCTAACTTAGCCCAATTTAGCCAATTTGTTTTATTAGTTAGAAAGTATGCTTGCTCTAAAACAGTGGTTTTCATTTGGGGGTGATTTTGTTCCCCAAGGGACATTTGATAACATCTGTAGACATTTGATTGGGGAATCAGGTGAGGTGGTACAATTAGCATCTACTAGAAAAGAGACCAGGCACCTGCTAAACAAAGAATTATCTGATCCAAAATGTCAACAGTGCTGACTTTGAGAAACCCTGCTCTAAAACAGTGCATGTAAAGTAGAAAGAGTGAAGTTGTTTCAATGAAAATGTGTTGAAAAAGTTTTACAGGCAATTGAAAATGCATCCTTTCTACCATGAGCTCCCAAGTCTCTTATGTCGTTGTTAGTTATGACTAGCTATATCAGCAGGCCTGAGTGAAGCAGGTTCTGTTGCTGACCCCCATTTTTATTTTCACTGAGACAGAGAAGTGGGGTGGGGTGGACAGTTTCACCTATGTTGGCTGTCATTGGTGGAGTAATCTAGTTGCTGTTTCAGAGTAATCAGTCAGGTTGGTATAAAACCTGCCAGCGTTTACGGCAAGTAAGTGTATCTGTAATTTTTATAATTTTCATTAATAGACTAGAGATGATCATGTCCCCTATAATTGTTGGTATGTAAAAATCTTATCTACCATCACTAAGTAAATATTTGTTGTTTCGATCTGTTATACTGTATAGACTAAATTCTAAGTATAGCCCTAACTGATATGGCTCAGTTGGTTGGTCTACATCCCACAAAGCAAAACAAAGGTTGCTGGTTTGATCCCTGGTCCGAGCACATGCCCGGGTTGAGGGTTGGAGCTCATATAGGAAGCGACTGATCGCTGTTTCTCTCCCACATCGATGTTTCTTTCCCTCTCTTTCTCCCTTCCTTCCCCTCTCTCTAAAATAAATGAATAAAATCTTTTAAAAAAATCCTAAGTAAAAAAAGTCAGAGATGATATTATTTAACTATTGATAGTCTGTTTGGATGACTAAAATCAATGATGTGGAATTGATAAGAATGTCCATGGAATATATATCCACGGTTAGTATAAGAGAGGGGCGTTGACTGAATTAATATGTGTTTTTAAGTTAAAGTTTCATTGCTAATTTTTAAAATCACATAACTATACCTACCCCATTTCATATACCTCTTCACTGTACTTAGACCTTTAAAAAATCTAGTTTATTTGAACTCTGGAACCATTTCTGAGTTTTGCAACTGTAGTGGGATATCAAAGGAAAACTGGAAAAGAATTGTAGCATCTGAAATTGGTCTTCAAATGAGCAGACTAAATAAATGAGCATTATTCATCCTATGGAATTTAACGGTGATATGAATTCACTTAGAATAATGGAGAAAATGGGGGAGAATGGGGACAACTGTAACTGAACAACAATAAAAAAATTAAAAAAGAACATGGAGAACTATCATAAAGAACAAAAATCAACTAACATCTGTTTCTGTAGGAAGTGGAGCAAAATAAGTGGAAGTGAATAATTTATAAATTAGGAGGGATTATTTCTTAAAAGGAAGATGGTTGAATATAGTGTTTACAAAAGGATATTTTAAGTCTCTTCTTTAGTTTTAAAAAACATTTAACTTATGTTCAATGGTTTAAATATATATTTTTAATTGCAGCCTGTGTTAGTTTCCTGTGGCTGCTGCAATAGTTTACCACAAACTGGTTGGCTTTGGCCAGTGGAAATTTTTTTTCTCTCCCAGTTCTGGAGGCCAGAAGTCTGAAATTAATGTCCCTGGGACAAAGTCAAGGTGTCGGTAGGGTCCTGCTCCTTCTGCAGACTCTGTGGGGAGTCCTTTCCCTGCCTCTTCCAGCTGATATTCCTTGGCTTGTGACCGCATCATGCCAATCTTCAAGGCCAGCATTTCAAATCTCATTTTGCTCTGTCTTCTTGCGTGTGTGTGAAATATTCCTTTACCTACCCTTTATTTAATGTTTTTGGGGGTTTTTTCTTTAGCCTTACTCAAGGACATTGCTTTCAGACAAAGGGAAAGAGGGAGAGGGAGAGAGAGAATCTGAGAGTAAGAGACAGAGGGAGAGAGAAATATTGTTGTGAAAGAGAAACATTGATCAGTTGCCTTCTCATACACACCCTGACCAGCTACCAAACCTACAACCTAGGTATGTGCCCTATCTGGGAATCAAACCTGTGACCTTCCATCTACAGGACAACACTAACCAACTGAGCTACATCAGCCACCTCTATTTCCCTTTTAGGATACATGAAATGGCATTTAGGGTCGACTCAAATAATCCAGGGTAATTTTCCCATCTCAATATCATTAACATCATATCTGCAAAGACCCTTTTTCCAAATAAGGTAAGATTTTCCAGATAAGGTACGGGCTCCAGGGATTAGGATCTACTATCTTTTTAGGGGAAGAGGGATATTTTTTTTTAGCCTAAAACACAAATTGAAGGATTAACTGAGTTCTTCAAGGGTAGCTCCAGTGTTGGGATTTTGTGATTCAAAAATCATTATATTTGCAATTTGTTTCACCCCTCCCTAAACGTTTGGTTTCTTCACTTACAAAATAAGTCTAATAATGCATAATGTTGCTATGGGGAAACTGACTTAATGCAATTAAAAATAGAAGAGTAGCTGGTACATATGAAGTTCTTAATATGCATCAGCCATCGGTACTTGGTGCTGTTTGTGTTGATAATATCATTAACATAAAATAAAGATTATGTGACAAGATAATTGGGCACTTGCTTGGTGGTCTGTGATATAATCCACATTTTTTTACCATTACTTTACTTTGTTTTGACAAATTTAATGAAGGGAGGTCACAGAAGTAGTTAAAGTAGCGACTTGATGTCCAAAGAATATATTTGATCGGCTTTGTGGAGTTTATTTAACTTTGTCTACACCAGGGACAGACTAAGCTGACCCCCAAATTGAGTAGGCAACTGTAAAACCCAGTTTGAACAAAAGTTCCCTTTAAGAATAACAGCCTCAGGAATAGCAGATATGTACTATTTGCTTTTTACTCTAAAAATGTCTGAGTCTCCTTTTCAGCTTTTTATGAACATAAGTAAAATCACAAACTTTATATTTAACAGAATCCTTTCCTCCTAATTTAAGTACTGTCCTTACGTAACTTGACTTGTTTAATATGTCTCCTATTCAGATTGGTCTTTCTGCTTCTTAAATATTAAATTGTCTTTTTCCCAAATCTTTAGTGTAGTATAAGCATGTTCGTTAGTAACAAATCAACATCCTGTGTATAGACCCTCTTCAATCAAATGCTTTGCTGGGTTTTATAAATATTTACAGCCTGTGTTTTAACAAACATTTTAGGTGTCGTTATTTTGAAGAAACAACTATTGTCGCAATTGTGCACATTAATTGGTAGGGTGTGTAATTTCTTCAAGGGACTACATTAGACCAATGACAGAGGCATTGACAGGCCAGCCTAAAAAAATAATATTGATTTGTCTTTTATTATCAACATGACATGATTTCAGAACGATGACATTTCAAATTATCGTCATAGGTATCCTAGTGGAAATAGTACTTCCATTTTTCTCTTTACATTTCTCCAAACAATACCCATATGTAGCTCAAGTGCAATGACAATCTATTTGTAGACCTTTTAGTATTTGAAATACTATTAGGTTAAACAATATAAAATTACTGTTCTTGTAGGTTGGAAAAGGTTGACTGTGATGGTTTCATATAGCACAACATAAACAGGCAGTACCCCTGTGAAAAAGGAGCTCAATTTTGCAGACATTAAATTAAAGTGGCTAGATGAAACATTGACATATATAAGGAAAAGTTTGCATTTTCAAGTTACTTATATTTATGCCAGTAAATATAAACTGAGTCCTGTTTCACATCCTTAATGTCAATGATCATGGGAACATAACATTATTAAAAGAAGGGAAATGAGTGAAAGAAATTCATAGTGAGAAAAGCTAGGTAAACAGAAAACAATAAAAAATGCAGATTGCTACAAACTTTGTAATCATTTCTGCTTGACAATGTTTATCTCTTTAAATGTTTATCTTCTTACCCTTTTTTATGTGACTCATAAAGTTGGATATCACTCAATGTTTAGCTCTTTGGTGTCTGAACACGGAAAGCAGATTGCCCTGGCATTTTTATACACTGTAGAAAAGAAAGTCATTTTCATTTATTGAGATTTGTTATTTGAATGTTTTCCAATATAGCAAAGCACACCTACAAAATTTAATGTACATGCATTTGCAAGTACACTATTCTGAAGCAGCATCAGGTAAAATTTGATACTTTCTTTTGGAGAAAATGCAGAGAACTAAATAGATGCACATACTTTTCCCATCTTTCTCTCCACCCTCATTCCCTTAGTGATCAGTGATATTGGTAAACTTATTACATTGTCCATAAAACTGTCCCAAACATCCATTCATCACTTCTTGGGCTAGGGGTTGTTCTGGAATGGTAATAGTTGAGAGCATGCCAGATCTCCAATGGAAGGATTATTACCTTGGGGGGAAAGTTTGATGACTCAAGAAAGGAGAATGACTGTAGGGAATAGGCATAGAGACCTATTAGTATGGGTTTCACTAGGTAAGCTTTATATTCATATATTTGTTTTTATGGTAAATTTCATGAGTTTCTTATATCCGTGAAGTTTCCCTATGAGAAATTTTACATACAGAAACACATTAGCTTGTCATTGATCACCTCCATGAATTCTTATCAGGTTTTATTCTATCAGAACTGTCAGATTCTTATGACCTAGTTGCCTATTTCATGTAATATTTTGTAGAACATTGCATTTGGGGATGGATGGGAATGAGTAAACTGAGACCACCTCATAATTTAAAAAGTAATCTGATTCTAAGTCAGCGTGTGCATTATACACCAGTAAAAACAAATGAAAGTAAGGAAATGACTGTGGTTCAATAACTTATGGAAAATGTTACAGTTTTATTATCTATCCATGCATTTTTTGAAAACACCTTTGCCATAGCACAAGGTTCTTAGATGAAACATTGGATTCGAGCTCAGAAGTGGTGGGGAGACATGTCAATTTTCTATTTCTTTCTGTGTCGCTTGACAAATGAATCAAAAAGTAAGTAAAAAGGGAGATATAAGAGAATAAGTCAATTAGCTAGCTAATTTATACTACAACTTCTGTAGGCCAAAAACATTGTAGATATTTTGGAGAATCAAAAAACTTAACCAGAACTTCCTTCAAAATTACCTGGGAAGCAGGTGAGGGTGGTAGAGGTAAACCAAGACTGGACATGAGTTTATATATGTCGGAGCTGGCTGATGGGTACATGGGCTTTTACATTCATCGCTCTACTTCGCCGTATGTTTGAATTTTTCCATAGTAAACATTTTTTAAAACCCTCTAATTTAACTGTGTCCCAGTAAGAGTTTATACTCTAAATATGGAAACAAGAGTGTTCATTGTGCACTTATACAACAGGCTCTATATTTCATAAGTACATCCTATTTCTACAAAATCTTGATTTCTACCTTTTTCTTGAGCTAGCTCATAAAATTCCCTAACAAGTAAACATCCTCAATGTCTCTAACCATGCTTCCTTTTACTGTCAGGTGATTGTCAAGAGAGGACCAAGATAACAAAAATCACAAATAAAGAAGCAAGAGTGATGTCCTAAAGAATAGACTGAAGAGAACTGGAAGAATGCAAATTTGGATGAAAGTCATATTGTGTTAGTAGACCCATGGTTTCTCCTGTACCCGTATAAAGATTCCAGAGGCCACAGTATAGAGTGGGGCAAAAGTATGTTTAGAGGTGTGTGTACATGAAACAGTTTATTCTTGTAATATTATTTATTAATTTTTGCATTATTTTCTCTACGAAGAACTCTAAACCTAATTTGGCCCCACCGTGTAATAGTAACTCATTTGTGATCTCAATGTACTTTACCAGCTTACCCTGGTGAGGCTCCCGGAGAACCCAAAAATGGAATGCATGGCTCAAAATCACCCAAGTGTGGTCCTGAAGAATGAGAATTAATCTGATCATTGCTATCCCTGCCATCGATGTATTCTTTAACTAGAAGTGACCAGCGCTGCCAAGACTTACTTCCTTGCTTCCATTGTACATTTATAATATGAAAATATTAAGATGGAACTTGGACCTTTCTGTCAATTGAAAAGGAGAGAAAGGAAATATATATAGCCAGGTCTCTGTCTCTTGCTGTTACTGACAGTATCCGTCAAAGCAAAGCTTTAAGCAATTTATTTTTCATTGTGCATAACTATTACAACTTTGTTTATTGAGAGAAGGTTATATGTTCCCAAATGATTTATCTTCTGAGGTCAAAACAAACTATTTATCCTCTAATAGAGATGAATGATAAAATATTACGAACAGACATAAACGGGTGTATACAAAACCATTGTTTTAAACTTGTTCCACTATCAAGTACCACATTTCTAAATTTGATTTCGCAGCACTGTAATTAATGGGACCTGTGTATTTTCTTCATTAACTCTTTCTTGACTCTTATTACACATAGAATTGGCTAATCCTTCCTTTATACTATGCTGTACACTGCAACTCTGTTACAGCACCAATATCACTTTCTTTAGTTTCCATGTCTGCCTCCCTCTGTCGGACTCTACATTTTCTAGACCAGAGATCCTTTTCAATGCTCAGCACAATGACTGCCTCTTTGTAGGTTTCAGTAAATGTTTGTCATAAGCGGATGGCCCACTGAATAAATGTCTTATGATGGCTAATCTTTTGAGTTATTTCAAGCCAATTTTATAATGTAAGCAATGTCTTTAGCCTTCTACCTTCCCCTTTTCTGACCTCTCCCATGTCCTTTCACTGGGGCTACGTATAGAGAATGAAAGTGATTTACCTACTGACTTCCCATTTCATGTCCGCTCACCAAACTAATCCCTACATTCTCTGTATTTCTTGATGCCCCCAGTATTTAGCATCTATCACGATCAAGGTACTCAAATGCTGTTGGTTGTGCACCACCCCACCACAAATCCTTATCACATTCATTCTTCTACACTCAGTCCCGTCCTCTATCTTCCTGCTTTTCTTGTCACTCTTCTTTTTCCCCCATTGTCTGCTAGGCCATTCTGTCATACAAGAAAATAAATAGCTTTGATAGCTCTTTTGAGACCCGTAGTTCTGAGGTCCCATGGTAGGGGGAAAGTATTTCTGTGTAGGACAAATAAAACAATCTCTTAAAGAAGAGGCAAAATAGTACCACAAATACTGGGAGGCACTGAATTTTTTTGAGGCTTAAATTTGTCAAGCATATTGCCCATTTAAATGTCAGTGTTTTTTCTCCTTTGTTATTGAATGTTTTTCTGTCCCACTATGGCCCAGAATAATTAGGAGAATAATTTGTTTTGTAGGATCAGGGACACTTATGTAGCTTTTCTTTATATTCTCCCTGGGATCATGGAAGATGTGGAAGTGTTACATGGCGAATAATTTAGAATTAAGAAACATGCCTTTTGAGAGGGCTCTCACATAGGTTCAGTTCCGGGTTGAGTTTGGGCAAAGATTCAGACTGATTATTTTATTCTTTAGGCACAATTTGCCCATTCTTACTATCCCTAATTACTGGTAATCTTTCCTGTTTCCCACTCAGTAGCCAAAGTTTTCTTAAAGTCAGTAGAAGCAGGTTGGTAATTCACACTGTACTATCAGATCTGGCCTGCCAGAAACATTTTTTCCCAAAGAATGTTTTAAAAGAGGAAATTTATTGACTTAGGCAGATACAAATAAACTCATTAGCCAATATTGCTTTTTATTTTGAGCAGTTTTAGATCAAGACCACATTTCTTCAAAATGTGAATACATTAGCCACCAACATGAGATAAATATGGGAAGACATTTTAAGCTCTATTTTACAGGTAGAAATATCAGGTCAGAGGTTTGCTTCTGGTTATATGGGCCTGAATGATCCCAGAAATAGATTCTGTGTCTGGTAACTGAAGTCTGTCAGAACAAGACGATTCTTGATAAGAGATACATGCCCATTGCTGAGTGAGCTATATTATTTAATATTTATCAGGAAGCAATAGAGATTTTTTGCTGTGAGGAATCTGAGGTCTTAGATTTTATATAATTTAGCTCATTATTGATATAAAAATTAGTATTGTGGAAAGGTGGATTCTAAGTTTTTAATACATGATAGAAAAATTCCCCTGAGAAAACAAAATAAGACCATTCAGAAATTTATATGCTTCTTTTCTTTTCCTTTCTTTTCTTTTCTCTCCCTTCTTTCCTTCCCTCCTCCCATCCTTTTTCCTTCCTTCCTTCCTTTCTTTCTTTCTTCTCCTGTTTTATTTTTAAATTTTATTAAATTTATTGTGATAACCTTGGTTAATAAGATTGCATATGTTTTAAATTTTCAATACTACAAGTCTACAATACATTATTGTATATTGCATTGCGGGTTCAGTGGCCAAAGTTAGGTCGCCTTCTGTCACCATGTATCTTGCCCCCTTTATGCTCTTTTACCTCCCCCACCCCCCTTTCCCTCTGGTAACCAGCATACATTTGTCTGGATTTTTGTGTAGGAGTGTTTGTTTGTGTGGTTTGTTCACTTTTGCTTTCTGTTTTATATTCTACATGTGAGTGAAATTATATGATTCCTTAGTTTTCCATCATATTTTGCTTAACATGATATTCTTAGGATCCATCCATGTTGTTGCAAAAGACAGTATTTCATCTTTTCTTATGGCTGAGTAGTATTTCATTATATACACTACTAGTAGGAATATAAACTGATATAGCCACTATGGAAAACAGTATAGAGCTTCCTCAAAAAATTAAGATTAGAGTTACCACATGACCCAGCAATGCCTCTTCTTGGTATCTACCTGAAAAATTTGAAAAAATTTATTCATAAAAATATATGTACCCTTATGTTCATTGCAGCATTATTCATGGTGGCCAAGACATGGAAACAACTGATGTGCCCTTTGATAGATGATTGGATAGAGAAGATGTAATACACAAACACACACACACACACCTACTTTTAAAATAATCATTTAGCTAAGTGGTTGTGTGTTGATACAAGACTACCAGTATCCATCTAATGGATGAAGCATGACTTTAAACATAGATTTGAATTTCATGCATTATATTTTGTCCTTGGAAGACATGCTAATCCTTTTCTCTCTACCGCCTGTTAAGAAAGCATAAGGATTTACTTAATCGCACAAAAAAAATTAGTCTTCAGAATTGAAATGAGAACAGAGCAATAATTTGTGATTATGGTATTCTGCCATTAGCTCAGTTGGATGTTTTTATGTATGTGCTATATATTAACTTATTCTAAACTATTACTTTAATAGCACCACAGGCTTTAAAAGGTTTTGAGAGATTATCTTATTAGACTCCCTCCTTACCTTGAAAGCAGTTCCACTAATAACATTTTCATAACTTCCCTTGGTAACATATCTCTTTGCACAATCATCCTCATTGCAGGTATTTTATCCCCATATCAAATGTGGATTTTTTCCCTACAATTAATTCTATTAGCTCCACCATCTCCACTGAGGTTGGAAGAGAATGTCTAGCTTACTTTCTCTGTGTATTAGTATCTACTGATTCCTGAGAGAGGAGGTGTGGCATCCTTTGCTCTCAGTGGGAACAGACTACACTATTACCTCTGGATGGCAAGAATCAGCATGTATCTTAATGTATTCTGTCATGCCCTGTGTTCATGTACTCATTGTATGAGTGAGATGATATATAAGTGATTTTTTAAAAGTCCTGTAAAACAATTTATAAAGGATGACCTATTTTATTTTTAAGACAGTATCATCTGGTGGTTCCCTTTGAGCTGCAGAATGAAATAGAGGAAAGTTACTCCAAAGATGACGGCTGTTTTTGACCAATTTCTTTTGGTCTATTTCATTGGGCCAAATATTTGGGGGGAAGGAAGACATTGAGCCAAATTTTAGGAAACAAAGAGGTTGAGTTCAATTTGTTTTTCCTGGGGGGGGGGGATCTTCGTCCTGAAGGACTTCCCTGCATATAACTTTGTAGTGTTTTTCTCCTCTACTCCCCTTTCCTCCCCTCAAACTTAAGCATCTCTAGAGGCTGATAAACTATTTTCAAAACTGAATAACATTCAGAAAGTCTAATGGCACCTGAAGAGCTATGGGCAGATGGACGTGGGGACTGGCCATCAATTTAGATCTAGACCAGGTCAATAGCATATGAAGGCTGTTGTCTCCTAACAGCTGTTCAGTGGCCTCTGTGAAATGAGGTGGTGGCTTCCATCCAGGTTCTGGACAGCTGTCTTCCTCACAAAAATCATTGCCACAATTGGCATTAATCAGCTCTCCTGCTGGCAGCCTCTGCAGGCAATTCAGTGAATCCTTTTCTCCCTTCTTCTTTACCCTCCTCATCTTCCTTCTCCTCCTCATTTCTGCTTTCTTCCTCCTATTTTCCCTTTTTCTTTCCTCCTCTGTCTTACCAGTAGGTGGCCTGAGGAAAGAAAGAGCAGCAGCAGCTAGCTCCTGAGGGAAGAATGTGTCAACACCTCAGACTGTGCTCTCTGCCAGGGCTTGCAAAGGGACCTCAGACCAAGGCTGTTGGGACAGAAGGCTCATACCTCCCACAGCGTCTGCCTTTGCTGCTCCAGCCCCAAGTTGCTTTGCTCAGGGTGTGTCAGAGTTTACTCTGGGGTTGTCTATTTTATATATCAAGCTTCTCCTTTCATCACATGGCAGGGGACATGGCTATGTTTGTAGAATGGATGGGTCCAAGGGGAATTTCAAGTGATTCAGTAGTTATGGTATAAGCCCTACATTATAGGGCTTATAATTTCCTCTCAGGCACAACGAGGAGTTACTAGGGATAGAAAGTTGTACTGTTTGAGTTTCCCTTCTGTGATAATAGCTACATATTTTGGGGGGGGGGGGGTTATGTATGATGGTCATCTTCCAAAACCCTAAATCAACACACCTATCTCTTGACCAGACATTATTTTGGGTATAAAATCTATTTGACAAGTTTTTAATACAGTAAAAATGAAACTCCCTTTTTAATTATATTGAACAAATCACTTGAACTAGAATGAATAAAATTCTACAAAACTAAGACTCTTGAAAATCCGTGGCATGGATTATCAACTTCAATTTTTTTTTATTGTTGTTCTATTACAGTTGTCCCAATTTTCCCATTGCTCTCCCTCAACTTCGATTTTTTTTTTTTTTTAATGCTCTTTGGCTCCTTCAGGTAGTGATAAGGAAATAGTAGTGGTAGCTTCTATACTTGAAATGCCCAAGACTGCTTTCAAGTTATCCAACTTCATTTTCTCAGTCTCAATTTAAGAGTCCAGAAGTGAACTAAAGGAAGACTTATCACTCATATATGTGTTATTTTTCCAAACAGGAGGCAATGGTTGGATGTGATGCTCACACACTATGGAAAGAGAAAAAAAAATTAAACCATTTTGCACTGGTTCAGCCCTTATTTAGAAGCCCAAAGCATTTTGCCCTAGGCTGTCTTTCTTTGGAATTTAAAACCTGTGTGCAATGTTGTTGGGGAAATTCAGGCAACATACCACTTTAACTCATTGAAATGCTGATCCCTAAGAACATTTAACATGACCAACAAGATATCCAAGACTTTCAAATGATCATATGAAATCTAAATGAGGAGCTTGAATTGGGGCAATATTAACCAGATGTGAAATCCCAGATATCCTTTGCAATTTAGAAGGTAAAATTACTTAGCACAACCACTTTGGCAAAGGGTTTTGAGTCTCAGAGTAATGACCAGGACCCACAAAACAGTCATGTAGGGAAAAAGTGAGGTTTAGAGTTGGAAAAAATATCCTAACACCAGCTCTAACTCTGCAGTGCTAATGATCCACTTTCTCTCATTTATATAATGGGACAAATCATTCTCTGTCACCTTATGGGTTATTTTGTTGTTTAATAAGTATAAAGTTACTTGGAGATCAAAGTGCTAAATAGTATTACTAATTAAAACAAGCCACTGTGAACCAAATGTAAAAGGAGGAATAGCTTTGGGGAAATGTAATTTCTAGAATGGACAGGTTGTTTAGCAGGTAAAAGAATGAAACAGTTTTGTGATTCACTTATTTAATCATTTAGAAAAGATGATAGAAAAATATCTGAGAATGACACAATCAGGTTGGCTATGTGACTATTTGCTCTTCTATTAAAAAAAACTCTTCAAAACACTTCTGACTTCAAAACAATGTAAAAAAGAAGTAAAAAAGAAAAAAAAATGGCATTCTGATTTATAACCATTTGCAGTCTGGATGTGCCTTGAACTCTGTATTTAAAAAGAAAGCATTTTTCTGATTTTCTACCAATCCTTTTCCTTAGCTTACCATTTCCAAAAATACCTCTCTCCTTGAAAATGAATAACAAGTGAGGAAGAATTGGTTTATAGATGCTGAACTCTCCACCTCAAGGAAGCATTTTGGTTTAATTCAAACAGGGCAAAATGAGTGTATGAGAAGGGGTGAGATTATAAGACTTGAGCAGTCAGTGGAAGTATCATTTCCTGAGTCCACACCTCCTTCTGTCGTTGTTGGCTGGGACTTTGTCTAGCACTGTAACTTTCCCATCCACACTGGTTAAAATACCATGTTGTCACCTCCCTCACTTCATCCTATGTTTTCTTACATAAGGATATCAGAAGATTAGAGGGTGAATTGAGTATGTGTATATTATGTGTACGAACAATATTCTTTTGCTAACATTATATGCTTGTCATAGGAAAAATATTTTTGTATGTGGTTTATATTCATTTTTCTAAGCTCCGGAAGTCTTCTCTAAACATCTACTCCATGGGCTACACATCCAAAACTCATCATGGACTAAAGTGATGATAACAATTAAAGAATCAAGCTTTTCAGACCATGGGGGACAGTGAGGGTTGTGTCATTGGGGAGGGCCACACCCAAGTACATGAGGGTATATACAATTCTGGGGCACCCCAGTCATGTCATATTGTATGTGAATGGTGCCCCCTAGTGTGGAGCAATGCATACCCTGCCCATTTGTCCATTCAGTCCATCCTCCTTGAACTTGCTATGTGCCAGGCATGGTTTTAACTGCTGGGAGAGCAATGGACAAAGCAGACAAGAATACCTTGTCTTGTGGAACCCGAAGGCATTCTCATTCAATTATTTTTTAAAAAGCAAAAAGCACCATGTCATCCAAATAAAATGCATCTGCATGCAGAATTTGCCCCATGGGCCCACCAATTAATGACCCTGCTCTAGTCTTTTAAATTATTTCTGTGATCTTGCAGGTTTTAGCCACAGGGACAAAACACGGAAATGTCCTGCCCAAAGGTTAGCACCCACTGTATAGTGCATGCTTAATGACAGCTCTGCGTGCATAGCCAAGTCAGCTAATTAATTTTCAATTAAAATTCTCTATCCCCACTCCAGTGTCTATACTTGTCACTCCTTCTTCCAAGAAAACATAATTCCTAGAGGTTATCTGTTGGGTAAGTGAGGAAGGGAAACTAGAAAGAGATGGGGGTCATGGCATTCTGCTAAAGCATAGTCTGCCGTAGATACCTGTTGGTCCTGGAGACTGATGGGAGAGGTGGGCCGCAGGGCGGTGGTCAGTGTGGTTCCCTAGCCTATTCAAAATCTGCTCCTCACTGCCTACAGATTTAATACACTTTTTTCCCAAGCAAAAAGGAAGATTCCCTAGTGTGTCAGGTCTCTTAGGAGTTGTGCTCACAGAAGTGGGGGAAGTGCAGAATGCAAAGAGCTCTCTTATAAAGAATTTATTTCTCCGCCTTATGGCATCTTAATGCCATTTGATGGAAAGGTTTAATTTAACCTGCATATAGGCAAAGTAGAAGTAAATGGGGGTCTGGTCACCTAGCTTGCTTCGTGTCCGGAAGATTTTCTTTTTTCCTTCCTTTCTTTTTTTCCCCTATTGGAAACTTAGGTAAAACTGAAAAGAATACTTATAGTAATTTTCAGCAAGAAGCTTTAGAGAAATGCTGCCATGGTGCTCAAAGAGTTGAAAAGTTTTCCACCTTACAACTCTCTTTAAATTTTGTGAAAACCCTGATTCAAAAATATTTAAGGAACCTAGGTCAGAAATCTGATGAGAGGCAATCATTATATATAGGCATAAAAATCAAATTTAAACATTCACATCTTCCAAGAAATAGAGCAAAGATGGTCTATTCTTCCTTTACCTGTCTCCCAGGATCCCTTGTTTCTAACCCCTCTCATAAATGAAGAATAGTAACAATAATAATAATCAGAAGGGAGAGTGTTAACTTATCAAATCTACATTTTAGAGTAGTAAATTACTTTTCCCAAGGTTTGAAAGCATTTCCTGAAAACCGTCAGAGGTATTAATTTTTTTTCCCTCTCTCTCTCTTTAAATCACAAAGCAAAATTCCACTGTCCCTCCCCGCCTCCCCCGACACACACTTCTAAAAAAAAAAAGTTGTCGAGTTTTGCTTTTCTATTCACTGCAATCCTGGCCAAAGTAAAGCCCTCTTTCTCAATGACGTCAAGATCTTTACCAAGATTAGGCTTTCATTTCTCTATTGCAGCAATTAGCCAGGGGATGTATAAAAGGCTTCAGGGAGACTCACTGGGCTGCAGAGAGAGCACTTTGCACCACAGATAGCACCGAAGCAAAGCCAGAGGGAGTGAGGAGAGGAGAGGAGTCAGTCGCTCCAGGAGAAGGGAGTGAGACACGCTGGGGAGAAGGAGAACAGAAAGTGTGTGTAAAACGGAGTAAAGGAGGGGGAAAAAAAACTACCCTTAAGCACATTTTAAAAACTGGCAATTCAAGAAAGAAACAGGCTACGTATCTGAACATAGACAATGAAAAGCTAAAGAAAATTTTGCAGTCCGTGCCACAGTCTCATAGGTGCTTGGAAATGAAAGTGGAACTGCCTGTCTTTAACCGACTCTGAGAGGGGTTACTGGATTAGGGACGGGTACGCCAGGTTTTTTTTTTTTTTTTTTTAACATCTTAAATCCTGAAAAAAAAAAAAAAAAAAAAGCAGCAGCTCCGAATTGAATGAATTGATGGGCACACTCCAACTGCTGGGCTGGACAGACTGGACTTGGTCTTGCCATTTCTGCTTCTTTGAAAGAGGAGAGAGCCTGGGCTTCCTTTTAATTTGTTTTTTTTTCCTTCTTCCCCACCCCCAACCTTCCCCTTTACCTCCCCCACCCCCTCTATTACCACCCCCTTTTAAATAAGAGGGTGAAGGGGAACTGCGGTGCACACGGGAACTGACTCAGGAGGCAGAGAAGATGGGCATCCTCAGCGTAGACTTGCTGATCACACTGCAGATTCTGCCAGTTTTTTTCTCCAACTGCCTCTTCCTGGCGCTCTATGACTCGGTCATTCTCCTCAAGCACGTGGTGCTGCTCTTGAGCCGCTCCAAGTCCACTCGCGGGGAGTGGAGGCGCATGCTGACCTCAGAGGGAATGCGCTGCATCTGGAAGAGCTTCCTCCTCGATGCCTACAAACAGGTGAGCTCACCCAGAGGGGCCTCTTAGGTCAGCCTGGGAAGGGGCTGCAGTGTTGGGGACTGGAGGCCCCTGGGAGCGCTAGGGTGAGATCATGGAGCCCTATTTGGGGGCCGAGTTGTTCACATGAGCTCCTGCCTCGACTTCTTACACCCGTCACACAAGTTAAATTTGGGGGCGGCAGGTAGTAAACCATACTGACTCTGTGTGACCGAATAAGGGGCATTTAATGGCTTGCTGTGACTTCGAAGTAGAGGGTGTTTGTACTGGCAGGGTAACTTGGGGAAATGTCTGAAAATTTTGGGGGAGAGGGGACTGTTGAATTTCCTCTGCTCTTGTTATCAGCTGGGATGCTAAGTGAGCTGTGTCAGGAAAGACAGTTCAATGAGTGGGCATTGAAAAGCAAGGGGAAGAAAAGAAAATGCTACCCAAACTCTTAGAGAGATGACAAGACTTCACAAAATGGTGACACCGTAGGTGCGATTTGGCATAATATCATTTCTGGTAGAGGCAGGAGTTAACATAAGCAAGCCTGTGTGCGGTGTCATCCTCTCCACTGATTCCGACTGGAAGGAACCCTTCGGACAGGGTTATCAGGCCCTGCGTCCCAAGTTACTAGGTATCAATTTGCAGAAAGAAGATCGGAGCACTGGCTGTCAGAAATCCAGACTTTGTAAGAGAAACCACATTTGCTTTGCTTCTCAAAAGTAAAATAAGTTGTCTTAGAGCAGATAGGTCTGTAGTTCCTTAAATTTCAAAGTTGTAGCACCTGCCTTGCGCATGGAGCAGGGGCCTCACTCGCCTGCAGAAGTTGTATCGCAGGGGCTGCTCTCTCAGAGCCAGGAGTTGGGGTCTTGGTTTCTAAGCGAAGAATGCCAGCATTTTAATCTTTTTGCTGCTTGGAGCATGCTCAGCTCAGATCTTAAGGAGCAAAGTGTAGCATTTTGTCATTGGTTCTTAGTCAATTTGTCCCTATGCCCCTATAACTCCTGAAGGTCCCTGGGGAAGAAGAATTGACTCACTTGGCAAAAGTTGCTGTCAAAGCAGACAATCTTGGTTTTCCCTGTCAGTATCGGGGGACCTTGTCCAAGATGCCAGGGAAGGGAGTTTTAGAGGAATATAAACACCAATCAAGTGGTACCCCATAGTCATACAGCACCGCAGAAACAGATGAAACTCAGAATAAAAGAGGGGGAAGGGAATGAGTTCTCCATAACTAGACACTAGAAAGCTAAATCTATGCACCAGAAAAGGAAAGTAAGTCCCTTCTAGTCACAAAGAATCCAAAGTAGGTTTGTTCCATTAAAAACCAAACAAGTGTTCAGAAGAAAATACCCATTGTGAACTAGGGAAGTTTCACTATAATCCACGTGTTTTTTATTGAGAGGAACCTGCAGAAGGTTTGCATTTCTTCCTACCGACTAGAGAATAGTTGGAGCTCTTGTCTGTAAGTGAAAATTCTTTTACAATAATATAAAATGATGCTCAAATTTCTAACAGTAAAACTCATGTATATCAGTTATCTGGGGCCAGTGAAAAATGTGGTAAGAAGATCGAAGTGATCATTTCATTTCCACAAGTGTGTATACTGAATGTGACATTTTTATGTATTTGTTGTGTTCGTAGGTCTTAGGAGATGACATGGCAATATCATTGGCTTGGTCTCAGCATATTAAACTCTTACTTTTATGAAAGAGAATTAACTTTTGCCTATAAAAGAAAAATCACTGCCTGGGAGAATTTTACTTATACGCGTGCATACTTATATAAATATCTCTCACATAAAATATAGGGGTTACTCACATATATTAAGTGATATTGTTTCTCCTGTTAAGCAGCTTGTTGAAGTTAAAAGGGAAAAACAAACACTGTCTCTTTAATAGAATTTATTATTTATTTTTTTCACTAATGTATAATGTTCCGTTGTGTTGCAATATTTTGTTGTTCCTATTCCAGGAAACTAAGGAGAATGAGTGATTTGTTTTCTTTTTCTTCTATGGTTTGTGTATTCCTCCCCTGTATTGTTTCTGTCTACTGATTTGATTAGTGACCAAGTTCATGACCGGTGTTGTTAAGTTGGCTTGTAATGATTTATGTAATGCTACCACCATGAGAAGAAGCAACCCAAGAACCCACATGTCCAGAGACAAGACTGGACTGGGTGGCTAACACAACTTGCATTGAATTTAGCTCTCCCTCTGTCTCCAAGTATGGCAAGGGTGATGGTGATAGTGGTGGCCTGTTAGGGTCACTCAGAATCTATGAAACAGGTTGAATCCCTTTTCTGATTGCTGTTGTCATCTGTGCCACGGTCTCTGGGTGTGGCCATTTCTAGAGACACACTGGGGGAGGTTCTCTTTGAGGTGGCATCACAGTATTTCACAATCCTGACTTGCATTATTGTGAGGCTGCCATCCCAGAAGCAAAGTTTTCCAGCATGAATGTATGTATATGTGATAGGATTAGGCATGTCATTTCTAATTCTCCTTGTTGTTGAATGTCAAACACTTGGGAAGATTTTAAGAGAAAGGGCAGTGAAGTGTTATCCCTGGGATGGGCTGCTATAAGAGGCAACACAGAAATTGAAACAGAACAAAGCCAACCAACAAAAAAACACCCTTCTTCATTAACATATTGAATGGGATTTAAAATTAACTTTGCAGAGAAGCTTTTAAAGATAATTTGGGTTTAGTTAGAGGGAGTTGCAAGCACTGTTTTGATGAAAAAGTAAGTCTACAGAAACTTGTGAGAGATTGAGGTGAGTAATAGACATTTGTTATTTACGTGTCCCTAGTTAGTGTCATTGCGTCAAGCACTGCATCCTTCTGCTGGTGCTCAAAGACTAAAAATGCAGCCAATGAGCAAACTACCCTATCTGGGAGCCTACCTCCCACCTAAATGAAGTGTAAGAGCAAACACACGGTACAGACGCTGACAAGCAGTTTAGCTTCCTCACGGTTAAGATGGCAGCAGCATAGAAAACACATTCATTTGAACATATAATTTTGGTTTTGAAAAGGTCTCTTTAACATTCTCCTCCTCCTCTTCATTCACCTCAAGCCTTTTGACACTAGTTTGTACAATGGAAAATGGCTTTTTAAAAAGAGAAACATTCTCAAAAGAACATGAAGAGGGCCACAGCCAGAGCTTGTCTATCACTTGGATAAAACAGTGGGAAATGAGAGAGCTCAGAGCCACATTTTCAAGGTAGGAATCAAAAAGAGAATGGCTAGAAGGGAATTGAATTCAGAGGAAAGAGTAGGTAGCTCATTCTTCAACTCTGATTTATTTGGCCAATTTGAATGTTAATGGTTAAACCACTGCTTCATAATTGTTTGGCTACACTTGTAAGTACATTGATGTAGCCTGGTCATTATGTCAAAGAATTTGAAATTTCCTGATAGTGAATAAAGCCATTCCAGGGCTTTGAATAGCAAGAAGGATGTATAAAAACTATTCTGCCATATATCTACTGCTGATTTTTATCATTTGCTGTACTTTGTATCATGAGATTATGTGATATTTTGTCCAGAAGCCTTTCTCAGGCTGTAGAAAAGGAAAAAAAAAAAGGTTAGTAGTATATGCTCTATTTCCAGCTTCTCGTTGATGAATGGTCCTTTCTTTGTTCCTCTCGCCCTGCATTTCACAGTCCACAAGCTAAAGCAGCATTACCCTTTTCCTAGTGCACGGAACACTGTCAGTAAAAGGAATCTCATCATCAAAGGAATCAAATGTATAGATATGCCATGTATTTACACTCATGTTCATATTTGTAAACATGGCTATCACAACATTTGAACTTGGCCCAGAGATGTTCCCTGCTGTAAAAATGCACACCCTTTATTTACCTCTCATGTTGGTGTTATGTGGACGTTGATTACAAAAACATAAGAAAGGATGATTGTAATAGTTTAGATGAGAAAGACAAAAGTCAGTGATGACGATATTGCATTTTACGTATGTCCTTTCTGATCGTTGCAAAATAAAGGGACCCTTTGGGAACATCGGAACTTCAAGACCAATTAGTGGAAATGATGCTTCTTGTGTTTGGGCATTAAATATTGGGCAGCGTTCTCTTTAGAGCGGCTAATGCTGGCAGGGAAAGAGGTACCGACCTAATTACTCTTCCGCAAGAGTAAAAAATGCCTTTTGAATGCCTCTTTGGCAAATATGTCTCATTAAGGACAAAAACCAAACACAAACCCTCTAAGAAGGAGAAATTAAGATGATACGTAACTTGTGGCCAGGAGACTTTCTGTGCCACTGTGGGAAATTAAAACAAAGTTCGGGAGTATCAGGGGATAACTTGTTTTTGTTAAGCTTCTTTTGTTAGGCTTCTCTCCTGCAGCCTAAATGTTATTATTATGGGACCAACTTTATTTGCTTCATCATTTTGGCTCTTTGTCAAGGAATGGTTTGCTTCTGGGGAAAGCAAAGAATCTTCCATCATTGAAGACAATGGTGATTCTCCCATTCCATCTCAGCAGGGTGCATAACCAAGCAAACCAAGAAATTCTTCATTTACAACTCGAGTCATAATAGAATTTAATTTTCATGGTGATCAAATGGGAAAATGAGAAATGAACACAAATATCCTTTTAAAAGATTTTCTTTGTAGTTTAAAGCAAACTTTAATTTTTTAATTTCTAAACTTTTTTCTTTATTATTGCTATATTATCCTCTACCAGCAGATTTTTAGAAAGATGGGCTAATTTTATGATCAGTACATGATGCTTATAAAAGCAGATTACTAGTCTACTCACACTGGGGCTCACAAAGCACATGCGTTCCCCCCCCCCCATAGTATAATTAATAGCATTGGTCTTACTCATGCATTTCTCTTAGTTGGTCATTCTCGTGAACAGGGTATCTGTTTATGAATTCTAATCTGCAGTAGGGGCCCATAGATGCTCAACTAAATAAAGAGGATGCTCAACAAAATCAAGGACAGATCAACAGCATTAGGTGTTGTTGATTATAGCAGTTCTCTACAGTAGGGCTCCAGGAATTACATGTCTAAATTATCTATCTATCTCAGAGAGCTCATTAATTGCCCGAATATGACTATGTTCATTGCAGGTCAAGGTTATTATGAAGTGTAAAATTTTTGACTGATCCTTACCTAGGATTGTAACAACTCTCATTCATTCTATAACTCAATATATGTCTCCCAGCTTAACAAAATGCCAAATTCCCACACCAAAGAATATTATGTATTTGGTAACTTTCTTAATTCTTTTTTTAAATTTATTTTTAGAGATAGGGGAAAGGAAGGAGAAAGAGAGGGAGAGAAACATCAATGTGTGGTTGCTTCTCACACGCCCCAAACTGGAGACCTGGTCCACAACTCAGGCATGTGCCCTGACTGGGAATTGAACCAGCTACTCTTTGATTCCCAGGCTTGCACTCAATCTACTGAGCTACACCAGCCAGGGCTAACTTTCTTAATTCTTAATTTTAGAGTGAAGGTGTTGTACTTGTAGGTAAGGTAAACTAGTATGTCTATATTTTAGGAAGCATTTTGTGGCTGAATTTTACTTTGTCAATAGGAAGAAAGAGAAAGCACTTTAACTTTCCAAGAAAATTAACTATAGGTAATAAGAGAGTCACCTGTAACTGAGGCATCAGATTAGATTACTCAGTTGAATAATCAGGAATAAAGCAAGGATCAACAGTTCTGTTTGGGTGACAGCCAAGAGTGTCAGAGTTCCTTAACAAGACCACACAATTGTTGCTTGGTCTTAAAGATTACTCCAAAAGGTGGATGGATGTTTTCACCTACCAAGAACCTACAGGTCTATAGTCCAGAGATAATTTTTTCCTGTGCACGGATTACTTACTTAACATAAAGTACAACAGCTGTGGATTCAGACTGATCTGAATGCATTCAGATCTTTATTGTACATATGCTGAGGAACACAACACAAAAATATGGTTAAAAGCAACTGTACTAGAATTGTTACTGCTATTTTAAGTGGAAAAGGTCTAATGGTAAGGTGATGATAATGCTACCCATGACCTAAATCTACAAAGTACAAAAAGAACCCATAAATTGTAGGTCATAATATACTTAAAATGTATATCTTTAAATTTTAAGTATATTTTAATATCTCAGAGACAAGTGTGGCTTATACAAAATAACAAGACTGTCAGAGAAAGACAACTACCATCTGATTTCACTCATATGTGGAATCTAATGAATAAAATAAACTAACAAGGAAAATGGGGACAGACTTACAGGGAACAGACTGACAGCTGTCATAGGGGAGGGAGTATGGCAGGGCTGAGTGGAAAAGGTGAAGGGATTAAGCAAAAACAAACAAATAAACAAAACCCTCCTGGACACAGACAACAGCATGGTGATTACCAGAGGGAATGGAGTTGGGGGAGGGGGAAAGTAGAAGAGCATATAGGAAGGATAAATAGTGATGGAACAAGACTTGACTTAGGATGGTGAACACACAATGCAATATAGAGATAAGTTATAGTATTGTATACCTGAATCCTATATAATTTCATTAACCAATGTCAACCCAATAAATTCAATAAAAATGAAAAAAAGAAAAGAAAAGAATCCATCTGAAGGGATTGTGTCTCTTTATCTAGTGCCCCTTATAGATTAACCAAGAAAATTAATACAAATAAAATAACCTCCTCCCTGAGAGTGACCGAAAACAAGTGTACCTCTTTAAATCACACGGACAGCTTGCTTTTCTAAGAAATGTTATTCTAAGATTCTTTTTAAAAAACCAACAATACTTGTTTTAAACCTTCCCTGCTAAGATTTTTCAGAAGGGAGAGACAGGACTTCTTTAATTTTTTCTCTACAGTTAAAATGAGTTCATGCATTAACATTAGATAGAAGCTTCTGAATAAAAGCCCTTGAGTGTTTTATATCAGTTTGGATTGTTCAGTCTTTAGCAATTCACTTCTAAGTGACTTCAATTAACAGCAGTGTTGTATGAGGTTGTATTTATATGAGGAGAATAAGTTGATCCAGTGGAAGTGTTTTGTAATATTAAGGACATTGCATAAAAATCAATTGTACTTCCATAAGTTGTCCCTGATGTTATTGGCTTTGATTAAACCACCCTAGGGGAAGATCCAGTTGTGTTCATTCACCCTGAAGTAATTGGCTCTTTTATGTTGCCTGTTTTTTATTATCAATTTACAGATCCAAAGGCAAGCAAACTTCAGTCTGTGTTCAACTATTTAAACCACGTGAAAAGGGGGCTCATGGAACAATTTTCTTTTCTCTTTTGATTTAATCTTTATTATATTTTTTCCATTACCATTTAGTCCCCTTATACTCCAGTCCCCCAGCAATCACCACACTGTTGTCCATGAGTCCTTTTTCCTTTTTGCCCAATCCCTCCACCCCCTAACCACCCCCACACTAGCTGTCATCTGTTCTCCATCTATGAGTCTGTCTCTGTTTTGCTTGTTAGTTCCATTTGCTCATTAGATTCCACATATGAGTGAAATCATATGGTATTTGTTTTTCTCTGACTGGCTTATTTCACTTAGCATAATGTTCTCCATGTCCATTCATACTTTTGCAAAGGGAAAATTTTCTTCTTTTTTACAGCCAAGTAGAATTCCATTGTGCAATATCGCATAGTTGTTTTATTCACTCATCTGTTGATGGACACTTGAGCTGTTTCCATATCTTGGTGGTTGTAAATAACACTGCAGTGAACACAGGTGTGCTTATGTTCTCGAGAATTAGTGTTTTGGGTTCCTTTGGGTATATTCCCAGCAGTGGGATCACTGGGTCAAAAAGCATATCCATTCTTAATTGTTTGAAGTGTCTCCATACTGCTTTCTAGAGTGGCTGCACCAGTCTGTATTCACATCAACAGTGAAATAGGGCTCCCTTTTCTCCACATCCTCACCAGCATATGTTGTTTATTGATTTATTGATGATAACCATTCTGACAGGTGTGAGATGACATTTCATTGTGGTTTTAATTTGCATTTCTCTGATGATTAGTGATGTTGAGCATCTTTTCACATGTCTACTGGCCACCTGTATGTCCTCTTTGGAGAAGTGTCTATTTAGATCCTTTGCCCATTTTTTAAATTGGGTTGTTTGTTTTTTTGGTGTTGAGTTTTGTAAGTTCTTTATAAATTTTGGACATTAACCCCTTATCAGATGTATTGGTGAATATGTTCCCCATTCTGTGGGTTGTCTTTTTATTTTGTTGATGATTTCCTTTGCTGTGCAAAACCTTTTTAGTTTGATGTAGTCCCATTTGTTTTTTTTTCTTTTGTTTCCCTTGCCTGGGGAGATATACCCGATAAAAAATTTCTATGAGTAATGTCCAAGTTTTTGCTGCCTATTTTTCCTTCTAGGAGTTTTATGGTTTCAGGTCTAAGATTTAAGAGTTTGATCCACTTTGAATTTGTTCTTGTAGTTCTATGAATAGTGTCATTGGAATCTTGATAGGAATTGTGTTGAATTTATAGATTGCTTTGGGTAGCATGGACATTTTAATGAGGTTAATTCTTTCCATCCATGAACACGGTATATGTTTCCACTTATTTGTGTCTTCTTCATTTCTTTCTTCAGTGTCTTATACTTTTCTGAGTACAGGTCCTTTACATCCTTGGCTAGGTTTTTTCCTAGGTATTTATTCTTGAAGCAATTGTGAATGAGATTGTTTTCTTAATTTCCCTTTCTATTAGTTCATTATTGACATATAAAAATGCAGCTGATTTCTGAATATTTATTTTGTATCTTGTTACTCTGCTGAATTCATTTCTCAGTTCTAGTATTTCTTGGTGGAATCTTTGGGGTTCTCTATGTACAGTGTCATGTCATCTGCAAATAATGACAGTTTTACTTCTTCCTTTCTAACTTGGATGCCTTTTATTTATTCTTTTTGTCTGATTGTGATGGCTAGGACTTCCAGTGCTATGTTGAATAAGAGAAGTGAAAGCAGACATCCATGTCTTGTTCCTGATCTTAAGGGGAATGCTTGTAGTTTCTGCTTGTTGAGTATGATGCTGGCAGTGGGTTTGTCATATATGGCCTTTATTATGTTTAGGTATGTTCCCTCTATTCCCACTTTGCTGAGAGTTTTGATCATAAGTGGGTGCTAGATTTTATCAAAAGCTTTTTCTGCATCTCTTGATATGATCATGTGGCTTTTATCCTTCATTTTGTTTATATGGTGAATCACCTTTATTGATTTGTGAATGCTGTACCAACCTTGCATTCCTGGAATAAATCCCACTTGATCAAAGTGTGTGATCTTTTTGAAGCATTGCTGTATTCAGTTTTCTAAAAAATTTTTTGAGGATTTTAGCATTTATCTCATCAAGGATATTGGCCTAAAATTTTCTTTCTTTGTAGTGCTTTATCTGGTTTTGGAATTAGGATAATGCTGACCTTATAAAATAATTTTGGGAGCCTTCCCTCCTCCTGAATTTTATGAAATAGTTTGAGAAGGAGAGGTTTTAGTTCTCATAATATTTGGCAAAATTCACCTGTGAAGCCATCTTGTCCAGGGCATTTGTTTGTTGGAAGTTTTTTGATTACTGCTTCAATTTCCCTAGGTATAATCTGTCTATTCAGACTCTCTGATTCTTCCTGATTTAGTTTTGGAAGATTGTATGTCTCTAGGAATTTATCCATTTCATCCAGGTTGTCCAGTGTGTTGGCATATAGCTGTTCATAATATTTTCTTACAATCCTTTGTATTTTTTTGGTGTCAGTTGTTATTTCTCCTCTTTCATTTCTGATTTTATTTATATGGGTCCTTTCTCTTTTTTTCTTGATGAGTATGGTTAAAGGTTTGTCAATCTTGTTTATCTTTTCAAAGAGCCAGCTCTTGGATTCATTGATTTTTGTATCCTTTTTTTGACTCTATTTCATTTATTCTATTCTATTTCTTCTCTGATTTTTATTATTTCCTTCCTTCTATTCACTTTGGACTTTATTTGTTGTTCTTTTTCAAGTTCCTTTAAGTTTGAAGTTAGATTGTTTATTTGAGATTTTTCTTGTTTTTTAAAATAAGCCTGTAACACTATGAATTTCCCTCAGGATTGCTATTCCAGTGTCCCACAGATTTGGGATTGTTTGTCTTCATTTTCCTTTGTTTCAAGGTATCTTTTGATTTCTTCCTTGATCTTGTTGTTGACCCAGTCATCATTTAATAACATGTTATTTACCTTCCATGTCTTTGATTGTTTTTTAATGTTCTACTTCTGATTGATTTCTAGTTTCATAACATTGTGGTCAGAGATGATGCTTGATAGAATTTCAGTCTTGTTAAATTTATTGAGACTTGTTTTGTGTCCCAACATGTGGTTTATCCTAGAAAACATTCCATGTGCACTTGAAAAGTATGTATATTCTGCAGCTTTGGGGTGAAATGTTCTGAAGATATCAATTGAATCCATTTGATCTAGTATGTTGTTTAAAGCCACTCTCTCCTTTTTGATTTTCTGCCTGTAAGATCTACACACTGAAGTCTATGGGGTGTTAAAATCCCCAACTATGACTATATTTCTGTCGATGTCTCCTTTTATGTCCATCAAAATTTGCTTTACATATTTAGGTGCTCCTATGTCGGATGCTTAAATGTTTACTGGGGTCATATCCTCTTGTAGGATTGTTTCCTTTATCATTATGTAATGTCCTTCTTTGTCTCTTACTATAGCTTTGGTTTTAAAGTCTATTTCGTTGGATATAAGTACTGCTACCCCAGCTTTTTTTTTTTCCATTTTCATGAAGTATCATTTTCCTACCCTTTACTTTTAGTCTGTGTGTATCTTTCAATCTGAGATGGGTCTCTTGGAGGCAGCATATATATGAGTCTTGTTTACTTATCCATTCAGCTACCCTCTGTCTTTGGATGGAGTATTTAAGTCATTTACATTTAAGGTGATTATCGATAGATACATATGTAGTGCCATTTTATTGTTAGACTGTTTTCCTCTTTTTTTTTCTTTCTCTTTTTCTTCTTCTTCTTAAAACAAGGCCTTTAATGTTTGTTGCAGTACTGGTTTGGTGTTAACAAACTCCTTTAGCTTTTTCTTGTCTGGGTAGCTCCTTATTTCTCCTTCATTTTTAAATGATAATCTTACTGGTTAAAGTAGCCTTGGTTGTTGGTCCTTGCTTTTTATCATTCCTTGCTGGAATATTTCTCACCATTCCCTTCTGGCCTGAAATGTTTTTGTTGAGTAATCAGATGCCAGTCTAATTGGTGCTCCCTTATAGGTAACTACCTGCTTTTCTTTTACAGCTTTTAGGATTCTCTCCTTGTCTTTAAACCTTGTCACTTTAATTATGATGTGTCTCAGTGTAGGCCTGTTTGGGTCCAACTTGTTTTGGATTCTCTGAGCTTCCTGGACTCACGTAAATTTTTCCTTCACTAGATTAGGGAAGTTCTTGGTCATTATTTCTTCAAGTAGGTTTTCAATCCCTTGCTCACTCTCTTCTTCTTCTGATATTCACATGATGTGGATGTTATTCTGCTTCATGTTGTCCAAAATGTTTCTTAAGGTCTCTTCATTTTTTTTTATTCTTTTTTCTTTTTGGTGCTCTGCCTGGGTGTTTTTTTTCTATCGTGTCTTTCAAAACACTGATTTGATCCTCTGCTTCATTTAACCTTCTGTTTATTCCTTCCAGTGTATAATTTATCTCAGATACGGCATTCTTTATTTCTGACTGATCCTTTTTTATGGTTTCTATGTCTTTTTTCATGCTGTTGAGTATCCTTATAATCATTACTCTAAACTCTCTATCTGATAAATTGCTTGCCTCCATTTTATCTAGCTCTTCTGGATAATTCTCTTGTTCTTTCACTTGGGTTCTGTTTCTTTATCTTCCCATTTTGGCTGCTTCTTTGTATTTTCCTCCTTGGATGCTAAACTAATCAGCTGCTAAGCCTCAGTTTGTTAATCTAGTCAGGTTGTG
Organism: Desmodus rotundus; assembly: GCF_022682495.2. Lineage (NCBI taxonomy): Eukaryota > Metazoa > Chordata > Mammalia > Chiroptera > Phyllostomidae > Desmodus > Desmodus rotundus. Next base: position 120,503,867 of record NC_071393.1, on the reverse strand, counting down.
ATCAGCAATCTGCCTTAAGCACCACAGGAAGGAGCAGAGTAATTCCTGCAGGCAGGGATATTGCTTCCCATCAGGCTGATGCCACTCAGAGGGGAATGGTCTGCCTGAGAGAGATGACTTCTGCATTATGGGGAATGACTGAGCACAGGGATCTTGGTTGCTATTCCTTCAGATCTCTCCCCAAAGCCATCAGCCCCAGCCTCTCCTCAAGCATCCCTAATCCACTCTGCGCCCCCCCCCCCCCAGTTCCCCGCCTCTGCTGGAGCCCAGGGTAAGTGGCTGCAAACAAAATTTTGTGCATTGGCCCTTTAAGAGGCTCTCCAGCCATCTCTCCCTGGCAGACAGAACCCCTGTTGCTTTTCACAGCTGGATGTTATCTGGGTTCTTTTCTGACTCTGGTGCTATAGACTGGGGAGCCCAGCTTGGAGTTTAGACCCCACACTTCTCAGGGGGAACCCTTCAGCTGCTGAAATATCTCTCTGAAACTTCAGCTGCTGCCCATGGTAGCCCAGCCAGCCCTCTGGTGCCTCCTCTGCCAGTCACATTGTGCTGAAGTGGTTTCTTCTGTCTGTCCTTGGTTATGAGGCTTCTCTCCAGCTATGTTCAGTTGGTTATTCTGAATGATTTCTCTACAATTCAGTTGTAATTCCAGACTGGCCCTGGGAGGAGGTTAGTGTAGCTTCCACTTATTCCTCTGCCATCTTGGATTTCTTCCAGAATTTTCTTTTGCATCTGTTCTGCCTGAGTATTTCATAATTCAGAGGAGCTTGTTAATAAAATGGATGATAGAAAAGTAAATGTTTTGTGACTTCCTAGATAAAAAGATGAAATAAACAGATAAAAAACATGAAAACTGAGAAATTAAAAGTATAAATCTGAAATAGTTTTATGTTTTTAGTTGTTCATTTGTTTGTTTAATGAAATGATGAGGTTCTAGACATAAAAACCCAAAGTAGGCAGTAGCTATAGAAGCATCCAGGGAGGTCCTACTGACAAGAGTTCAATTCACTTCTAAGGATAATTAAAAAAAAAAAAGTATATATATATAGAATTACCCAGGAAAGGTGGCATTCTGTTTTACATGTTTCAGTAGCATCTGATAATGGCAACCAACATCTACACAGTGAGTTTTCATGTACAAAAAGATATTTCCCTCATGATATCCTTCTATAACTGTATGAGGAAGACAGGCATTATTATTATTGTCATTTTGCAGATGGGAAATGAAGTTATGAAGAGGTTATGTGGGATGCACTCTTTTTATAAATGGTGGGCCCCATGTTTTCTAGCTCTGGCCAGGATTAGAACCCATTGGTATCACTGTCCACTGAGTGAGATTAAATGACTTCACATCATGCAAGAAAATAAAGGTTTTTCCTGAATACTTTAGAATTTAGAAGTGGGAATTCAGAAAGAGGTACTTTATTCAATGACTATGATAATTTGTCTTAAGGTAGACCATTTAACTTTTTAAATGAAGTCAATTAATCATTTGTTATATAATGTGTGTTAAGCATTGACAGCCAAGTAAGGATAGTGAAGAATACCAGCCTCAACTTAATTATGTAGAGAGTTAACTGCAGTGCTGTCAATGATAAAAATAATTGCCTTCATTGACTACACAGAATGAAGAAGACTTTTATTTTCTTTAGGACCATTCTTTACATTACCTGCCATGATGCCTGTTTGCTCAAATCAACATATGTTTACCACATTTTATTAGAGCTAATTGTTTTTATATAGAGTAAATTGAAGTGACTGTGTTTAATGTAATATTCTCTCCCTCTTCCTTTTATTCACAATCAGGTGAAATTGGGTGAAAATGCCCCCAATTCTAGTGTGGTGCAACTCTCCAATCCTGAAGGAGGTGACAACAGTGAAAATGGTGCCCAGGAGAAGACAATTGTTGGAGCTGAGTGCCACCTTCTTGACTTTGCCAGCCCTGAGCGTCCACTTGTGGTCAATTTTGGCTCAGCCACTTGACCTCCTTTTACTAACCAGCTGCCAGCTTTCAACAAACTGGTAGAGGAGTTCTCATCTGTAGCTGACTTCCTGTTGGTCTACATTGATGAGGCTCATCCTTCAGATGGTTGGGCAGTACCCGGAGATTCTTCTTTATCTTTTGAGGTGAAGAAGCATCGGAACCAGGAAGACCGATGTGCCGCAGCCCACCAGCTTCTGGAGCGTTTCTCCTTGCCGCCCCAGTGCCGAGTTGTGGCTGACCGCATGGACAATAATGCCAATGTAGCTTATGGGGTAGCCTTCGAACGTGTGTGTATTGTGCAGAGACAGAAAATTGCTTACCTGGGAGGAAAGGGGCCCTTCTACTACAACCTTCAAGAAGTCCGGCGTTGGCTGGAAAAGAATTTCAACAAGAGATGAAATCTAGATTAACTGTTTAAAGGTATGATTGTAATAGAGCTTTTCAAAAAAAAGAAATATATATATATGTAAAGGAAAAGAAACTAAGAACTGAATCCACTATTTCAACGGAATCTCATTGCCTCGCTGAAAGACAGGAATTTACATGTGAGAAGAACATAAATCTCTAACATCTCAATACTTCGTTCACCACTCAAATGGCATTTGGCTAAATAGTAGTTCCATCACTTCTGTTTTTAAAAAAGAAACTTAAAAAAATTTCTGATTGAAAATATCCCAAGATTGATAGGAAGAAACCCTGTTTGCTGCAGCTGATGCTTTGGGACCTGAAGAAAAGACTTACCTGACTAACTACCATGTTAGGCAAACTACTGTTCTTGTCAGTATAGGGGGTATTGCCTAGGCTTTATTCAGCGTGGATAGAGCTCAACAAGAAAATTCTTAAATGTTTACTTATAAGGAGGCCTTGAACCCAGGCCATGTGGTTAGGACCTTGGCATTTAACATGTTAGTTTCTGATGTTTTAGTTTCTAGCTGTGTAGTGCTCAATGTCAGTCTGAACATCCCAGAACTTACAGGTGTATTTGTAAATATCAAGAATGATTCCTAGCTGGAGGGTAAGCATGATCATCTGAAATCTGAGGGTTACTTTTGAGGCAGGTGAAGAAAGCACTAAAAGAAAATCAAGTTAACTAGCTAGAAAAAAGGAGGCCGAAGGATTAGAAGGCTTCATAGAGTTTCACTTTGAGAATGGCACTAATTTCCTACCCACAGAAATACACACAAGACCAGAAAAAGAATAAGCACAACTAAAAGTAGCATAGAGAATATACATAGGAAATCGACAAATTTATCATATACTCCTAGATTGAGGGAGAAAAGGGGATGAAAGGGAAAAAACACACTCTAATATTTGTATTTCTGAGGGTTTTTTTGAGAAGTAATTACTTTTTGAAACCTGTCTGTGGTGCGTATATTATTAGTGGGTGAATTATACTCCATGATACTGATTAAAAGTAAAACCAGTGGGTCCAGTAGTGCTGGTCTGTCCCTCTCCATCTCTACAATTATGATGGGGCCCTACTCATTCTTGATCTGAGTCTCTAACGAAGTATTTTCTCAATGCTGAGCTCTTTAGCTCAAGATATGTATGCATTTCACTCTCAAATGTTGTGGGAGGTGCATACCCTAACCTTTCAGCAGCAGCACTGTTTGCCTTTCAGAGTAGGTGAACTATAATGAATGATTGGTACAGACCAACATGGTTTCTTCAGTTGCAAAGTAGGGGAAGAGAAAGTTAGTTTGAGACAATTCCCATCAGCAATTGTGGAGACTTTGATATAAGATAATCTTCACAAAGATGGAATTTTGTAAAATGAAATTCCCATTGACATTTGAATTTGGACTTGGCTCTTCCTCTGTTTCAATTAGCTGAGGTCTATAATCTCAGGCCTCTATAGTACATTAATATAAAGTTGTTTTAATATATAGGTATTATATTTCTCTTTAAAATGAAGACACGATAACTTTACCTATAAGTAACATAAGTAATATCTAAATATCATAACTTCAAAAGATTTTGTATTATATTGTGATACAAAATATGATACATTTTGTATCATAAAATTTTTATTATAAATTTAAGGATGCAGTCAAATCACAGTATATGATTATATTTATATGTACAGTCAAAGGTTCTTATGACCATTCCATCAATAATTGAACCATAAAATAGAAAAAATGGAAAAGATATCTAAAGTTGAAGATATCATTCTAAACTAGTTGCCTGAGATGAAAATGATGTGGGAACCGAGTGTGCAAAAACCAGAAGTCTATTTTTTTTTTTAATTTGGAGCAGCAGAGTAATCATATCACTCACTAGTCATTTTATTGTTTAGATATTAAAGGACCATTTTGTCTGATTTTTTTCGCAGCAACATTTAAACCTCTTAATATTTTAAATTCAACAAGCACACCCACAAAGAAACAAAGCAGATTTTGAAAATGTGTCGCTATCCAACAAATTCCTGGAAAATCACATTGAGAACAAATTATATCAGAGTTAAATAGTTAAGCTCTATGACACGAGGCTTATCAGTGGGCCCCACTGATTTTTGTCTTTGAAATGGTGTCGAGATTTATGTGGTACATAAAAGAACAGGTGGTTGCAGCACACCCGCACTGTTGTCCATAAACGTCCCCTTTGTTCTACATGTACAGCAATGGAACAGGATGTTGGAGAAGCTGGTGGGGGGATGCAGTTTGGCGAAGGTAGGCAGTGCGAGTTGTCTGGGGAAAAGGATGATGAAAGATCACCCAGTTGTGATACATTTTTAAAGAAAGAGAAAGTTGTGTGTGTGCAATTCCTCTCCCTGAGGATAATCCAATGGAGAAATGAAACAGTGGAAGTAGACATACAAAGGCATAGGCTGAATATCAGGGAAAAAGATATGTTCAATAGAACATAGAAGAGTCACTGGAAGAAAGACTGCTGGGGGCCAATGAAGAAAGGAAATTGACAAAGCTCAGGAATTCTACAATATACAGAATGGCTCAGTGTTATCAAAATTATGATAAGCCTGTAATTATGTAACCTATTTATCTCAACATGAAATTTTATGATTTCCTGTGATGTATCTTTTATGAACTTAAGAAAAACTCATTATTTGAGATAGAAGGGAATTGATGCTTAGTTGATATGCTCAGAGAAATTATTAGATTGTCAGTACCCACCCCCCTTGTCCTGTCTTTTATAAAGTATGTTCCTTTGAAGAATTGTAGTTCTATTCTCACAAGGCAAAAATTTTATATATGCATATTTATAATTTTATATATAAAACTTTGAGATGTCCTTCTCCGTACCCAAGCATCTTTACCCTCTCTGTTTACATGGGGCTATCACTTTAGCTTTTCAAACTGAATTAGCTTGTCTGTTATTTAAATAGTTTCCAAGCCATTTTAGATATCATTATAGCATCTGGATTCTCTCAAACGTGTAGTCTTTGAAAGACTTCTGTCTTGGAACTATTCAAAACTTACCTTATTTTATCTGATTTGAAAATAGTAGTGGAATCAACAATGACTCTCTTAAATGGGCATGAATGAAATGCCTGCACAGTAGTGTAGGCATATTGGATACAGATGTTAAAATGTAACTGACCTCTTTAGAAGCAGATTACAACCTCTGTTCTTGCTTTGTATAGCTAAAGTGACAGTCATTTAACTTATCTGACTTTTTATATTTATGTTTTGGATCTCCAGTCCTATGTCTTTACCTTGTTTATAGAATGTACCCCTGATTATTGGTGATGACAACTTCTAAATGGCGTATTGATTTAGTTAAATTCTGCCGTTAACCAGGAAATGCCTATTCTATGATCAAGGAGAAAAGACTCCTGCCTTTCATTTTGCCCAAGTGTATTTAACTAGTTGGGCTCTTGAATGAAAATTAGGAAATACGGTGAGGTCATGTGTGGGTACTGCCTGGCCGCATAAACACTAGAAGGGCAGGGGAAAGACAATATCTAGGCCTTTGGGATAATTCCCAGCTGGATACAGGGTAGCCTCAGCATGTCCTGTGGGCTATGTCCATAACAAGAGGAATGCACTGATGTACAGGACTTCCCATTCTGTAAATCCTAAAAGATAAACCTGGACATTTGTTCCACCTGACCTCTGCCTGATGGTTTGGAAAATAAGCTCATTTAGAATCACATGGCTATTGCAAAGGGGAAAATGTAGACACCCACTTCTGGAGGATTCATGAAAACCTTTACCTACATTCATAACTTTTCAGAACATGCCCAGTGTCATATCTGTCAGCAGTGGGGATTAACAATGAGCCTTTTAATTCTAGGAGCTTTTTTTAAAAAAAGATATTGCCAAAAATCAGAGCTAAAGTGTTTTTTGTTATATTCAAATCTCCTCCCTACTTCCTCCTTCATTTTAAAAATAGAAGCTAAACCTGGTCTTCATATTGAAGCTCAGAATGGGGCATAAGAACCAACCTCTGCTTGGTGATCAGCACTGTCTTGGTGGTATCCTGAAGTCCTTGAGGAAAGAAGGAGGCAGGGCATGGGAGAGTCAGGAAATTGCTGACTCGGAAGACCTGGGCTCTTCTTACTTGGTCTACTAATTTGAGAAGATTCTCAAAGAAACTTCACACCCCTGGATGAGGGCTGAGTGTCACTGAGCGACTTTAGGATGAGCCAAATATTAGGCCACTTCCTAATGCCTTACATTCTGCATAACACCAGAAGCAAAGCATGAGACTGAAGAGACCCAGCTCTTCAGTTCCCAGCTCTTAAGTTTCACAGTGAGGCTGAACCAACAGAAAGCAAACATGTACAGATATACAAACGAGACTGGTCATGCACGTTGGGGTTTGCTGCCTGTCTTGGACAGCAGCTCCAGAGCTCCAGGGAGGTTATTTAATATTTACTAAGGAGACTTTGAAGACCCAGGAGATGTTTAATGAAGTCATTATTTTGGCTCAAAATTCCCCTCCCCCCACCACTCCAAAATGAACAAGTAAACACACAAATGAAAGAAACCCACAGAAGGGGTTGGCAATAAATAACATTCTCTCAAAACTTCTCCAGATCACATCATTGGTGGGTGTGGTTTTTACCTGTGTTAGAATTGAAGGATGTGAAAACATAAGTGTCTAGTATTTTATAACCAAAGCAATGGGAAGATATTGGGAAGGGAATGTTGGCCAGTTTTGTTTAGTTTTGCATCACATTATCACCAGACTCCATCACTAGCCCAGGTAATCGGGCCCCCGAAGAGGGAGACTGAGATGTGTGGAGGTTACCAGTGTGCGAATGATAACTACTGACGAAAGAGTCATCGACTCAGTTAGTGGTTGGATGTAGTCACATTAGTTTGCCTCTGTCCATCTTTGTCTTCCTAGCAAGGAGAATATTCGGGGCATGATGCTATGAGTACTGGGTAACTGTGGTGAGGATGCATGTGTGTATCTCTGCTTCTTGGTTGCAGAAACAGAAATGCTTTGGAGACTATCAGTAGAAAGAGTGTTATTATATTGGTGCTGAGTGGTATGTGTGCTTTTACAATTTGTTCTTGTATTTTAATAAATTTTGAATAAAAGAATAAAGTTACTCTTTGGTTCTATTTGTTTATTTTTGAATTACTCTCTAGACCTTGCCCTTGGCTGGAACACATTCATGGTTGACAAGGGAAAGAGAATCCATCATTCTAATATTTATTCCTTGGTATTTGTGGGCAAAGTTGCCAGCAAGGCCAGGTTATTTTAATCTCATGCTGTGTGCCAGAGTCTTCAAGGAAATCAAGACAAGTTAAAAGAAAATCTTCAGATTCTTTCCATATTCATGAACAAGTTGCACACAGAATTCATGGAAAAGGGCCTGTTAAAGAGACTGTGGAGCAAACTTCTACTTGGTTATATTTACACCCAGGTTTTCTAAGTGCAATAAACAAACTTTCCAGGAAGTTAGTTAAAGCAACACGCACACCTGCATGTATTTGTGTGTGTTAACTATATATATAAAATACATATATATATAGATGCTTATATACATATAAATATAATTTGTTATACAATTGTCAGTACATTAACATGGGAAGAAAAAATATCAACATCTGAACACATTTATATTAAGCACTTTCCACTCTAAGGTATAAAGCATATGATGAATGGTTTACAGGGGCAATGGTCTGTTAATGACAAGGATATATTTGCAACATGATTAAATATGTGCATTTCGTTCCTGAAAAATGGATGACTCAACCAAACAGTATCTCTTGAGACTCTTGCTCATGATTGCCTACACATAATAATTTCATTAGTATTTGCAATGTCTTATATAATATTCCTGAATGTTAATGGAAATTTAAGTAATCATTACTTTGACAACTATTGATTGAGTTTCTATTCCTTGCAGGGTGCACCCTGTGCTAGGTGCAATGGGATGAGCAAAAGCAGTAAAACTAAACTCGTAAAGACATGATCTCCCCAAGGAACCTGTCATCGATCTGTGGAGACTATGCAAGTGACAGACTCAAATTAGTCTACAACAAAACAAAACAAAAGACCCGAATATACTGGTTGATATAACCAAACCCTGGAGATGACTGGGATGAAACTTGCCTCAGGGACCAATGGATCCAGGGACTTAGAAGCCTTCAGTGTTTAATAGGTCTTTTGTCTTGTCTCTTTTTTTGGGTGTCAGCTTTTGTGTTCAGACCTTTTTTTCCTTATGTTGGGTGACCTGGCTGGGGACTGCTCCTTACTTGCGTTCTTACTATAAGATGGCTCAGACAAAGTTTGACTCAAGTCCTGCAGGGAAGGACTCGAACTGGACTAATTTGTGTTACATGCGCACTCTGTTTCCCTGGGAGTAGGGTCTGTTACCAGAAGGAGACCAAGAAGTGCTGTGAATACACAAAGTATGAGAAGTTGACTTAGTGGTCATTACGTTTGTTTGTTTGTTTTACTGAAATAACATTGGTTGGTAACATTATATACATTTTAGATGTACAAGATCATAACACAATATTTATTTCATGCTCACTGAAAGTCTAGTTTCCTTTTGTTAGCATAGATTTGACCCCCTTTATCCAATTTTCCCTCCCCATCCTCCCTTCCCCTATGTAACCATCAATTCTATTTTCTGTAGCTGTAAGTTTGTTTTTGTTTTAGTTCATTTGTTACTGTTTTGTTTTGTATTCTGCATATCATGTGAAATCATGTTTTCTATCATTTTCCATCTGACTTATTTCACTTAGCATAATACCCCCAAGATCCATGCACATAGCACAGTGGTTAGACATTTATAAAACCTAAGAAGTTTTACAACTCCCCCTGGTAAGTCTAATACCTGCTTTACAACATGCTTAGTTACTCCATTATTTACTGTATTCCCTAATTATTCTGTCTTGTTTATTGCTGGGCAGTATTTCCCTCTCTCTCTCTTTCTCTCTCTCTGTACCACATTTTATTTTCTATTGATGGGCACTTAGGTTGTTTCCATGTCTGGGCTGTTATGAATAATGCTGCAATGAGCATAAGGGTACATATATCTTTTGGAATTAGTGTTTTCGTAGTCTTTGAACAAATAACTGGAAGAGGAATTGCTAGATCATATGGTAGTTTTATTCTTAATTTTTCTTTTTATTATTATTATTTTTTATTTTTAACATATTTATTGATTATGCTATTACAGTTGTCCCATTTCCCCCGCCGTCACTCCACTCCATCCTGCCCACCCCCACCCTCCCACATTCCCCCCCTATAGTTCATGTCCATTGGGTCATACTTATAAGTTCTTTGGCTTTTACATTTCCTACACCATTCTTACCCTCCCCCTGTCTATTTTACACCTATCATTTATGCTATTTATTCTCTGTACCTTTCCCCCCCTCTCTCCCTCCCACTCCCCTGTTGATAACCCTCCATGTGAGCTCCATTTCTGTGGTTCCATTCCTGTTCTAGTTGTTTGCTTAGTTTGCTTTTGTTTTTGTTTTAGGTGTAGTTGTTAATAACTGTGAGTTTGCTGTCATTCTTACTGTTCATATTTTTTTTATCTTCTTTTTCTTAGATAAGTCCCTTTAACATTTCATATAATAAGGGCTTGGTGATGATGAACTCCTTTAACTTGACCTTATCTGAGAAGCACTTTATCTTCCCTTCCATTCTGAATGATAGCTTTGCTGGATGGAGCAATCTTGGATGTAGGTCCTTGCCTTTCATGACTTGGAATACTTCTTTCCAGCCCCTTCTTGCCTGTAAGGTCTCTTTGGAGAAATCAGCTGACAGTCTTATGGGAACTCCTTTGTAGGTAACTGTGTTCTTTTCTCTTGCTGCTTCTAAGATTCTCTCCTTCTGTGTAATCTTGGGTAATGTAATTATGATGTGCCTTGGTGTGTTCCTCCTTGGGTCCAGCTTCTTTGGGACTCTTTGAGCTTCCTGGACTTCCTGGAAGTCTATTTCCTTTGCCAGACTGGGGAAGTTCTCCTTCATTATTTGTTCAAATAAGTTTTCAATCTTTTGTTCTTCCTCTTCTCCTTCTGGCACCCCTATAATTCGGATGTTGGAACGTTTCAAGATGTCCTGGAGGTTTCTAAGCCTCTCCTCATTTTTCCGAATTCTTGTTTCTTCATTCTTTTCTGGTTGGATGTTTCTTTCTTGCTTCTGGTCCACACCGTTGATTTGAGTCCCAGTTTCCTTCGCCTCACTATTGGTTCCTTGTACATTTTCCTTTGTTTCTCTTAGCATAGCCTTCATTTTTTCATCTAGTTTTTGACCAAATTCAACCAATTCTGTGAGCTTCTTGATTACCAGTGTTTTGAACTGTGCATCTGATAGGTTGGCTATCTCTTCCTCTCTTAGTTTTATTTTTTCTGGAGCTTTGAAGTGTTCTGTCATTTGGGCCATTTAAAAAATTTTTTTTTTGTCTTGGCGAGTCTGTTACTTAAAGGGGCAGAGCTTTAGGTGTTCCCGGGGCGGGGTAACGCTGGTCGCTGCGCTGTGACCCTGTATGTGGGGGAGGGGCCAAGAGGGAGTAATGGTGCCCGCTCCACTCTCTGCCAGATTTCAATCACTCCCTATGCTACCCACAATCAAATTGGGCCCCTCTGGTGCTAGTTCCCAAGTGGGTGGACTTGTGCACACTCTAGGCCCCTGTGGGTCTCTCCAACGACCTCTCCTGTGAAGCTGGGAGTTTCTCCTGCTGCTGCCCCAACCCCCATGGGTGTTTTCACTCAGAGGTTTGAGGCTTTATTTCCTGTCACTGGAGCCCTGGGTTGCAAGGTCTGCTTTGGTTTATCTATGAGCGAATGTGGGGCCACGGGGTGCTACCCGCTGCTCTGCCTGCCCTGTTCTCCACCACTCTGAGTCCGGCCCTCTTGGTTTATCTGTGCGCAAATGTGGGGCCACGGGGTCTGCTAGTGGTCAGACTGCCTGCCCTGTTGGTCCCACACTCCACCAGTCTCGGTTCCGCCACGGCAACGTGAGTCCTCTCCGCCCCGGTGACCGTCTCCACCCCTCCTATGGGCCTGGATGAATGTTTATTTTTTATCTCCTTGGTATCGGACTTCCTTGCCGTTCGATTTTCTGTCAATTCTGGTTGTGCGAGGAGGCGCAGTGTGTCTACCTACGCCGCCATCTTGGTTCTCCTTATTCTTAATTTTTCAATGAACTTTTATACTGTTTCCCATAGTGGCTGTACCAATTTAGAATTCATCCACTAGTATATGAGGCTTCACTTTTTTCCACATCCTCTCCAACACTTGTTATTTTTCATCTTTTTGATAATAGCCATCCTGACAGACATGAGGTGATATTTTATTGTGGTTTTGATTTGCATTTTCCTCATAATTAGTGGTATTTAACATATTTTAATATGCCTGTTGGCCATCTATATGTCTTCCTTGGAAATATGTTTATTCAGATCCTCTGAATGACCAGTATTTTTAACTTCCTTAATAATAAAGATTAAATAAAAATGCAAGGGCACCTCAATAAGTTATATGACAATAAATAATAACAAGTTCAGAGAAAGGAAGGTCCCTATGGATAGAGCTGTCAGAAGAGACCTTGTAGAGTTTTAAAAAAACATAAGATGAAGTAGGAGGAAGGTCAAGATTTAGATACGGAGGACGATGGCCTGTTTTTCACTTAGTAAGTCAATATGTATTTACTAAGTGACTATGAGTTGTAAATAAAGAGGCTATATCAGTAAAGAAATAAGACACTAAATATGTCCATCATCTTTAGAAAGGAGAATTCAATTCAATTCAGTAAAAGTTGAGAGAACTGAGGATAGAAGCTATGTTTTATATTTCTTTGTATTTCTTCCTCTCTTGGGTGAGCAGAGATTTAAGTAACTAAACTTCAATCATGAATGTTTTGAGCATCTATTAAATCATAAATAAAGCACTAGCCACCCAAACACTACATTCAGTGGGTATACATACAGTGATATAAAACATGGTTTCCCATACTATATGTGTTTACAAGCTAGTTGATAAGTGAGAAATCTAGCTAGAATAATATCTAACATACCAGATATCATCTCCAATTATACTGAGCCTTCAAACCTCGGAGTTGTGCGATTTCGCACAAACCTCGAGTTGTGGAGTTGTGTAACTCCCTCTAGAAGGACCTTTAGAAGACAGTGAAGGGAAAAAGGCATAGAAAAATGTATTTTAAAAGTAAGGGTGTCTTCCAGCAAGCATTGAGCCCTTAAAGATATTCTGGGAAATTTTTAAATAAAATTTCTATGTATAATGCATTGTACCAGGACATTTTGTAAAAGTGCTGAGAATACTTTTCTGATTTTCACGTGGGTTAAAATTCACTGTGGCTTAGTCATCTTAGGCAACTGCCATGTCCTAGATTTGTGCAATGGATGAAAGGAAGATATGCTAACATAAAAGGCATAGAATAAATCCCCAACATACACTAGGGCAAAAACTTGAAAACTTTTAACAAAAAAAAGTGCAAGTTCTATTACTGTGAAGTTAATGAGTTGTCCTGGGTGAGCTTGCACATCTAACCATCGGGAATGGAAGGGGTCTGTCTTCAGGAATGAAGGCTGGCTAGAGCTTCGCTACAGTTCGGCTCAATTGTATCTCATAGCTTAAATATTCAGGGGGAATGATTCTGGTCTTGCAGCTGCCTAGGTCTTCTAGCGTGGTGACAGAGATCCCAGGCACCTCTTGATAAATCGTGATCATTTTTACTGGTCCAAACCAAAGAGATTGGACTCAGAGAGTGCTAGGGATGCAGAAGCCCACTCATTCCCATTCCTGCTTCAGAAAAGGGACTTTAACTTCTCTTTCCTCTCCTGCCTTTGCTGTCCCCATCATATTTTTTCCATGTTTCTTCAAAAAAGGTAAGAACTTTAGCCTGAATACAGTAGGCATGGAGAGAACATAAGGTGGAGTAAGTTGTATAGTTAATAAAGTCTATGTAATTCTGGCAAAATCTGGATTTATGTATTTTAGACAACACATGTGAGGCAATTTACATAATTTATGAAGATGGACATGCCACAGTCCCAGGCCTCTTCACGGGCCACTCCCATAGGAGGTGGCATCTCTACTTAGCGCTGCAGGATGTTTGTTCCTCTGCTGCAGCCCCTGAGTTTTCATTGATTTTTCTGTTTCTGCTCATCCTGCTTCATAGGTGACCTTTGTGATGTTAACCTTTTCAGGTTTAGGTGCTCTACCAATTCTAATGGGGAAAGGAGTGCACTGTAGATGTTTGACATAGTAAAGTTTCTTTAAAGTGAGGGAAATCTGAAGGGAAATTCTAGAGTTTCCACTCACTGACCGTACTAGGAGGATCTAACCCCGCATTTCCAACTGTCATCTTATGGAGACACACCTTCCTGCTTTTGTAACACCTGCACTTTCCTTCATCAAACCCAGCACTAATTATTTGTTTTTGCCAATTCCATTACTGACTGTATCCATTTAAGTGTGCTCTTATGGAAAAATCTCTTTTGGCATGTGTATTTTCAGTTTGTGCACATTTCTTACAAGTACGTCCCTTGGGTACATCAAGGAATGCCTCCTTATATTTTGGAAAGTTCAAAGTTCTGGCTTGTATCCACTTCTCCCCTTATTCTGGTGCTCAGGCTTCCACATAGATGGGTGATTGATATCAGGTTCACATTTTAGTTACACCTTTAGAAGATTTGTCATTTTGTATTATTGGTCAACATTTACATACACATCTACAAGTATATTACTAATAGTAATATGTCTAGTTCATTCTATGGCATAAAATGGTTACCTTCTAAAGCCTAGGGAGAAAAGTGAATCCCTTTGTATGATTAAGGAGAGAGATTGGTTGAACCCCAATTGAACAGACAGTCGACATCCTAGTGACCAGGTTTAGAAGAGACCAGGCATGTTCCTGCTGGGTGTGCCATGATTATGGAAAAGACATCAAGAAATCATTCAGGATAGGGGCTCTTTCTGTTTCTTAATGATTCAGGTACATCTAGTTACACCTGTAGCCCAGAAACCCCAAATGTGTTTGTATGCTGGTTTTGTGTGGAGGTGGCAGGCTTCCAAATAACATGCAAGTGGCAATAATCCCTTGAGTGCTGGGTTGCTGCACTGGCTTCTTAGTCTCTGGAAACCATCCTGTAAAGTCACCAGTGACCTTCTAATATAGACAAGTCCAGGGGTCTTTTTTTTTCTGTCCTCCTTCTATAGTTGACACAATTTGGCACTTTTAACTCCCACAGCTTCTTCTCTCTCTTCCACTGTTCCCTCATCTCATTTAGTCTATTAAAAGTGGGTATTTCTTTAGGATTACTCTTATGCATTCTGTTTTCTCTCTTGTAGTCTTTCTGAAATAAAGAGAGAGGAAATGTCATTACCGATCGCACTAGAATTAGCATTAGGTTTGTCTGGGAGGAGCGAAGACCTAAATCCATAATGACTTAAACAAGACAGGTGCTTATTTTTCTCTCTCCTGTGAAAGGCCTGAGGTCAGTGATTTGTAGCTGGTATTGAAGCCTAGTTCCTAGTTCTTAGAGATATAGGTTCCTTCTGGCTTTCTGCTCCACTCTTCTGAAGCCTCACAGTGCTGATATACCCATATCCCAGCCAGAAGGGTAGAAAAAGGAAAAGAATAAAAAAATGGGCAAAATGTGTCTACTAGCCATCTTTTAAGGAGATTCTTAGAAACTGTTTTATGGACATTTCTATTTATATCCCATTGGCCAGGACTTTTGTCACAAGATGAACCTACCTGCAAAGAAGGTTAGAAAATGTAGTCTTTATATTGCATAGCCATGTGCCCATCTGAAAATTCTAATACAGTATAAGGGGAAAACATATTTGTAAAGATATTCACCTATATTTTCTTCTAGAAGTTTAATATTTCCTTTTCATAATTATGTTTTATCCACCTAGAGCTAATTTTGTTCATGACATTAGATAAGAAATCAACTTTACTTTTGACTAAATTGATTTTACTTTTCTATCAGATAATTAATTATTATAGCATCCTTTATTTCTTTTCTCCCAATGATCTATACTGCCAGTTCTAACAAGTTTCCATAGTATTTAGAAGATAATACTCTATGACTTGATGAGTAACTGGAAGATTTTTGTCCAATATAAATATTCTTGCCGCATAGATATGCCTTAAAATTCAACTTCAAAAAAGAATCAAATTATTTAGAAATATGAATTATTAAAAGTTAATATTTTTATCTAGCTCCAGAGAATTTATTTTTATCATTTGATCCATTAAATTACTGCCTTTATTTGAGTCTCTAATTCTAATTTTTCACTAATGATAATGAGCCTTAAAAATCATGGATTATGTGTGTTATATTTGTTCTACTTTCTCTATAAACTACTATAAAGAAATTCTACTTTAAGATATAGAGAAACACATATTTAGATTATTAGCTGTGGACATTTTTTTTGCAGATGGTATTGCTAATTTCTAACTGTGAAGGCAGAGATCTTATCTGCCTTGTTTATTATTTTTGTCCCCAGTGAGTGCCCAGTACAGTTCCTTGAACATGGTAGATGCTCAATAAATATTTGTTGAATAAATGAAAAAAACAATGTATATTTACAGTAAGGCTAATATAAGACTAACAGTTTTGTTTACACAACTGGACCTTCTACAGTATCTTATTTTCAGAACTATGTTGATATATTATCACTCAGATAAATTGGGATCCCTTTCTCAAAGGATTTATTTTTTCATTGAATAAAGTAGTATGCTAATACAAATAAAAAAGAGAGAAGGGGCTGTGGGAACATGGGAGCAACAGATAGGTGTTTTAAAATACACCTCAATTTTTAAGTACCAAATAATGTAATTTCATCAGAGGTCCTTATTGTATCATGAAGTTTGCCAATAAATAGTCTGGTGGCCCGAGTGGTCAGAATACCTGACTTCTTGTTGTATGGAACCAGCTATGTGGCCTTGGGTAATAATCACAGTCCCGGTTCAGTTTCCTTATTTGGAATTAAGAGGCTGGCTTTTTTTTGTTTGTTTTCTTTTTGCTAAGGTCCTTTCCAGCTCTAAATTCCTGTATTTTTTAGGTTTATTCCACATGTGTTGCGTCATCCAAATTCGCTGGTCCATGGTTGGAGGCCTGGCCATCCCTGCTGCTACTCAGCCTGAGTAGATGGTTTCCATGCAGGAATGCAAGTCTGGTGCAATGAGGCCTTCATATTTTTTAAAAAGAAACCATAATTTGACTTTTTTATGTAAAATTTCAAGCTCTTAAATAGTGGCCACAAAGTCCAATAGCTTTAAAACACTGTTTAATCCAAACTAAACACAACAGCTGTTTGGGTTTGGCCTATAGGCTGCCAGTTTATGCTTTAAAGGACTTTTTTTTGTCCTTCCCATTTTCAATAACTACTTTTCTTGTTAGTGCACAACAGCTACTGCATATTATTTTCCTGCTGCATCCACAAGGGATAGATCTAGTCCAGTAGACTTGGAGGATAATATGTGTAGGTTTAGTGTTCTAGCATGATATGGTAGTTATGACATAGAGAAAAACTATATCTTGGTCAAGTTTCACTTAATTTCAATGTGTGATATGGCTAGTTATTTTATACAGGTCCTAATCAGAGAATTGTCATATTATTTGGGAGAAGCAAAGAGGAGTCTACAAGGGCTTCAGAAGTACTACACCCATCAATTTAGTGGAAATCTTGGAGTCTGTTTCCCATTTTTGAGCAAAGAAAGAGGACATAAATTAGGCTCAGTGAAGGAGGGATGCTATTTCATATCTAGCCCATTATATTCCTTCTATGAGTTTTATGCCTGGTGGGGTCATCTAAACTTAATTAAAATCTAATTGAATCAGAATGGTGTTTCTGAAAATCACATGGGCATTGGAGTCAGATTTGGGTGTGAAAGTAATTTCAGTCACTAACTGTATGACCTTAAAGTTGTTAATCTTGTCAGTGCCCCAGATACTTCTTCTACAAAAAGGGAAAATAATACCTCTGACGCTCTTTGTGGGGAATAGAAAAAAACCATGTGCTTATCTGGAGTCAGCCTTCTAACACACCCAAGCTAGGCTGTCGATTTGGTCCCACCTGTGGCTTTGTCATTCCTGTCATGAAGCTGGGCTGTCTTGTGTGTGGTAAAAGGAGTCAGGACTTTGCTTCACTGGTTGGAGGTGTTGCCTTTCTCATAAGCACCCCACGGACTGCCCAAGAACAGGCCTCGCTCCTGTAGCCAGAAGCCCTTTTCTGGAGCTTGCTCTGTCAGCAACCCGTATCACTTGTCTGGCAAAAGGAGGTTCCAGCCTTTGTAAGAGGGTGGCCTGGAAAGAGGAAGCAGCCTCGGAGTTCTTGTGAAAAGGACACAGTCAAATCTCTATCTTCAATTATCACTGAGATAGTAAAAACAAACTGAAATGCCAAATAATCACCAAGTTAGTGAAAAAAATCCTAAAGGCCATAATAAAAAATAGCCAACCAAACTAAATTTAACGTAGTTCTTTTTGGAACCCCTCCTATATAAAAGTTTCTGTTTGTGCCGTATCTAGAAAAAATATGAACAAAGCATTAGTTCTGCCCTCAAAGACTAAATGCTCTAATTGGGAGAATACAGTATAACTATATATGGCTTTCACTCAGTGTAGGTTCTAAAGTATATTAACAGAGAGCATGAGAGCACATGTAACAACTCCTTTATGAACAATTTTATTCTTCTCTTCATTGAAAATTCCTCAAGTCTTAATTATTTCAGTAGAGAGAGGTGGATTGAGAAGAGATGCTAAGAAATACCTTCCAGGAGAAGAAAATAGCATAAGAAAAACATATTTTTCAGAAAGCATCAGACATATAGTGAACACATCGCTGGAAAGTATCATGGGAACAGAAAAGAGACAATATTGGAAACAGGTTTTAGACAGACAGGACCATTAGCAGAGGTATTCAACTCCCCCATCACCAGATTCCAACAGAAATGGTGATGCCATGCAAAAAATGTGGGAGAACAAGAAATTGTGAAATTGACCTTCTAAAAACTGCAGGAAAAGTCAGCTAAATAAAGTTTATAAGAAGGCAGCTTAAATAAAGCATAAAAGAGTGACCTACAACTTTTCCACCTATAACAGCCAGTGCTCTCAGCTTGGGAAAGTCGAGATTAGAGGAGGCTCTGGTAACTGTATTCATGGAATTCAAATTCAGAGAAAAGGTGGGTCTGGGGTAAGAAGTCACCAGAAACAAAAACTAGAGCACAAAAATTTTTATCATAGAGAAATAGAGGAAATTCACTGGATAGCTCCTGTTCTAGTAAAGACCAAATACAACTGAATTTTTGTCTTCATTTATGAGGACATGTAAATAAGGAATGTTACCAAACACATAAAAATGATGCTGTATTCAAGATGATGAGACCACCTTTTCATGGGTGGAAGAAAAAATCAGAAGTGTTTTTGTCCTTGTAATTAACATGATTAAAGAAATTATCACAGCTATGAAAATCGAGCAAGCAGTGGTGAAAAGAATATATTCTGAAATCATGAAAGATTTATGGAAATTTTTAAAAATGCTTAATTAAAAGAAAGCAGTAAAAAGTTAAATACACTGAAAACTGATGCTTGAAACTTTGCAAATATCTCCAAGAACCTATGGGATAAAAGAAATGGAATTCTTAAGAGCAAAAAAGTTGAACACGGATTTGGAAAAAAAAAACACTACATATAGTAGAATAGACATCAGTAAGAAACAGAACGGAGGAACAGAAAGAGTAAGTGAAGAAGTAAAACAAGAAATTGTTCTGAACTGAAGCAAAGATCCAAGTCTGAGTGGGAGGCCTTACCAATTATCAGCTGAGTTTAATGGAAGTATACAAACACCTAAAAATAACTGGTTGAATTTTTTAAAGTCAAGATAAATAAACTTAAAAGCATAGAAGCTAATTGAAACAGTTTGGGGGGAAAAAGAAACCTAAGGTGGGGCTGGCATTGTATTTCTCCAAAATACTAAAGACAATAAAAATAAAGAATGAGCAGAAGGGTATTGGATTCTTAAAGATTATCATGTAAGAATTCTGTACTCAGCAAAATCGTCATTAATGTGTTTGGGCAAGGGAAATGTGTTTCAGATTTTGTCATCGCCGTATCCTCCTAAAAAAAAAATGTACTTGACCCACATCCTAGGAGACAATTTACCATTAAAGCAAAATAATAATGAATTCAAGAATAATAAACTCAAGCTGTAGTTAAAAAAAACAAAATCTGGCTTTGAGTAATAAAACTATTTGAATATCATTAATTATATTTTGAGTAATAATGACATTTTGAATGTCAAAAATCTTTGAAGCAAAGTATTCATTATAAGAAAAGTAATTTGGTCTAAATATTCAGATTACATACAAAAAACAATGAAACTGATGAAGAAATAATAGTTATAAAATAAAATTATATGTCAACTGTGAAAATAAGTGGGTACTTTCATTGTTAATATTAATAACTAGAGAAAGTAGGTTATGATACTTTAAAAATAAAAGTTAATCTTTTTATCATTGCTAGAAAGAAAACGTGATGTAAAGCTAAATCCCTAGAGAAAAAAATCTCAGATAAATGTCATGATACAATAAGTAAATAAAATAAGCAGTAAGTATATTTACTAAAATGTCAACAATTGTTAGTTCTATATTGTCTAAGTACAAAATAAGTTTACTTGCTTATTTATTTATACTTGTCTATATTTTACACACATTTTACAATAAACACAAATTAATTACTTAATAAGAACAGATAGTTTATATTTTTGAGTCACTGCAGCAAATGATATTAAAGTAATTAACAATTATTTTCAAGTTTGGAAAAACATGTTTCACTTTTGTAAATAAGGACACATGTAGATAGACCAAAATATCTCTGAATAGTGAAATTAAGATAAAATTATATCATTTTTTATATTTTTTGCACAGGTTGTCTATAATTACCTGGGATTATTTTTATAACAAAACAAACAAACTAAATGCCACTGAGGGCTTGGCTGGGGCTGTGTTGTGGGGGATTTGTGTCAGATTAAGGGGTTTAGATGGACTCATGGTTAATGGGGAGCCACTGAAGCTTTTTAAGAAGGGAAGCGATATGAACAGATTTGTATTTTGAGAGATTAAGGCGAAGTATTGTTATTGTTTAAATTGGATTTAAGTGGAAAACTGACTGGAATTTATTTTAATGGTCTAGACAGGAAGTAATAGGGTCAGAAATACATTTCTGCAACACAAATAGATGAGAGGAGAGATGATTGATATAATAGAGAGGAACAGTCAAGGGGACTTGGTGATAGCATTTAATGTTAGAGTTTGGGAAAGAGAGAAACCAAAGAAATACAGAGACAGTGTTATTGGGAGAACAACGATGCTCTTAGCAGGGATAGGATAGTGAAGGGAGGCAGGAAGAGGAGAAGGTATAGAATAAAGGATGATGAATTTGACGTCAAATATGTCAAATTTCTGTTGCTGATGACACGTCATGGCTTTGGGATTTTATGGGATAATGGCTGCCCTCCATGTAGAAATACTCTTTTGGAGCTTTAATGATCTCATTGAATGATCCTTCCCTCCCTTGACAGCACATGGGGAAAAAACCCAGAGACCCCCAGCACCCTATGGCCACCCAAGTGCCAGCTTTTTCCCTGACTTGAGTTTGAAATCATAGCTCTATCTCCATTATCAAAGACCCCAGCTAGCTAGGTCAAAGAGTTTCTAACTGATTCCTTACATCCCCAGCCAGGTCTGCTCTTAGACCCTGGCAACTAATGTCGCCACATTGGACTGGGCACTTTATCAGTCAGCCTCTCCCCTAGGGCGAGAAGAGTCTGCAGAGCCCCTCCCCATTCTGACTGAGCTCTGGGAACCTGAGATGTTGTTCTCAGGTTTTCTCACTTCTCTTGCCTAATCTGTGAGTGAGTTACGTTGAAGAGGAATAAGGATTGTTTTGGAGGAGGAATACTCCATGTAGTTAAGGCTGTTTGTGGTGAAAGATGGAGTCAGATGTGCTCACGAAAGTGGGTGGGTCCCAGTGTGGGGCCTTCGTTTGTGTTTTGCCTTGAATCACTCACTGTACCTGGTAGAGGACAAGCAGAGACAATGAGCAGGGCAGTTAAAGGGCACTTAACATTTAGGAGCATATTAACATTTTGGTTACTGGTGCTAATCTGCTGAGTATAATGGCTGGTAAGGGGAAAATTAGACACACAGTTTTTATAAGGCGTTTCTTCTAAACCACAATTAGAGGCCCACTTGAAGAGTTTCCTTTCTCTTTATGAGTCACAGAAAACTGAAATCACCATTTCCTGTTGAGAGAAAACACGAGAAAAGAGAAGAGATGACCACACTTTGGTCTACCCTGGTTTTCTGCTTTATTGGCCTGGTTCCTGAATAAAGAAAACCATTTCCTTCAGGCTTCTTCTCAATCTATTCCTCCTTCCACATCCTTAGCATCATTCATAAGCCCCAAACTGCTCTCAAACAGTAGAGTTAGCCACTCAAATGACTTGTATATCTGATCCTATCCCCTTTTTAAAAACTCTGCCTCTACATGGAGACCTACTTCCTCTTCTGTCATGTGGCCCTGAATATAATTAGGATCAAAGCTGATTGGATCAAAGGGGAGGCACCTGTGCCAGTGTTCTTAGGTACTAAAAAGTAGTGATGGTAGATTGCCTAAGATGCCATGTCAGACCATATGCAACCACAGCAGGCCAATCAAGATAAAAAGGAGACAGAGAGAGGCCAAGATGCAAACATCTATGCTGCCCACGAGAAACAGAAAAGTTGCCCCACTCTTGGACGTCTCAGTTCCAGTTCTTGTCCTTACATGGCCCTGCTTTCATTTTCTTTTTTTTTCCTTCTGAACTGCCTGTAAAACTTCCTATGTTTTCTTATAGTGCAAATATTTTCTATAAGCGGGCTAGGTGTCTATTCCTCATCACAAAGAATCATAAACTATATTTGGAAGTATTTCAGGATCCTGAAGATTCAATGGTTGGCTGCTGGATTTGCTCGTGCTGACCTTTCATCTCACATAAGAATGTTGGGGCACAAGACATTAAACAGCTTCTCAAAGTCACTCAGAAAACTGCTAGCAGATTTGGGTGCGAAATCTTGGCTTGGTTTTCATTCTTTGGCATCCTCATACTAAGTTCTACTCTACAACTCAGTTCTACTTCATAAATACTGATAATTGAAATGGGATAAGCACCTTACATAAAATATTCACATGCCCCTTGGTACAATGGGCAAATTCAATCTTTCCTGGTTAACTAGTTTTTACTCTCCTTTGCCCTACAGTCTGTCCTTTGTCTTAGCTTATTCTAAATGTTACATTGAATTAAAAGGCTGGTGAGCAAATTTCCTGTATGCATCTCCTTCACCCTTCTGACTGCTAGTAACTGCTCCTTGGGAAGCAAGATAATATACTTCGTATGCAACCTAATCATTTGCCAAAGTTGTTAAAACACTGGACATTTGAACAGAACGATAGAGCTCTCCCTCTAATCTCAGGTCTCAAAATTCAGTTGATCCTCACCATGGACAGAGCCATAGGTGACGAGAAGCATGAGACCATTTTCTTTATGCCATGTCTGCTCCATTTCTGACTTCTAGGAACCTGTGAGCTGGGCTGCCTAAATTGCCCAGAGGAATTCTCTACATATCAGCCATGGAGTATGTGCAGGCCACTGTGGAATTACATTTAACAGAGCATATGGTTGGCAGGGTCCCTCCAACCTGCTTTCCAGATAATTTTGGCCCATGTGCTGAGATGTTGCATTATATTAACATTTCAACCCTCATAGCAAACTATGTAGAAAAAGGGGAAAAGGATGTTATAACTTCAGATCTTATAAAGCATTTCAGTTTATAAAATGCTTTCACACACATAAGCTTACTTGCTCTCAGAAAACTATATGAAGTAGATACTATTGTCTCTCTCTCTCTCTCTTAAAAACAAATGAGCAAACAAGCTTCAGAAAAGTTAATGACTTTGGTAAATGGCAGAGCTAGTACCTGACCTCAAAGTCAAGTATTTTTTTTGCCTGTTTTCTGCTACCATTCATTCCTTCAATCAACAAACATTTCCTTAGTATCTATGTGGCTTGGGCACTGTGCTGAGAACTGGACACATGGTAGTGAACTTCACTCTTCATCTTGGGAGATCAGAGTAGGGGTAATGTCCAAGCTGAGAAGGGAAGGAAGAAGTGGTAAATGTTATTCAGGCAAAGTAGGAGGGCTGGGAGCATTCCAGGCAGACCTAATTTTTATCTCTAAAGTATCCCAAAGGACCTGCAGTGTGGAAATTAGTCAAGGAAGCTAAGAACTAAATTTCCACAACTGTATAATCTCCCATTTAAACATAAAGATATGCATCAATTAGATTTTCTTTTTTCTTTAAGAATCACATTAAGTGTCTTGTCACTACCTTCTCAAGAGCTAAAAAATTTTAACACTTTTCAAATGGCCTTTAGGATTGTTTTTTTCACTAACTTGGTGATTATTTGGCATTTCAGTTTGTTTTTACTATCTCAGTGATAATTGAAGATAGAGATTTGACTGTGTCCTTTTCACAAGAACTCCGAGGCTGCTTCCTCTTTCCAGGCCACCCTCTTACAAAGGCTGGAACCTCCTTTTGCCAAAGACAAGTGATATGGGTTGCTCACAGAGCAAGCTCCAGAAAAGAGGGCTTCTGGCTACAGGAGCGAGGCCTGTTCTTGGGCAGTCCGTGGGGTGCTTATGAGAAAGGCAACACCTCCAACCAGTGAAGCAAAGTCCTGACTCCTTTTACCACACACAAGACAGCCCAGCTTCATGACAGGAATGACAAAGTCACAGGTGGGACCAAATCGACAGCCTAGCTTGGGTGTGTTAGAAGGCTGCCTTTGTCAGCTCTCAAATTGGTAGCTGTCAGAAAAGAAAGGATCATTAACTCTAGTTCCATCATCTTCCTAATGAATCCCCTATTCCAGTGGCTTTGAGAAGAGTCAACACCCAAACAATGTAACAAACATTGCATTTGGAAGCAGGAGAGCATTCACAGGGATCAGGTGAGGATATAGCTCTCAACCGAACCTTCAGAACAGCAAGAGCAGAGGACAAAGCTGGCCTAGATTGGATTATGTGTAACATGTATTGTACAAGGAGATAAACCTAGGTCACTTGCATAGGCAGTCAAAGGCCATGGTTAAACTCTGTGTTCAGTTATCATTGAGAAGGTTATTTCTAGCTGAATTCATTGGAAGTAGCCGGGTTGGCAATTCATGATGGGAAAACTCACTACTTTATAGCATATTTCAATTCAGGCTGACTGCATTTCAAATGCTTAATAGATGCATGTGGCTACTGGCTACTGTACTGGACAAGTTAGAAAGCTGACCTGTTAATTTTCAGGGTGGACTATTCCCCAGGAGGGCAAACCTGGAAAGGGTCACAGGGGTGGCAAGGAGAATAAAGGACAGGGTGCTTAGCAGGAGCTCAGATGATGAGCTTTTCTTGTTTCCTGATTTTATC
This sequence comes from Desmodus rotundus, assembly GCF_022682495.2. NCBI lineage: Eukaryota > Metazoa > Chordata > Mammalia > Chiroptera > Phyllostomidae > Desmodus > Desmodus rotundus. Next base: position 120,478,963 of record NC_071393.1, on the reverse strand, counting down.
CAAGGCTGGCCAGCAAGGTCAATGCTGGTGTCTACTGCTCCACCCACAGAAAGTATGCTCAAGTCAAGTTTTCCTGGGAAAATTCTCATTTTGCCTTTCCTTTTTAATTTTATTTAAAAAGCCCACTGGCTATTCTTCTCAGTGCTTAATAATGTTTTTTCCAGCTCTCTTAGGAAACAGGGCCCTGAAATTTCCCTCATATATTAGCCCCAGTGGACCCTGTCTCTGTTTCATAGAAACCTTGCCCAGAAATGAGCTCATGGACCGTCTCATCCTGACCAGAGGCAAGTAGTGCTGTCTGGGGCACCAGGAGCAGAGGTCAGAGGTGAACTCAATGTCCTGGAATAACGTGCTGCTATTTCCCTGCATAGAGACCAGTCATAGACGATGCCCAAAACTGACTCAGCTCTGTCCAAGGCATATGAGGTCCTGGCAGCTCCTTGAGCCCATTGTTTAGAATGGCCAAGCATGCCAGTCTTTGTGGATTTTCCCTCTTATGACCCAGCCTTCTGCTCCTGATTGATCCCCTGGCTTGCACCCAGACTTCTGTGCCTCGTATACTATCAATACCTGAAATAAAACAGTACCTCAGATGCCACTACACTTGACCGGGTATTTTTCTCTAAGGAAGGTTTGCAGCTTGCTTCTACAAGTTCAGGGAAGCTATCTAGCACATGGCTATAGCTGCCAGATCTGTACTGGGGACAATAGAACCAAGAGGCAATCAGTAGAAGAGATGCCATTTGCCTGAGTCCTGTGCTTTGCGTACTGCTTATGAGAGTTGCCTGTGTTGTGCATGGATGACAGTGGGCTATCTGAAGGATATAAACCATTTCTATTCATCCTTTTTATCAGTAGCTAACTGAGGATCTCTTCGAAAATTGCTGGGAGTGATTAAAAGGCTTGTACTCTAGGAAGATGCAACATATTTCTTGATGGAAATCCAAGACAAGTCAGAATGAATACCAAATATTTTCTGTTTGGATTGTATCATCATCATCATCTATTATTATGACCAATATTGTTGCTCTTGTTTTCCACAGTTTTATTCCCTTCTTGAATTGTGTATATTTTGATTATTTAAGTGTATTTACATTTTTTCTACTAAAGGCTTTTGGCAGCCTAGTCCACCAGAAGACAGTGTGTGTGCACGTATGTGCATATATGAAGCTGCAGCCTATTATTTGAGTACAGGTAAGTAGATAAGACAGGTCATTATTAAAATCATCGTAGTCCAGGTCATTACCCACAATACCATCTGCTGGTATTTTATCAAGCCTCTGTTAAAGAACCATTAAATTACTTCCTGTAGGAGGCTTGCAAAGTATCCCATATGACAGATAAGTACCACACCAAGTAACTTTGTTTTAATTGCCCCTGCTACCATGTAGTGTCACTCGGTCTATTTACTTACTGACAGCACTTTAATTAAAGATACCCTAAATGTGATCGTGTCTGTGGATTGGGGGGAATATTAGCATTGCCATAGTGGAATAAGAGGCTGAATTCCATATGGTTCCATTTATACAGCACAATTGATTCTGCTCTGTGATGGAAAATGATTTGTTTGTTAATAATTTGAGGAATTAAACAAGAGTGGAGAGGATGTTGTATTTATAACTCCTTATGATACATTACTCATAGAATCTCACTGAAAAACCATCTAAACACATTGTTATCCCAGGGTAAGGAATCTGTATTGTCTTTGGTATGTGTCAATGTATAATATGTACAAGGTCCGGCAGAAGTAACACCTGCTTGAGTGTGATTGGTAGGGTAATGATATGGATGTAATCATTTAATTTTTAATTCGAACATTTCACCTAAAAGTTCATATGGTGTGTTTGTGTGTGATATTGTTATGTTACAGAATTACATGCTTATGCTTTTGTAATAGAAGATTTTGTAATAAAAAGGGGTATTATTCATGCCAGACCCTGTATATGAAGCTCAATCCTCTTTGCTTTCCAAGACCTCTCCTGTGTCCTACCATTTGATATCAGTCCTATTCTAGCCCTTACTGCCTGTGGGAGTTGCCTGTGCTGTGTGTTTATGCTTTGGGGATAGCTGGGGCTGGCCTAGCCAAAGGACCAGCCTAATGGTTGAGTTATGCATTGCTGGAGCTAGACAAAAGTTCTCATCCAAGACAACAAAAACGCTGAGACCACAGGAGTTGGCTCAGTCAAAAACAGCAAGGATACAGCCAAAGACCAAATTTTAGTTGAGAATGAAAATGAACACTAAATCTGAAGGGACCAAAGTTGGAGACCAAAGTGGAGAATATAGAGTCAAGAATGGGTAGATTTACCACGTAACCAGTAAATGCAGGATTTGGACAACAAATCCTTATTTACCATGATTCCCCCTTCCTCTCTGTTAACAGAATCCTGCTTGTCCTTTACGACCCAGCCCAACTTCTGCTTTCTTCATGAAGCCTTTTTGGCTGTTCTAACCAAATGACTCTCCTTTTGGAATTTCCATAGCACTTTGAGCTCAGAGTGCACAGTTTAACATTTAGTTATGCTGCCTTGTACTTTTTCCTTCATTGTTTCTGCTCTAGCCACGTTGGGTCTGCATGTTATCACCTTCACTCTGCCTGGTGCTTTCTCAACTATGACTTTATTCCTCTGCTTCCACCTGTCTGAACTGGCCTCTCCTGACTTCTTCTTATCAGATTCTACCTCCTTACCAGGGTCCAGGTCAAATAACTTTGCCCTGTGAAGCTTGCCAGCCAGAGACATCTCTAAATTCAGAGTGGCTGTCATCTGTTTTATGGAAATTATTCTTATAGGTATTTTTGGATATCTTCCTTGTGGTCCTGTAACCCAATATTATAATGATTTAACTTGGAGAACTATGGGAAATATACAGTTGTTAGTAGGATAAAACTCACTTCTGCTCCTGTACTCTTTGACATTGGTTCTCCAAATTGGCTGTGCATTAGAATAACCTGTGGCATTAAATAAATACAGGCCCTGACCTAGACTGATGATTGATGATCTCTGGGGTTTGGCCTGGATATCCATGTTATTCTGATGCATGACCAAATCTAAGAACCATTGGCCTATGAGGAGACTTATGAAGAATAACTAGGGAGACTTTATAAAAATCACTGAATGCCTCAGTTAGACCTTGCTAGAAAGTAGTAATTCAGTCATTCCATGAGATAAAGCGTGCCAATGGTTAGAGAAAGTTTATCTTAAAAAATGACAGTTCCTTAATATTTTGCCAGATTTGTGACCTTTTCAAAGTATGTTTACCATCTCTTACTTTATGTTCTGAGTCTGTATTCTTATTTTTTTATATAACAAAAATGAACAATGGAATTTATACTATAATTACCTAAATGCTCATCTTGGGGATTTAGGACTCATTCTTGTCCAAGCTTACATTTCTGAATCTAAAATCTATATTAGTCTATACCCTGGGTTGCAAGTGACAACACATCATATCAAATGAGTTTAGGCAAAAATAGGAATCTATTAGACAGGAGCTCACTGGCTGCTGTAGAGACAGGTTGGCTGTTAGCAAGTCATCGTTTCACCCCTGTGGGCACTCAGCTGCATTCATTTCCCATTCTCCCTGCAGCTGGGCATGCCCATGTGACTGGGTTCTGCCAATTAAATGTCCTGACTTCTGAATCCCTTTCTTGTGAAATACTCCTTTCTCCCTCCTCCCCATTTTATCCCTGAGTGGAGAAAGCTCCAAAGACAAAGAAAAGTGGTAAATGAGATGGAAGGTACTCAAGTCCCAGAGTCACTGCTTGAAGAAAAGCCACCTAATGGAGAGACACAACCAGTACAGAATGTGTGAGTAAAATAAAAATATATTTATAATGTGCTAAGCAACCAAAGTTTTGGGATGGTATTAATCATTGAATACACTGCGGTAGCTCACATAATAGAAAGAAAAAAGGAACAACCAAGTCATGAGGAGGGCTGTTAAGCAATTGGGTTCCTTCAGCGACAACTAAAACTGGCATTAAAATGTCTTTATAAATGTCTGTTTACTTGTTTCTAGAGATCTATTGAACCACCTTCTCCCAATAGGTGGGGAGAGTGCGACCGATCAGGTGCCATAAATTGCACTCAGAGGAGAAAGATTTATTGGGACTTAGAAGCAAGTACGAAAGAATACAGAGAAAAGATGTTCTAGAGGCATTGAAAAAGAGCTGAGAGGGTCATACTGAAGCTTGGAGCTTTATCTATTGGGTCAGGTTTTCTACCTCCTTTGAAGGGAAAGGAAGATAACTCTATTAATACTTTGATAGAGCTTAGAATCTACAATGTTGCAGTGCCTTTCAGATATCCAGACCAAAGGGATACATGTATTTTCCTCATATAAATTATTACCGGTTTATATATTTGTGCCTGGACTGCAGTATACAATAGTCACTACCTTGTAGACTTTTATAACACTGTTTTTGACTCCTAAATCCAATTTTAATAAGTGCCTAATATGTTTTCTCATCAATAGTCTATTGACTTGTCACTTCTTCCTCACCCCTCCCAAGTTTTGTTTGGGTGTATGAATTCAAGAAATTCCATTAAATCACAGAAAGATGGCATACCATTGTTTTTAGACCAAACCTAAATTAGGAATGCCTCTCTTTTCTGGAATACAATACACCTCATTGTGTTGAGATGGGGATTTTAAAATACTGATAATTATATATTGATCAAACAGGGATTGTTTACTATCCCTTGTTTCCTATTGAATCCTTTATAATATCAAGGAATACTGGAATAGTATCTGCTTTGCTTTTACTTTTTTTGTTGAAGATGGGAAATTCCAATAATCAAAACATAGCCCTTCCCTAGGACCCAAGATGGAATACAAACAATAACAAATGAACCTTGCTGTCTTACTAATGAACCACATAACCACAATAAAGAAGATGAGGAAGGAAAGAGCTAAATAATTTTGGGAAACAGTATTACAACTGAGTACTGTAAGGCTAAAGACAGAAAGAACTATACACAGATCTTGTACTCTAGTTAGTAAATTTTTTGTTCAGAGATATGTGGATTAGCTTTTCTGCAACTTTTTTATTTGTATTCTAGGACTGAATAAATAAGTAAATATAATGGTATGATAATGAAAGCCAGTCTTCTTCTTATTAGAAAAAGAACTTTCAAATAAGTAAAAAGGGAAGGCTAGCAAGAATGCTCTATTTTTGGACTGGAATCGGAGGTATCAGTATGAACTTCTGGTTTTAATATACAGGGAAATAGATAAAGGTATATATGTATGTATGGGTTAGAATATATCCATATATATATTTCTAGCCCTGCCACTAGAAAACCTAGAAGTAATGACAACCCAGTACAAAAAGAACACCCAGGCCCCAGATATTGGTTTCTTTTTTTTCCTTAAATTTTATTTATTGATTTTAGAGGGAGGGGGGAAAGGAGAGGGAGAGACAGAGAGACATCAATTTGTTGTTCCACTTATTTATATATTCTTTTGTTGCTTCTTGTTTGTGCCCTGAGCGGAGACCATACCTACAACCCTTGGCATATTGGGATGATGCTCTAATCAACTGAGCTACCCAGCCAGGGGCAGATATTGGATTCTTTCTTTCTTTAAAAGATATTATTTATTTACTTATTTATTTTTAGAGAGGGGGGAAGGGAGAAAGTGAGAGAAACATCAATGTGTGGTTGCCTCTCACACACCCCTAGCCAGGGACCTGGCCCACAGCCCAAGCATGTGCCCTGACTGGGAATCGAACTGGTGACCCTGTGGTTCACAGATTGGCACTCAATCCACTGAGCCATACCAGCCAGGGCTCAGTTCTTAATACTATTCACCAGTTAGAAGATCCACACTCCTCAGAGAGATGGCTGATTCAAGGGCTGGGGTCAGAGAACGTGCCCAGTGAGCCTACACCATTTTATAATGCCACAACATGTTAAGCAGTGCTCAAAAGCTGATGGGAGCAAGTCAAGGAGTCAACCTAAAGGAACAGCTACTGATACATCTGAGACAACCTGTGTAGTCGAACAGGTAGTAATAATAATGGCTTAAAATACATGGCATGAAGTGAATATCCATGGGTCCATACAGACATAAATAATTAAATAAGTGGTAGAAGAGTGGCAGCTCTTGAAGTTGAATTCCAGTGAAGAAGTGAAGAAGGCCTGGTGGATATAAATGTTTGAGGAGCTGTCAAACCAAGAGGAGCCTGAAGAGACATGACCACTAAATGTAATGTGGCATCTTGGGTGGGATTCTGGAACAGAACAGGACAGTAGGTAGAACTAAGGAAATCTGAATAAACTGTGGAATTTAGTTAATAATAGATCAATGTTGGCTGATTAATTATAGGGGAAACTAGGTGTGGAATGTATGTATATTTTTAAATTATTCAAAAGTAGTCTATTAAAAATTTTAAAAATCACCATGTGGTAAATACTATAATAGCAATTGTTGCAGTTGAGTATCATCAATAGGTATAAAAATTAGTGGGCAAAAATATGAAGAGAAATACAACACTTAAGGGAGTTTAAAAGTATCCCAGAATAAAGTGCTTTTTCATGGCAAAGAGAAAACAACTAATTTTGTAGTAAAGAAACCTGGCTGACACCATCTTATCTAAGTGATTAAAGGTAACATCATCAGTAATACAACTTATTGACAGACTGTGCCTCAATACTACCCAATGTCCCTATAGGCAGTGCTTCTGAAGTTTTAACATTGACACGCATCCCATAGGGATCTTGTACGTGTGAAGATTCTGACTGAGGGATGGAGTCTGATGCTGCTATCAAGTGGACTACACTTTGCATATCAAGGTGTGAAGGAGAAACCTGTAACCTTTTCAGCAAAAGGGGGGCCAGGGGGGAGTCGGGTCACAGGAGAGGATTCTCATCCCTTTTATGAGCTTCCTCCGGATTTTCCTGTACCTTACTTGAGATGCAAAGGGATGGCTTTCTTGTCCCAATGCTTTTTTTTTTTTTTAGCATCACATATATCCAAAGCTTAAATAAGTGTTATTTCTAAGCAAAAAGGTTTAAGTGAGGGATTTTCATGTAACAAGAATTCTTCTTTCTCAGAGCAGATATATAGCCCATCTGTTTTGGAAGAGGCAAGAGATTCAAGCATACTTTACTTAATAGCAATAGTTGATAGTCCCCGCCTATTAATGTCTGGTGTCTGTGAGTAGCAAACTTTGTTACAATGCACATAGGAAGGGCACACTAAGGCACCATTTAGAGAATAATCCTGAAGGTCTGTAACAACTGCCATGAAAGACCAGGCAGTGCATCAGCACCAAAGCTGGAAAGAAATGTTCCAGCAGCACAGGACAGTACATAATGGAGTCACTGTATACTCATTTGCTGGTGTTGATTCAGATGGAATTTTGTGTCCTCATAGAGTTCTGCATTTGGTGGCTCTTCAGGCTTCTCAGCAGCCAGCTAGCTGCTGCTGGCCTGGCCAACATCCCTAACCTTCCCATTTCAGAGATAGCAGCTGTCTAACGATGTAGAACTAAAGGGCCCTCTTCAGCAGGATGATTTGAAAGAGCACTTGAGCTGTTTTGTCCTTGGCCTTAGTTGTTGGACTGAAAAGATCCTCAATTGTAAGCAGACAGGAATGGCTTTGCTCCCTGGTGTGACTGCATTTGATGTTTCAGGGTCATATAGGAATTCATGAGAGCTGAGCAGTCCTCATCTTAAAAAATAAAATTGGGCTGGGAGTGTCCAGGTGTCAAGATTTGGGTCAGCCCCTGGAGAGGCTCCCTCTCAGCCAGGGGCTGGTACCAGGTTGAAAATGGCTGGAGATAGCGCGGCTTTTTATTTTTATTTTTTGTCCCAGGACATTTTTTTTTCTGGCTCTACATCACAGTCTCTACTTTCATTCTTTTTGCTCTCAGCAGGCTTTTCTACTGTGTTCTGTCATCATTGAGTCAATGATTGCTTGCAAAATCTACCTGGCATTCTAGTCAACCCTGTTTTCCCCTTTCCCCACTCCAGGGTTGCCTCACCAATTTTCTTCCCTGACCTTGTGTCTTACATCCCATAGACAAGCGATATTTCACCTCTGACATAATCCTAGAGACCCTTTACCTGCTCACCATCAGAATCTCTTCAGGCAGGCGATGCCTTCCTAATTCTGTTGTAGTCATCTTCCACCTAGAATTCTATTCTAAGTCAAACTTCCAATCACTTTTTCAAAAAATAAAAAAAAGTCAATACTATTTCAGGTAAAAGATTTTTTTGAACAACTACTGAAGACATGATGCACTAAAGTAAGAAATCAAAATTCAAGAACCTGGAACCCAGGAAATATGGAAACCAACACAAGAGAAGACTAAAAATAGTCAACATGGTGACGAAGCAAGATTACCTGGATGGCAGCTGTAAAATAGACCTCACGATTGACAGTCCAGAATGAACAAGAGAGTAGAGGACCTGCAAGGAATCAAATTGTACTATACTGGGAGTTTGGAAGGAGGCAAAATATGTGTGGGGGAAGAGAAGGCATGTGAAAAGATCATTGTTCATATTTAATAACACAGGACGCGTTACGAAAGCACTGTACACGTGCTGTGAAACATGAAAAAGCAAAAAGTGGGAAGCAACAGCTAAAGGAGTTGCAAATGTTTGCCTCTGAGGGGAGACCTGGAAAGGAACACTAAAGAGATGATTTTTTTTTTTTTTTTGCTGAAAGCCTTGGAAAACTGACATTTTCATATATGTAATACATGTATTGTTTATTATTTTCAAATAAGTGAATGGAGTGATTTACTTCAAGAGATAGATAACACTGATAATGGTCTTAAGAGTCAGGTAAGAGAATGGCATTGCTTAAGTAATTCAATTCCAAAGCCAGTTATTAAGCATGTGCTATGTGCCAGATGCTATGGAGACAAAGATAAATAACATAACATTTCTTCCCTGTCACAATCTAGGCCACACAAGACTTTCACACAAATACTATGATGCAAAATATGATAAGAAATAATGCAAGTAATGCCCTGGGGAGTATGGAGGAAGGAGCAATGACGTCAGAGTGGCTGGACCTGGGAAGGAGGCAAGAGATGCTGCATGTGACTGGCATTGCCCAATATCCAATGTGAACTGGTTTCCTTTCCAGTTCTTATTTCTCTGTTTTCATTTGAATAGAATGTAAATGATAAGGCACCTCTTAATTAGCTCTAAAATATACTTTGGGTTAGGAGAGATTGGGGCCTGTAGAGATAGGAAAGGGGAGGAGCATGATCACAGATGAAGAAGGAACTATAGAGGGGAAAACTGCAGAGATCGGGTCACAAAAGGTGTCTGGTGAGAATGGCAAGCATTCTGTGAGAGTCTAGAGTGCATGAAAGAGATTTGGTCTGTGGTCAGTGAATGTGCAGAGAAAATTACTCTGTTCGGCCAAAATAAATGAATGAGCTCCTGAAAGTAAACTGGTTCATAGTGGGTCCTGGCAAGATTTGTGGTTGGCCTTGCCTTCCCAGTGCCTAGCTAGTGTCTGGCATAAGGTAGGCAGGTCAATTTAATAGAATGAAATAAGCTATCTGTCCTTTGAGGTAAATGCAAAGGGGCCATTTGCCAAAGGATCATTACTAATGATACTACAACTAGTACCATTAATGCTGATGCTCACGTTTACTGAGTATTTAACGTGTGCCCCTTTCAAGCGAGCACTTCATTGAATCATCCTGGTTTCTTTCTCTAGGTGGCAGGTTTGATTAGTAAGTTCATTATATAGGTAAGGAAAACTGAGACTTAGAGAAGTGAAGTGACCTGGGGATTTTGAAACAGATACCTTCTTCTAAGTTACATAGGTGCTTAGATCTACCCGTTTATAAAATTGCGTAACATTGAAGGATTATGACATTGTAACACTGCTTTATTTTATTCTACAAGGTGCTCAAATTGTTCCATTTCATTTAGAGTTGGCCACAGAATTATATAAATATGATCCCAAATGTGGTATAAAAGAGTACATATATCTGGGAGGAAATATACAACACTATGTGTCATTACATCTAAGATGGTATCAGTAGTATGATGAACCATAATTTCATATACCACTAAGAAAATATTCTGCTAGTTAAATTATGACATGCAACCAATGATAAGGCATTACCCCATTTTAGAGATGTTAAAATGTTAGAAAATGTCCATCTCTTAATGAATGAAATACATTGGGTGTACAGTAGTGAAATTATATGTGGTTTAAATTCTCTTTCTTATAATATATGTATGTTTTTATAATAAAAATGGACATATATTACTTTTATTCTTAGAAAAATTAAATTTGTAAGTATTGGAAATATTTAGAACATCCCCACAACCAGAAATATAGACATATAACATAGATAGTAGACATTAGTAATTCATACTCTTCTTACATTTTGAATTAAATTCAGTAACAGTCTTGTGATTGACATATGTGAGAATAAATTCCCTAAAACAAACTGATGTTTGTTTAAAAGGGAAAGGGAATTTCCTGAAAAACATGGTAAAGGTATCTTTTTTATTTTAATTCCTACCTTTGTCTTATGCCAGAAACCTAATAAACACAAAACGTTCCTTTGGAAATGTAAACTCTTATACGTATTGAAAGTTGGAAATGATTAACACCCCCAAACATAGTTCATGAATTGTAACCACCCACCGAATATAGTGGAACTTAGATCAAATGGATGGAAGACACTAGAAACCAATGGCCGCCTCTCTGAGTCGTAGGCTGAGTATAGATTCCGCTGAAAGTATAATACGTGAGGGTCCCACTGAGTTTCTCTAATGATTTTTTTTTAACTTTGAAAAGTTAGCAGTGAGGGTGTGGATATCATGCAAAAAGTGAAAAACATGATTGCTGGGCATGCACTGCAGATGAAAGATAAACACTCAATCTCCAAATAAAGACCTTTGTGATAAGATGCTTCCTTGCAAGCCACATGGACCTGCTGGGTGAGCTGCTGCAGAAAGATCTTCCCAGGTCAGAAGACAGAGCAGATTCACTAAGAAAAAGTTCATAGATGACAAGCCAGTTAATGCAGGTCAAACACCTGCCTGTTCAACTGCGCTTTAGGAAAAAGTAGGCCAGGTTCGAATTGCTAATGTGCAGAAGATGAATGATAAGCAGACGGGATCCAAAACAGGATCTTGGCACAGCTGCTGCAAAAACAAAAGGATGAAAGAACATAAATTATATTAAAGGGCAGATGAAAATACATTGTAGAAAAATGTAAACTTCCTAGGAAATAGAAGAATATTTCAGCCAAATATTTCTTTAGAGAATTAGAGAGACAAAGAGAAATTTTGGGAAAAAATGTAATGATTCAAAGACATCATTTAATCACTTTTAACTCATTACATTTTTTTAAATGAAAAATATTGAAAAACAACAAAACTTTGACAAAGCTCAGGAAAGAGGTTAAGAAAAAAATAACACTGTTGCATAACTAGAAACTATTCAATACATTAAAAGCAGCAGCAAAAAATTGAATGGATATTACTCAAAACATTTTAAACCTCAGAAGTATCATGCCAGTGACATCATATTCAGGCTTGAGGATGTCACAAAGGAAAATATAATTAGAGAGCTGATAGATCTAAAAGATAATGGAGATAACTGAGGTATAAAACTTAGAGAAATAAAAATATATTCAAAGATAAAGTAGAACAAAAATCTCTACAAATAAAAAAGCAAGAATTTCTAGGATGTAGGGATGGTATATGAACCCTGTAGAGAAAAAGCAGTTAACCTTTAAGTGTGGTCTGATCTTAGAGCTTCCTCATTACACACACACACACACACACACACTGAAAATTCTGTAGCTAGCTAAGATGTTGGTTTTGTATAAATGCCACAAAATGCCATTCCAAACAATCAAGGACTCATAAAATATGCCACTTATAAACTAAACTCCTCTTGAATAACAGGAAAAACCCTAAAAACATATATGGAGAAACTTTCTTAATGAATAAATCCAAACCTCCCAAGGGATATATCAAAAAATGAATATAGAAAGAGAGGCTTTTCTTTGAAAGAATTGTTGAGGAGCATAGAATCAATTTAAATATGAGCCATAGTTGGGACAACAATGGGATTATGATGACAAACAGAATGTAAATGTTAAAAACCTTGGCAACATAAAATTAAAATATGATGCATAAATATCTGACAGTAGGAAAATAGCAGTGGAAGAGAATGTAGGTGGAGGAATCTTGTCATATTTCATAGCTGGAAATATTGCATGGCATAAATACTGCCTGAAGTTGAAAAAATCAAGAAATAGAGCTTGTATTATAAGTAGAGTCACTAAGAAAACTCATAAGGAAGAGTAATAGCAAAGTAGATAAAGCACCATATAACAATAGATAGAAAACAAAGATATTTTGAGATTCATATAACATAAATGATTTTAAGATCCAAGTTACCTCTTATAACAAATGGCTATAATAAATAAAATTATCTTTTAAAAGAAAAAAGGATTTTCACCTTGGTTTTAAAACAGACTACAACAAAAACAAACAAATAATCCATATTGTTAGAATATAAAGACCCTAGAAAACACCTACATTTCAATTAGTATGAGGATAGTTAAATATATTTCAGTCCAACATGGACAAAACCAAGGTGGGGGAGGGAGGTGGGTTCACCTGGGGTGGGGTGGAAGGATGGGGAGAAAAGGCATACAACTGTAATTGAATAACAATAAATATATATATATATGTATATTTCAGTCCATCCATACCACAGAATATTCTAGAGATTAAAAAGAAGACAGATATCTATCATCTGCCTATCTATCTATCTATCTAATCTATGACCTAGTCTATCCATCCATCCATTCACCTACTCATACACCTAACACAGATATAAATATATAGGAATATATACTAATATGTAGACATGGGTAAAATATTTTATTATTTAAAAAGAACAAACTGTAGACAATTTCTAGTAGCAGGAAATTGATTTTAAAAGCTTATAGATAAATAGAAATTTCTGAAAGGATAACAAGAAACTATATTAGTTATATCTTGAGTAATGTAATCCATATTATATCTTTCTGACTGAATTTTTTAATCATGAGCACATTTTACTTTTAAAATTAACATTAAAAATGCTTTTCTTTTTAAAAAATATTTTCAGCCAATAATCCTGAGTTTTATCTTTTATTTTACTATAAAACCAAATGCTGTCATTTTATAACTAATTTAAAAAGTGGCTGAAAATAACATAAAACATCAGAATTCATTTTCTAATTAAGCTAGTTAAATTCATGACACTTTGAAGAGAACACAGCATGTGTTCATCATGTTAATATATTTTCCTATCAAAAAATACAGTCACAATTTAAAGTCAAATCATGGATGAATTTAGGATATGTTTTACAATTTGTTTTTTTAAATGAACAAATCTCAAAAAATAACAAAATTTTTATATCTTGTACAGAATCTTTTTAAATTACATAGAAAATTTAAAAGATCAAATAAAAAGACTATTAGATATAGTAAAGGGATTGCAGGTGATTGTCTTTCTTTAAAGTATATTAAAAATTCTACAATTAATATGTATCACTTTTGAAACTGGAAGAAAAAAAATTACAAGAAGAAGGCAAAAGCCAAGTAACGGTATGGAAATTTCATTAAAAAACATACGCTTCTCAACTGTAGGGTTTCTACTTCCTTTTTTAGCTCTTCCTTCAAGACTTCCAACTTCAGCCCTGGCAGGTGTGGCTCGGTGGATTGAGCGCTGGCCTGCAAACCAAAAGGCTGCCGGTTCGATTCCCAGTCAGGGCACATGCCTGGGTTTTGGGCCAGGTCCCCAGCTGGGGGGCACATGAGAGGCAACAGGTATCTCTCACACATCAATGTTTAAAAAAAAAAAAAGACTTCCAACTTCGAGCATTTGCTGAACCCCCAACACTTACTCGTTTCCCTGTGGTGTACATCTCAATGGTGGAGAGAGGCACTACTACAAATCACAATAGTGTGATCTAGTGTGCGCTAAGTAGAATATTTAGAAGCATAGAAAAGAATGTGATCAATTGAATAAATACATCTGGGAAGCTTAGAGATAATACATTGGAAGACATTTGAGCTGAATCTTGAAGAAAGGTGGTTTTCCCAGTCATTTAAAATCAAATATTTAGAGAGTCACAGCCTAAGAATCAACTTAGCATGAGTTAAAGATACACAGTAAACCATGCAGTTTGGCCAAAGGACATGCTCCGTTGTCTGGTGGGTGTGAAGATACTAGGCCTACAATGGAAGACTGGGGTCTACTTGTGAAGGACATTAATGTCACCCCAAGAAGTGTGAATTTGGTGGTCTGTGAGGTTGGCTGCAATAAAGGGAAGGACAAGAGAATTATTTCAATCACAGTGAAAGTGGTGGTGAGTCGTGAGATTTCTGTGTATCGCAAAAGAAACAAGTTTTTAACAGCTTGAGAAATACTGTAGTAGGCGATGAGAGGACACCACATGTTTCAAATCAGAAAAAAACATATGAAGATGAATTGACTGTGAAGTTAATGAAGCTTAAGCTTTAGATCTTCACTTTCCAAGACACAAAGAGGGCCCTCCTGGAAATCTGTGTATACTTCAGACACAGCAAAGCTTGGCTCTGCCCCTACTGACCAGGTCCATGCTCAGTAGGACAGACAGCATGTTTTGGAATTAAATAATGATGATATTCTACTGAGAAAATTATTTCTGCATGCTATCTTTCTCTACATTTCTCCTGAGGCTCTTGTTTCTGCCTTCTCAGTGAGCAGGGAAATACGGAGCAAGCAGTAATACCCTCAGTCAAAAATGACCACAGATGTTGACTTTCTGGGTTGAGTTCTCTTCCTTGCCCTTTGCAGTAGCAAGGAAACAGAATGAGTGGCCTCTGCAACACCTGGGCTGCTGCCACCTTCTTTCCAACCCTGTTCAAACTGAACTTCCATCTCTTCCTTGAATATTCCAGGCTCTTTACCTCTTTAAATCCTTTGTGTCAGCTGTTTCTTCAGTTTATTTTAAAATTACAGTTTATGTTTAAATCTTTTCCCTTTACTAAGCACGGGGCCTGCTTTTTCTTATCCTTACCATCAACTTCAATGTTACTATACTTACTTAGAAAGACGTACCTTTCTTTCCCTTTATTTTTATCATTGACACTATTGCAGATTTTCCTATTTTTTAGACCCACCTTGATCTGACCATTTGCAGTCATAACTGATAACCTCAAAATCTCAATGGCTTAAAACAACAAAGGTCTATTTTTCATTCACACTTCCAGACCAAATGGCTCAGTGGAACAGCTCTGTTCATTGCAGCCATTCAGGGGCCTAGGCTGACATTTGCCCCATTTCACTGCATGCTTCTATAATGTCCTTGGTAGAAGAGCACAGCAAAAGTGGAGAACTGGGCTGGCACCGCGGCTCCTAAATTTATCCATGTGAAAGGGACACACCTGTCCTCTACTTTTTGGCCAGTGCAAAAGCATGTGGCCAGATCTAATACTAAGCAGTTCCAAAGTGCAATTGACTTTTATGTTTGGGAGAGAGGAGGCCTAGAAGCATGGGTGGGTAGCTCTCAATTCTGCCATTCACCTCATCTAGATCCACTCCCTTCTCTCTTCTCTGTCTCAGTGTTGTATTTGAGGAAGCCCAATGAAGAGCTTTGCTTGAGTTTGGAACTACTAAGAGATAAGATGAAGAATTCAAAAATAATCCTGGAGACCAAAGTTTTAGCTTTATTACTGAATGGTGAACTGCAGGGAATGGCTTAGATATGTGTTTACAAGAGCTTCCTCGTAATTAATGCCACATTTAGACGGGCAACTTTTGGAGAGGCTTTCAGAGGATAGTTGGTGCCAGGAGGAAGAAAAACATTCAGGGCTTGAGGTATGCATGTTGAAGACCTACTCATAGACTCACCAATCAGATATGTCCCCCATCTCCCAAGAGGAGAAAAGAATTAGGTGGTAGAGGAATGTTTCCCTATATTGTTCTTATACCAGAGTGCAAGTTACATAGGGCTGGGTACTACCTTGTTCTAAATTGTGTCCTCTGTTTTAGCAAAATACAGGGCACAGAAAATAGTATTCAAAGTCTATTGAATTAATGAATAAATTAATTATTTAATAAATGGGTATCTGCTTGTGCCTGACTTAGATTTTCCAGGTCAGAAAATGGAACTGAACATAATATTAAAGGCTTTGCACCTGGAATTAACCATATAAATTAGGGAATTAATAGTATGAAAATATATAATATAAATAATATAAAACTATTAGACTATAATCATACCAATGATTTCAATTGTATCACACAAATCAATATTGATTGATATGTTAATATTATTTTGTATTACATATATAATTATATACTCTAATAGTATTTACTATATACTATTTGCATTAAATTATCTTGTGCTATTATATTAATATAAGTATATTATTATTATTATTATATATTATCATTTAAGATAAGGACTGTAAACTGACCTGAAGTAGCTTAAGTTTATCTATAGATCTCTAATATAGACCTTAGACTGCATTAAATCCATTTTTGTTGTTGTTTTTACATATCTTCTGTTTTTTGTCTTAATTTCACTCTATTGCATCTGCCTTAGTTGAAAGTTCAGAGATGAGTCACAAGTAAGTTTAAAGGGAAAATGGATGATAAGTTAAAAAGAATTTAAGGAGAAAGAAGCAAGAAAATGATATAAGGACAACCAACTTCAATGAAAACCCAGAAATGTGATACCATATAAAAATATCTAGCATAATTATGAAAGATGAAGGAAATAGGGGGAAAAAACAATGTAATTTAGCCTTAAAATAATTCAAAATGCAATGAGAGCTAACACACATACACACAAAATTTAAAAAGCTCAGATTAGAGAAAAAGAATCTTGAAGACTCAAAGATTGTCTTACTTCAGCCCCCAAATTCAATGTCAATAACAGAGAGGGATGTAAATAATATAACTTCACTTGGTAGCCAGGGGTTTTCCAGAGACCATAAGGGCATTGAAACCTACTAGGGCTACTTATTCAATAACCTAATTAGTATCCATTAATGTGGCCAGTTGGTTCCATTAATGAGTATGATCTCTTAGTGAAGTCAGGGTCAGGACCTCAGTAAGAACCAGTTAACTTTTCTCTATGGGAGATTACATGTTCTACTCTTATCCCGGTTTCCCCAGTCAGAAGTGTATTTGGTCATGAACAAAATGGAGTGAAGATTGCAGGGGTGGGGAAAGGCAGGGCAGGATTTGTTTAAAAAGAAGAGTGAAATAAGCCAAGCGCCAAAAGACAAATACCATATATATGATCTCACCTATAACAGGAACCTAATGAAAAAAACAAACAAATGAGCAAAATAGAACCAGAGCCATGGAAACAAGGAATAGACTGACAGTGAACAGAGGGGTGGGGGGAGGGGCAGAAAAGGGAAAAGTAGTGGGGGGAAGGTCTAGTCAAGGAACATGTATAAATGACCCATGGACATGGACAACAGGGTAGGGATTGACTGTGGGAGCAGGGTTCTAGGTGGGGCAGTGGAGAGCAATGGGGAAAAAGTTGGGACAACTCTAATAGAACAATAATATAATAAAAAAGATAATAAAAATAACTAGTATCAAAAGACATAAAACAGAAACCAATTTTTAAACATATATAAAATATTCTACAGTAAAAACTATAAAACAATATTGAAAGAAGTATTAAAAAATCTATGTGTATGGGGAAATATACCATCCTCACATTTATAAAGTCATTATCCACCCCCCCCCAAAAAAGAAGAATATCCAGTTATATAATCTATTACCACACTGGAAAAACTAACACCTGTGTTGTGAAATAAGTTGGTAGCATTATCTTTAATACAAAAGACAAAATATTATTATTTGTTGAACTTCAGTAGGTTACTCAACCTTATATTCCCTGTATGATCAAATACCAATGGTTAGCAACTTGCAAGTAATGGGATGCTTTCCTCTTCTTGAGTGATTTTCATATAACTTTAGCAAGAGAGTTTTGGTACTGTCCAAGGAAACACTGCTGGTCTTGGAAGTGACTTTGAAACATGATTAATATATTTGGAAATTGATGGGTTGGAGATGATTCTGAGAAGGTAATGCTTTTTCTGAAGTTTTGATAGGTAGTCCAGACTTAAACATAAAGTACTAAAAACTTCATACAGATAGTGGATTAAGAATATACATTGATAAGCATTTAAAAAACTTTTAGAAAACATTAGATCATAAAATTTGAGTTTCAATGAGAACACGGCCAATCCTGAGTTCAGAGAAGACTTAGTTAATACATCCTTCAAAAGAAAGATGTATTACATGGGTTCAAAAGAAGTTACAGGCCAATAATATATATGTTGTATATATAAATGCACATAGAAAGTATACATAGCAATCTAAATCTGTGTGTGTGCTTAGATGCAACTAAATATCTAAGGACAAGATCTAAGTAATATTTGTATTTAAAAAACAGTACATACATTATATTTTCATGTATTCCTTTATGAATGGAATAGTTGCTGAGGCTAATAATTTTCTATTTAAAGGCTTCTCTAAAAACCTCTGAGATTCTGCCCACCTCTGCAATTTTTATAGAATTATGAGCATTGAGAACTTACCATGTATAAGGTCCTTGACATTTATTTTAAATTATTTAATTTCCCACAATAATTCCACAAACTCTAAACTATTATTGTCTCTATATTAGAAATGAGGAAATTGAAGCTGTAAGAGAATTAGTAACATGCCTCATGACTAAGAAAAGAACTAAATTTTTTCTAATTTCAAAACCCATATTTTAATTCTATGCTATACTCTTCTTTTTGTACCTTTTATCAGAACTGATAGCAGGTAAAAATATATCCATGGATATAAGTTGTAACATTTTCAAAATTCAAAACATTTGTAAAATTTAAAACATAAACAAAATACTTATTCATATAAGTGATAAGGCAGATGAACTTATTTAAACAACTAAACAATTTGACTTGACAATGAAAGGTTAAGTGGAAATACAAGTGTGATTTTACTACTTAATATTACTAAGGCTAATAGCTGACTTTTTATCTTAGCAAAAATATGAATTCTCTATGATGAATTATGCATTACTTGAGCTAAGTTTGATTGTGAAATCTCTAAAGAATTTACCTAATCCTGTTTTTCCAGTTAGAGCTTTTACTTGCTTTAGGGAGAACTTGGTAGTGAGGGGAGACTCAAAGAAAAGGAGTAAATGAGAAAGAGATTTCTCTAAACCACCTCACTAGGGAATATTTGGAAATTTAAGGAGATACTACCATAAAAAGAAGGAGCAACGACAACAACACAACAAAAAAACAATAGCTGACATTTCTTGCGTGCTTACAACTTGTTCAATTCTGTCTGAAGGATTTCGCCTATGATAACTTGCTTAATCCTCACAAAACAAAGGCAGGAATAAACCTGATACAAAACCCTAGCATTACAGAATTTTTTTTTTCTGCTAAAAGTTGACTCAACTTCATGAAAAAAGTGACTATATCAATTATATACATGAGCCATCAATCATTTGCTATGTGGAATTGTAGAGTTACTTTAAATACAAAACTTTCCTAACACATTTTAACTAGGATTGGATTTATAAAATATGGATTTAGACAGAAACTTTCCAAAATTATGTACCTTGGGCTTCTCATGTTTGTCAACTCCTCTACTCAACTTGAAGATGCTAAACTTTAGAAAGATAAGATTAATAACAGTATTCCTTTTTTATTTTTGTTTTTGGAGGTGTTAGAGTCATTTACTAGTTCTGCACTAAATGGTGACTCAGGGTTCTCCTCTTTTCCTTCTACCCTTCTAGGTTCTTTGGCTGGTCTAACAATTGAACTAACTGACACAGCAGAGTAACAAGAGAAAACAAATTTAATTTCGTACATATAGGAACCCTGTAAAAATCTGAGTACCAAAGGTAGTCAGGCAATTGATGTTTATATGACACCCTGAGCTAAGGAATAGGATAGGGGCCTAGAGCTTCAAAGGGGAGGGGGGAAATTCACAGGAAGATGAGATGTTTGCTAATTAGATATTAGCCCTGCCACACAGGTAATTCTTTCAGATAAAAGGTTACCTCTGGTGATGGCTCCCTTTTTGGGCCAGGCCCCCTTTCTAAATTCTTTTAGGCAGTTAGGGAGAGTAAAAGTTTCTCTTGATTCTGCTGGGTCTTGATTGCCTTTGGCTCCAAATGTTCCACATGCCAAAGTGTCCATATTGGGGTGAAATATTATGCTCTCCTTCAAATCATAGAGTGCTTCAGTTGGAGGAACACCTTATATATCACATAGTAGTCTACCTCTCCTGTTTCTATCATCGATGCAAGAACAGCCAAACCTGTAGAGGATTTTTATAAAAATTTATTTGAGACAAACAGAGGATATATCTGGAAGCAAGATCTCAAAAGACTAAGAAAAATGCTTCCTTGAATGAAAGTTTACAGCTTTTTGTATACATTTCAAATTAATAAGGGAACATAAGAAAGATTGAATGAAGGTGGGTAAAAGCAGGGTGGGGATTACAAGATAGTTGGGATTACGTGCTTCCTTGTGGGTGGTTATGTATCCGGGGTGGTTAAGGTGTCTGAAAAAGGGGATTGCTCTGGCATTTCAAAACTGTTAACACAGATGTACAGGAACAATGGGCAGGGCTTGCTTAAGGCAAAGGTAAACCTTTTCATAGGCCCAGGCATGACTACCCACCATCAGATCACCCTGTGAGGTTACTTTCAGTAGAACCCTTTCTCATCAACACTGTATAGATGAGGAAGGAAAAGAAAAACAGACAACAACAACTAGAGAGTAGTAAAATGACATGACTTTTGCTGAGTAGCACTTTTTACTAATTCATTTTTTTCTGCTGTGACTGAATTGTCCCCATGTTTTAATAATGTTTAGTTTTGGCTGTTGTCTCAGATCATGCAAGTAAGTTGGTAAATTAAGTTCTTGGCTATGTGTCATAGCTGAATATCAGAGCCTATTACCTGGCATCTAGGTTCATATGTGTTCTCAACCTTTGTGTTTTTGCTCAATAATTCAATAAGTACAAAGTAATAAATATGTCACAGACAACACCCTATAAAATGCTAGGGTTTAACTTAATGACTTACTTACAGACCATCTCTTTCTCAAGAGTGGTATTGGGTCATCTGTCTAAGATACCAGAGGGGAAAGTATGTATGCCTGGCTGACAGTTTTTTAAATATGGACCAACCAGGGCAATTTGTCTCAATAAACACCTAATTTTGACTGCCCATGTGTGGAGTACAATGCTAGGTCATATGGAAACCTCAAAGAGGTAAAGAATGTGGCCTCTGCCTTCAAGGAGTTCTGAGGTACTATGAGTCAGGGTGAGCTGTTGGCATGATGTGGACCCTGGCCCATGGGGTTCGTGTGTTGTGGCTGCAATAAACAAATTCACAGGGACTACAGAAGTCCTGTGGAGAAAAAGGGACAGCATGGCCACTCTCTAAGTGAGAGAGAGGGCCAGAGGACCAGAGGGCTGACCCCTGCCTGGACAGGCTTTTATTGCTTTTCTGGGTACATTCCATTGAGGATGGTCCTCATTTACTATGGACAAGTTCGCTATAGGTGATTACCTTTTACAGATAACAAAGGAAAGAATGTTGCTAATTACTTCTAAGAGAAGAATGTTACAGATCAAGGGGAAAAGTGGTTGAACTGGTTACACTCCATACTTGGGAGGTCTAGCAAAGATTTTAGGAAGTTACTTTAGAGATACGCAGTAAACATTTGCTGCCTCAATCCAGGGTGAGGGAGTTTTAGCAAAAGCAAGTCTCAGAGCAGCCTAGGTACAGTGAGGCCTGATTCCCCATAGGAAAACCTATCCATGAGTGTGGGTCCTCTGTGCCGGACCTCACTCCCCACTGGTCTTTCTGAGTGGGGGCTGGGCTACATTCCCCACACCACACGGAATGGTTCCCTATATTGGCATGGGTAGATCAGAAGAGGAATTTAGCAGCAAGATGAAGTAGATGGAAAGTAAAAATGCCAAACTGAGGTGCATGAAGGTGAACTAGTTCCAAATGAAAAATAACTCTTGTTTATTGAGTTTCACTTTGTGCCAGGCACTATTCTAAGCACTTCACTTGTATTTATACAGTTATATATATTATAAAATAGCTTATTATAATTTGTCATAATCCAATCAGGTAGACACTACTTTTACTCCCATTTTGCAAAAGAGGAAACCTAGACAGAGAAGCTAGTTGACTTGCTTAAAACCAGTTGCCTGTAAGGTAAAGGAAGCAGACTTCTAGTCCAGGCAATATGGCTCCAGAAGTCACATGACAAATCAATAACCACAGATGTATGAAGACTGGGACTTGAAAAGCTGATTGATCCATGACAAACATGATTATTTAATTGACCCATAGACACAAATGTCTTGTTTCCTTAAATGCTACTATGGATTGCAATCCTATTGTCATTTTATTCAGCTTTATAGATGCTTTTAAGAGTTCTGCTGACCTCAGTGTAGGCAATTTTGGAAACCAGACATTTTGAAGAAGGGAATCATTATCCTGTTTATTTAGGATATTTTCAAAGATATTTAAAAGATATTTTAAATATTTTGTTTTAATATATATTTATATTTTAGCAAAATATATTTAAGGAAATATAACTAATTCAGATATATTTTAATAATTTTAAATATATTTTTGAATATCATACAAAAGGAATCAAAAAGACATTGCTCACTCATCCCTCTAGTCCAGGAGACTACCTAGCAGGACCATCACACTCTTCCTTATAGACTTTATGACAAAGGTGAAATTCCTAGTGATCTTTGGAGAGCAGTGAGAATATATAGTAGACTTGGAGGAAAGTGCTTTATTAGATGACAGGCAGAATGTAAGGTAGGAAGTCTTATGTGGCAATGTCAGTTTTGTTTTTGCTACTCAGTGAGACAATGTGCCATTTAAGGCATTCTCGCATTCTCTTTCTTAATAGCTTCATGCTTGTGATGGTTAGGAGAGGCATAAACTGATCTTTTAGGTAGATAAATAATCTTCCAGCTCCCCATTTTATATCTTCTCCAAGAAATTTGAAAGGAACCACTGTAATAAAATCTACCCATCTCTTCCAAAAATCACAGTCACTTTAGTTTGACTTTAGGTCCAATGATATCAAAGGCTGCTGATTGTTGAGATAATACCCAAGATAAACAATTACTGTCCAGCTTATTCAGAAGGCATCAACTTCTTGAACAAGGTTGCCTGGTTTATATTCCAAAACCATAAGTCAGTGAGAAGTTTCAAGGCTACTAGGGAGAATCTCAGTGGCATTTCAAATGTTTTTTTTCCTCCACATTTATTAGAATTCTTAGTCTGTAAATGTATATCACTCCATACTTTAAGAGAGCTAAACATATATAGATCTTGGATAGTGGTCCCGACACAATATGTAAGACACATTACTCTCTTGCTAATATCAAAATATCCAAGCAATATAATTCAGGTATACTTTAAGGACAATGCAACACTTGGGCCAAAATCCGAGGTAAAAATTGCTTAATAGTTTACTAACAGATATTTCCCAATGCGTTTGGTCTTTTACTGTTAAAATGATTATCTTAATCTCATATGGGCATAGCAACACAACATGCCCTCTCTCATCAGGGAACTTTAGATGGGGTCATGACTCCTGATGGGGCTGGATTTGACCTATAACTTTTCATGACCAGGCTGTCAAAGCACTGACACCATCGTCAGATTTGGTCACTAGAAACTTTCCAAACAGGCTGATTGGGAGTTCATGCTGTCCTTTGACAAACAACTTTGCACATTGAGATCATTCCTAATGCCATGAGGAAATAAGTTTTGGAAGCTGGGTCTCCCTGAGGCTCTAGGGTTGACCATCTGAGCTGAATTGAACAGTCACTGAAACATTTGGTCAATGCACTAACATTAAGTAAATAAATACATTAAGCCATAGTTTTAGTTAATTGATTATGTTTCAGAATGTGTTGAGAAATAGTTTGGTGCAGGGAGGCAAGTGGTATAAGAGAAACCACTTTGGATGCAACAAAGAGGAGCCTGGTTCTGATAAGCTGTGTAAAATGGGCAAGTCACTTCACTGTTCTGGGTCTCAGTTTTCTTATCTATTAAATATTGAAATTACTGTTGGATGATTTGTTTGATTAGAAAAGTTCAATGGAAAAACTTATTGAGATGGTTAAAAATTACTTATTTGAAACAGGTTTAAACTGTTTTTAACATTTGCTTTGGGGGTCGAGTTCTTCCCTCAGATTCCTCCTACTCTACTCCCTCCCCACACAAACCACAAATAATAGCTATATAGCGAGTTATTCGAAAGAAAGGACCACACTTTGGTTATCATTATAGATCCCACAGTCTCACAAAGTAAATAGTTTTCAATGAATTTTAGTTGAATGGAACTTTCATCCAAATTGGAAGATTGGAGGGCAAATATCTTTATGAGTCAGAATTATCATTTAGTTCCATTCCAAATCAATGCTTTTGGGATCCTATTAAAGGGGCTGTCTGCTTAATTCATACAGTTTTTCCACTGAAATAAACTCTTCTTACTGTCGTTTATGGAGAATATTTTGTCCCACTAACACTGCCTTCTATCTCACCCACTAACAAAGCCATCAGAGATCAGCTCGAGTTCAAAAGCTCTCCTCTGTCTAGGGTAAAGGAGAAAACTACCTGGTCTCTACATTTTATCATCCAGGTTAATCTCATTTAGTGTTGTTGGAAAGTAACCTAGTTTTTTATGTGTATGACTCCAAAATGAGACACTGCTAAGGACTTTTATTTCTCTTTGTAGGAAGGAGGTCATAGGATTATTGTGGCAATTTCCTAGTACCATGCCTGATACAGGATGGGTTATAAATAAATGTTAGTTCCCTCTCTCTCTTTCTCTTTGTTAACCACTAAGATATATGTTAAAAAAGAGAAAGAGAGAGAGAGAACTAACATTTATTTATATAAGATATATATATATATATCTTATATATATTAGATATATATATCATATATATCTTAGTTATATACAAAGTTAAGCTATATACATATAATGTATATAGGCATATATATACACACACACACACTTCAATTAAAAAAATGTTCTTTTTCAGGAGTTATGATGCCCAAGTTTTTGGCTTATTGGCTCTCTATGTATTGGGGAAGCAACTTCAGTTTCCTGAAGGGGTAAATATATAACTTTAAATTTCTGTGGTTCACCTAGTTTCTTTGACCTTTTTTTGGCTGATATTGGGAATGTTGCATACAGATTCCAACCTGAAGCTTTTTTGGACTGAATTCTTCTTCCTTCATCAACCTGACAGTTGAAATTCAAAAGGCTATTTGTCACTTCCTAGTGTCATCACCAGCCCATGATGTTAGCCAGCTGTGAGACAGCTGCCGCATTCCATCCCAGAAATAACTGAAAATCAGCTATTAGTGAAGGACCACAATATGAGGGCCTTTCAGCTACATCTCCGGAACAGAATCCTAATTTGTTGGGTTGAAGTTCTTACCCAGGCTTGGACTACATACGCAAAGCAGGTTAAGAATGAAACAGAGATTGAATTCAGTTTGTTCTTTTTAAGTGACTGACTAAAAGCATTTTATTAGTTTTCCTTTCCCAATATGACTAGTTTTATTTCCTCTTCAAATTATTGTGTCTAAATAGACAGGGCCTTGGAATGAGATCACCGAGTCAACATTCCATTATGAATCTTTTTTGCCTGGAAGGAATGGAAGAGTGAGAGCGGAGGGGAGGGAGGAAGGAGGTAGGGAACTAAGTGTGAAAACATCCCAGACAAGAGCAAACGCTGATGCTCAATGTCAGGACACATTTTCATTGCAGCTGTGTGGAACCAAGTACTCTCATTATTCAATTTGGGGATATTTAGTAAGGTCCACTTGACTTTACCAGAATAGTTTGTCTTGTGTCCATTCCCATGGTCAGTCTGTCCCTGGACTTCTTATAAAAGGCCTTTCCAGAGACATGTACTAAAAAGCAATTTTTGCAAGTTTCCTTGGAGAAATATCCGTACTGGTCTCTTCTTACACTGGTACTAATTTACTGGGTATGAATGAAAATTTCCCTTCTTCCTGTTTCTCTTTATTATTCGTATGAGCAGTCCTCAACTTAATGTTACTATGTAAAAGGAAAAAAAAATTTACTTGAAGAAAATTCAAACCTGTAGTGAAAAGAAACTGCTCGTTATTTCTTTTTTATTCCCATTTTCTTTATGTTTTTACAAATATGTAACTATATAGTAAGACCTATCTTGATTAACAGGGTGACTCCATAGTCTAATTCACTGACAGATTAACATGTAACAATTGTTCAGTTAATTAGGCCTCTGCTTCACTTAATGGGACTAGTACATATATTCTCAGAAAACAGAAGAACCTGTGAAGAAGTGACATTCACCAACAGGCAGAATTAGGAATAATATTATAGCCAATAGACACATGCATTGAACAGTATCACAAGCTTTTCGAATTAATGATACCACCCAGAGCTCAGATTCAAAATACCAGCTGTTGGAAAAGCATTGAAGACCAAATGTTTTATACATTTGTGTCATGGAAAACAACCATCTGCTGCTCTTTTTCTGCAAACAGACTTTCTCCAAGTTAAATAGGGCGATGCCCAAACAGTGTTCCATGGATTCTGCAACCAGGTCTTCTTTGCATCAAAACTCCCATTAGTTGGTCTCAAAAGTGGTGTCATATTTCTACCTAATTGGCTTCTTTTCTAAAACCAGTTAATTGACAAAGAAGCTTCACTCCTTCACAAGTTTGGTTTCTGAGTACTCTGAAAAATTCTACATCCAAAATCTCATCAAAGTTTGAGTTAGCCCTCAGTGGGGTGAAGGAGATGTGCCAGAAACACTAGTCTATTCCCAGGAGGGACTGTGTGTTAGGTCAGAGGAAACTTGCGAAGTAGCTGGATTACTAGGGCATTTTCCAAAGGGCTACTTAAAGGCACCTCCTCATTGACCGAGAGCATTAGAACAGGCTTGACAATGAAAAGGGCAGTTACCTGATTTTTTCAATCTAAATGCTACATTGGTGTAATGTGGGGGAAGGCTGTGGGAGCTATACAAGCTACTCTTCCCTTCACATTTTTTTTCCTCGTACATAGAGAAATCTTCCTCCCTCAAAAGGTTAATTGGTTTTCTTGGTATGAACCTAATTTAATACTGAAACTACTGTTAGCATAAATGTAAAGGAGGCACATGTATCATTAAGGATGCATGTCATGAACAACTGTAGGAAGTTACAATAGGAGTAGATAGTAGGATGATATTTATATAACATGCTAGCAATGCCACATGTTCTCTAGGAATGCATACATATGCAGTAAAAGTATAAACACACACATGGAAAGGATACAATAAATTTAGGTCAGTAGTTAACTACCAGTGAGAGAAGGGAATATGATAAGAAACTTGTGTAATCACTTTTACCTGTGATATTTTATTTCTTGCGCTGAGTGATTTCATTGTGTTCTGTAATATTATTTTTATGCTTTTCTGTACATCTTAAATATCTCAGCATTAAAAATGCCTCTCCCAGGTGAGTAGCTAAGGATTTTAGACTTTGGAATAATACAGACCTAACTTTAGTCTGTGTTTTTTGAGAAAGTCACTTAACCAAAGCTCAATTTCTTCTTTTTTGAAATGGAAATACAGTGGCACCTGCCTTCTAGAGTTGTTTTCTGGATTAAATGAATTAATGCATTTATAACATTTAGCATACTTCTTAACATGCTGCACCCAGGACATATTATGTATATGCTTACATGTAAAGTGCAGGTTTTCTCATTTGGTGTGTATAGTATTTGTAATTATGCCTTTTAAAACTTACTAGCCATAGGATTGTGGCTGTCATTTAAACATCTCAGAGTCTAACTCATCATCTTGTAAACTGGAAAAAATTAGATTACCTATTCTGTCTTCATCACAGGGTCTCTAAAAGTATTAAATGCAATAGTGTGTAAAAACACTTTTAAGTATTTGAAGTCACATGACAATTTTTTTACTTAAATCATCATTAATTAATTCATTTAACAATTTTTTGAGAGTCTATTGGAGTACTAGATACCTTGAAAGATTCTGTGAATACAGTAATGATATATATATACATGGTTTCTACCCTCATACCCCTTAGGGTTCACAGTCTAGCAAAGGGGATCAATAGTAGCCAAGTATCTTAGTCAAGTTGAACTACTATAACAAAATAGCATACATTGGGTGGATAAAACAACGGACATTTATTTATCACAGTTATGGAAGCTGAGAAGTGCAACATCACTGGCAGATTTGGTGAGGGCCCTCTTCCTGGTTTGTGGGTGGCTGCCTTCTTCTGCGTCTTAACATGGTGGAGAGAAGGCGTGGGGGGAGAGCAAACTCAGATGCTCTAGTCTCTTCTTCTTTATATAGGGGCCCTAATCCTGCCATGGGAGCCCTGCTCTCATGACCTCGTCTAAACATAATCACCTCCCAAAGGCCCCACCTCCAAATACCATCAGGTTGGTAGTTAAAGCTTCCACATATGAATTTTGGGGAGCCACACACAACTAGTGCACAAAACCAAAAAAATGGAGACAGGGAAAAAAATATGTGCTGAGATTTTGTAGTAAAAAAAGGGAAAGGTGAAAATGAGGACTTGAAGAAGCCTCCATGCTACTGAGAGAGGTGGGAAGTGGGTGTTACGGGGATATGCTGGGGAAGTAGCAGTGGACAGAATATACAGAATATTGTCCACCAGGTTAAGGATTTATGTCAAAGAAGTCACTGAAGGCTTTTATGCATAAGCCTATATGACCAAATCTATTTTATACGTTCATTCTAATGGCAGTGTAATGATCAGATTAGAAAGGAGAAAAAAAGAGAAAGTAGGTAAACCAGTTAGAAAGGGTTTTCATTAGTCCAGGAAGAGTCTAGTAGTTTGGAATAGGATGCAGGTGAGGCAATGTTGAAGAAAAATATAAATGTTGAGGATTAAAGAATGAGTAATGGATTGCATTTGGGTTGGGTGGAGTGAGATGGGATGAGAAGTTGTGTGCTTCATGGACTAATATTAAAGAGCCCAGCCTTTAAACAGAAGGTTGAATTTAAAGCTGTTGAATGGTCTTTTATAATGTAACACTTTACTGAAAAAGAAATGAATCTATTCATTCAAAATGTATTTGCAAACAGCAAACAAAGTACTGGTCCTGTAATGCTAAACAATAGAAATAGATGTAATCTACATTCTCACTGTGCGTACGAACTAATAAGGGAGAATATAACTAAGCAAATAAATAGGTAACCACCCCCCCTCAAATTATAATAAGCCGGGATCATTTTCCTTTGGCTGCTATGACAGATTACCACAAACTCGGTGGCTTAAACAACAAAACTTTGTTCTCTGATGCTTCTGAAGCTCAATCAGTTTCGCTGGGCTGAAATCCAGGTGTCAGCAGGGCCTCACTCTTTGCAGGCTCTAGGAGAGAATCCATCCTTGCCTCTTCCAACTTCTAATGGCAGCTGGCCTTTTTTCGTTTGTGCCTGCATTCCTCCAATTTCTTCCTCCCCATGTTCACAATGCCTCCTCCTCTTCCATGACAAAATCTTCCTCAGTCTTCCTCTTATAAGGGTACTTGTGATGGTATTTAGGGCATACCTGGAGAAGTCAGGATAGTCTCCCATCTCAATCCTGATCGATGTTTCTCTCTCTCTCTCTCTCTCTCTCTCTCTGTCTCTGTCTCTCTCTTTCCCTCTCACTCTCTCTCTCTCAAATCAACAAATATATCCTTGGGTGAGGGCAAAAAAAATCAGTTTGATTGCATTCTCATGCATTACATATATGTCTTGCTAGAACAATTTAGCCAGATCCTTTTCCTGGATCCCAGAGTGAGGTGGGATGGAGAGGGTAGTACTTACTAGTCATCTGTTGTTCTTAAATACTCTTAGAATAGAAATGGTCCAAGATACTACGTTTCCCTCTCTCACTGTCCTCTCCTCCACATGCAGCAGCTCCAAACAGTATGACACTCTATGCTTTGTGCTATCTGGAATTGTATTATTTTCCCCAGATAAGTATATGAGCAGAGGATTGGCTGGAGAATAGGCTTCAGAGCACTGAAAACTCCAGGTTCCAGCCCATAGCTTTACCTCTTTACTCTCCTGTCTAAGATAGAACGGTCAGGGTTTGAATATCAGCTCAGCCATTTATTCCTGACACCCTCATCACTAGCTTCTTGTCTTCCTTGTTAAAGAACAAATTTAAAAGATGCCTGAAGTATGTTGGGTAACTGTTATTAGAAGACAAGGAAGAAATGGGATTCATGCTTTCAGTGAGAATTTGTTGAATGGATAAGTGTAGCAGAGGAGGGAGTTGTTGCCTCCACACACTTATTCCTAGGATTTGGATTTTTACAGCCCTGAGATTTGTAAGCAACAACCTCTATGCTCCTAGGGTTTACCTTGGAAGTTCCTTGATGTCAGGGAACCTGGTGGTCACTTCCCCATGAGAAGAGCATATATCTTTAGGAAAGGTCAAGGCCAAGGTAATACTTTAGCAAAATGACTGGGGGGAAAAATGTGCATGCCATGTTTCCAAAAATTTCACCTGAAAAAAACATGACTTGGTACTGAAAGTTAAAACCTGTAGTAGGTCAAAAGTCCATTGTTGCAGCCACAGGGCAAAAATCAGACTTGATAATGATGTTCATGAGTCTGAGATATGGCTGTGCCCCAGAGGAGCCTGATTAAGAGTTACAGTTAAGAGCCAGCTGTCCCATGTGGAGAAATTCTGACCTGTGCATGCACACTGAGGCAGTTGAGAAACACTTTGCATCTTAAGTGAGCTTAGCAACGCACCCATCCTCAGGGATAGAAAACAACCCCAAGGAGAGTGCTAATGCCAAACTTAACTACCCTCCCCACACCAGACCACAAGAGATTCATCATTTATATTTTGGATGCTTTTTTTTTTCAAAGTATAAGTGTAGTTTAGGGAGACTATGATCATGGGAAAGTATCTCTGTAATTTGATCTTGCAGTGGTAGAATCCCTATCTCAATAGTATATATAGGGACTAGTCTAGAATATTCTGCATTCTCCCAAGGTTTGCTCTTATTTAATTGCTGTCTTAACTGCTGGGGTGGCAAGAGAGGATGAGTGGTGTTTAGAACCATAATAATGATGGGCGACAGGAGTGTAGAGATGAGAGTGAGTTTCCCCTGCTCAAGAGTGTTCTAAAATATGTTGCTAGCATTCTGATTCTGAAGAAACGGCTACACATTCTGGTTATAAGCAGAGATATAACTGCCCAATTATTAGCTGGTGAAGCTGAAAGCCCCTAGTTTTTCCACAACACTGTATTTTATTATTATTTTTTAATTTTCTTTATTTAAAAATTTTTATTGAATTTGTTTGGGTGACATTCATTAAAAAAATTATATAGGTTTCAGGTGTACAATTCTATCACATATCATCTGTATATTATATTGTGTGTTCACCACCCAAGTCACATCTCCTTCCATCACCATTTATCACCCCTTTACCCAGCCCCTGCTGGTATTCACCATGCTGTTGTCTGTGTCCATGAGTTATATTTTTTGTTTCTTCCTCACTCCCTTCACCTTTTCTACCTTCCACAATACTCTAAAGGAGAATTTGGATCAACCTAGTTGATAGCAATTTTCAAAAGTACCTATGAAACCACCTCCTATATATCCTGAGTCCATAAACTAGCTGGAATATTCCTCAAGCTCTTCATGTCTGTTCTTACATTGCTTTTCACTGCTCAGTTAACATCTCCTTGGGAAGAAGACAAGAAGACCAGAGCAAAGAAAGTGATGTGACATTAAGGGGACATCACGACCAGAACTGTTATCCCTAATTGCTCTACTTTAAGGGTTTGTTTTTTTCTTGTTGGCTTCTCTTTCATTCCCAGAGAGAGCCCTTCAGAGACTCCCCCGATCCTAGTTTTGACTGTGGTTTCATAGGGAGAGTGACCTGTCAAAAGCCAGTGGAGTAAATGCAAGTGAAATGGAGCAGACACTGGAAACTGCAAGGAGAGCAGAGGCTGCACTTCATTACACGATCAGATTATGACAAGAAAAAGCCAGCAGGTCAGGAATCGGAGCTGCCCTGATAACTTGGCACCCAGACCTCAGGCCATGAGGCAAGACACCAAAGTTCAGGGCAGACTGCCTTTCACTGGAGCTCAAGGCCAATTGAATTATACTGAAATCTGAGGTGGAAAAGACAAAACCAGGTCAGCTGCTCCATTTACCAGGGGCAGAGAAAGACTAGCGTATTCTCTGAGATTTCCTCTCCAGTGTTACTGAAGGCCAGGCAGCATCTAAAGGGCCTGAGTTTCAGTAACTCTTGGAGGAAAAAGTCACAGCCTACCAGATTAAAAGCATTACTTGACATTCAGGAGCCAATTTCCTGGGTCAGTTGTGTTCTTGACCTCTCTGTTCTTAGATCATGACCAGTGGCTTGCCTGTACTCCTTAGTGTTTGCACCTTTCAAGTATTTACTCCTTCTTTATTTTCAGGCACTCGTATGTCCTGGGTCAAGCCATTAATGAATGAGTAAATGTTTCCTGAAATGTGGAAGTCTCTGTGTTAGATATTGGGCAGAGAACACAGAATTTGGGGGCCATAGGCTCACCGCATGTTGCTGGAGAAAAATGGGCTCTTGCAGATTTGCAAGGAAAGCATTTCAGGGACACATACATGGGAGATGTTTAAGCACAGTGAAAAGATTTATTGGGGTGAAAAGAAATAATATACCCTTGGGGAGGGCAGGCTTTCATAGCAACTGCCCTGAGGTCCTTGCTAAGCCTCCATATATCTACTTGGTTTCAGAAAGAAGCAGGCTGTCTTTCGAACTATCCAACCTTTTCCCTCGGTTTTTCTGGGGCTGGGCTGGGCCCTTCCGCCATCCAATCCTTTTCCTGGATCTTCCAAAGTTTCATCCCATCCAATTCTTTCCTCAGATTTTCCCGGGCTAGACTCCCTACCTTTATGGCTGCCATTTTGGCTCCTACTGTGCATGCCTCAAAGTTCTGCTTTGTCATCTGGCTTCTACTGTGCATGCGCCCAGCAAGGGAATTTCCCCTTCACTGTTTATCCTTTCCCCTGGTAATTTAGGCAAATGGACCAGTTATTCCCTGGGGTGATTGGAAAGCTGGTCTTGCCTGCTCAGACATTAACATTCCTTTGATGGAGGATGTGGCTGTCCCTTGAGGTGTCTGTGAAGCTGTAGCTTCCAGATTTAATCAGGCTTAGCTAGCACCCTATGCTAACACCATAAGAGCCTTTCAATGTTCTCTGATTGGTAGAGGTCATCATTGTTACCCCTTATCATTATGACATAAGGTAGTAGAGAGTAAATACTGAATAACAGGATAGGGTAGTAATAATTTTAGGAGTTAATAATTTTAGGTGTAATAATTCAGATTACTGAACTGATTAGAGTAAATCAATATCAACTCATTAAGTTGTAATAGGACTTTCTTTTAACCACCGAGTTGGCCATTTTTCAAGTGCATGTACAAGTATAGTATGACTTTAATTCTTCCCCCCTCCTTATTACACTGTAAAACTGGAAGAAGAAAATCATCAAATAGTTATTTAGCTAACACAAATCTTAACAACTAACTAGTTTCTTGGGAGTGGGAGTACTGGGAGAGAGTAGCCTGGGGGACTGAATCAACTCAACAGACCAAACCTAAGAGGTCTTTCTCATATAAATTATGCTTTGCCTTGTAACTATTATTGAAGCCACCTTATTCATTGTCTTAAGGTCTTTGTTTCCTGGAGCAGTATCTTGTTCATCTTAATGTATCACATTGCATCTAGTATGTTGCTTGCCCTGTAGGGGCCAATCTCCAAATATGGGAGAAAGGTCTTTGAGCCTCTGGACATGCTGTTCCCTTCCCGAAAGCCTCTTCCCGCATCATTCCTGTCTTATTCATGACATTTTTTTTTCTGGGATAATTCATATCAGCTTTAGACATCAGCTCCTCGAGAAGCTTCACTTGACCCTTTCCTGATGTTTTGGCTGGGAGTTCTACTGAGCTCCCATAGCATCTCCTCATCTTCCTTATCAAGATACTTATTAACATCACTGAATTATCTGTTTTCCTCTACTGCATCATAAAATTGAAGACAGGAACATGTTGAGTTTATACGGCCAACACAATGCCTGGCCCAGTGTGGAAACCCAATAAATATTTACTGTTTTAATGAATGGATGCACAAAAGAGTGAATGAATAATGTGGGTGTCACGGAGGCACAAATGTACTGTTTTGGCTGAGCTTTGAGCTCCTTTTCCATCCCACAAATTGGCACCTTCTTTTGGCAATGAGATTCCCCTCATTTACATCCACCTGGGAGGTCTCACTGGAGTGATTTACAAGGAAGAAGTGTGATGATCAGTGTGTTTATTGGACCATTCTCTCCCACTGTTCTGTCTGTTACTTCACAGAAATGAAAGGCTGGGCAGGTTACAACTTACCAGTCTTCCCACTGTGACTCTCTTTCATTTCAAGCCAGTTGACAGATGCATATTGACTTTTCTCAGTGCATGTTCACTGCTGCACTTGGCTTAACAAAATCTTTACAACCACCCTCTGATTGGATTTCTACTGTTTCCCCAACCTACGTGTGAGGGAGCTGAGTTATATAATGTGCAGGAGGTCAGGCCAGGCTAGTGACACAGATCATTTTTGAACTACAAGCCTCTGGGTTTACAGGCTGTGGCAGGCTGCTGTTCTCCCAGCTGCCTTGGAGGTCTCGGTTCATTATCTCTTGTCAGTAAGGAATGAATTGGGTAAAATGTCTCCTAAATTTGGATTTCTATTGCTTTTTTGGAAAATAAATAATAGCTCTTTGTAACTCCTCATTTATTAGCCAAGCCAGCTTATGAGTGACTTAGAAAAATTTTGGAACCAGCTGCTGAATTCACACTGGTCACAAACAGGAGAAAAGAAAATTATTCACAATGCCAACTTTGATTTCCTTTTACCTTCTCTCCACATCACTCTCATGCCTATCTCCCAAAAGTCATAACCACTTCTCAGAGCTTTTAGGCTATTAAAATACTCTTTTCCCTGGAATATCTTGAGTTTGATTTTTCCTTTACACTTCATCACAGTCAGCACCTTGCCTCTCTGAACTCCTCATCCAACTTCTCTCCAAGATTTCTGAAATTCCAGGGACAAAGTCTTCCTTTAGCAATTATTAATAAATTTTGAGCCACAAATATCTGGGGGCAAGAAGCCAGTTGATTTGATTGAATATACATCAATTTTGTCCCTGAGTTCAGGGCTTCGTAGGGACAGGGAATCTAGAAATATAGATATTGGTTATTCTCTACAGTAGGGAAGAAAGGAATAAAGTCAGAGGCTCGAGGTACTCAGAGAAGTTGTCATCCTTAAAGTCTGCCCACAGACAGCTTTCTCAAAATAGAGTTCATCTCTAAACCTCCTTAGAGGTCACGGGAATCATTATATTCCTTTTGCGGGAGCACAGGGACACAGCGGGAACAATAGCACAAGAGGCCAGTTGACAGTGCCCACCCAAAGGTAGCCACAAGGTCTTCCCACATTGGGATTATATAACAACTGAGGAAGCAAAAAGCAGGAACCACTCAAGGTCTTTCTTTATCTTTGACATTAGTAGTTTAGTTGTAGGCAACATTTTTTAGCTGGCTGAATAGGGCATCTCCAAGGCAACATGTCTCTATTCATGTTTGTCTTCTAGAATCTAGCCCTATGCCTGGTGTTTCTTATGTGCTTAGTAAATACTTGCTGGTTCTGTGTTCATATTCATTCCTTTTGATATCCTTTGTATTTAATTTAAATAGGGCCTTTAAATTTTTCACATCAAATTTGTAAAATGTAAGGTTGTTTCTTGAAATCTTTGTGAATTATCTAGTCTTTTTATTTGGAAGAAGTTTCTTATTCGTGAAAAATTTTTTTTCTTCCTCAAAATAGTTCAATGAAATAATGTATGTGAAAGGACCTGAACACTTCCTGAGATAAATGCCATACTTAAGCTATTATTACTATTGTCAGTCTTATTATTTTATAAAGAATGACAACAAAGTATTTTTTCCCACTAAATTTAGTATGACTACATGACTTGGTTCACCTGAGGTGATCCTATTTATACCTATTACCCTGAAGTAATTATTAATAGTATCTTCTCTTCACTCTCAGAAATGTCCTAGTTTGGACAATTGTTGAGAATTTAGCTAAGTTACTTCAGGGTATCACTGCCTGGACATCTATTTTGTTTGTCCAGGTAGCCTGCAGGGATCTGAAATTGGCACTAGCCCCCTCATGCAAGCCCTTGCCCTAGATAACAGCCCAGTGAGTCACAAGCAAATGTAAGTCTCTGATATGACTTCTTCAATAGAACCTTGTGATAAATAGCCTCCCCTGCCTCCCAGAACCTGTATACTTTATGCGCCTCTTAGGTAAGACCCCCTTGGAGCCGTACAAAATGGCTCCAAGACCCTGATCATCTGGTTTGATTGACTAATCCAGTCCTAGTCTGGGAAACCCGGAGTACTCCACCATAGACCCTATTAGAGGCTTGTGCCCCATGTTCTTTGTACTCTGCCTTGACTTCTTTGTATAGCTCCTTGGGATATGCCATTTACTTCCTCCAGGACCTGTGAGTGATAAAAAAGAAAAACTTCTCTGTTTCAATTTCTTTTGTGATCTTTTGTTGGACTGGAACTCATCACCAGTACCCTGTTCTCCACTTAACATGTTAATTTGACAATGTCATAACAACAATACATTTTACAGTTTCTATAAATCTTATGGAGTTAGGAGACCTAGGTGGGAGGCTCAGCCTGCACATCTCTGACCTCTGACCAGACGTTTACTAACTCTCTGATCTCAGAATGACGAGTCCCACCATCTTAAATAAAGCGCCCTTACCTTGCTTTACTCAAGCACTTGTTATCTTATCATCCCATTTCATCTTCCTTCCCTTAGTCACGTGCTCTTATATCACCATTGCATCTTACTCATATCACTATTCAGTACATAAAATCTTATTATTTTCTTGAGTGTTTTTACCATCTTTCCCCTCTCATCTTTCCCCTCTGATGCACACAAATATGCCATATTTTGCCCGAACTTTTGAGGGAAAAGTAAGGATGTGCATTATACATGGTAGTACTAATTCTGTATCCATATAAATGTTTTTAATTCTTTTATTTATGCTTATCTATTGAAAGTGTAACTCTAGAAAGCAATAACAATATCCGTATGTGAAGTAATACCCTGGAATATGGTCATCGGTTTTGTTGAAACTATTTGTATTTAAATCTAAATAAATAAATAATTGAATTTAAAAAATTGAAACAAAAGATTTTTTTCTGAAAGTTTGGGCCCAAACTGTGGGTGCACATTATGCACGGCAAAATATGGTAAGTCTTTAAGCGAGGGCTTTGTCTAAATCACACTTAGTGTAAACTAGATGTGCAACAAAAATTTGTTGAATGACTAAGTAAAGTCAAAGATTATTTTTTAATGTTGTGGACAAAAAAGGGGGGTTTTATGGGAAGTAATGTCACAGGGTGATTTGATCATAAATTTCTAACTAGGCAGGTCATGGTGGTTAGTCACACCCCAGGCATGAAAATTCTTTAGTAAAAGTCTTAACTTTGCCTTAAGCAAGCCCTGTCTATTGTTTCTGTATATCTAGCTTAACACACCTTTCGAATAAGCAAAATAACCTTTAAGAGAGCAAAGAATTTTGTTAATCATCCTCTAATCCAATACTCACCCTACTTCCTTCCACCCTCAGGTAATCTTCCTTATGTTCCCTCCTTAATCTCACATGCATAAAGGAAATGGCAAACCTATTGTTCTTGAGAGCATTTGAGATCTTGCTCCCTAGCATATATTATCAGTTTTGACTCAAATTAAGTCATATACATTCTCTACAGGTTTGGAGTTTTCTTCTCTCATCGCGTTTACTGGTGAGACTATCACTTAAACTTCTAAATCAAAGCTATTTGGAAGTATTTCCTCTTAGAAAAGTAGGAGTTATAACGTTGGCCAATAAGATGGTTAATTTTATCTGTCAACTTGACTGGGCTGAAGGATGCCCAGATAGCTTGTAAGACATTATTTCTGGGTGTGTCTGTGAATATGTCTGGGTGTGTCCAAGTGTGTTTGTGTCTAGGTGTGTTTCTGAAAGGGATTATCATTTGAATTGGTAGACCAAGCTAGAAGATCACCTTCACCAAAGTAGGTAGGCTTTATCCAATTCAGTGGGGACCTAAATAGCACAGAAAGATAGAGGAAGGGCAAATTTGTTCTGTTTTTGAGCTGGGATGTCCATATTCTCCTGCTCGCAAAGGTCAGTGCTCCTGGGCCCTCGGCCTTCAGACTATGACTGGGACTTTACCATAGGTTTTCCTGGTTCTCAGGCCTTTAGGTTTACATTGGACCCACTGCTTTCCTGGGCCTCCTATTTGCAGATGGCAGATCATGGGACTTCTCAGACTCTATAACCACATGAGCCAATCCCTCATAATAAATATCTTTCTATATATTTATATAAATATCCTATTGGTTCTGTTTCTCTGGAGAACCCTGACTAATACAAGCAACGTTGGACTAATGAGACAAAGAGAGAAGACATTTACTTTGATAAGCTATAGTATAGCTGAGCCCCCATAGTTATTATGTTTTTTTTAAATCACAGGTTAAATTTTAGTTTTTCTCATATAGGAGCACATACTCTATTGTTACCAGACTAAATGGGGTCCAATTTTGTCAGCTCATGAAAGCCCAATAAGATATGAATGAGAGTTTGTAGCAAAGAAAGTAAGGGCTTATTTTTAGGAAGTACACAGGTAATGCTCAAAGACCTGGTTCCCAGTGATTTCCAGGGGGTTGGTATATAGGGGAAAAGCCATTAATCATAGTGACTAAGGGAGTTAGGGCCATGGTCAGGGTCCTGGTCTCTATTGATTGGTCGGTGTTAGGGGAGGGGGTCGTAGATCAGTGCATCTGGTCCTGATGTCAGCTATGACATCACTTTGTCTGGTTTCACCACTTCTACTGGCCTGAAACACAACTGAGGTCTAGATGTTATCTCTAGTTTGACGAAAACTCTTGTCTCTGTGGTCAACAGACCTGAGGCTTTGTTCTTCAGATTATCTGATGCCGACCAACGACCAGAACATCATTGTCCTGAGGGTTTAAGGCTTAAGGGAACAGTCATGCAAGGGAGGAGGCAGGTGAGTCAGGGTGCTAGATGAGGCCAGATTGAAGCAAAAGGAAAGGAAAGGGAAAAGGTCATGTTAAAGAAATGAAGTTTCTATGCAGGTACATCATGTAGGGAAATTGGGTAAAAGCTAAGGAAATAGTCTGAGCTTTAAAATATCATACATATTTATAATTGTCGTTGTTATTCTATGTAATTCCTAAGTCCAGACCTCCCCAGGTTTTAACTAGAAAAGGCAGTCTCATTTTTATTTACATCCAGACTATAGTGACATCAAGCTCAAGTAGAAAATTAGTACCCTTCATGACATCCCTTAGTTATTTCCCAGAGTGCTCAAGAAAGAGATTTGTTTGTTATCTACCAGGAAATCTTTTAACTGCCACAAAATTGTGGTGATGGTCATGGTTTTTCTTGCATCATCTACTAATTACCACTTACCTAGAGTCTCTAAGAAGCAGCTTGAGGAAGGCTCATTATCTTTGTGAAAAATTCAATGGCAAGCTTGCAGTAGATTTGATATGTTAGTGTCCCCTCCTCACAATTAAATCTCTTTTCCCATTATTCATGCTTTTGCTTTATCTCCTTCCATGTTGACTCTGGGCTTGATCATGTGACTTGCTTTGGCCAAAAGGATATCAGAAAACACAATTCAGGTAGAAGATTAATAAGTGTTTGTACCAGAGTTGTATATTCTTGTTCTATTAGAATATTCTTCTTTGAAACCCAGTTACCATAAAAAAAATGTTACTACCTTGAGCACATCATGCTGTGAGGAAGCCCAAGCTAGCCACACACAGAGGAACCTGGGTAATTGTTGGAACCAAGGTTCCAAACACATGGCTCCTGTTGAACCATCCCTCACCATTTAAGCCCTCCAACTGATGGCTGCATACATTGGGAAGCAGAGATGAGCCATCCCCACTGTGCCTGCCAGAATCCCTGACTCATTAAAGAATTGGCAAACAAAACAATTTCTTTTTTAAGCCACTAAGTTTTGGCTGGTGGTTTGTTGGGCAGCAGTAAACTGAAATGAAGCCATTGTCTTCAGAGATCCACAGTAGTGCTGGGCCATTAACCAGATCCGACCTTATGAGTTATTCTATTTTCTTGCCATACTAGTTGGTTCAGAGTAGGGTGTATAACCCAGTCTGTACCAATGAGAGAAGACTTTTGTCTCAACTGTTTGAAAAAAAAAAAAAAAGAACAATGCAGTCTTTCCACTTATCCTGGAACTAGGAAGATACATCCCTTGAATTAATATGGGGGACCACCACTTTGGAGAAGATCCGACCAGGGGTGATACCCACATGCAGGGGAGTAGAATTAAGACATAGAAGGACAAAGGTAGAAAAGACACCAAGTCCTGATGACATTGTTTGCGTCCCAAAATCCAGTTCTGCCTGAAGTAAATTTTTACTTACAAAGGCCAATGATTGCTATTTTTGACTTCCAGCTGAAGCTAAAGATGCATCTCAGTGAAGTTTAAGCAGCAATACCTAACTCCCCTCCACCCGAGACTGGCCACTGTGACACACAGACTAGGGAATTTTAGATGGAGATAACTGAAAAACAGGACCAGCAGAGATTTTGATTTGGTTTGGCATCTAATATGCCAATAAACACCCACGTTTTCTTGTAATTGCCCCCTGCACCAGTTAGTCTCTAAGTCAATCCTTCATACTATAGTCAGAGAGAGCGTTTCAAAATGCAAATCTGATTATGTCACTAGCTCTTCAGTGACTCCTCAAGGCTTGTAGGACAAGTCTGAACACCTTAGCTTAGCGTGCTTGCAAGTCCCTTTTGTTCTAATTTCTGTTTATCTCACCAGCTGCCTGCAGTTCTAGGTTCTCTCCCACCTCTCGCCTACCCTGCCTTGTTTCCCTTTACACAGACATCTTCTCTTTGATTCTAAGTCTTTATTTTTTCATTGTTCTATTACAGTTGTCTCTATTTTCCCCTGTTTCTGTCCCTTGCCCCATCCCCCCACTCCCAGTCAGTCCCCACCCTCTTGTCCTTGTCCATGGGTCATTTATACTTGTTCTTTAGCTAGATCCTCCCTTTCTTTTCATCCCTTATTCTCCTCCCCCTCCCCCCTCCCCAATGGTCCCTGTCAGTTTGTTCTAAGTCTCAATGCCACTACTTCCCTTAAACCTTCACAACTATATTATATGTTCCCTGATCTGTGCTCTCATCACAACACTTAGACAATGGAAGTTGCAACTATAACATAGTATGTTGTCTCAGTAATTACACTATACATCCTTTTGGGCAGGGTTCATAAATGCCTCATTTACAGAACCTAGGTGGTGCTCAGCCTACGTTGCTGAATAAATGAGTAAATGAATGAATGAATATATTCGTGTATCACTTTGGAGCCAAGTTTTCAAACATTTTAGACTGACTTGTACTGTGAGCTCTTCATGCTAATACTTTTATTTTTGGAGACCAGAATAGATGAAAAGCAGGAGCCCATATTCTCTTTTTGTAAATTTCTGTAGAGGAGAGAACTGGCTTTTATCTCCCCAGGAGACAGGGAGTAGTTTGGAATGAGCATTCAGGCTCACCTTCCTGTCTGGCTATTCTCCAAGGATGAAGGGTCATGAATATGAATGGTGAAAACTCCACTTCCTGTGGGCCACATTTCTCTAGGGAAGGCTCTACTCATGAATAAAAGTGTCTCTCTGTCTTGATCTCTTGGATTACAGTGTACTCAGACCCAGAAGGTGCTCTTGTTTTCTAGTTCTCTCTTTCTCTCCCGATTCCCAAGCATTAACCTTTTTTTTTTTTTTTAATGGTAATGCAGACTGCCAATCTCTGGGTTGTTTTTTGTTGTTGTTGTCGTTTACATGAGGCTGGGTAGATAAGTCAAATGAAGCAAACTATCTTCGATCCAGTGTGTAGTGGATTAAAAAGTGGCCCCCAAAATCTATGTCCAAATTATGACCTCCAAAACAAGTGAATGTGACCTCATTTTGGAAAAGGGTTTTTAAAAGAGAAAGGCAGGGGGAAATTTGAGGTGAGACATGGGAGAGAAGTCCATGGAAACACAGAGGCAGAGTTTGGAGTTTGCTTCCAGAAGCGATGGAACACCTGGAGCCACCAGAAGCTGAAAGAGACAAGGGTCATACCTCACCTGGCAGCTTTTGAGAAACTGTGGCCCTCTCAACCCCTTGACTTTGAATTTCTGGTCTGCAGAACTTAGAGAGAATAACTTTATGTTGTTGTAAGCCTTCAAGTTTGTAGGAATTTTTTACAGTAGTTTTAGGAAACTATGCATAGGTGAAGGTGGAAAAAACAACTCTCTCCTGTTTCAACCTAGCAGTTATGAAAGAGCCCTGTCCTGGAACATTATGAAGCTGGTACTCAGATCCTTATTTGGCAATTTGTCATTATGTACATCTCCTACTAGCCAGATCCCTGAAGTAAGAAGGGTGAGTGGTTTAACTGGGGAATCAATGCCAACTCTGAATTTCTAGAGAAAAATTATGGACAAGGACCTTAGAATTCTGGCTCTTCCACGAATCTCAGCCTTAGCTGGCACATTTAAATAGCATGGAAAGGTTAGCTCCAGAAGAGAAGGTTACTGTGCTTACGCAGGTTCTGTCTTTCCTTTGAGATCTTCCAGTAACTCAAGTCCTATCTTTTCCATGAACATATCCCAGATTATTTTAATCCAAATAATGTTGACTCCCTTGGAAATTTATGGCATTAATCAGCTGCGTATCTCATTTGGTACTTAAAATCTATCATATATGACTTTTTAATTATTATGGCCTGGCTCCCAAGCAATACTGTGAGTCAATTGAGGGAAAAGAATATCTAATTTTGTAGCTTGCATATCTAGCTCAATGCAAAAATAACATTAGGCATGTGCATAAAGAAATATGCTAAGAATTATGCATTTTAATTGTGTTGACAATGCATAGTCTAATACCTAATACTAAGCAAATGATAAAAGGAAAAAAAAACCTTGATCCTTAACCTTTGAATTTTACTATAATAGCATTTTTTTCCCCTGCCCAATAAGATCTCCCTTTTTGCTAATGGACTCTGTCAACATTGACCACAACAGTCAGCATTTAATTAAAGTAGGAACATTTGGAATCTTCCCCTGGGATTGATATAAAGACATTGGGAAAAAGATTTCTTTTCCTGTGCTAAGTTTAAGCTGGTGGGTGCTGCATTTCCCGCCACATGGAGAAGGCTTCTCTGTAGCAGGAAAGTATGCAACCAGCATACGAAAAGAAACAGAGTTAGGCAGAGGTTGTTAGATGGATGGAAAGTAAGAGAGACCTGACAGTGTTGTGATGCCAGGTTCCAGTTCCAGAAGCTGAGGTTCGTGTTCCTGTAGCACTTTTTCTGATTCCTTGAATTACCTTAATTTACTTCCTGGTTGTATGTACCAATACATTTCCTTCAATATGAACTTAATCTAGTTTTACATGGGTTTCTGTCACTTACAACTAAAAGAGCCTTAATACAACTTGGGAGCCTCAAAACTAAAAATATTTTCACGGTCTCCTGAAGCTGTTGTAAGGATCCATGAAAATAACCTATATCTCTGTATGATGCACGCCTATACACACACTAATGTAATTCATTTCCTAAAAGACATTTGGAGTTGCCTATGAGGCCTGTCTCAATTCTGACGCATAACACTTAAGACTTAATCTAAACAAACCAACAATGAATTAAAAAATGAAAAATTCAGACAAACATCAAAAACCTTCAATATGAGAATTGTTTTTTCTGATTTTTTTTAAAAAAATAAATTACTCAAAAGTTCAGTGAAATTGTAAAAAGAAACCAAAACACTTATTGTATGGCCATTACCTGAGTTTCATGCCATTCCTGTAAGGTGATACGACATGCCAAGGGATATAAAGTACAACACGGGGAATACAGCCAATAATATTGT
Source organism: Desmodus rotundus (assembly GCF_022682495.2). NCBI lineage: Eukaryota > Metazoa > Chordata > Mammalia > Chiroptera > Phyllostomidae > Desmodus > Desmodus rotundus. Next base: position 120,434,760 of record NC_071393.1, on the reverse strand, counting down.
CATAACCATGTACGGTGTCAGGTGGGCACTAGACTTACCCAGGTGACCATTCCATAAGTTATTATGTGTATAATCACTATGTCATATACCTAAAATGAATATAATATTGTATGTCAACTATAATTAAAAAATAAAAATATATTTTAAAAAATGAAAAACAAAATAAATATGTAACTGTAAAGCACACTGAGGGACAAAAAAGATGATGTGATATAAAATACTAGAAATAATGAAAAGTAATAAAGTTGATTAATTAATATTGATACAGATATCATCCCAAATTCAGATGGTGGTGATTGAATCCACTACTTACTGTTTATGATAATTTACATATAGCCAACGATTTTATCAGCATTTGTTCTCCTGTTTAGGCTCCTTCATTTCTTACCCGATTGCTAAAAATTGAGTGATTGAGTGGTAGAGCAGGCACACTGAAGATATTCTGTTCACAGGACTGTGTCATGGGCATATATAATATTTGTCCAGAATTCCTTTATTTGAGATACTGGCTCTGTACTACTATACAGAGATTCATGGAGAGCAACTAGTAATTCATCTTAAGCATACTAGGCTACTCTACCAAATGGTATTAATTGATCTAATTACCAGATGTACAAAGGTTTGCTTACTACATATTACAGTTATTAAATATATACATGCGTGTATATATTTATATTTCAAATTGTCATTAAAAGTGTTTGAGTGACTGTGTTTTGACAAATCCGCCCAGGTGCCTCCAGTGTTGCAGCAGGCACTATTTCAGGAAGGAGGTGGAGTAACCATGGTATATACGACAATCAAGTTTCCTGGCACACACAGTTTATACTTTAGTGAGGAAAACTGTCAATAAATGGGAAAAAAAACAAGCTCAAGAATGACCAGGGTTGGGACGTGCCTCTTTAGTTACAATAATCATAAAATACCTCTCTCAGGAGGACATAGTTGGGTTGAGAACCAAATAATGAGAATGAACCCATCAAGTTCAGGTTGTTGGGAGAGAGGGAAGCAAGTGTCTAAAGCAGAGAGAAGAGCCAGAATAATGGTCGGTCCTCCGGCAGGAATGAACATGACCTGTAAACAGTGTGGATTCTTCTAGGTTTGAAGGAAGGCCCTGGAATTTTAAGCAGGTGAATGACATAATCTGATTTACATTTTTCAGAGATCATGTTGCTGGTTGGGCAAAGCCACTCTGAGCCCAAGATTGTTTCCTTCTTTCAACTAAAGAAGTTTTCCTGTGTCCATTAAAAACCTGGAATAGATAAATCTTCCTTTGCAGTATTATTTTGAACTGTTGATTTTATTGGTATAAACATCCTCTGCAAATAAAATAAAATCTAGGAGCCATTGTCACGTCTTTTTATAGACAAACAATCAGCATGGTGAATTGTGCCTGAAAACAATCAACCTAAAATGTTCCCCTGTGTTCCCTCCAAAACTCTATGAGCCCAGACAGGCTGGACACACACTGATGAGGCTGGAATGGAGTCCTGTGAACAGAGTAGCCAGCTGTGATTTGAGTGGTGGGGGCAGTGCCAGCTTGCTCTTGGCCTCTTCAGTCTGGAGAGCCACATAACTCGGGCCAAGCAATTGTCCTCCATGCATGGCTTGCTACTAATTGTGCAACAGAAGAGGACACCTGGTGCCTGCTTGCAGTGCAGGCTCGAGAATACAAGATAAATAAACAGTCCCCCTAACATTAGTGATGGCACATGTGGACTGAGCACCAGTTCTTTAATCTCTGTGGACTCCACCAGCCACACGTCCTCATTTCAAACTCTCTTCTTAGGATTTCATCAGGACTGATACTGCACAAAAGAACCTTCTAGATCAGAGGGATGCACTTCATCCACTAGCCCCAGACAAGAGCCTTGGGTACTTTATGGCTCCCTGCAATTTTACTCACTTGACAGAGAGAGGCAAATATGGAGATGTAAATACTGTTAAATCATAATTAGGTGAAAAGTATTTTTTAAAAAATTTTTTCCAAAGAGCTCTCAATAGCATCCTTCTTCCTGCTTAGGTTTTGAATAATTAAAAGTGAAACAATGGAATGGCAAGTGGAGGAAAGCAGAGCATCATAAAATTAATCCATGTTCACAATGCAGCCCATTATGAGAACTCAGATTCCCAGAACACAGCATCTCTGAGTGTGTTACAACACTGCTCACGGGCAAGGTCCTGACCTGGAAGAGCAGCAGAAAGCACATGCTAGGTTACCAGCATACTCCTAAGAAGTATGGGCCTAGGTTACCCCTGCCAGGTTTATTTCTCAGATAAGTCCAGCCCTCTAGGGCAAGTGAGCCATGATGCAGAGGCCAAGTGTTACACGAATTTGGATCCCTCCACAGAAAGGAATTATTGGGAGTTAGGAGAAAGGGTTCCTCTTTCACGTTGGGTATTAGCTATTTGACTGGTTTCAACTTTTAAATAGCTAAATTAATGAGTTAGGAAGAATGTGTAGATTAAAATAGATAAACAACAAAAGGGAAAAAAGAATGTAGAGATATTTGTGAAGAGAAAAAATGAACAGTACACAGAGTACGGATTTGGAGAGCAATTAAATGGAGGGGTCAGGAAATTATGGAATCTTTTTTAGAGCAGCATCTGACACTAAGTAATCTGGTTTTCTTGGGCAACATAATGCACATATGGATGTAACATCCAGTCATTACATTCTAGTAACTGACTATGGGAATTGACCATGGGAATGCATTAAGAAGAGGAATCAAGTGAGGAAAAGTATGAGTTTTGTTTGTTCTAACTTTTTTATGAATCCTCACCTGAGGACATGTTTATTGATTTGAGAGTGTTAGAGAGAGAAAGAGAAACGCTGATGTGAGCAAGAAACATCGATTGGTTGCCTCCTGCATGCACCCCAGTGCCCTGACCAGGGATCGAACTCACAACCTTTTGGTGTACAGGATGACTCTCCAACCAACTGAGCCACCTGGCATGTTGCTCTAAATCTGACCTTTGACTTTTAAAAAAAAAGATTTTGTTTATTTAATTTAGAGAGAGGGGAAAGGAGGGAAGAGTGAGAGGAATATCGATGTGTGAGAGATACATCAATTAGTAGCCTCTCACACACACCCCAACCTGGGACCAGACCCACAACCCAGGCAAGTGTCCTGCCAAGGAATCCAACTGGCCACCTTTCATTTTGCAGGAGGACGCTCAACCAACTGAACCATGCAGTCAGGGCAAATTTTTGACTTTTGGCATAAGTTTATTTGGGGAAGATATTGTTTCATCTTGGCTAGTCATAAATGATTATAGCCACCAAACAGAGAGCCTCACCAGAATTCTAATCCCCAAGTGATTATTTTGATGTAGAAAGACTGGCAGTGTCTATATTAAACTTAATATGTGAATCTGTGAAGACTTTACCATCCCTGCCTTTCATAATTCTTCCTGGATCCATGGGAAGGATTCTGAATATTCTCCTCATTTTTTCTCCTATTTTCAGGATTTGTTAAAAAGAATAAACAGTTGGAATTATTTTGACTGAATACTTACTTGTAGTTGATGTTGGTGAGGCTTTTAGATGCCCAGCATCCAATTCCCTTGATTATGCCATGGAATTTTTTTTCCTTAAGTGGAAACAACTGGGTTGGATTGTAATTATTGGTACCTGTCTGCTGTGGTCTTCCCACTAAAGACCCTTGTTCTAGCCATGCCTGGCATGTGCCCTAAGCTTAGCTAAACAGAATATGGCTGAAGTGTTCCCTCTGTTCTCTCCAAGTGTCTATGAGTTTGGACAGGCTGGACACACACTCCTTAGTGATACAGGAAGGTGGTAGTATTTGGAGAACAGGTTCATTTCAATACAGGAATAAGAGAAGTACTTAGAGTGGAAGGAGAGACAATCATGCAGGTGGCCACTGTGGGGCCTTTAGACCAGCTTTTCTTGCCCATAAGATAGTTGCATTTCCTTTCTTCTGGTTTCAAATATCTAGAATTCTTATTTTCTACTGTCCCCAAGGGTGATCTCCCAGCACCCATTTGATTTGCTGATGAGTGTCTGTTGCCTGCCATTATTACCTCAAAAGTCCTTGAAATAAACCTACTCTTACTTGAAATAGCCCGAATGAGTGTCAAGTTTTGCTTGTAGGTAAGAACTCTCTCTGAAGGAAATTCAAAAGTAAACATTTTTTATAAAAAAATAAATGTTTTATACATGAGCCTATCAATTCATTTAATATTTATTGAATACCTACTATTTTCTAGGCCCTGAGGCATAATGATGAAAATGAAGATGAAAAGTAAAATATGAGAGAGTCTATACTTTCTTGGAGCTTAGAGTTGGGAGAAAGTCATTAAAAATCTGAAAAATGCAAAACTACAACTATAATAAATGGTATGAAGAAAAAATACATGCTGCTATAAGAAATTACATTGGAAGAATTAATTCAGTAAGGGAGGTCAGAGAGGACTTCTCCCTTGGTAATTTAGGCACAATAAGCATTAACTAGGTAAAGGAAGGTAAGAAAAAGGGTAGATTCCTCTTGGAGGAAAGAAAGAACCTATGGCCTTTGAGGTAAGGTATTTAAAAAACCCCACATATTAAATTGTAAAATTTAAACCTGTGTGCAGGAAACATATAAAACCATTATTTCCATTATTAACCTAATACTGATGAGTTAGTTAATCAGATTGGTTCTGTTTGTCAAGAATGGAGCTCTAGCCAGATACATTGGGAAGTGTGGGTTGGAGAATGTGAGACCAGTGGGGTTCTAACTACATGGGCAATCAAGGATGGAAAGCCACTGTCATTGGACTAAGGCTTTCTTCTCGCCTCAGAGTCAGATGAAGTGTTAAACTCTAGAAAAAAAGAAGGGCATTGAGAACTGAGATGCTGTTGCCAAAAGAAGAATAGGGGATGCTGAAAATACTTTTGCATAATTTTGCCCAGCATTGGTAACTAGAAAAATATCACAAGGCTATCTCAGAGCAAAAAGCAATCTCCAAACTATTTATTTTCAGTGAAATATTAAACATTATGAATGTCCAGTACAGCAAGATAATTTGTGCAGCTTTTGCATTGTGTAAGGTAATGACCAAATGAAGAAGCAGAACAGAACCCAGCCAGAATTGAGGCAATAGTTGGAACAATTGTAATAATTTATCACCTTTATGTAATACCGTTCAGTTGACAGAGCACTGCAACTAATTGTTTTATTTAATCCTCAAATATCCCTCTGATGGTGAAATTAAAAAAATATATATTATTTTTTCTCCTTTAGTACACAGAAGAGAAAATTGAGCCTCAATGAGGTTAAAAGGCTTGTCCATACTCCCAGAACTAGTAACTGGTGGTACAAGATAGGAACTCAGGTCACCTGATTCAGAGTCCAGGGTTTATTCCAAAACTCAGTGCACAGATTCAGTCCAACTTACCTTTCCCCAGGGTGCTTCATGCTTGAGAATTCAGCAAAAGAGATTTTATCAGCTCAGCTGGTGCACACTCACCAGTGTGGTGTAACCCCCCGCTAGCAAGGAATCTGAGATGTTTAGTCTAAGCACAGAAAAACTGATTCCATTTAACAATGAAAAAGGAAAAAGGAAAGTTACAAATGTTTAAGTCGAAAGGAAAATTGGTTTACTGGCCCTGTTTGCCTCACTCTTCTGAAGGGTGTGCTCAACCTTGTAAGTTAGCTTCATTACAGAGATGATAAAGGGAGGGATCGAGACTCTTGAGTTTTCTTGATGTCCACACCTCTAAAAAGGACCAGTTTGTGGGATATTTGGAAGACGCTAAAGTAAAATATAAATTATTTCATATGAAGAAACAGCTTAACAAATAGCATTTTCTGTGTGAACCAACACTGTATGTTAGAATCAAGAAGTCTTTAAAATTGTTGTTCTCTGGTGGCCACATTCTGATTGACATTGAAGGCAACTAAGCACAAAAAACTTTAAAAAGTGGAAGTGGAGGAAGAGAGATCAAGAGCATTGTGGATTTATTCAAGAAAGTTCTTGCATTCATTTTCAAATTGGTTCAAGGAAATTGATGTCTTTCACAGAAATTGATACTTTATATCACCCTTATCTTCCATTGTTGAAGTCCAATGAGTTTAATGGACTCCCTTTACAGGGTGGAAATGAAGCAAACTTTCAGAAGAGATTCACAAACTTTGATCAGTTTGAATTGAGTTCAAAGTTTTTGCTGCTGCCATTGATGGGGATAATCCTCTAGATATACCTCAATCATTGAGCAAGATGCCATATCTTTGCAGATAAGTTTTAAGAGGAAATGATTGAAAGGAAAGCAAACCATGCTTTAATAAGCCACAATGTCTTGGAATTATAAAGGACCAAATATGAAGCCCAAGACTCCTGAATTTCTGGCTCAAATTGAGATGTTTCTCCATTTGAAATAGCCCCCAGAATTCTTGAAAATAACTCAACTTATCAAATACTAATACATATGTTGACTTATGAAAGTTTATCCATTGTTACAACTACTCTTTAACTACATAAATTGTCTAAATAAAATTGTTAAAATCTGTTTTGAAATTTTTTAAATTATGATTAAAGATAAAATTCATAAAAAATTAGGGGGTTCCACAAATATGCATTTTCCTAATCATGTCATTCACAACAGTTCCCTCAAACGAGGACACCTATGCCCTCTTTTTGTTGACAGTTTATAAGACAAAAGGGGAGAGGCTATTGTAGCCATCTGCTTGTCTTTCTAAAAAATAAGAAATAGACAAGGGCCATGATGTCATACTTTTTGGATATTCATTAATTCAGCAAATATTTATCAGGCACCTATCTCCTCTGTGCTACCTGTTGCTCAAGGAGCCAAGGATGCAGCAAAGTAGATAAAACACCTGACTTCCTGGAAATTACAGTAAACACCACACACAAGTAAAATTTCTACTGTGTTAGATAGTGATGTGTTCTAAGGACAGAAAATAAAACTGTAAAAGTCTTCTGCAATTTTTAAAATAGTTTCTCTAGGGATGACTTCCCTGAGAGGAAAATAATGCATTGGGACATCTGGCGGAAGGAGTATTCTGATCCGAGGGAGCAGCAAGTGAAAAAGGTCTGTGGTGGCAGCATGACTAGCACACTACAAGAACAGCGCGATCAGTGTGACCAGAGGGAAATAAACAGTGAGGGTTGGGTAGAGGAGAGAGGTGGCAGGAGACAGGGATGCTTTGTACCCGCTGGGATGGGGGAAGAGGGAGATGCCTCATAAGGCTTTAGGTAAGGAATTTGACTTTTACTCTCAGTGAGATTAGATCTTTAGTAAAATATTTATAACCAGATGCAGATATGTTTTTGTAATTTCAGAACTTGATCCTGATACAAACATTTTAAACTCTAGTTTTCTGAATATATTTTGTTGGGTACATTTAGCTTTATACAAAACTTTTCTATTGGAATTTGTTTTTGCTTTACAAAATTCAGTTTTTAAATGTTTTAAATGCTCTGGGAAAAGAAAATTTCCATGTAAAAGATTGCTAAGGTAAATTATAAATGAATTGCTGTTTAACTTAATGGTATTGTAAGTTCAGATTCTTCACATCAATTTTTCCTAAAGTTAGATGAATATATATTTTTTATTGAGGTCTTAGGATATATTCAAAGAAACTTTAAAGATAATTTACATATACATGTTGACATATTTTTATAAGGTTAATTTGCTTTTATCAACATGTTCTACACAGAATTAAGTAATGAAAATCACATAATCTCAAAATTCCATTCTCCCTTTCATATCCTTATTAGGTCCTGGAAATAAGAGTTGGGCACAAACATTTCAAAGGCTCTTCCAATTCTCCAACTTCTAGAGGTGATATTGGAAATTTATAGACATTAAATCTTAAACATAAAAAGCCGTGGAGTTGTAAAGGGACCATCTTTGTTGCTAAAGAACTAGAAAAGGTAAACAACTTGCTGAATTACTAACTTTATCGGGATGAGCACCCAGGTGTCTCAGCGTGCACTTCACTGTATTTCCAATGAGCTCTCTGCTTTTGCATGATTTCCTTATGAAGGACTCCCATGGATGGGTAACTAAGGAGCCTGCTCTGACATGATCACACTGTTCCTTAAGAAATGGTTGTCTCTTCATTACCTAGTCCTCCTATTCTTGCATGGGTGTCCACTCTTGTTCTAGTCCCTTCTCTTCAGTGTCCCCCACAATTCTAATCCATTCTAGATAGTTTTGGGTTCCATCCTAGTGCCTTGGAGAGACTTCCCTACATTTTTCTCAGTTCTGTTCCTATTACGTTTCATGAAGTTCAATCTCTTTTCCATGTACATAAGAAAAAGGACATGGGCCTCATTTTTACCTCTCTGAAATTTCATCCTGCTGATTTTATGAGACCCTGGACACCTTTGTGTTCTGCTGCCCTGCTGTCTTTTGTTTAGAATGTCAGAAAAGTTGGGCTTCATGTGTTGAGTCTAATGGGGGTAACAGAAGATCAAGAGGTCAGGTTGATGCCAGCACTACCAATTTTTTCCTGTCTTCAGAGTTCTGGCTTCATGCAGCAGACAGAAGGTGAACCTGGTCTGATTCCAGCTGTTGAAAGCCAGCAGATTTACTAGACATGTGCAATCATTTTAATGCTATTAAAATTGGCAGGAAGGACTTTGCTATTACAAGCATTTTGAATATTAGATCTTGTCTTTTATATATTACCATTTGCTAACAACATGTGAAATAAAATCCTAAGTAACCAGAGAGATTTTTGGAGCGAGCAGGTTCTATTAATTTAAAAAGAGATAAGTACCACCTAAAATGACTGTCTATAAAGCTTTCCAATTGCACATTGTCTTGAAAAACTGCATCTTTTGAAACCCATCTCCTCTTCTTGCCTCTCCTCCCCATTTATTCTATTTGAAAAAAAGAAGAAGGTTAAGTATCTTAAAATGCTTGAAAGGCTTCTGTGAGTTTAAGGCCTGAACTTCAACTGTTAATAGACCAGAACCCCTAGTCACCTGACCAGGTAGACCCTTGGTAACAAGACAGCCATTTACTACATATCCTGAGTTGGGAGTCAATGGACATTTGGGACCGAATGCTATTCTTTCAATAACGTTTTAAAAGCTAGACCATGAATTCAGACTAATTGTGAGATGACCCTGGTGTACATCTCAGTACTTTTCTAATCCAATACACCCCATTTAGACCCTACTTAAAATCATGGAACATTATAGTTTAAAAATGAGCTCATCTCATTGGGAGGTCAAGCACAAGGCCAGTGTACTTTTCAGTGCCATCTGTCATAGAGGTGCTTACTTCAGCCAGCAGTGACCCATCTCATTTCAGTTTGGATTCCTCCATAGCCAGACATTTACCACATCTAATAAATTAAACTTTGTAGTATCTCTGGTCTCTGCGCCCTCCTTCCTATTCTTTTGCCTGATCTTGATCAGACCTTTATTTCCCTGAGGCAGATGATTAAAATAGCTTTCAAACTCTATCCTTTATTATCTCTCCCCTGTTTCTAATCCATTTTACTAATTAATGTCAAATTGATCTTTCAAAACTCAAATCTATTCTTTTACTCCTTGCTCAATAATTTTAAATGAAGCCTAATAGTCCAGGCTTTAATAAACATTTCTTTGGCAGGTATTTGGGTAGGGAATGAAGCATTGTGGAAATTCCATTGGCATTGAAGAGATTTGGGTTCAAATCTCAGCTCCGCCTACTTCTAGCTGGGTAATTTTGGAAAAGTTATTTCATATCTCTAACACCCAGTTTCTTCAACTATCAGGTGAAAGCGATGATAACTATTTCCTGGGACTGGAACAAAGATTAAATGAGATACTAGTTACTAGGTAACATGTACTTGAAAAAGAATAACTATATGTATCCTGGGCCTTCTACAGTGTAACTCTAAACTTGTTCCCTACTAATTTTCTATCAGAATCCTATATTCGAACAGAACCTAGTCTGTGTTGTATGTGTCTTATGTACTATATTTGGTTGCAGCCTTCTTAAGAGTAAAGATACCCTTATAGTATTCAGAGTGCTTTGTGTATATTAGGTACTCGATAAATACCTGTTCAATTTTGAATTCTCAAATTGATTTTACCACCCAAAAGAGCTATTTCTCTCTTATAAAATTTTAAACTTTCTTTCTGAGTCTAACTGAACTTAGCAGGCCTGGGCAGGGTGAGTCCTTTCCCTGCATCAGATCCTCCATGATTAATCACATTTTCAAGGTTCAAAATAGATATGGAGTTTTCTATTCCACTTGGGTCCTTCGGCCCAGGCGTTTATAGTTTGAAGTAAAATGGAGATTGGGCTCTCTTTGAGGTTACCTGCAGTGTTCTTTTAATGGCTGCAAGATAGAGGGCAGCGGAAGAGCTTCCTTTAAATCAGTTCAATAACTGGGCGAAGGGACAACAGTTCCTTAGAGCAGGTCGGTTGGCCACTTCCACAAATGGCAGGTGAGCGCTGATGGGGAGGGATATCATGTATGTGCTGGGAAGAAAGTAGGTCACTGGAAAGATGTTTGTGAAGTTTTATTTAATCAAATGCTTGTTACTTTTCAGTGCAGTGGGGGACAGAGAGCACTTGAATTCTGAGCACAGTATCACTCTGGCTTCATGTATCCAGTGGCTGAGCCATAAGAGGGGAGATTGCAATAGACTGACTTACTCAGGGACTCTCTGCAGATAACAATCTAATGTCTTTCATTCTGCCTGTGCAAACAAGGAGCTTTAGAGAGTGTGTGTACACACACTCTCTCTCATGTGTTCTCCCTATAATCCCATAAGGTAGGTGTTTGAAAACTAAATCTCGGAGAGGTTAAGTAACTTGACCAAGTTTGCACAGCTAGTAAGGAGTCAAACAATGGGGATGCAAACTCAATTCAAACTCAAGTCTATCTGAAGCCAAAGCCTATGCTTTTGCAGCTATGCTATACTCTGTTCAGCCTCCCCACGTGGGTCCCAGAATAGTTTTATTACGGCTAGTCACAAAGTTCGCCACCCAGTATGAGTGGGCATATCCATTTGATTCAGATGTTTGATGAAGAGTTCTGAGGCACTTTCCAACTGGAAGTTGCCAAAATAGAAACACTATTGTGAGGTTAAGCTGCTTCCTTTAGGTGGATAGCACAATTGAAGGGTATCCTCTTGCTGTGCCCAAGATCATCATCCCTTTGGAAGTGACAGAGAACAGAGCACATTTGTAAGACTTTGGGAAGAACTAAACCTAAGGCAGTGGTCCCCAACCTTTTTTGGTACCAGGGACTGCTTTTGTGGAAGACAGTTTTTCCACGGACCAGGGCTAAGGGATGGCTTCATGACCTACCACCAGATGCAGCTTAATTGGCACTTGCTACTCGCTAATAGGGTTTTGATATGAGTCTGCAAGCAATGGATTTATTATGATCTCTGGGTAGTCAAACCCGTCTGCTAATGATAATGTGTATTTGCAGCCACTTCCCAGCCCTAGCATGGTGGCCTCAGCTCCACCTCAGATCATCAAGCATTAGATTCTCACAAGGAGTGCCCAAACTAGGTCCCTCGCAAGCACAGTTCACAGTAGGGTTCCTGCTTCTATGAGAATGTAACTCTGCACCCTCCTCCCCCGCCCCGTCCCCCTACCTCCACCGCTGACATGACAGGAGGCAGACCTCAGGGGGTATTTGGGGAGTGGCTGTAAATATAGATGAAGCTTCACCTCCTTGTCTGCTGACTGCTCACCTCCTGCTGTGTGGTCCAGTTCCTAACAGGCCATGGACTGATACCAGGGGTTGGAGACCCCTGATTTAAGGGATAGAGTGGCTGAATATAAGAGCCTTCCTTAGATGAGGAGATGGTAGACCAACCCTTTATCTGTGATTTGAATTTCAGTTTTTCTAATGTGTAAAATGGGGCAAGAGAATCTCTGCCCCTGGCTTCCCAGGAATGCAGGGATTATTCTGAGGCAATTAATGCAAACATTCTTTCTAAACTATAAGATTCTGTACAAAGATCAGGAGTTTTTGACCTCTTCAGATTCTGCAGGTGGTGTGGTGATATCTCATACGGGGTAAAATTAAGTGAACCCACGTGAATTCACTCCCATGTCCAGTTAAATCCAAGGTTATTTTGGTTGGTTGTTTACTTAAACCTCCCCTTCATCTCCAGGAATAGAATGTCCTTTGAAACCTCTCTAAGGGTGTGTCCCACTCCTCAGCCCTTCCAATTGCCTCTAGGAGCCTGAGCCAAACACTCTCAACCAGAGGATGCTTACTTCTTTGACACTATTGTCAGGTGGAGTATTAAAAAAATCGGGGAGAATGCGAGGCTCTGCAATATACGTCTCAGATCTATTCTTATTTCTGTAAAGCCCTGTGCTATTCATTTGTTTAACACGTCCATATAGTGCCTACAATGTGTCTGGCATTGATCTAAGAAGTATACAAACATTAACTCATTTTTTCCTCACCTCTAACCTGTGGTGATAATATAGTCCCTGTTTTACACAAAAAGAAACTGAGCCACAGAGGTTAATGTTGGACCTAATAAGGGGGGAGTCAGGATTCTAATAGTTTTTCCTTAAAAAATTTATTACATTGATTTAAAATGGAAACCATTTTCAGGGGCTCCTTGCTTCCTTTGTCAATTCTAAATATGCCTGTTTTGGGTTTCTGGTCCTGCATTTTTAGACCCATTTGCTCTTATTTCCCACTTACTGTTTGATTTCCTGCCATGTTCTCCCTTCATAATAATTCTAGTCTCTTTTTTTTTTTCTGATGACTATTCCATACCTAGTTCCACATCCTTGCTTTTTATGAGATCCTCCTCCCACCCCCGGCTTGGAATGCTTTTCTAGCCTCTTTTTCTAGTTAAAACTTATTCAGCTTGAATTCCATTTTAAGTTTCATTCATGAAAATTTTACTCATAGTTCCAGACTTTGCTGGTTTCAGTCTGCTTAAAATTTCTTTAGCACTTCTTTGTACCTATGCAAGGACTAGCACAATTTTTATTTCTACATGTTCATCTTGCCTCCACATCTAGGTTCAATCCTATTAACTTAGGCTATGATACATACTTTCTTTAAAAAAAATTGCTTGCCTTCACTAACAAAGTGCTAGGAACATTCTAAATGCTCAGCAAATATGTAACTGATTTATAATTATTTGAATGTTTCTGGCAGAAGCGCTTGCTAATCTCATTTATTAAACTCATCATCTCATTTGGTTTGTTGTTTGTTTGATGGCAAGAAGGTTTCATCTGTATGGCCACTCCAGTGGGTTAGTCATCGCCACCAAGAAAGCTATGTTGAAATATTTTCAAAGAGTTATAGCTTGTACTCTCTCATCAATCACAGAATTTCTTTCTGCTGTCAGAACTGTGGTACGGGAATGTGGGGCCAAGCCAATCTTCAATTTGCTAACCCTAGTTTGGTAATAGGGAGAGAAAATAATCTGCTTATGAGGGATGAGGGTTGGATTTCAGCCTAAGCACACTTTGATACACATTTTTGTCATGTCTGATAGGTAGTGCAAAGATCGGAGCACCTCGAGTGGTTGGGGATCAAGTATTTATCAAGATGATACCATGAAAAAAAGCATTTTACTTTTCATTTACTTATTTAGTTTTGGGTTACATGTGTGCCACGAAATCTTCTGATACAATGTCCATAAGGAATTACGCTTATGGCTCTAAGATACTTATTTCTGTACCCGTCACTTTCATTTCTAGAGATGTGTCCTTGTATCATTCCAGAGACATACTCAACACCAATATATTATACAAACAAAAATTGCAAACACGCAATTACCTTTTATGTTACCCTAAATTTGAGGCCTATAAAAAAACAAAGAAATCCAATTGCCAGAGAAAACAAAACAAAACAAAAACATGGCAATTCCCATCCCAATTATGTGTTGAGGCGAATGCTGCCCAAATTATGTGTTGCTAAGATTTATTCCTTGAAAGGTCATTTACCCACAATTTAGGGCAGAATCTGGCCTATTGTGGGATGATGGGGATATTTTATTTGAGGAGATTATGGATGGGTTAATAATTGGAAAACTATTCTGTTATAAAAATCTTATTTTTTTAATCTATCGATTTTTTTCTCTTTGATATTTCTTGCTTCTGTGTTTACTTTTGCTGATTTAAGTTTAAAACTCAACAAAAACAAAACAAAACAAAACAAAAACACAGAACAAGGACATTGAGGAGATTGGCTTGGGAATGTCTAATACACATTCCTCCTTTTCTTCTGGCATCCTAGTTTTTGCTCTGAGGTCACAAAAAATTATCCAGCCAGAGAAGAAGGAATTAATCAGCCTAATTGTTTCTTGGGTGTTCGGTAACTCCCTGTTCTTGGTGGGTAGAAAGCCTTTGTTCATACCTTCATTGTAGCTGTCTCCTCAAATCAAGATATAAGAAAAGAAATCAGTGCCCCCTGGTTTGATCTGTGTTGGAAATCCAGTTTAACACATGGGGAATTGTTTCTAAGACAGTTGCAATCCAAGAAGATTGCAGAAGTTTACAAGATGAAGCAAGTATAACCTGGCTTGGCATAGAGCCAGGGGTTTCCAACCTGCGACCCAGGATGGCTATGAACGCAGCCCAACACAAAATCATAAACTAACTTAAAACATTATGAGATTTTTTTGTGGTCACATGTCATAGTGTATTTAATGTGTGGCCCAAGCAACTCTTCTTTCAGTGTGGACCAGAGATGCCAAAAGATTGGATACCCCTGTGAGGAATGTTTCTACTTAGGGTTCAGACAAAGGCATAACTTATCTGCCTTTTTCATGACCTAAGCTATCTGTGGAATGAATGGCTAGTATATATATAGTATACTATGAATAGTATTATAGTATGAAGAGCATTAATAATATTATATATGTACATATATATATAATCTCCATTATGAAAATGATCAATGCAGATCTTGTTCGAGCACCAGAATCATGACCCATTGGTTAATTAGGCTTACTTAAATTTAAGAGTTTTTATAATCCTTAAATATTAGGGCTTTGAAAATAAGATACTTTATATAAATGAGTTCAGAAAGTTCTTTACTGAATTTAAAAAATAGAGCATTTGATATGTTTTTATGCAATTTATTATAATTAGAATGATACAAGTGTGACTTTAATTTAATCACAGACCCTTCTGCACTCAGGACCTGTTGGACTCCCTAGGAACAGTTTTTCAGTATCAGTCTGGCCACATTTGTTCCATGCTTACTCTGAAAGAGACTTTTTTAAGAAACAGAAGAAGATAAAAACTATGAACAAAAAAATGGCAATAAATACCTATCTATCAACAATTGAATTTAAAAAACAAACTAAGCACATAAGAACAGAGACAGAATCATGGCTACAGAGAGTGTTTTGATGGTTGCCAGATGGGAGGAGGGTGTAGGGGAATGGGTGAAGGGGTGAGGGGATTAAGAAGTACAAATAGGTAGTTACAGAATAGCCATGGGGATGTAAAGTACAGTAGAGGAAATGGAGTAGCCAAAGAATTTATATGCATGACCCATGGACATGGGCAATGGTGGGTGTTTGCCTGAGGGACTGGAGGTTGCTGGGTGGAAGGGACAAAGGGGGAACAATCAGGACAACTGTAACAGCATAATCAAAAAATATATAATTAAAAAACTAATTTCAATTAAAACACTAAATTAGAGCAGATTCAAGGATAGAAATCATTGTCATTTTCTGGAATATTCTTTTGAAAAAAGGTAGTTACAGCTGGAATGTGTACACCATGAATATACTCACCACAGAGTGTTATTCGTGTGTGTACCTTGTAAAAAGCAAAGGAAAACTCTGTTGAGAATCTCTGTTGTAAGGACTGTGACATTTAGTTTTAAAGCTCAGGGCCAGGGATGCCACTACTTGTTGCCTTTCTAACCACCAGGCTACAAAATCCTCACTGAGTAGTGTCTCCAGGGTCCCTCCCTGGTGCTCATCACAGCCAGGCTATTCTCACCCTTGGCCCTGTCTGGCCTCTCCTCTCAACAGTCTGGGAATGGCTCTGTCTTGATTTCTTGCAATGCAAGGAAAGGGAGAGCTTCTCTGCAGGTGGCTCCAGGACGACCTTAGGTACCACAGACTCCTGCCCCTGTGATGCTCTTAATATTGTTTGAGAGAGATTTGTCCATTACGTAGAACTGGTATGGATCATAGAGCCCATGGCACCACAGCCTGTGGTACCAATTCAATATGTTTATAGAATTAAATTAAAGCTAAAACCACTGGTAAATTTCTCATTTATTTTAAAATGTCAGCTATCCCAGAAGGAAAAAAAAATAAGACTTCTTGACACTTTCAAATCCCATTATACTTTTCCTATGCTACCAGTCACGGCTAGACAGCCTCCTGGAGAGCCATTCTGGAGCCGTGGAAGGGGAATGGCAATGCATCGCCCACGGTGTTATGTCACGTAAGGTTTCTCCCCAGCTGTTTACACAGAACCTAATCTCCAGCAATGTGTTGGAGAAGAGTGCTCTCAGATTAAATTTTTAACTTTTCAATTAAAAGAAAAAATTAAACCTTTGAAATATGGGAATAAAGTGCAGTGAAGCCTATGACTTCCCCATGAAATGAGCAAGTGCCTCCACCTCTCCTTTCTCTCTGAGAGACTTGGGACAAGCCCTGCCTGACCTGGGTGGCTTTCAATGATGTAGTCTGTATGTATTTTCTAAACTCAGTTTGAAGTAGGCTAATTTCCCATGTTTCTTTGTAAGTGCCCCCAAGTCCATGTGGATTTTGTATTAAGAAGAAAATCCTCCAAGAGCATGTACTTTCAAATGTTCTCTTTTATTTCTCACAGCACTTAGTCTATTGCATAGTGAGTAGATGGTCAGAAACTGCTTGTTAACCAGCTCACTTATAGGCTCCTGCTGTTCCTGGAGTAGAAACTTGATAAATACTATTGACTGCCTGCCTGACTTTTGAGGCTAATTATTCTTTTACATTGCATGTTAAAGCTCTGCCACATCCTGTGAAACTACAAACTTGACACATGAGGGTGCAGATTTAAGCATCCCCACCATGTAACAAAGAGACGACTAAAACAGGGAAGTCTTGTAAATACAAATTTATCATAATATTTAGTTTATGTTCAAAGGTGAGAGCCACAGGTTATCTGATATGTAATAATAAGAAGAATACTGCTGCAGTAGGGCTTCAAAAATTATCTGTTATTTTCTTGGATTTAAAATTTCACTCTGCCTCCTTTCACATGTGTATTAGTGTGAGTGCTTATAAATACCAAGAAAGCACTCTTTTCTGTTGTTGATTTCTTGAGAGTCAGTACTGAGAACAGACAAGTCAAATGTGAGAAGCTTAACCTCAAACGTTTTCTTTAATTTTCATCCCCACGCCTTCCCCTTCAGCAACCATCAGCTGGTTCTCCAAATCTGGTTTGTACGTTGATTTTCTTTTTCTGTTGAATCCATATAGAAGTGTCTTTGTCTCTCTTATTTTACTTAGCATAATACCCTTTAAGCCCATCCATGTTGCCATAAATGGCAAGATTTTATTCTTTAGTCTTTTTTATTGCTAAATAATATTCCATTATATAAATATATATACCACATTTTTTATGCATTCATCTATTGATGGGCATTTAGGTTTTTTCCTGGCTATTACTAGTTATGCTGCAGTGAACATAGAACATATCTCTTTTTGAATGAGTATTTTGTTTTCTTTGGATAAATCCCCAGCAATAGAATTGCTGGGTTTTATGGCAGCTCTATTTTAATTTTTGTTTTCCAAAGTGGCTGCACTAATTTACCATCCCACCAACAGTGCATGAGGGTTCCTTTATCTCTGCATCCTCACCAGCACTTGTTATTTGTTTATAGGCAGCCTGACAGGTATGAGATGATATCTCATTGTGGTTTTAGTTTACAATTCCCTGATGATTAGTGATGTTAAACATCTTTTAATATGTCCGTTGGCCATTTGTATGTCTTCTTGGGAGATATGTCTGTTCAAGTCCTCTGCCCATTTTTAAATTGAATTATTTGTTCTTCTGGTTCTCAGTTGTACGAGGAGTTGTTTGCATTTTGAGTATTAACCCTTTATCAGATGTATCATTTGTGAATATCTTATCCCTAAAATTGTTTTGTATGTAATGGTGATGGAGCTAGATTAGTGATAAATACTATTTTCTTTTATTTTTTGTCCATCTACTACTTTTATAATAAAAATAATTATATATTTTACATGACATCACCTAAAAGTTTAATTGGTTTCTTTACTAATTTGATGGATCAATAATGTCATTTTTGTGTTACATAGCCTTTGTCAACTTTCAATGTAGTTAACACAATTAAAAACCTATATAAAAATGTTTTTAAAACACTTTAAAAAATCCTCTGTTCATAACTTTGTGTTTAAAAATGGCATGAATTTTGATGTATGTACTGTGTTAGGGTAGCTGGATTGTTTTTCTCAAACACTCTCTACCATCCTCTGAGACTGTGGAATCCCTTGAGACTTTGGGACACTGTGCTGCCTTGGCCAGGAGAAAGTTCTTGCATATTCAGTGTCTGCCACTGCCTTTGGCACCTACCAGCCTCCTTCCTCTTCCCCTCCCTGGTTTCTGTATAATAAGTGTGTCTGGGTTTCTGTTGCACGGAACGTCCCAGCACAAGAGACTCTGGGGCAGTCAAACAAAGGCAGGATTTCATTCACCTGGCACGCTGACCCCTTGGATTGTGGCTGGAAACTGGGCACTGGGGCCCCAGGCCTGAGAGCAGTGCCTTATGTAAGCCCCAGTGCTAGTGGCTGCTGCCTGCCCCTTCTGTGACAAGGGAGCTGTTCTCTCACAGCAGCACACGGATTTCTCCTTGTTGGCCAACACATTTCCCCACAATTTAAAAAACGTCTGCTCTCTTCTGCAGATATCATCCTCCATCTCCCTATACCGATCCCTATCTTGACTCAACTGGGGAGGAAAATTCACGTTAGTAGATTAATGTAATTTACTATTGGCAAAACTCCCATCATAACTTTCTTACACCTTTTCTGTTCTCTATGACACAGCCGTGACATAGTTAAAATAGCAACAGGACGGGCTTGCCTTGTGCACCCTAGCTCCCATGTCCTTTCTTGTGTACACACTCCCCTGTGCAGGGGTGACTCCTGAGACACCAGAGCAAGGCTGTGTGAGCCTGGGTGGGTTCCCTAATGAGCCTCAAACCCTGAACCCAAGAAAAAGAGGAATGGGGTTCTACACCATTCTTCCAGCTACTAGCCATTTAGATTTTGTGACCCAAACCTCCTAGGGGGCCCAGCATCTTCCAGTCTACCAGCCTTCTGAGTTGTTGTCTAGGTAAGATGTGTCTCCCAAGAACTTCTGGAGGGATGGTGCCTGTCTCCTCTTTTGGGAACAACTTTCAGGTATAAGTATAGTGAAGGCAAGAGGAATTCCCCTGCCACCTAAGAGAGAACAGGACCACAGCAGCCAAACTCTGAAGCAACTTTTCACATTGCTGGAGGCTGGTGCTCTTTTCTTCTTGGAAACTATAAAACCTTTTATTTTATTTTTATTCCAGAGAGAAAGGAAGGGGGCAGGGGGAGGAGAGAGAGGGAGAGATAGAGAGTTGATAGATATGAGAGAGAGAGAGATTAATCAACGTGAGAGAGAAACATCCAACATGGACTGGTTGCCTCCCATATGTACCTTGACTGGGGATTGAACCAGCAAACTTTCAGTTACAGGACGATGCTCCAACCAACTGAGCCACATCAGCCAGGGCAAGGCCATATATTTTTAAAACTTGTTTAGGGTTATGAGTTCTTTCTCTCTCTTCCTTCCTCCCTCCTTCCTTCCCTCTCTCGCTCCCTCCCTCCTTCTCTCTTTTCCTTCTTTCCTTCCTTTCTTCCTCACCAGGGAGAGTGATAAAGCCTTTTACAGAACTGGTTATTCAAAAAAGTATGAAATGTTTTTTAATATGCAACAAAAGGGTTTATATTCATCATCTGCTTAGTGCTTCTTACTTTGCCCATTTGTTTTTAAATCTTTTTTATTGAATTTATTGGGGTAAAATTGTTTAATAAAATTATACGGCTTTCAGTAGTAGAATTCTATAATGCATCATCTGTATATTGTATTGTGTGTTCACCATTGTTGCTAGGCTGCTGCAGTTTGTACATGTAATTTCAACATCCTGAATCATACTTTCAGGTGGTGACCTTGGCCATTTAGTTTTCCTTTCTGTTATGGACTAAACTTTACAGTCTGACCACCATGGACACCTACTCCATCAGGCAGGTCAATTGGTTTAGAATTATTCTCCCTGCCAATAGGCTGCTGATTGAACTTGACCTTTACCTTTAGCTATAGTTTGGCTTGAAATTCCACATTTTATGTTTCTGATTTGGGAATAGACATTGAAGTCAAAGGTGGATGACGTGCTGACTTATTACCTAAGAAGTTTGCTCTTCCTTAGTAGGTGATTAAGGTAGAGGGGAGAAAAAGGAAAGAAAACTTCAACTCCACATCAGAAATCTGGAAAGATCAAGTGAGTCTGCCAGGCAGGGAGAGGGTGGACAGGACTCTGTTGCAGCTGCCATTCACAGTTCACGTGTCTTCAGTGTGTATCGGTGAATTCAGTAGGAGAGGTAGCTCTGCCGTGAACAAAACACATTAATTGCTTGTTTCCCTTATTTTCACAACACAGAGTTAGTTTCCAGGAAAAGTGACTCAGTGATTATCTATCACCACTATTGGGGTGTATATATGTGGGAGGAGGAGATTAAAGCCCTAAGTAAGAGGCTGATATCTTCTTGTACTTGGAACATACATAGACTTCAAACAGTAAAAACCACTCCTCCATCTCAGGATAAGAAGTAAGGTAGATCTCTTCAGGCCACTGTGGATGAGATGCAGTCTAAACATACAAAAACTTTGAAGGGAGATGCTGTAATTGGGCCAAGATTTATAGTTCAAAATTGACTTAATTTTTTTTTATTTTAATTCTATTTTTATTGTATTATTTTTCCTTTTTATATTTTTACTGACTTTTATGTTCACCAAATATTCTCTTGGGATGCTAACGTTGCCCATGCTGGGAACAGTGATGACCCACTGTTTGCACAGTTCTTCCCCTGGTCATATTTTTGACTGTCTTCATCGTGGCCTTTGGAGTGCCTGGCTGTTCTTGCTGTGTTCTTACTTTCTGTCTCCTTTTACAGCAGAGAGTGTCAGCTAATAAAAAAATAGTTACCTCTTTTGGAAGTGAGAGTGTAGGCGAAAAGTCACTTCCTCAGGCAAACAGAGGAATGTGGGAGGAGAACTTTGAATTTTAGTTGAGGAAAAATAAAGAAAAATAAGTTTATTATAGTCCCCTGGGAGCTACATTTGACAAACCCCTGACTTAATATGGAAACCCAAGCCACCCAATACTCAATATTATGTACATAAAAGAGAACAGTATCTTAGGAAACAGCCTTCAAGGCCTCATGAAAACTTTGAACAGTTGCCTATTGATGACAATTTGGCTGTTTTTGATTTAATGTTCTCTGTATTTCCCCATGCAAGTGGATTCCTCATGAAGGGAAGGATTTTGAAGAAAGAAAGAGCTTCCCTTTCTTCCCCCTGTCTACGTCAAGGCCACAGATTGATGACCTAAGGCCCCGGAGATGACAGACACTGCTAAAGTGAGTGAGTGCCTTTATTAGAAATACAAAATTATCCAGTGAAATACATGGAAAAGCTTCTTTAATCTGTTGAATCCTCAAATGGCTTCCAGGTAAAGAGATCAATCTTGTTCTAAAGGGAATTAGCAGAACTCAACATTCCAGGGTGTCTGAGCAAATAAATCTGTGACCTGAACAGAGCAGAATCACAGGGTGAGAATAAAAATGATAAGAGAAGAAAATGTGCACCAGGGACTCTGGGGCTTTGGACAGTTTCCTAGCTTTCTTCTGCTCTTTGCTCCCAAAAATTGGGGAAAAAGAAAAAAAGAAAAAAACTTGGCCAGAATTCATTACAGTGTAACTTTTTTTTTTTTTTTTTTTTTTTTTTTGCTGTGACTCCAAGGAAGGTGCTCACAAGTAAATCATTAATCCAATCCAGAACAAATATGCATATTGTCACATTCTGACCATTAATGTTCCTTGACCACTTGGAGAATCTTAATGCACCCCGGGGCCTGCTACAATGGCAGCAATAATGACTTGCATTAGCATAAGTTTTCAATTTGTTAAGTGCCTTCTCATTTATCACCTTATTTAGAACCTCATAACAACCTTTTGGAATAAACACCGTATATTTTGTTAGTCTCATCTTTTTTAGACGGAGAGACTGAAGTATCCGGAAGATCACTGGCTTGCCAAACATCTTGCAGATGGGATATAGGAAGAGTCAGGCCCAGAATTTAGGTTTCTTGGTCCCGAGTCCAATGACTTTCTATCAGCTCTTAGGAGCACGAGTGTTTAAGTTGGGGAGGAAGTATCCAAATCCCTTGGCCTCTTCATCACCTAATAGAAAAAGACATTTGGTGGCATTGACTTGTGACTTTAAAGGATTCAGGTACTCTCAGGAATAAGAAGTAATTCCTGAACTCTGAGTCTGTCCTAGCACTTTACAATAGACATAAACCATTATTTCTAAACACCGACTCATCCTCTGGGAACATTTCAGATGTATGTTGGTACAAAATGCCACGTGATGGCATGGTCCCAGTGACTTAGTTCTCGATGACAATGCAATCTACCGTTGAACAATAATATATTGACACAAATTTAGAACCCATATTTTCCCCCATTTTTATGTTTCATGAAACAAGGTACACTTAAAAAATCTTTACAATTGATAGCAAATTACAATGAACAGAGATCTGACGTTAGTATAAAGAGCCCTAAGAATTTACACAGAAAACATTAAAATGGGGAGTGATCTCCTAGCCTCCACATTGTCTCTTTATGGTGGGAAAATTGTGAAGAGACATGGGCTTGCATAATGTTTTTCCTTGAATGAAACATTCATTTGAATTAATTTCTGGAATCATTTCTGATATTGAAAAGATTCTATAAATGTGTGTGGGAAAGGCCAGGCTGATATGAACCTGTCTTTCTCTTACAAAGAGCCAATACACAAAAGCCCACATCCACACAAATCCACACATCCATCCACAGATACACTCACATACACCACTATTAAAAACTCAACAGATTCTGCAGAATGATTTTCAGAGAAAAACTTCCTACGTATATTAGACTCCTTCCCAAAATTGTTCAGCATGCTCAAAAGTATACCTTGTAGTTCTGGTCCAGGAAACATGGGCCTTTGCTTTTGACAGGCAACATGCTGGCTGCCATTTACTACTGTTTCTAACAATAATTTCATACTTACCTCAAAGGAGGGTAAAAAATTTATGGACATACGTCTTAAGTGTCACCTCTGTTTTATTAGCTATCATATCACTGTCAAATAAATGATTGCTGAAAGAATGGAACAGCAAACTGGGAAACATTCAAAACAGGTTGTAGGAAGAAATGGATAAACCACCAGAGCCAGATTTCTCATTAAACATTATCATTCAACAGCATTTAAGTGGCAATTTGATTGGTTATTATGGGCCTCCCATGTTTGTTTATAAACATTGTAAAGGATGCAGAAAGAAGAATGGCGATGAGAGATTTGTAATTTAAAAAGTTTAGCCAAGGTTCAGAGATGGAGTTATGTTGGTACAGAATGAATCTCAGCTTTTCTGTTGCAAATATGTGTTTGTATCAGGGGTGCCTGGAGCCATAGTTTTATCTTTGGGCCAATCTTGAATAAAAGGTACTGCTCTAAACTCAATGTTTGTGTCACCCCAAATTCATGTTAAAACCTAATCCCCAATGTGATGGATGAATGGGACTAGTGGCCTTACCAAAAGAGACCCCAGAGAGATCCCTTACTTTTTCTGCCACATGAGGTTACAGTAAAAAGATAGCCACCTATGAACCAAGAACCAGGAAGTGGGCCCTCATCAGGTACCAGTTCTGCTGGCACCTAGATCTTGGACTTCCTTGACTCCACAACTGTGAGAAATAATTTTTTGTTGTTTATAAGCCACCAGTCTGTGGTGTTCTACTATAAGAGCCCAAAGGGACTACGGACAAT
This sequence comes from Desmodus rotundus, assembly GCF_022682495.2. Taxonomy (NCBI): domain Eukaryota; kingdom Metazoa; phylum Chordata; class Mammalia; order Chiroptera; family Phyllostomidae; genus Desmodus; species Desmodus rotundus. Next base: position 120,410,702 of record NC_071393.1, on the reverse strand, counting down.
TAATAACAGATGATTAATAAAGTCCTGTCCTAGCATCTGAGACAGGCCAGGGATGGCTTATTTAGAGAAAAGTGTTCAATCTGATGGTTTGTACTAGGTTCTATTATATTCCTTTGGTTTTTGCTCTTGAGCCTGCTCATGCAGCCTGGGTTGGCTATGTGAGCAGAGGGATATAAAAGATACCTCCTAGGACTCCCCTAATCCATACAACAGCCTTGTGATATAGGCAGGATTGTCTTCATTTTATCAGTACTAGCACGGGGTAACACAGCATAGTCAGGATTTGAACTCAGGTCTTTATTTAAAGATCAGTTCCCTTTATACTATCACAATCTTTTCTGCCAAATTAACTTGCCTCTATTGTCCTCAAATTTAGTTGAGGACTGAAAAGCAGAACAACAATACATTCTAGAAGCCACTCGATTTCCATCTGTTAATCTTTACTGAGATCAATCTCAGAATAAAGATTGCCTTCCAGAAGGCTACTGATGAAGGCTCTTCCTACGGAATGCAGTCCTTCCATTCAAGCATCCCTCTTTAATAAATGGAACCATGCATCAAAAGAGAAATATAAATCTACTTAGAACTCTTTCCTCAAAGTATGTAGGACTATAGGAAAATTACACTATAAAAAGAAGCTAACAACACAACAAAGGAGGACATTTCATTGTATCCTTAATATCATTTTCATTGGCAAAACAAAATCGACTTATATGAAACCTCTCTACAACATTGGTGCTGAGAGACAAATAACATATTCCTGCACTAAATTTTCTGTGTTAGTTCAGACAAACTAAACTTACTAATTACTTACTGGATACTCACAGCGATTAGCGTATTCTGGAAAAGGCCATTCTCAAGCCAATTGTGAGATGGAAAAAGTATAAAAACATTCCCTTTTGCCTCTACATTCTTCACATCCTACTTTTTCTATGTTAAGGTGCCTGATTCTGGCAATACCCATGGCCCAAACCCTCACCCCACCCCTGCCATATGAAAATATGATCCCAAGAAAGGATTTGACAGGTTCATACATATGGCCTTAGAGAACCATGACCATTTTTCATGGACATTTTCTGCTTGCCCCTTCACATTCTCTGTTTGCTCTTCTTTAATGTTCACTCTGCCCCAGACAATGATATATGTGTATTACATCAAAGAGCTATGTAGCCCTCTGGCTTTTGTTTTTTGGTCCAGTTTGGCACTGGCAAAAAATTCAAAAAATGGAGAAGAATGAAGCCAAGATAGTAAATCACCTAGATAGTCCCTGCAGGCTGCCTCCTTTCAATGAAAGTTACAGCTGCTCTCAAAGTGGCCTTTTCACACAACTGTTACCCTCTAGGATAAAAATACTGCTCTCTCTCCTAGATCCTTTAGGCCTAGGAGTAGTAATTGTTCTGGAATACTGTATTACGTCCTGTGATTTTATAATACTTTGCACACTGCCTTATAAATAATCTCTTTACTAAAGGCTCATGGAAGTATCCTAATTTTATTGTGTCATATTTTTTAGGCTAAGACACTGTATTATGCACCCAATGATGTCCTCCACATTTAAAAAAAAACAACACATAAAGGCCCAAGAAAACAAACTTTATTCATGAAATTTTAATATTGGGTAGACAGAAAGAATTGTAGGTTATATTAATGATCTATTGCTGCAAAAATTCATTAGTATACATTAATAAACAGTCATTGAGTTCATGAGTCGACAGGGTTCTGCTCTGGAGTAAACTGATGATCTCTGCTAGGCTGGCTCATGCATCTGCAGTTGGCTGCAGGTCTTCTAGGTTGCCTTGCTGATCTTGGCTGGGCTCATTCCCAGGTCTGACAGATGGCTGATTCGGGCAAGCCTCACCTGGGACAACGAGGCTACTTGGTCCTGATCCATATGTCTCTTGTCTTGCAGTAGGTTAGCCAGACATGTTTTTATGGCAATGGCAGAGGTCAAGGGGGGAGAAAGCCAATTATGCAGGCACTGTTCAAGCCTCTCTTTACATCAGGTCTGCTAACATCTCATTGGCTAAGGCAAATCTCATCACCAGATCCAGAGTCAGGACAGAAACACAGTACAAAGTTACATGGCAAACAATGTGTGCTCAGAAAGGGAGGAGGAACTGAGGCCATGATGTAACCTATCAGCCCCAGAGGTTTTTATAGATATGTGGCTCTTCACTCCACAAAGGAAATGACATTTCTAGTGGGCCTTGAAAGATGAGTAGATTGTCACAAGATGGAGGAGTGAGATCACATGTGCAAAGCTTAGAGGCATGAAAGTGCTTGATGTGCTTAGGAAATTGTTTAGTGAGTAAACAAGTATGCTTTTTCAATATTTTATATAAATGGGTCCTACATTATGTACTCTTGTTCCTGGCTTCTTTCACTGACCGTTATGGAAGATTAAATATTTTGAATATGTCAAGTTTTCCTAAATTGATCTATAAATTAATGCAATTCCAGACAAAATAACAGAATTCCTGTTTAAATATATCAACCAATTATAATAATTATATCAAGGACAAAAAGCCAATAATAAATGAACAATCTTGAAGAATACAGTTAAAAGAATCATATTCATAGATATTTTGCAATTTAAAAGTAAGATATATCTTTTTATTTATTTAAATATCCTTTCAGTTTTTCTTTTTTTTTTTGTAGTTTTCAATGTGAAGGCCTTAAATATAGAAGATGCTAGATTTTTTTACTTCTATCTCCTCAGTGTGGCACACACCCAATAGATTGGTATGAAGATGAAAACAGAGAGAGGTTTTCCTTCTCTGCCTTTGTTCTGTCCTAATCCAACTAAATTAAATGATTCTTATCTGAAGAGGAGACAAAGAGTTGGAGAGATGATGAAGCCATGACAGGGCCTTGTGCTCTATGCCCTTACCTATGATCAACTTGCCTATAAGACGGAGATCTGAGTTTTGAGCGGGTTTGCGACTTGCTCCCTGTCTGGAAGTTTTTTGAGTACAGCAGCTCCACTGATAAACCCAATGTATATAGGGCAGAATACATGATAACATGGGTATCTAGCCAGGAGATCTCATCTTCAGTTTTCTATGGTCCTCAAGTGACTTTGATAATATTTTATGTCTTCTGAGGCCATGAGGAAAACCTAGGTACTGGGTGGGAGGAAGAGTGATGATATTCTGGCCAGTCAGAAGACTGCAGAGCAGAGTGGGAGCCTGGGTTACCCACATGAAGTGAATGAGAATGTAGCTGCATCTTTGTTGGGATTTAGGTGCCAGAAAGCTGCATGGCAGTCAAAATGCCAGGTGGGTCAGTTACCACCTACCAAACAAGCACAAGGCATTATCTAAACTGGGAAATAGGATGTGGAACTACAGATGCCAGCATGACCACAGAACCCAAAAAGTGTGCTACTTATTACACAGTAACATAACAAAGTTGTTGAACAACACGGAGGTTTAGAGTTAGGACCAGGAGGAGGGGAAACTTCGAAGAGACTGAAGAGGGAGAAATTTTCAGATTATATTATGTTTTAAACTGGGAGTGAAACAAATCACTGATATGAATTTTTTTTTAATCGCAGAAATAACTGAGATTACTTTCAAATTTTAAGACTTAGTACAGAGTGAAAATGGTCACTCAAGAACTAAATTCAATTCAATTACAGGAAAAAAAAACAACCTTAAAGATTTTCACACTTGAATTTTGTGGACAACAGAGACAGTAAAGAGTATGCCCATGGAAAAAGAGAACTAAATGAGGTCAGATTTTAAACAGCTTTGACTCACAGGAAGGAGTTAGGCCTTTGGTGTGGCCTATAGAATATTTTCAAGTAGGAGAGTGAAATGATCAGCTCTATTTTATAAACATTGTCTAGTAGTGATAAGTGATATGGACTGAAGAAAAGCTACTTTGACAGCACATTACACAGGAAGCTTTTCAGAAATCCAAGAAAGACATGATGAAGGTTTAAACCAGAGACTTCACAATGAGGATGGAACAGTAGGAGGTAAGATATTTTTTAGGAGTAGAACTGACAAACATCAGTTTGAGCCTTCCTAGGGCCTAAGAAGAGTTGAAGACTCATGTAGCATGGTCCAGAAGACAAGACACAAGAAGAGGGCCAAGCTTAGGAGCTGAAACGTTGCATTCAGTTTTTGTAGGAGGATGTGTGGTGTCTGTGTGATGTTTCAGTAAAAACTTGTAGTGGGAAGTTGAACATGGATGTCAGGGGCTCAAAGGGGTTTGAAGGCTGGAGATGAAGATATCGTGGCTGATTAATTTCTGTGTGTAAGAACTTTTTAAAGGATTCTTTTTGCAGAAAGGAAGCATAGAAAATCCAGTCATGTCTACTTTTCTGTACTGTCTCAGTAGGTAGTAATTTGTAAGGCCCTTGGAAATTCCTTGCCCTCAATATGCCAGCCAGGTGCCTAAAATCTCACTGCTAAAAATGTATTCCTTTGTTCCAAAAGTGCCTTATCACACGGTCCATTTTTTAAATGCAAATATTTCTATTAGTGATATACCATGGAAATCTCTCAAGGAAATCTCCCATGTCTTGGCAAGAATAATTTGGGAAGAAGGAGAATAGAAAAGTACTAAAATAGAAAGAGGAGATGAGAATGGATGGTTACAGTTATACCAGTACTTCATATTTCGGTAAAGTTCATGCTGTGAATAAATCTTGGGAAACTCAGAGTCACAGATATTCTCAGGGTAATCTTCAATATCTGAGGTTTCAGCACTATTTCAAACTTGTGAATTTTCATTTTCTGCTGTGGGTCTTTTTTCAGTATAAACTCTCTGGCCTCTTTGTTTCGGAAAGACCCTTAACAGGGGTGTTTCATCTTTAGTATGTAGATGTGGTATATAGCCACACTTTTGAGGCTCATTATTGGCCTTTTTCAGACAGCTAAAGAGGATTTGGATACGAAACCAAGTGCAGTAAACGCCTTACTCAATTGACCCGAGGAGAATGGTGCTTTGGAGCAACAGAATGGCTATAAACTCTAGATTATTTCAGAATTTTGTTACTGAGACATAGCAAGTTTAAGTCATTTCCCTGGAGACTCAGCAAACTTTTAAAATTCCAGCTTATCCCATTTATTACAACCATGAAAACTTGAATGTCTCTGTGTCAGTGTCTAAATTACAAAATAAGGACACTAGAGTCAATTCCATAAAGTTGTTTCAAGGATTAAATAGCACGAACCATCAGATTAACAATGTGTTTATCACTTTACATACAAGAGCTCAGTGAATGACGGGTATGTAATACTCGTTGTGAGTAGTCCAAAATATGACCCTAACCTTCATTCCTGTGCCGAAACACACCTCCTTCTAAAGGTCTTTAGGTGGTAAAGACCTTTAGAAGGTATGTATGAAAAGGAGAGGCAGTCAATGAATTTGAACTGTTGGGTGGGAAGGGAGATTGGAATGTGCACTAAAATCATTGCTGCACTCAGGTTGAATAATTATGCATCGTGCTATCATCCCTTCTACTGCTCAGCCAGTTGCACATCTGACAGATAGAGCCACACTCGGAGTGGGAAAGGACAAACTCTCGCACACTGTGTCAGGGAGGGATGAGTCCAGGCAGTGGCTGCAGTTTTATGTTAAAAATAACTTACTGCTTTCACAATGGGCTTTCTGATTTTCTTGGGCAGCCTCCTCTGTAGAGCATGTCACATGTGAAGCATATCATTGCACTCCCATTGGGGAAATAATATTCTCTGGTGGGGTTTTGGGAAGGATGTGTAGATGTTAACCAAAACCACAAAAAAAGGATGTTGTCACTTTCACGTGGCATGTAAGAAAAACATGGATATTTTTATGAGCCCAGTTACATGCAAACTCAGCATAACTAAGGAAAAAAATTAGTTTTCAAAATACTACTGCAATGAGTAAATGAGGTATGACTACAAAGAAAGTCATAAATTACATTTTCAGGAGTAGCTTATTGAAGCAGGTCACATGTGGTGGGGGTGTGTGTGCATGAGTGTGTGTGTATTCTTTTCAAGTATTTTTGCTTACCACTTAATCTAATATTGAAAAATTTTTTCAATGGATTATAAAAACAACTCCCACACATTAATATTATGCATTTAAACATCTTGCTTGGTTCCACGTTGTTCATAAATGAGCATCTAGAAAATAGAATATCTGATTATAAAAAACATACACGTGTTTTATGAAACATTGTTTGTTACAGGCATTAGAAGCTACCCGTCTGCACTCTAGTTTCTGTAACCTCCCAATCAACATCTCCTTTGAGGAATGAGTTGCTTAAGCTATTTCTTTTATGAACATTTTATACTCATAAAGTGATGACTTTTGCCTGGCAGGCCTTATCCTCACTCAGCTAAACCAGAAGACATTTTTCTGAATAGAGTCCCACTATTGAAACGAAGTGAACAAGAACTTACATCACACATAAAGAGCTTTTGGAAGAAACCTGGGATTGGCTCTAGGGTGGACATGGTTCAAACACAAGTGCATTTCATCAGTGTTTTGCCTTGAATGCCAAATTCTGGGGCAAAAGGAGGACTAGCTGCTGATCACTCACTTTTTTCTACCAATAAACAAGATGCCAATAACAGAACCAACATCTCTTTTTCAAAACAGTATTATAAGAGGGTTGAAGAAAGCATTGTCATGCTCAATCCATCATCACAGAGAGACATTACCAAAGGTACCCCACTAGTATTTCACATTGACTATAAAAAGGGAAAAACTGACTACATTTACATGTTATAAAAGTTAAAATACATAATATAAAAAGGATAATGTAACAATATTTGTTCTGCATTTAAAAATAATACTATTGCAATTTTTGACAAATTGCCTTCAAGTTTTGTTGCTGTTGCTGTTTGTTTTTTTACTAAGTATTGTTTACATAGTTGTGGTTTAGCAACCAGCCTTTTTTCCTTTTCCTTCAACATCAGAAAAATCTCTTTTTAAACACATATTTTAGTGTTTGTGTACTTTAGTAAGATTCCATAATATAGCTATTCTAGCTTTTACTTACCTGTTTCTTCAGGAAACATTAGTCTTCAGATACACACACACACACAGTGGGGCAAAAGTAGGTGTACAGTTGTGAGTACACAAAGCATAGAGTTTATTCTTATATTCCTATTAATTATATTATTCTACATACAAGCAACTGTAAACCTACTTTTGCTACTCTGTGTGTGTGTGTGTGTGTGTATATATATATATCTGTATATACCTCTATATGTATATACATATTTAGGATATTTACCTGCATAGAAGTAGAATTAACAGCACAAAGATTATAAACGTTTGTTGAGGTTTTTGATAAAGAATGAAAAATGGCTTTTCTTCCCAGAATACTATATACAAGGGTCTGTTTCCACAAAACTTCACTATTCTGTTTAGTTCTTTCTAATTCTCCTACAGGGGTAGTCCTCACCAAGATGTGGCCGTGCCCTCCCCCCAGGGAATTGACGAGTCTGGAGACATCTTTGTTTTCACACCTAGGGAAGTGCTACTGGCATCTGATGAGTAGAGAGCTGAGGGATGCTTCTAAACATGCTACAGTGTGCAGGACAGCCCTCACACGACAAAGAATTGCCTGGCCTACAATGTCATGACTCCTTTCTTTGTACCCCCCGTTGAAAATTGTCATGCTTATTTCAATAGGCAAAGGTTGGCTAGGAAGAGTTGCTAAGAAAGATCTCCTAAGAGAAGGAAATGGTATTAAAAAAGTGCCTATTTGTCAAAAATCATAAGACATATAATAAACAACCAAAAATATCTCCAGACATTGTCAAATGTTTCTTAAGGGAAAAGATAAAGCAATCCCCTTTTATCCCTGGGGATACATTTCAAGGTCCCTGTGGATGCCTGAAACCATGGATAGTACAGAGCCCTGTATATACTATGTTTTCTCCTGTACATGCATGCCTGTGATAGCATGTGATTCTTATTAGACACTGTAAGAGATTAGCAACAATAAGTAAGAATAAAATAGAACAATTACAACAGTATACTGTAATGAAATTTATATGAATGTGGCCTTTCTCGAAATATCTTATGGTGATGTGAGATGATGGTGCCTATGTGATGAGATGAAGTGAGGTAAATGACGTAGGCACTGTGATGTAGTGTTAGGTTACTGTCATTGATGATATGATGATCTTCTGATGATATGGCTACTATCATCAGAAGTACTGATGGGAGGGTTGCATGTACAGTGTGGATGCAGTGGACAAAGGGACGATTCGTGTCCTGGGCAGGAGGAATGAGATGGCATGAGATTTCATCACCCTTCTCAGAACAGTGAGCAATTGAAAACTTATTGTTTATTTCTGAAATTGTCCATTTAATATTTTTAGACCATGGTTGTCCACAGGTAACAGAAACTGTAGAAAATGAAACCACAGATACCTGAGAACCACTGGTTTACACAGCTCAAAATGCCTTGCTCTTACTTGGTGCTTAATAAATAACTGTTGATAAATATATGAATTATTTAAGTTATGGTTATTTGTTAATCTATTGAGGCATCAATTCCTCTTTCCTTCACCAAAAATAGTAGCTTGCAAATTGAAATGCATTTCATGTATTTAACTGAAAACTGAGAAATAGAAAAATATTTAAAAGCAGAGAAATTATTATGTTCCCCTAGTAGTGAAACCATCTAGCATTCCTGGTAGACTAAGAAGTAGGTTCTTTTCCAAGGAGAGAACTTGAAGTTCAGGAGTATGGGCTGATTTACTTAAGGTCACACCCACAATTCTGGCTAGAGCTAAGTAATACCTTCTTCTCATTGAGGGCATTTCCACTGCTATCTTTTCCCTTCAGCTCTGTCTCCTGCCATGGAAAAGTTCTCTTAAGAACAGGACTGGATCTTACCTCTATTTGCATTTTCTAAAGTGCCAAGCACAGTGTCTTGTACAAAATAAGTATTAGAACAAATGTGATTTAAAAGAATAATGTTTCAATTTACTCAAGATCTAATTCCCTCTCTCTGTCTAATCACAATCTTTATCTTTGAACTGCCATAGATCACAGTCATCATTAAGCGTGATGGAGATTATCAAGTCTCTAGATTTATGATCCTGGGAATCAACAAGGTACAAGTCTCTGTCTGCACACCAGATGGTATTTTGGAGGGATGCTCCATGAAGTTGTGATTTAGGTGCCTGGCAGCATCCTTTGCAAAGTGGAGAGTCACAGTTGGCATTCCTCTTTTTAGTATTTTGTTGCTTAATAGATGGTATCAAAAGTAATTATGTTCCAGGGTCTGGGCACTAATAGTGGAGACCAGTTTTGCCCCAACAGGCTTCAGTGAGAGTACTTGGCTGACTGGTTGTTTTCTTTGATATTCAGGTCAACAAATAATTATTGAGACTTTGCTCTATGTAAGGCACTTGGCTAGCTGCAGAAAGAAATATAGCCATGATGTAAGATATATCACTAACATCTACCTTCCTCTCTCCAAATGTTAGGATCAAATGTACTAACTAAAGGGAAAACTATATAAAACATCTAGAAACCTAAGAAGGTGCTTCCTAAAGGAGAGGAAGACAGAATGTCCGAATGACCCAAGAGGTGTTTGCCCATTACACTTGCTCCTTCCCCAGGCCCCCAGTTGTTTTTTCCCCTGACACTTTGAAGTTAAAAAACAAAAAACAAAAAACATTTTTTTTGTCCTGACCAGTGTGGCTCAGTTGGTTGGGTGTCATCCCACAAAGTGAAAAATCACCCATCTGATTCCTGTTCAGGGCACATGCCTGCGTTTTGGGTTTGGTCCCTGATCAAGGCAAGTGAAAGAGGCAACAGATTGATGTTTCTCTCACACATTGATGTTTCTCTCCCTCTTTTTCTCCCTCTCTCTGAAAATTAAAAAATAAAATCTTTCAAGAAAGTATCTTTTATTCCAATAAGTTTCAAATATACACAAAAGTAGAAGAAATAGTGTAATAACTTGCCATTACCTGAAAACCTAGCTTTAACAACAATCAGAATATTGCCTAACTTGTTTTATCTACGCCTCCAACCACCTACCCCTTTCAGGTTATTAATTTTTCCAGCCTTATTGAGGCAAAATTTATGAAACATCAATGCAATGAGTTTTTATAAATATTTAAAGTGTGGCCATAACCGCAATATAGGTAGTTTTAGAATATTTCCACCTCTCAAACAAGCTCCCCCTTGTCTGAAAGTCAATTCCTGCCGCCACTCTCAGCCCCTTTATCAGGTTGAAGAAGTTCCTTTCTGTCACTGGTTTGTTGAGAGTCCTTATCATGCATGACAGTTACATTTTGTCAAATGCATTTTTATACATCTATTGAGATGATTATTTTTCTTTCATTCTAGTATTTATTACAATAACTGATTTTTGAAAGTTAAACTGAATTTGTATTACTGAGATAAATCCCATTTGGTCATGGTGGATAATCCTTTTGAATATGTTACTGGATTCATTTAGCTAACATTTAAAAGGTGTTTTTGCATCTTTGTTTATGAGGGATATGGCCTGTACTTTTCTGTTTCTGCGACTTGTCAGGCACTGATATCAGTATAATATTGGCCTCACAGAATGAGCTGAAAATTGTACCTTCTTCCTCTATTTCCTGAAAAAAATTGGGAATGTTTAGTATTATTTGTTCTTAAAATATTTACTGGAAATTACCTTGTGAAATCATCTGGGCTTGGGCTTTTCTTTGTGGGAAGTTTTGTTTTTGTGTTTTAAAGTGGATTTGCCATTCCCTTGCAGGGCTCTCTCTCTCCCTCCCTCCCTCTTTCTCTCTACAATTGGAAACACTCAGATGTTGGCTGTTCTGGAAAGATTTTTTTATTGTTAATTCAATTTCTTTTCTTTGGCTTTCAATGCTTTTACTAGAATTTGCTTACATATAAAATTTTGGGGTTTGTATTCTACTTGGGGTTTTTTGAGTCTCTTGTATATTTGGATTAAGTTTTTCATTTAATCACAAAAATCACTGTGCAGTCCTGGCCGGTGTGACTCAGTTGTTTGGGCGTCATTCTGCAAACTGAAAGGTTGCCAGTTTGACTCCTGCTCCTGGTCAGGACACATGCCTGGGCTGTGGGTTTGATCCTTGGTTGGGATGCTTATGAGAGGCAACCAATCGATGTTTCTCTCACAGAATCCATATTTCTCTCTCTTCCTTCCTCTCTCTCTAAGAATAAATGAATAAAATCTTAAAAAGAGAGATAAAGAATCACTGTGTAGACTGAGCTGAGGTGAGGAACAAGAGAAGCTCCAGGGGGAAACATCAAAGATTTCCACTCATGGTATGCAATGTTCCCTTTTTCTTTTTCTTAACTTGGTATATTATTTTGGTCAATTTCTATAACTATGAAATTTTTTCTAGCTTTATCATTTTGTGTGCAGAGAATACTTTCTGAGCTTTTTATTCTACTACATCAGAGTCCAGCCTCTCTCTAGGTTATTTATGATATGCTTCTCTCTCCCCTATTTTCAATCATTGTCCACGTGAGCGACTCTTACTATCTGAGATGTTTCTACCCTTGAAATCTGTGCTCACATGAACAACATACGTAATCATATGTGTGGGGTGATAACTTCAGGAGAGACATTTTATGAGGGGAAAATCCTTGTGTGGATGTGGATAGCAGAAGTACATACACGTAGATGTATTTTCTTCTACGCACTCATGACCACCTAGGTCCTGCTCATTTCTCCTTAAAAATGCATATGGAATGGTAAAGAAAATGAGTAAGTGAAAAGATGAAGAACATCTGTCTTCTTGTCCATTATGATACTTTTTCAGTCTAGGGTGACCAGCCAGGCTGGTTTACCTAGATATCCCAGTGTTAGCATTAAATTTCTACCTCTTGGGAAATCCCTCAGTTAAAACAGATTGGGATGGTTGGTCAGCCAGCACCCAGAATGTTCTTTTATAAAAGCACTAACCACATTGTATGAGTTTTTTGTTTGTTTTGCTTCTTTGCCTGTTGTCTCAATCTGCTACTTTCTTATAAGCTATTGCATAATGAAAAACCCCACAAAATAAAATTATATATATATATATATGTATATGTATTTATACATATATATAAAACCATACATACAAAACTAAGCATTTATTTCTCACTTAAGTGTCTGTTGGTTAGCTAGTGTTCACCTAATCTAGGCTGGGATAACCAGGCTTGGCTTTGGGTTCTGGGCCAGGTCCACATCTGGGGCTAAGTGGCTTCCTTGGCATGTTCTTCTCGCAGTGATGAAAAAGTGTCAGAGCACTAGCTCAACCGTGCCGCCAATTTCAAGCTTTTGCTTCTGCAAGCATTCCATTCACTGGGCAAATGCAATCATGTGATCAGACCCAACAGTCTTGAGATGCAGAAATATACCATGCCTCTGTTCTGAGGATCAGAGGGTATGGATACAGAAGTGGTTCGGTATTGGGGACAATAGTGTAAACTTCCACACTATTTCCTCCAAAGCAACCTGAGCACAGAAAGTATGCTCTGTGTCTAGGTTATAGAGCTGACTCAGGGTGTTGATAACCATGTGGCCTTAGGAAAATTACAGCTTCATATCAAAATTTTCCCTTTAAAGTGGGGATAGTAATGATAGCTCTTCTATAGGATTGCTGAAAGTATTAAATAAGCTTACTTAGGTGAAGTACTTAGTGCTGTGCCTAGCATAAAGCCTCATACCTCTGGCATATAATTAGAGGCAAGTAAACATTTGTTGAATAAATGAAGATGAAATGGAAATGGATGATCTTAGAATTATGCAAATGAATATTTTAAATTGTTTAACTATTTCACGTAGTATAAAACATAGACTTGGGATTGGGAAGGTCAATTGGGAAAGTGAAGCAGAGCTCAGTTGTGGTGAAACAAAACATGCTGGATGCTTGCCCTGGGTAGAATTAAGACATTTATCCCGTTAATCAGACTCTACAATAAATCATTCCACTTAACCAGGAAAAGTGCCAAATACTGGCCTGGAATACCTCTTGCAGTCAATGTTCCCGGTGCAGCAGCTGCGGTAGTCGGTCCCCTGTGAGCTGGGCTCACCTCACGGTCCCGGAGCCTACCTTACATGTACATCATGTTCCTTTGGCTTTCTCTTGGAAGGCCTTGTACATCATTATAGGAACACAGACCAGAAGTGAAGGGAGTCACTGTCCATGGAACATTCCTCAGCCAATGAGGAAAGGGGTCCAGGGGTAACTGTTCCAGCCTCTCATACTTCAGAAGGCATTTCATAAAATGAACAGGAGGCCTCAACAGAATTGAGCTCAGATTGCTGAAAGCATCCTGATATTGGCTTTTTTTTTTTTTAACTTTTCTGACTCTTTTAACTTTCTTTTTCTTAATTCCTGTATTATTCCTAAATAAACTTACTGCTTACTCTCCCAGGTTCTATTTTCAGAGAAAACCAAGCTAAGGCATATATGTCTTTGACCTTTATTTAACCCCAGTCTGCTGCTCCCCAAATCTGTGTTGGGCTCCCACCAAGATGAACACTCCTATTTGAAAGTCAGCATTTATTCAGTCTATCCTACCTGTCAAGATTTTGTTAAAGTTCAAATGATAGTATTTCCTACTATAAAAACTGTAGGGTTTATTTTTATTTTCAAAATACAAATCAAATTATATAAAAATTATAATATTGAAGTAATATTTAAAATGATAAAAGCACCTTGGGAATTCTAATATTCTCTTCAAGAAGTTGTCTTCCCACTGGTTAAGATTTAACAATATATATGATCACATTTATACCTTAAAGCATTGTCCCAGAGCAAAAGAAAAAAGGAAAAGAAAAAGTTTTCTGGCAAATTTTTGACCCTGGGGAATACATAGCTATGGTAATTACTAAATAAAATAATCTTTCTTTTAATGGAATCCTTCCTGCAAGCATATTTCAATAATCTTTCTGGGGAAAGTTCAAAATTCTGTCTTTAGTTTTTATTGTGGTCTTTGAACAGTGGGCTAGTCCATGGAAATTCTATAACTGGAAGCCAATCTATGATGAATTTGTATTGGATAAACAAGGAAACTGAGAAGGAAATAATTTCCTTGAGAAATTATCTTGGGAAAGCAATAGTTTTTCAAAACTTCTCAGCTGACTGTAACTAGAATTCCAGCCTCAAGTTTAGCTAGTTTTGTCTTCCATATTTTTCCAACTGACTTTGCACCTTAGACATTCTCAATTTAAGGTGAAGCTGCTCAAAAGATGCACTCCTTTTATGTAATCCTCTCCCAAGGGCATTTTTTCATTGGTTTTAGAGAGAGAGGAAGGCTGGGGGAAGACAGGAGGGGGAGAGAGAGAGAGAGAGAGAGAGAGAGAGAGAAAAGCACTGATTGGCTGCCTCCCTGACTGGGTATCCTGACCAAGAATCAAAGCTGCAACTTTTTGGTGCACTAGACCAGCCTCTAATCAGCCAAGCCACACCAGCCAAGGCTGTTGTTATTTTCTTACCAATGGTAGTGCGGTGCTGCTTAGTTCCTTCCACTGTGAGCAAATCGATTTCTGACATACCCAAATGCTGAATTACTATCCTCTCCTTGTTCCTAACAGTATCTAATTCAGAACTCTTTCCCATTTCTCTAACACCTCTTTAGAATAATCTAGGTATTGCCTAAACATACTCAAGTCCCTTTACTGAAATTTCTCCAGGGTACTCTTTCTTTTGTTGTTGAAACATAAATAAACCTAACTTTGTTTGACTACCGTTGTGTTTCTGACTGACTGACTATAAGTATGTTACTGATTTACTGATAGCCTTTGGCTAGTAGGTTTCAACTGTGTACAGTCCAGATTTTCAGGATATATATATTTTTATTCTTCAAAATTTCTTTCTTTTTTTGTGCCTTCTTACTTTTTTCTCTTTTTTTCATATTTTAATGTTTTTAATGTGAATTTTTCCTCCTTTTATTACTTTGAGCATCATAAAACATAGCCTTCCTTGAAATATACTGAAAATTAATTTTTTTTGTGGGAAAGAGAATTTATGTTTTGATTGTTGGTTTTGTTGGCTTCCTTCTACACTTCCATTTGTACAGATTTGGCATTATTTAATAGTCTCTACCTAGACCGTCACCCCCAAAGATCTAAAGGCAAAATCTAGGTCTTATAATGGAATTTAGGTACTCCTGCCCTCTGGTGATACTAAAAATAATGCTGATCTTGTTCACAATCAGTTCAGTTGTGCAGGCTTTTACATTCTCCTTCTATGTCCTAAGATAACACACCTTATTTTTAAACCCACAGCCACAATTTCCAAGAAGCCATGATAATGAGTCACCTAAGCTTTTCCTGTATATCCATAAACAACCATGAAAAAATCACAAACAGAATAAGTAAAAGCATACAAATCCCCAATTTCATTATAACCACAAACTTGAAATTACCTGTAAGTAAAAAAATAAATAATTTTGAGGAGAGCTAATCTTTATCTTCCACAACAAGTCTGCTTGAAGAATGAGAGGGAACGAGCACATGTGTGCAGGAGGCAGAAGCCTGAAGTAAAACCACACTCAGAAGGATAAAGTTTGCCATACGCGCAAAAATACTGAGAATCAGTCTTGGAAAAACGGAGCACTGCTATGAAAGTGCGTGGGTCCCTAGAACACTGCCTTAAACAGGCAGTGCTTTCTGGGGACAAAAGGAAAGGACCATTTTTTATTTCGAACCATGATGACAGGTCAAGGCATGCATTTACCCTCTCACTGCAAACAAGCAAGAAACTGAGCAAAAATATATGAATCAATTGATTATAGATATTAAAACATTGAAAGCACAAGACAGGGAACCCAGAGAGCAGGGAACTAAAGAAAGTTGGCGCAATGATACAGCCTGATTTCCTAACTGGAGGCACATTCTAGACCACAGTGAGGTGATGGGAATACCAAGAACATTGCCATCTCACTGAGTACAGGTACATAAAAAACAGTAAAAGAGGCAGAAGTTTTAGGGCAGATATCCATAAGAAGGGCAGAGTGGCAGCTACTACTACTACTACTACTACTTAAACACACACATGTACACAGCTCCAGAAATCTGCGAAAGGGTAACCTTGAGCCTTTACTGATTATGAAGCTGTACATGATGTGTAAGATGAAATTCCATGAACTAAACAAAGAATCACTTCCATGGAGTTATAAGCTGAAATATTTCCAGAGCACACAGAGAGTGGTCAAATAAATATTCAAGCTCCAACCATCCAGAATTAAGAATTTTCACTGATCACTGAAACAATCAATAAGGAATCTAGAAGGGTCACGTTAGTGGTAGAGCTAAACAAACCTGAGAAGAAGGGCTATTCTGGACCTGTGCTAACAAACCTTAAAACCAGGCTTCAAAAGGATCTGCCTAATCTAAAGCAAGTGATGTCTCTACCAGAACACAGAGCAATAAACTTTCAAGGAAAACAGTAAAATTCAGGTACTCAAAAACTTTCTAATCACAAGGTACAGTATTTTATTTTAAAATTTAGTAGATGTCAAGAATCAGGAAAATGTGACACAATCAGAGGAAAAATAAATAACTAGAACAGACATCAAATGAGATAATGGAATTATCAGAAAAAAAATTTGAAATAGATACTATGTATAACATGATCAAGGATTTAAAGAAAAATATGAACATAATAAGATAAATGAAAAATATAAAAAGTACAAATCATCTAGTTATGAAACTATAATATCTAAAATTAAAAAATTTACTAGATGGAATATAGAACAGACATTACAGAAATAAAGATTAGTGAACTTAAGTGTATAGCAGTAGAAATTTCCTAACTCAATAGAGCATAGAGAAAGAAGATTAAAAAACATGAGGAGACTTAGTAACTTGAAAGAACATATCAAGCAATTTAGCATAGATACAATTGGAATAATAAAAGGAAAGAACACAGGGAAAGCCAGAAGAAATTCTTAAAACAATATTGGCATAAACAATTCTAAGTTGGATGAAAAGAATAAAAATTTAGGAAGCTCAATAATCCCATGCAGGATAAACTCACACAGAGAAGAAACACCACCAAGCAACATGGCAATTAAATTCATGACAAACAGGGTAAGGAAATGATGGATCCTGAAAGCAGCAAGGAAAAAAAACACATCGTTTAATAAGGGAAAGAAAGGAATTACAGCACACTTTTCATTAGGAAAAATATGTGAACTTGAAGATGATGGAATATCATCCTGTAGTGTTCTTGCCAAGAGGGCATGACCTAAATTTAATTGTGTGGAAACGTTAGAGATTAGTAAATCTTTGCGAATCTTGATTTCTTTAAAGTGATGAAAGTGTTATGAGAACTAAATGCAGTGTTGATTCTGAAACTTATTTCTTCTTTATTTGCCATAAAGGACAGAATTGGCACAATGAGCCACATTTGAATAAATTCTGTAGATTATAGAATAGTGTTGTATCAATGTTATCTTCCTGATTTTATCATTGTAATGTGGTTATGGAAATGCAAATATTTAGGGATTAAAATACATCATTTCTGCAACTTTCACATGGTTCAGAATATATATCTTACCATATATATATATATATCTGTCCAGAAAGTGTCCAGCCATGTAATATGAAAAATAGAGACATTTATTGAAGATACATTGTACATAGGACAATGGTGCCTCAGTCCCTTTCAGAGTAAGCACCTTGGGACCTCACACAGTTCTGCCAATTGCCATCAACTGCTGCATCATATTTTTCTGATTCTCATCAATGGCCTAAAATATCTTGCTTTTGAAAGATGATTTTAGTTTTGGGAAAAGTCAGAAATCTCAGGGCGCCAAATCTGGGCTGTAGGGGGGCTGAGTCACCTAGATAATTTGATGTTTTGCAAAAAATCTCCACAGGAGACATGATGCATGAGAGGGTACATTGTTGTGAAGAAGCTGCCAATCACCAGCTGCCCATAGTTGTGGCTTTCTGAATCATTTGATAGTGGAGGAATGTTTAAGCTTAATGAAAAATTTTATGTGGATTCATTGCTCTACTCACTCAGTCATTTTGAATGTGATGGTCACACAGTACACATGCTCACTCATTGCCACCTATAGCCCCAACTGACTAGTACAGTGAAGTCATCATTGTTCATGCATGCTTATTCCAGTCCACTCTCCTTGGCTGCCAGGTTACACTGATGTCATGCTAACCATTCTCATTACATTAACACCCTAGACATTCTCCAGACAAATATTGTATTTACATATATAGAAAGTATGAATCTAATATAGTAAAATGTTAATGATTGGGGAATTTAAATAGAGTGTATGAAAGTTCTATTTAATCCTCTCATAATTTTCCTGTGAAATGGAGCTCTCTCAAAAAAAGTTACCCGCCCAAAAGCCAATATACCAAGGTAACCACTGCTTCCCCCAACACACACACCTGTGTTTTTCCCAGGTGAAGCCATCTTTTCCTGCTTCAGACAGCAGTGCCCAGGCCCCTCCACCCCCAGACTCTGGCAGGTCCCTCTCGGTCACTACTTTGCAAGAGGAGCTACATCTCTGCCTGCCTCAGTCTGCCTCTGGCCACAAACCCCAGGAGTCCTGCACTTTAGCCTCAGGAGCTCGAATTTTTCTCCACATAGTTATTTATTTTGTTTTTCACCATAAATATGCCCATTGCTTCTCTCTTTTTCTTATGTTTTAAATGTCACTGCTAGGAGTGTCTTGAAGCCTGAAATTATGGAACCATTTTAACCGAAAGTTTCATTAGGTGGCTTTAACTAAAGCTACAATCACTGTTGGACCATCAAGCAATGAATATTTTGCCTATAACTAAGTAAAATCCAGAATTTTGATCTTTTAAAGTCATTTCTGGTATTGGAACTCCAGACTTGGCTTTATTGTTATTTTATTAGTTTTTTCCTTTTCTTTAAAATTTGGCTTTGGAAGTTTATTGTTAGAGTAGAATAGTCTATCACCTGGCATGTTGTATCTATGATTACTACAGTGACTATGCAGCAACTAATGAAAAACACCAGGCTGCAGATAATTCATGCATGCATGATGTTTGCTTTGAAAAACGGGTGCTCACCCATTTGACACACATGCAGCATTCACCCAACAAGTATTTTGAGTGTTTACTACAGTAAAGTGGGTTTGAGCATGTGATCATGAATCACACTAACCATAGCTTCCAGGACCTAACAGCTTAATAGGAAAGACAAACTGTCAATAAATAATCAAAACAGACACAAACAAAACTGCTCCAAAGAGCTCAAAGGAATGGGAAATGAAGTCCATCTTTAAGGGATTAAGTAAGGCTCCTAGGAAGAAGTGGCTTTGAGTTGTCTTGAAAAATGGGATCTCAGTAACAACTTCAGAAAGAAGTAGGAGTTTAGTCTTGGGGAGACTTTAGTTAATGGTAGAGCAGGACTGGAAAGAAAATATCCTGATTTCAAACAGATGAGTTACAGTAACATTTGACCATTTTATATGTTCATAATGACCAGGTTCTTCTGCTATCCACAGCTTCTTTTCCCTCATCACCGATTATTTTCTAACTAGCTTGTGATTTTTGAATCTATTTAACTTTAGAATTTCCTTTGCTAGCCCCTTGAAGTAACTAACAGTGGTTGTTAAAGGATTAGTGATTTTCTACAAGCAAATCCCAGTCTCAGGAGAAAAAGTAACCATTTTTGGGGTGATCATTTTTAATGTTTAGCAAGCCCTTTGTAATAAAATAAAAATACCCTGTTAAAATGTTTATTATTTTTTAAGGAGACAATACAATCATTTTTGCTTTTATTTCAGCATTTCCTCCTCTGCAATTATACTTCTTTACGCCTCTGTCAATGTAGCATAAAGGACACATAGTTTGGAATTCTAACAATCTGAATACAAATACTGGTTTTGCTGCGTTTTGGACATACATATCCTGTGTCATCTTTCCTCAGTTGGCAAAAATGGGGTTATTCCTATAAACCCTTCTGGCTTGTGGAGACAAAGACACTATTAAAGGAGACACTAGTTAAAGGTGTCTAACCAGTTTACAGAGGAGTTAATCAAAAATGCTGCTTTTCCTTCTTCCTTGCTGCCATTATCATGTCATTCCTTTTGTCTTGTAGGCTCTCCTTTTCTTCCCCATCATCTCTTTCTGTTTATTAAAATCTAATTCATCACTCAAGACCACCTCTATCTTTTCTGGATCCTTCCCTAAATGCCATATGTGATAATTATTTGAACTTGACTTTGTGCTCTAACAACATGTAGATGGAACTTCCATTTACATAAAGCACTTAATGAGGAATCACATTGCTCAGGACACCAGTTACAAGAATCTAACTCAAGGTGCTTGACAAGGCTGCTGTTTCATCACCTGTATTAACAGGCAATGAATGCAATCAAACCCAAGGGAGTTTGCGGGTAAATCCCTCGGAAAGAATGTGTGCGTGGGTTTAAAAGTTCTCTGTCATGGCTCAGATGCATTCCACTTGTTCGAGTGATGAGCAAGTTGTTGGTGATACCAATACCAAGGATGATGTTGAGAACTAATTTAGACCATAAAGAAACACTGGGTAATACAGGGTTAAAAAAGAGTTCGTGTAGGCAGAGCTGGACTTTACGGGTTCTTGGGGCTCCTGAGGGTCATTTCGACATTATATTGTACAATTTCTGTCTCATGTGTTCCCTTTAGAATCCAATGTTGTGAGTTAAGTTTTTCTTTTGTCTCTTCTTCTTTCATATTTCTTTATTTCTTTCCTAAACTTCATTGTAACCTTTCGAAGATCAGAATTACACCTCGAATGTAACACGTTTAATGACTAGTTAACAAAATGAAACTGGAAATGGAATGTATGGAGATAAAATGGTAGCTGAATGAGGCAGAAAGAAGTCACCAGGGAGCCTGGCACTTGGTAAGCCCTTAAAACAACAACAGCTAATCTTTTATTTAAGTGCATCACACCCATTGTTTCCTTTAATCTTCATAACAGCCCTATTTGATAAAAGCAGTCAGGACCCCTGCCTCACCAGGAAGAAACAGGTTTAGAGCGAGCTTAAGTAACTGGCCTCAGGCTGGCCTCAGGCAAGTGGCAGAGATAGCTTTCAAATGTAAATCTAAAATGGGATCCAGGGTCCTCCACCCTGAACCTTCAGCCAGCTTTCTTCCCAAAGTCCCTTCCAGTTTTCAAAACTAGAGGATTCTTCCTGTATCAGGACAGGTTCACCAACAATAATTTATTTTATTTTACTGTTCATTAAAGAAAATAATGTAGACATGGACCTACTGAAATTTTTAAAATGAGGCATAATTGCTATCTTCATTAAAATTGGAAAATCATGTTGCGCATAAGAATAAATCACTTTGGACCATACTTAGGTGTGTGGACACAGGTGCTCTATAGAGGTTTAGGGAAAGACAACCAGGATCTAATTTTGTTTCTTCATGGATTTATAGAGATAACTTTTTTTTTTTTTACTGAAAAATTCTCTCCACCTCCAAGACTTGGTGATTCACATAGGTCAGCTTGAGTGTGCGGATGGAGTAAAAAGCATGGAGATTTCAGGAACAAACGTTTTTGACCATGGCTTCTCTGGCCAAATTAGCAGAGTTTTGACTGTTCCCTTACCCCTGAATAAACACACAGATCGTCCCCTGGTGAAGGACACTGGTGGAGTGCTTCGCTCAGAGAAAGGCTGAAGGTAAAAGAGAGGAGAGAAGACCAAAAAAACCTGGCTCCTTTGAAAAGAACTTATTAAACAGAGGTTTTTGCCCAGGAAAATGTTGGCTTTGGCTGCTCTCTAGTGGTGGGCAGTGTTTACTGTCAGCAATTTCTTCTACAGGGATTCCAAATTGAAGGGTAAAATGGAAAAATCCAGGCATTTGCTTGGCTGTTTAGAGATGAGTTGTAAAGGAAGGATGTGAGGGGACACACACACGACGCATGCACGCACATGCAGCTGGCCTGGAGAAGGTAGGAAACATGGGTAGAAAGACGGAGTCTTCTACAGAAACTCGAGAAAGCTGCCTTTACACTTTGGATGGCTGTGCTTACCTTCCTCTTTCTGTGATTGTTGGAAGCAGCCACAGAATGGGCTCATCTTCTTCACTGATGTCCAATCTAAATTTAGGTGCTGGTAGTTTCCAAAACTGCTGGTGTGCTGGCTCCAGAGTTTCAGCTGGTGCTTGGGAGTTGGCTTCCTGCCCAGCCATACAGAGCACGTGGAAGAGGATGGGAACATAGTTCTTGCCACCTTATACCATGCCCATTCCTGGAGGAAATATGGAGACTCCTCCTATTCTTTTCCCTCCTCTCTCTCCATTACCAGCCAAAGGTGGGAGAGCACATGAGGTGTGGGGGGCCTGTGGTGCCACTTACCCCAGGTTTCCCCAACTCATATTTTATAAATGTCTAAGCTGATGTTTTGTTTTATAAGCATTTAGAAAAAAATAATTAAGTAAAACCTGTCTGGAGTTTATTTTATTTTATTTTAATAATTTAATTTAATTAATTTAAATTTATTTTTGGCCCACTGTTAATGTTTAACTTGTGTTCACTTCTGCCTCTGTGCTGATTTCCTAAGAAAATCTGTGTAGTTACTTCCTCTCTCTGGGTCTCACTAACGGCATCTGTACAGCGCTGGTGGCAGTGGAGGGAGGTTGGCTGATAGTCTAGGATCCTTTCACCTTTGACACACTCTCGGAGATTGGGATTCATTAAGGGTACATGTCAACGTAGCCGGACAATATCCTGAATCATGTGAGAAAGCCTTGGCGTTCTCACAGAGAGGAATATTCATTCACTATGGAAGAATAGCAGGCAAGTGTGCAGTGGTCGCCCAAAGGCGCTTCCTTCCCGAAGAGGTGGCAATAGATTGTAGCCCTCTGCAGGAGGAAGATCTTACGGGAAGTTTCCTGGATCCTCTATTTTCTAGATCTGCTTTGTGTTTATATCTCAATCTGTAAAACACATTGGAGAATTAGAGCCATTATTTGGATAATTCCAGCAGAAAGAAATGCTGCGATACCCACATATGCTGCAATTACCTAGACATTTCAGGCAGAAGTGGAGCCGGAGCCCAGATTGCCGGGATAGTGCTTCAATTCTTCTGAAAACAGCAGTGCTGATTGCTCAACACCTGCAATGCAGCATCACAGAGGCCTGAGGAGAGAGCAACATTGTTGCTTGACGTGGCTAAAAGGAGAGCAGGGGGGGGAAGTATTCCGCGTCACTTAAAAGACTTGGTCGAAAAAGATAAAGGTAGTGGAAAGATGAGTGCTCAAATGGCTTGTGGAGTACACGGAAGAAGCTTTCATAAACACGCCAGGGAAATGGAGAGTCTGCGGGAAATGAAGGCTGCTAATCAGTGAGAATGTGGATGAAATTGATGACCACTCCACACTGGCTGAGAGAGTGAATGCATTATTTGAATCTAGTTTTAACAGGAAAAACGAAGCAAACAAATTTGGACTATTAGGATATAATGAAAACCTTGCCAAATTGCTGTTGGCAACAATCAGGTGAGAGAATACAGAACTTAGAAAATTTGCACATTTATAAATCAGCTACACAGGCACCTGAAATCATTAAGAGAATAGGGTGATAGGAAGTACTTATTAAATGGCTCACACTTCATTTTCAAAAATAATTATATAGCTTTGAAGATAGTAAATATTTTTTTAAGAAAAGGATACAACAAAATCCTCTTTCTGAAAGTTGTATTATTTTCTGAAAGAGCAATCTTATAAATTCAAAGGTCAAGTAGTGAACCAAGGATGAACAAAATACCATTTGTTTATATTTAAACCCTAGGTCTCATTATGACCAATGCAAGCAAGATGTAAATACTTAATAACAATAGTGATAACTAGAAAAGGAAGAAAAAAAATTAGACAAAGCAATAATACAGAACATGAATGACCTGGATATATATATATATATATATATATATATATATATATATATATATATATTTAAAGATTTTGTTTATTTATTTTTGGACAGAGGGGAAGGGAGGGAGAAAGAGAGGTCAAGAAACATCAATGTGTGGTTGCCTCTTGCGCACCCCTTACTGGGGACCTGGCTCTCAACCCAGGCATGTGTCCTGACTGGGAATCGAACCACCAATCCTCTGCTTTGCAGGCCAGCACTCAATCCACTGAGCCACACCAGCTAGGGTGAATGACCTGGCTATATTATAATTAATAAACATCGAAGCCCAGGAAGCCAAAGCCTTGCTGAATAAGGCTAGAGAATTGCACAATATGATGTAATAGAAAGAAATTGCCTTTATTAGCTGTGTAACATTGACCAATTTACTTAGCCTCTCTGTGTCTGAACTATTGGTAACCCTTTTACAGGTAATGAAACTTCTGATTTTTCTGAAGTGCAAATGAGCACTTAATATGAGTACAATATCTAAAATTGACCTGGCCCTTATCAAATACTAAATCTGTTAACTTCCCATTAAAATCAAACAAACAAACAAACAAACGAACAAAACACATGCCTTGGCTTTTGGTTGATAAAATTTGTATATTTTCGGTATAGTACTTCAACCAATTAGAGAAAGGCACTTCAGAAATAATTTTGACCAAATATCCCATTTTGTGGATGAAGAAACCGAGGCTAAGAGGTACTTCCTGGCCTGCTGAAAGTCATGCAGGTACTTTCAGTTGCAGCCAGGACGCAGTCTTGAGATTCTTGTTCTAAAGCTTCTCCTCTCCTACCACAGTGTAGTTAGTGCTCAGTCACAAAGACACTGCAGAGACAAAGGGGATCTGAAGGGAGAAAGAACTTTCCAAAGAATAATTTCTTCAACCTTTGAAACATATAAGAAACACATAGGACAGTGTGCCGTGATGGAAAAGGTTACCTGGAGTCCTGGGAACCCCAAGAATAATTTTTAGTTTTAAGAGTATTGGGACATGGCAGAATCTATTTAGAATCATAGAATCTGAGAAGGACCTTAGTGATTATTTAGCCCATGGACATCACTTCCAGAAGGCCCTTGTGAATAGTCCCTGCAAAGGGTTATCCAACTCCTGATGATTTGATTTTCTCACCTGTGATGAAAAGCTTACTACCGGTCAAGACAATCTATTCCATCTTTGGGCAGCACTCCTTCCAGAAAGCTCTTCTTTTCTGACTAGTCAAGTATTTCTGCTTAGCTGAAGGCTTTAACTTCTATTGATTGGTTTTATTGGGTTGTCCAAAAAATCTCTTTAGCTTTTTTCTGTAAAACCAAAGACACGTTCATTTTCACCAATAACTTTATTGATGTGGATATTTTGACTATGTTGACTATCTCCTACCAATGTTATACATGGTATAACATTGATTGTTCTCAATTACTGTCTTGATTTGACTGCTATCAACTTTAACTGGTCTACCCAACCATGGTGCATCATCAAGCAAGAAATCTACAGCATGAAACTTCACAAACCACTTTTGACATGTTTGATCAGTCATAGCACCTTCTCCATACACTGCACAAATCTTTTTCTGGGTTTCTAACCTTTGTGTTTTTAACCTTTGTTGAAATAATAAAGCATAATATGCCAAAAATGTCCCTTATTTCTTCATCAATATTAAAATGGCTACACAAAAATTCACCAGTTTTGAAGTTTTTTTTAATGCATGCTGATAGGACAGGTGTCACAATACAATCTAACAAAACTATTTAAATAGTTTAAAGACAAGCACCACTAGAGCCACCTTATAGAAAAAAGACAAACAATTTTTTTGACCAACCCAATATTTTCATCTCTGTGGCTACCCAACCAATCTAAACTTTTCCCATATGCCTGCCTGTTGGATCCTTGGAGACACTTATGACATTATTCCTAATGTTTCTCTCCCAACTTAATTATTTTAATTCCTCCAATGATTTGACTTCAGTTATCTTTATTAACCTGGTAACTCTCTCAAAGTACAGATACTTGAGATGAATAAAGCCTTCCTGGAAAAATGTAGCCAGTGCACATACCAGTACATTAATAGTTATTTAGTTCGGCTTGGGCTGTTATGACCCAAGATTCCTTGAGTTTTCCAAAGTGAATCTGCAACAGAGCACTCATCTTGTGAGATATTCTGTAAAAGATGGGTTCTGTGGACAAATGAGCCTACCAAAACTGTATATGAGGTTTGTCCAGAAAAAGCCCAACCATTGTTAATATAAAAAGAATGGTTGGCATGACATTGATGTAACTTGGCAGCCAAGGAGAGTGGACTGGAATGTGCATGTGTGAATAATGATGACTTCACTGTACTAGTCAGTGGGGGCAGTAGACACCATTGAGTGAGCAGGTGTACTATATGGCTGTCACATTCAAAATGATGGAGCAAGTAGAGCAATGAATCTGCATCAAATTTTGTGTTAAGCTTGAATATTCCTCCATGGAATCTATTCAGATGATTCAGAAGGCCACAGCTATGGGCAACTGGTGACTGGCAGCTTCATCACAACAATGCACCCACTCATGCATCATGTCCTCTGCAGAGTTTTTTGGCAAAACATCAAATTACCCAGGTGACTCAGCTTCCCCTGCTATGGCCCAGATTTGGTGCCCTGCAACTTCTGGCTTTTCCCAAAGCTAAAATCACCTTTGAAATGGAAGAGATTTCAGACCATTGATGAGATTCATAAAAATTTGATGTGGCAGTTGAGGCAATTGGGAGAAGCGTGTGAGGTCCCAAGGTGCCTACTCTGAAGGGGACTGAGACATCATTGTTTTACCTACAATGTTTCTTGTACTTGTATCTTCTTCAACAAATGTCTCTATTTTTCATAGTATATGGCAGGATACTTTCTGGACAGACCTTGTATACATTTTCCTATAGAGATTACCCATGTACAACAACATATTAAAGACTTAAGAAATGCTGTAATTAAGAAAAAGATCCACATTTATTTAATGTAACATTCCTCAAACATATTTGGTTACAGAATTTTTGTTGTTTTCTTTATAAGCTAACATTTAGAGAAGTCTTTTTTAACTTTTAACATAAAAAATTTCAAACCTATCAAAAGTAAAGAAAATTGAATAATAAACCCTATGTATCTATAACCCAGGTACAATAATAACCAATTCATGACCAATCTTGTTCAAATATACCTCCATCTACTTATAACTCTCCTATATTACAAAAGCAATTTCCCAATAAATATAACATTTTATCATTAAATATTTCAGTAGGTTGATCAAATTAAGTGATTAGCACTGTGCTTTTACACATAATTAAATACCTGCTAGCACAATAAATAAAGCCATAAATTCCTCAAAATCATAAAATGTCCAATCAATGCTTACATTTTATCAAATACCCTATCTTTGGGGGGGTCTATTTGTTGTTTGACTCAGAATAAGGCTAGCCTATACACTGTGATTAATTGACAAGTGTCTTCAAATAAATTGTTGCAGATTCTGAGGTGGAGACAGACCTAGATGGCAACTTAAGAGCTTCTGAATTTCCCCTCTCCTATGGACACAAAAAACGTACAACTGCACGTGGAACAATTCTCTCCGAAAGAAATCCAGAAACTAGTTGAGTGACTCCTGCACATCAGGTGACAGAGAAAGACTCCATCTTGAAAAAGTAGGAAAGGCTGAGATACACTCTTGCCATAAACCCCACCCCTAGCACAGTGCCATGTAGTAAGGAGGATACCCCCTACTCCCAGCTTCTCTCTGAGGAACAAAGGATTCGGACCACACATCTACTGCCCCAACATTTAAGGCCGCCATGGAGGGACAGGCTGCCTAATCTCCTACATCTGAAAGAGCCGTGGTCACTTCCCTAGCCTCCTCCCTCCAGCTTGCTTCAACAATAAATCAAATCACCAATATCTCTCTGGAAGGAGCTTGTCCACACA
This sequence comes from Desmodus rotundus, assembly GCF_022682495.2. Taxonomy (NCBI): domain Eukaryota; kingdom Metazoa; phylum Chordata; class Mammalia; order Chiroptera; family Phyllostomidae; genus Desmodus; species Desmodus rotundus. The sequence continues at coordinate 120,382,922 of NC_071393.1, read as the reverse complement.
TCTAGGACCCTAACTTTTACAGCTGTTACCTGAGGAACAGGACCCCCAATCACCTAGCTCTAATAACCAACAGAGTTTGCATTCACAAGTCCCACAAGACTACAGAGAATAAAGAAACAGTTCTTAAACAGGCCCAGGATCACCCCCTGCAGCTACACACCTGGGCTCAGTTTCACTGATCTAAAAGATTCTCTCTTTCTGACCAATGCTTAACTGTGTTGATTACCAACTACATATTTAAGTCATGTAATCAGATATTTAATGTCCTCTAACTGTGTCCTTTATAGACTGTTTTGGTTATTATAGGTTCTTCAAATTTCTAAATGAGGCTTAGAATCAGTACAGCAGTTCTTATAAAAATGCCCATTGAGATGCACCAAGACAAAGAAATATGGCCCAAATGAAAGAACAGACCAAAACTCCAGAAAAAGAGCTAAGTGACAAGGCAATAAACAAGTTATTGCCTTGCCTTGTTGGATGTAGAGTTCAAAACACTGGTAATCAGGATACTCACAGAATTGATTGAGCTTGGTCCCAAAATGAAGAAAGCAATGAAGGCTACACAAAGTGAAATAAAGAAATATATACAGGGAACCAACAGTGAAGGGAAGGAAACCAGAACTCAAATCAATGATTTGGAATAAAAGGAAGAAATAAATATCCAACTGGAAAAGAATGAAGAAACAAGAATTCAAAAAAATGAAGAGAGGCTTAGGAACCTCTGGGACAACTTTAAGCACTTCAACATCCTAATCATAGAGGTGCCAGAAGGAGAAGAGGAAGAGCAAGAAATTGAAAACTTATCTGAACAAATAATGAAGGAAAACTTCCCCAATCTGGCAAAGGAAATAGACTTCCAGGAAGTCCAGGAAGCTCAGAGAGTTCCAAAGAAATTGGACCCAAGGAAGCACTCACCAAGGCATGTCATAATTACATTAGCCAAGATTAAAGATAAAGAAAGAGTCTTAAAAGCAGCAAGAGGAAAGGAGAGAGTTACCTACAAAGGAGTGCCCATAAGACTATCACATGATTTCTCAAAAGAAACCTTGCAGGCAAGAAGGTGCTGGAAAGAAGCATTTGAAGTCATGAAAAGCAAGGGCCTACAACCAAGATTACCCTATCCAGCTAAGTTATCATTTAGAATGGAAGGGCAGGTAAAGTGCTTTCCAGATAAGGTCAGATTAAAGGAGTTCATCATCACCAAGCCCCTATTACATGAAATGTTGAAGAGACTTATGTAGGAAATAGAAGATCAAAAACTATGAACAATAAAATAATAAACTCATAACTATCAACAACAGAACCTAAAAAACAAAAACAAAAAGCAAGCAAACACTAGCACAGGAACAGAAGGACAGAAACGGAGATCACATGGAGGGTTATCAGTGGGGAGAGGGAGGGAGAAAATGGGGTGGAAAAGGTACAGGGAGAAAGAAGCATGATTGGTAGGCATAAAATAGACAGGGGGAGGTTAAGAATAATGTAGGAAATAGAGAAGCCAGAGAACTTATGTGTACAATCCATGGACATGAACTAAGTGGGTGGGGGAAATGCTAGAGGGCAGGGTGGTACAGGGCAGAGGAGGGAGAAAGGGGAGAAAGAATGGGACAACTGTAATAGCATAATCAATAGAATATGCTTAAAAAGTGACCATTGACATTTGTATTGGGAATGCACTAAACTAATAGGTCATTTTTTTTTTTGGTGAATTGTCAACTTAACAATATTGAGTCCTACAATCCATGAAGATAACATGGCTCTCCATTTATTTAGGTCATTTTAAGTTTTTTCTCCATAATGTTGTACAGCTTTCAGTGTAGAGATCTTGAGGGACTATTGAATTTATTTCCAGGTGTCATGTTTTATGCCACTACAAAATATAATTTTAAAATGTCTTATATTTAATTTTTTGTAATATTTAAGTATATAATTGATTTCTGTATATTAAACTCATATCCTATGATATTGCTTGCTTTTTTATTAGTTCTAGTAGTTCTTTTGGATGTTTTTTGTTTTCTATATAAGCAATCATTTCTTCTATAAATAGGTACAATTGAGTTATTTCATATATTTGTGCATTTTTTAAACTTATTTTGATGGCTAGGACCCCTAGCATAATAATAAATAGAAGTGATGACAGTGGGTTGTCTTACTTTGTCCCTAATCTCAAGAGGGAAAAATTTAGTGTTTTATTGTCCAGTATGATGTTGATGTTGGTTGTAGGTTTTTGTAGTTTTTAGAGCTGGAGAAATTTCCCTCCTAGAGTAAAAAAGTTCATTGATATAGCTTCAGATTCTACATAGCAACTAACCTTTAATAAATTATACTTGTTCTCCATAAAATAAGCGGTTTGATCACCTGGTAACCTAAACAATGCACAGTGGTTTTCCTTGAGAGAATCACCACATTCCGGTGTGTGAGAAGTACTTCATGTGCACACCTCATTCTGGCACCTCACACAAGAAGAATATGTGTAACAAGGGTTGAGATTAAACACAATTAATTACATTTACAGCTTCATCATGAACATTCATAATTGAAACTTGCTTTTATTTTTCACCACACATGCATTGAGGTGAAGAATACAATGACTAATTAACACTGTTTTGTGCTGCTGCCTTGATTAATGCTAAATCATCAGAAACTTTACCCACAATTGCTTTTGTACATTTAGTGTACATGGCAACATAATGAAAGGGAAGAGAATGTCATTATTATTATTATTATTATTATTATGAAAATAGTTTTGATATCATGAATCACCTGAAAGAGCCTCAGGTTCCCCTAGGGTTCCACAAACCACTCTTTGAGACTACTGCTCCTGTCTGGTTTAGCCCTACAAATAAAGCAGGACAATTATGAGGTCTACACTAAGCATCATGAATCTTCAGTGAGGCGTCTCCAGTGCAGTAGGCTGAAACTTGGGCACTGCTGCACCCAATGGGAGCTCGGGGAAATGCTCTGCTCATGGTGGTTCTTTGCCTTGACTCATGGAGTTAAACTCTCAGTTCAGTGTTCAGTCCAAGACTTGAGTAGACTTCTCTGTAGTTTTCTAGAGCTACCCTTCATTTCAAGACTTCTGCCCCTCAAATTCTAACTTCCTCAGCTTCCTGTCTCTGCTCTTCAAGTCAAATGGGTTAATGTTGTTGGCATATCTGAAAAATGCCTTAAGGTAGATATCTGGGGAAACCATGGAGCTGATAACCTTTTTCCCTTTTCTTAGACACCATGGTCTTTCACTGCCTGTTTCACTGTCAAATGTCTGAGAGTTGTGTGCTTTGGATTGCACACAATTGGATGATATATATTGCACTTCTCTATTTGTTCATCACTGAAGGAAAATTGATTCCATTTACTTTACTATGCCCAGATAGAGATATCAAATTATTACAGTTAAAAACCCATTACTCCTAGTGGGTTTTTCAGGGATTTTTTCCTTGTTTTATAATGATCATATTATTCCATGCCTCCTGAAATATTTTAAAATCTTGATTCCTATTTTCAAATACTTTAATTTGAGACGGTCTATCCATAATTCAAGACCTTGTGTGCCTTTTGAGGTACTCCTCTAGCATCTTGTCATTACAGCTGCTAGTTGGTGTCCCCTGGGGGCATCAGCTCTTCTAACTGCTTCTGTGATTTGGAGAATTTGGGAAAAAGCTTTCATCTCCATTAGAACCTAAGAGTTTTAAGGAAAGGGGATGGGATGAACCCCTGGACTGAGAACTCCAGGTACCAGAGACCCCGTGTTTACCACTCCCACCTGCTGTCGGCCACCATTCAGTTCTGGTTATGGTTTCATCTTCTTGACTTTAGAAAAGCAGTAAAGGGAGGCAGTTTCAGGGGTGTCCAACCTGCAGCGCATGGGCCACATGCAGCCCCCGATGGCTATGAATGCAGCCCAATACAAAATCGTAAACTGAAAACATTATGAGAATTTTTTTTTGTTTTTGTTGGTGTTTGTGTATTTAATGTGTGTCCCAAGACAACTCAGCTTCCAGTGTGGCCCAGAGATGCCAAAAGGTTGGACACCCTTGCTAAGTATAAGACCAGCCTTGAGGGTTTTGATCTGAAGGGCTGGGGAGAGAATGACTGAGGAGAACTGGTTAACCGTAACTATGTTCATTAGTTCTTCACTCCAGCAGAGCTTTGCAAGTATTTCTCCAGTAGCCCTTAGGAACCTCCACTGAGGGCCTGGCTCACCACTGCAGGTTCCTCCCACTACGCTGGCAGACAGTGATGGTCTCAAGGCACCAGGGCATGAAACGACCACCTCTGTTTCAATCTCTATTGTCCTACTTTTGCTGAATTTCCAAGCCAAAAATTGCCAGAGTTTTCTACAGGTGTTTGATATTGCTATTGTTGTCAGTTTCTGGGATCCATGTCTTTTATTTGTAAGATGTTTCCCAGATTTAAAAACCAACAGTTGGAGTAAGCCATCACTGCTGTTTTCTAACTAAAAATCTGTAATTCTCAGTTTCCTTGTTTAAAATGTGCATAATATTAATACAACCTCACAGTGTTTTAAGAAGATCAAATAAGAGAGTATACATAATGTGCTGTTGTCTAGAACACTGTAAAAGCTCCCTAAAAGCTTGCTGTTATTATGTTACTATTCTTACTAGTATTATAATTAATTACAAAACATTGAACAGAACAAATCCAAAGGTAACATTACATAAGGGACCTCCTTCTACATTTATATCAACCTATTGTCACTTACTGAGTATATTTATTAAACTAAGCCTATTTATTTACTAAGCCACCCAATTGTATACTATGCAGGGATATTTCTCCACTTGTCCACAAGCATCTCGTGGAAGGCACCTGCCAGCGCTGTGCTAAAATTTAGAAACATTGCTTGTACACAGGACTCTGTTCCAGTTTACCAGGATCCATCATTAATCCCTCACTTTTCCTTTTGTGAGGGATTTGCAGTTCAGCAATAATGACCAGTATTTCTAAAATTTATAATATGTATATAGACACATAAGCAACAGGTGATGCACTGAGAAAACTAAGATAAAATAAAGTTGTCTCATTTATTTTGTTTATCTCTCTCTCTCACTCTCTCTCTCTCACACATACACAAATACCATATGTCTTCTAAAGATCCCCCTTTTGGAGGTACATAATTTTTCTACAATAGAATGGAGACATGAATACTAGCTACTTCCTTTAGCAATGATCAAACTTGTGGCAAACTCAGACATCAGAAAATTAAAGTGAAATTGTTAGGGAATTTAATTAATTAAATATGTTGAGAGTTTCAACTTCCGGTCTTTGGATGACAACAATGCTAATTCATAGCCCTTTTCTCCTAAGAATTTCTTCATTGGAAGAAGAGCATCAGCCTGTGTACCTAATTCTAAAACAAGAACCACCATGCTTAGTACTTCAATGGAAATATGAGAGTTATGGGGTGATGGGTTGTGGTGGTCAGTTTATGTGTTCTAGGCTGTAGTCCTCAGTCATTCATCAAACGCTAATCTGGGTGTTGGAGTGAAGGTATTTTGTAGATGTAATTAATGTTTGGAATTAGTTGACTTCAAGTAGAGATTACTGTAGACAATCTGGGTGAGCCTGATTCAATCAGTTGAAAGGCTGTCAGAGCAGAGGTTTCCTAGAAGAAGAAGAAGAAATTCTATCTTGGAGTGCAGCTTCAGGTCCTTTCCTGAAGACCTATCCCACAAATTTCTGACTTACCTAGAAATCCTCAAAAATTAGATAAACTAATTCCTTGCAGTAAATCCCTTAAGATATATCTCTGTTACTGGTCAAATCCTAAGAGACACAAAGGTTAATTCTGGATTCTTGATGGTGAAGATTTTGAGCAATACCTTAGAAGATGACCAGGATTTAACAGGTAGAGTCAAGCCTACTGGACGTGGGAAGATATGGAAGCTCTTGTATTTTTGAGCTCCAGTATTATTTTTTCATGCCTTTATCCTTCATGTCCCTACTTCCTCTTCTATGCTCTATTATTTCAATTTGCTGTTTATCATAATGCTAATATTTACCATTTTGAGTACTTACTGTGTGCTATGATTGTATATATTTTTTCTAGTTTCTTACAATAATAGTGATTTTTATTTTATGAAAGAGAAAATGGAGTCTCAGATAAAGTACAGTTGCAGGCTTTATTTCATATCTTTGTAGCTTTGTCAGCTCTATTTCTGCGAGAGAACAGCATTTTGATATCTGTAAGAGACAGGGAATGTGATCCTCAGGGAAAAGGCGGAAAATCTCAAAAATCGCTGCAGAATGCTTAAAAGGAATGCCCATAATACTGTCTCTAAATGGTAAGGGAAAATGTTAAGATTAGTATTTTCTAAACTCAACCAAGAAAATTGGAGATCTTTGGTAACTTTTGTATTTGTCAGGGTTGTTAAAAGCGAGAGGGGGAGAGAGAGAGAGATTATGAGGAATTGGTTCATGTGATTATGAAGGCAAAGAAGTCCCACAGTTTCTGCCTGAAAATTGGAGACCTAGGAAAGCTGATGGTATATATAGTTCAGTCTTTGAGTCTGAAAGCCTGACAACAAGAATAAGATGGTTTCTGAGTTCAAGGTTAAAGCAAGGCCAATATTGACCTTAAGCTGCCAAGCAGAGAGGAAATTCATCTTTCTTCTGCAGTTTTATTCTATTCAGGCCCTCTCTCAGTGTATTGGATGATGCCCACCCAAACTGAGGGGGACAATCTGCTTCCCTCAGCCTGCTGACTCAAATGCTAAACTCACACAGAACAGAACTGACTCTCTCATAAGCTGTCTGAAAGTGGGGTTTCTAGGAAGGTGAAGAAGAAAATTTCATGAGGGTATGGGATTCCAAAGTAGAAAAGGAAGATGGACCAATAAAATGAAAGTGCTTGCTTGTGCGGGGAATACAATGATTGCCTTTCTTATGATTTTGCATAGGGCATGAATTTTATGTGGAAAGATGAGTAGAGTAGAGCAAAGAGCATGGAGCTTGGGTTCTTTAGAGTCATCCTGCTTCTGTTGCTTTTCAGCTGACTGGACTAAAATGAAGTAAAAGTTAGTTATCTTTTGTATCTGATTCTACTGATACCAACCATGCATGTTACTGTTTTCTTCACTGCCTTCTGTAGTTACGATTGGCCTGAAGCTTTTGCTCAAAGGCAGCGAGTTCAGCTCGCCCAGCACACCCTGCTCGCCCAGCTCACCCAGCTCACCCAGCTCGCCTGTCAGCGTCCTGCAGCTGCGGTAGTTTCCCATCTGCCTCTGGCAGCTTCTCAGCACTCCAGACGTCTGTGTGAATCCTGAAGTGTAGCTTCTGTCTTCCTTGCCTGTGATTTCTATGCTTTGGCTCACGGTGCAGCTGTCTTGCAATGAGTTTCCATCCAGCCTGCCACAGGGAGACCCTGCCTTTTCTGCTTGTCATTTCATACTGTCCACCCACCCAGCTTCTCAGGCCACACAGACAACCCAGTATCAACCCACAGAGAATCATTTAGGAGCTCTGGAGAAAAAAAGGAGCTGGATGCGGTGTGCCTTCCCTCTCCAATCTCTCATGCTGCATTCAAATTAGTCCTCCTTGTTTGCAAACTCAACATAGAGAGACCAAGCTCTGGGACCTGCAGATAAGACTTGTGCTTGTTTTTTATTCCATAATTCCTGTATAACTGAATACTTTGAGGGGCCCATAGTGTTTGATATAGGAGCTTCATCTGTAATAGAACACACCTGTTTCTCTTTTTCCCAATGGGAGCAGAATACAGTCCTTTTCCCATTGTAGAAGCACAGGCAAGAGAGGGGCAGGACACTGAGGGTCAGTGAGTGCACCTGGAGCCTACTGGAAACTGACCAGATAAGTAATTCATAGCAGGCATTCGATAAAGACATGGCTGGAATTAAAGTATTCTTTGCCATAGAGTGGATAAAGACAATTTACTTAAAATCTAACCTTTAGACTACTTCATAAATATTGAGGATAAAAGGCCTGATATAAAAAAGTGGCATCCTAGGGCAAAGTTGTTGTGGGACAAGAACAAAGTGGCCTTGAGCTTAGGAGGATCAGCAGGATTTGAGGAATTAGGACTGGGCTATAAAGGAAATTCTTAGAAACATCTAATCAAGATATTTCAAGGGCTGCTTAAGTAAAATAAATGGACATTTTCTATAAGAACCCAGTAGATGTTATTGACATTTTTCTTAAATATAATTAAGCATCAAATAATAGACAGTAGCATATATGTAGCTTTATTCTGTCACAGTATAGGTTGATATTTTCAATTTATACTTTTTTATTTTCATAAACATTCAAGTTGGAGAACACTGTCAAGTTACTGTTATTGATAGGACATCTGTGCAGGACAGGTCTTACCTGTTATTACTTCAAGATTAATTAATGAATTCATTTATTCATTCAGGAAATAGTTACTGAACAACTATGTGCTTGACCCTCTTCTATGTGCTTGATACATATCAGTGGAGCAAACAGATTCTTGTAAAAATCTTTGAACTCATGATAAAGCCAGGTTAGTTATGTTCTATGGAAAAAGCTACTGTGACAAAGCCTATTTCTGCTCAGATGTAAAAATAAAGAGAGGAAAGAGGATTGAGAAATAGAGATAGATCAAGAGCGAGAGATAGAGGGGTTAGGGAGAGATTATGCATGAGTGCATAAATGGAAAGGGGAAGTTCTTTATTTTTCTCCAAAAATTTTACTTACATGAGGTAGTCCAGGTTTCTAGTTACCCATTAATGCAAGCAGATGTTATATATTAAATGGGAATAGAACAAAAGGTATTCAGTGTTACTTGCTGTCAATTCCAATAATTATGGTGGATTTAATTTAAAAAATGTGAGGCTTATTGAGCACAATTGTATATTATGTCTAGCATGAGTTCATTCTTCTGGAAAAAGTAGAAGAGTAGAAGGAGGGTTGAGCAATAGAAGAAAGAAGACAGTGGGTTGGTAGAGAAAAAGCAGGTTTGACTAAACGAGGATATCAAGAGTCTAAAAAGAATAAGCTGCAAAGTATTTATTAGCATCATGTTTTCCACATTTCAGACCAGAATATGGTAATGATGTTTTGTTTTATTATTTTTCTTTCCACCCCTTTCAAGCCCTCAATTAGGCCTTGAGAAAGGAGTCAGTGCACCTTTAAAACTTTCTGCTTAATCACCTATAGCGGATGCTCATTTAATGATTGTCTTCTTCTACCAAACGAGAAGTAACAATGCTTTTAGTAAAAGAAATGGAATGAGAAAGAAATTGCCTAATCAGCCCTGCTCATGCAGTGCTTTGCAAGAAAGATTATTGAATTTTCAGGCTCTGCAGAATTTTAATGAAGCTCCATCTTGCTGGAAAATCCAGCCTTTTGTCAATAGAGTTCAATAACTCGACCACCCATGTAATAAGATGTACCAGTTGAAATCTTTCACACTGCCAAAGCCGGAGGCACGCTAGAAGTACCCAGGAAATATGGAAGCACTTCCTGTGTCTGCCACCATGAATAAAGCTCTGGAAGTCATGGCTGAGATGCTATGGTATAAGGAGTTTGTCCACTATGATATAAAGTGTACCCACTAGTCAAATAACATTTGTAAGGATACAATACGTTAGCCATAATTATTATGTGTCAGATACTCTGCTAAGAGGTATGTATACAATCACTCTTCTTATTCCCACAGCAGCTCTAGGAGGCAGTTGCTCTTATTATCTCCACTTTGCATATGAGAAAACTGAGGGTAAGTGCAATAGTAGGGTGATCTCAAATTTTTCAGTGTCCTAATTCTTGAAACCTGTGACTATGTTACCTTATACAACAAAAGGGACTTTGCAAATGTAATTAAGTAAAGGATCTTTTTAAAAAACATTTCTTGATTGATTTTTTTTTCAGAAAGAGAGAAATCGATTGGTTGTTCCACTTATTGATGCAATCTTTGGTTGATTCTTATATGTGCCTTGACTGGGAATCAAACACACAACCTTGGTATATGGGTATTATGCTCTACCCAGCTGAGTTACCTGGCCAAGGCAAGGATATCGAGATGGAGAGATTATCTGAATTTTCCAGGTGATCTTGCTATAATCACAAGAGCTCTTACAAGACCGAAACAGTAGAGTCAGGATACACAGAATAGATGTCACTGTAGAAGCAAGGTTTGGAGTGGTGCAGGAAAGGGCCTCGATCTAGACAACCTCTAGAAGAGGGAAGAAATAAGGAAATGGAGTCTCCCTTAGAGCTTCCAGAAGAAACCAGCCCTACCAACACTTTGACTTTAGCCAAGTGGGACTAATTTCAGACTTCTGGCCTCTAGAACTATAAGAAAATAAGCCTGTGCTGTTTTAAGTCACCCAGTTTGTGGTTATTTGTTATAGCAACAGGCAGAAAATAATGTACTTAGTAACAGTAGGTAATCCCCACAAAGTTATTCTTCTTGTGCAGAGTTTCACAAAATTCGACATTTTGGGTAGGATTTCATTGCTGTGAGTGCTGTTCTGTGCATTGCAGAGTGGTCAACAGTTACCTTGGCCTCTATGCACTAGACGCTGGGAGCACTTCCTTCTATTTGTAACAACCAAAAATGCTTCCAAATATTGCAAGATATCTCAGGGGGAAGGGGGGAGTTCTCTCCAAATGAGAACCATGGATCTAGGGGGTGGTAGAATCAGGATTCAAGCTCATGTTCTCTGGATCAAGGAAGACTTCTAATTATTGCTGTCTACTGTTTCATCAGGTGATTGTTAGCATGCGAAAAAAGTTATTAATTATTAGCAAAAGTTTGCTCCTAGAAGAACATAAGTCCCAAGGTACTAGGAATTTAATATTGGGAACATAAGTTCCAATATCCCTAGAAACTGAGTTTCAAACCCTTGCAAATCCTTTGTTAGTTATCTTGAGTTGGGTTTAGGGTGCAAAATAGTTATTAGAGATCAACCTCTGGGAAAGGAAGAGGGAGAATCATTAATGGGCAGAGGGAGAAGTTAAACTTCAATGCAGCCTGACAAATCCTCACCCAACACAGTGGAGCACTCTAGAGAGAATATTATCTCTTGTCCCACATTGGGTCAAAATAGCTAGGCTTTTATGCCAATGACTCAGTCACTGGATATGGGCTGCCTGGTAAGAGCAGGCCTTGGACAAAGGCCTTGGACAAGACCTTGGACAAGGTGGCTCTCTGAAGCTGAAGTAGATACCAGAGGAGGTGGCTACTTGCTCAAAATTGAGTGGCAATTCCTTCCTTGGAGGGGAATCTAGGCAACATATCTCCATATCTACCAATATCCATCCAGTGTGATGTTCAGGTCCACTTCTTCATATGTGTTTTGGGAGCAGATTCTGGTAGTTTCTCCTCTTGCGAGTAAACTTAGCAGAAGGAATGAATGGGGATGAGCCTCCACAACTGCATTTAGTCTTCAGTCTACAAATGATATTTGCCATTCCCCTTCTTCACCATCCATTCTATATTCTCCCACCTTTGACTATAATTTATGTTGAACTTGGTGGATTACCTGGTGGCATGACCAAACTTCTCATCCCTGAGATCTTTGAAATCCTTATCACCATGCCCTTCTGAGGCCTAGATTACTGTACTCGAACAATTGCAGTAACAATTGGGCAGGTGATTACCTTGGTGAACTCAAGTGGATTGCTTGGTCCCCTCTGTGTAACCACAAGGTAACTTCTTCATGATCAAGTTCAAATGTCCTTGCCACATGGCTACTTTACTTCTTACCTGCTGGTCTCTGCATTCAAGGAGCCCAAAGAGCCCAGATGGCAGTCATATACTTATCATTCCATGGGACCCTAGCAAGACTGTGTTCCATTTGAAGACCAGAACCTTCAAACCATGAGGATAAAAAGTATAAAGTCCCTTAGTGAGTCATTGGAAATAACTCTAGGTGGAACCATAGCTGCTACCACCCCTTGGTTCCTGGACCTATTTATTTTACCTAGTGTGGGCATGGTCCCATATAAAAGTCTTTAATATAATTCACACAGTATTTTCTAGAGAATGACTTTCCATTCTTCCAAACAGTCTGCCTCTGAGCTGACTCTTTGGGTGTGCTCTCAGTAGGCTACTCTGTCAGTCTGGCATCTTCTAGATGGTGGCATCTTCTCCATGGTCATGCCTTTCCTAGAGCAGCTGTGGTAACCAAACAAGGTGAAGGTATAAACTGGTGTCATGATTTTTATTGAATCAATCTGGCAACCCTACCTCTGAGGCATTTCAAAATAAACTGCACTTCTAAACAGCCTCGTACTGTTGGCTTTGGCCATCCTACACACCTGGCAATGCTCTTTTCATAGCTCTTTGGTCATACCCTTCCTCTGGAATGCCCTTCTTCCCGATAGACTTTACCCTCCTTTTGAACCTACGTTTGGCATGCCCTCTTTCCTTCTTATAGCACTAACTAGTCATTTCTTTTTTTTTACCAACTTAAATTTCCTTCAACCAAAATACTTCTTCTGTTCTCTACCTGTCCTCTTTTCATCTATATGGCACAGCTGTTCCAAAAAATAAAAAGCCACATGTGAGGCTGCTAAAGGCTCCTTATCTCACTTTCTTCAGATGACCTGTGGCAATCTTATCTGTACTGAATAGTCCAGTACTTGGTTTCAGATTGTCTTTTATTACCTGTCTCTTATTTTTGTTCCCCATGGTATTCTAACCTATTTGAGGGAGAAAATTCACTACTCCTTGGAATACCTAACAGGCAGCTCAAGTTTTCTTGCTTATGGAGATTCACATTTATTTGTAATCATCTAGCAGTTTTACTGATTTTTATAAATATTTATTTTCATAGATTTTGTCACAGTTAATTTCATATGGTGTTGCCTTTTTACTGTATGATTTTTTAAAATGAATATAAATAGCATTTTTAAGAGGAAAAACCACATGGAAAAATTAGGACTCTATACTGGCCTAATGCATTAGACTAGCAGCTGTGGCGTTTTGTATTAAAAAAAAAAAAAAAGGAAAGTAATCTTGGGAATTTGGTTCCATTATCATTAGTTTATTAATTCCTGTAAATCAAACTGCAACACATAGTGTTGACTCCTGGGAATTCCCAGACGTTTGGTAGCAAAAATACTATAGGGGAGATGTAAAATCCATGGCGGAAGTTAGAAAAACACCCCAAATGGCAAAGTTAGGAATGAATTTGGGTTAGAATTGGTGCAAATTATGTAGTTTCAATTTTTATTACTATTGAAAATACCTTGTAAGTGGTAATCATTTTATATGCATCTTTTTAAATTCAATAGTTAGACATTAGGCATTAATGTTTCAGCATATTAGTAGTATGATCAAGTGATACTTTAAAAAAATTAGTATTGTGATAGTTTCTCAATGGATTAAAGAATAGAGGAAGAAGGGAGGTCCCCAAATAGGAGATTGTTATAATGGTCTAGGCTAAAGTTAATATGACCTGGACCAGGATAGAGAGATTTCCATATGACATTTATAAGACTAGGTGATTTATAGACATGGAGGGTGAAATTCTCCCAGTTTTCAAGCCTTGGAAATTGGAGAGGAGAGGAAAAGGAGGAGTTGCTGATTGAAATAGAAACTCGCTGCTTTACATTAACCCAGAAGCAATGGGTAACTGGAGGTATATACATATGAGTTATTTGTCAAAACCTTCTATATTCAAGTCATAGTTTAATTCATTTAACAGATATTTGCCAGAAAGGAGTACACTTTGCAATTCCTTTCTGAGGTTGGTAGCATGGTCTCTGATTCTCTTTCACTGAGTAATACAGAAAACCATAAATTAACTGGATGCCCAAGAAGTAAATTGTACAATTTAATAAATTTTCTGGAGAACTAGCCCTGGCTGGTGTAGCTCAGTGAATTGAACGCAGGCTTCAAACCAAAGGGTCGCCGGTTCAATTCTCAATCAGGGCACATGCCTGGGTTGCAGACCAGGTCCCCAGTAGGGGGCACATGAGAGGCAGCCACACATTGATGTTTCTCTCCCTTTCTTTCTCCTTCCCCTCCCCTCTCTCTAAAAATAAATAAAATCTTTAAGAAAATTTCCAGAGAACTAATAAACAGCAGCATCAGCAACAACAAAAACAAGATGATCCCCAAACAATATACTTATTAGATTTTCAACAAGGTTCAAACAAAAGTGTTTGATTGCATTTGCTTGCTTAAAGTCTCAGCAAAGCAAAAGGAATCTTTTTTGCATGAGTGGGTGCTGTCAGTCTTCTCGTTGTATTATTCCAATATTACTGATTGTTTTAGGGTAATGAAAAAATTCATGCTAAAAAGATTTTTTTAATAAATTCTGCCCTTTTTCTTTTTTCCTTTTTGTACAAAGCTAAGCACAAAACAATACAAATTATTTGAATGCATTGTTTAAGATAGTCTTTGCTTGATCAAGCTGTCTGGAAGCAAAGTTGCTCAAGTGTCCTTATACCTAGAACCTTGGTTCAGAGATTGTTATTTATGTAAGTAACTAGTCCTTTTGTTCATTTAAAAATTTAGATTTGCCCCTGCTGGTGTGGTCCAGTTGGTTGGAATGCCGTCCCATACACCAGAATGTTACGGGTTTGATTCCCAGTCAGGGCAACCTACATAGGTTGCAAGTTCAGTTCCTGGTTGGGGCACATGTGGGAGACAACCAATCATTATTTCCCTCTCACATTGATGTTTTTCTTTCTCTCTCCCTTCCTCTTTCTCTAAAATCAAAAATATATTAAAACAAACCCCCCCAAATTAGATTGAAGTTTAATTCCAATTTCATTTGCAAATGACTTGAGTGATTTGTTTAGTTTCTGTCAGTATGCCATAAATTTTGTTTTTATTCTAAGTTACTGTTATGTTTGAAATTTCCCAAACATCTATACTATGGAACTGGGGTTAGAGTGCCTGACATAAAATCTGATTCTGCCATTTCTGCCTGTGATTTTAAGCAAATTATTTATTTATAGATTCTTGTTCTTTTTAAAAAATATTTTGTTATTCAATTACAGTTGTCTGCAGTTTCTCCCCATCCCTCCACCCCACCCCAGCCAAACCCACCTCTCTCCCCTGCCTGCACCCTCCCCCTTGATTTTGTCCATGTGTCCTTTATAGTAGTTCCTGTAAATTCTTGTTCTTACAATTGAAGTGAGTGCACTAAGCCACCTATATCATAGGGCTACTGCACAATTAAATGAGATTGTACACATCTTTAACACAGAAGTATCTGGCACATGGTGAGTTCCCCTATAAATGCTAGCAATTATTAATTATTCTTTTTGAGAGATGTTCTTTCATTTTCCCTTGATCTTTCATCCATAAGCCTAGTCAAAGACTTGGCCAATTTTATGTGCATCTTTTAAAAAAAGAAAATAAATGTTTATAAATTAGGGAAGGTGTTAGAGTTTCCTCAATAGTAGTTTAACAGTGATCTAACAATAAATTACAATTGTTTTATAATTATAGGAATTAAAAAAACTTATCCTGGTCTAAAAGCAAGAAAAATTGAAAAGAAACTATGATGCTATTAAGAATTAGCTACAAGAGGCATCATAGTAGCTCATGCACTGTGTTTAGGATCATTGGTTAAAGAATAATATGAAGAAAAGTGCTCCATCAAAGGGGTGTAAATTAGTAAAAAATGTTTGATTAATTATGTTATTAGAGTTGTATCAATTTTTCCCCCTTTGTTCCCCTCCACTCAGTTCCTTCATTCCCTCCAGTAATCCTCCCTCTTAGTTCAGATCCATGGGTAATGCATATAAGTTCTTTGGCTTCCATTTCCTATACTGGTCTTAACTTACCCCTATCTATTTTGTACCTACCATTTTTCACTTCTTAATCCCTGCACCTTTCCTCCATTCTCCCCTTTCCCCCTTGCATCTGACAACACTCCAAATAATACCCGTATCTATGATTCTGTTTCTGTTCTGCTTCTTTGCTTAGTTTGGTTTTTAGAGTTGTTGATAGTTGTGAATTTATTGTCATTTAATGTTTGTAGTTTAATCCTCTTTTTCTTATATAATTCCCTTTAACATTTCATATAATGGCTTGATGATGATGAACTCCATTAGTTTTACCTTGTTTGGGAAGCACTTTATCTGCCCTTCAATTCTAAATGTTAGCTTTGCTGGATAGAGTAATCTAGGTTGTAAGTCCTTGCTTTTCATCACTTTCAATACTTCTTGACAGTCCCTTCTAGAACCTGTAGAAGTTTCTTTTGAGAAATCAGCTGACAGTCTTGTGGGAACTCCTTTGTAGGTAACTCTCTGCTTTTCTCTTGCTGCTTTTAAGATTCTTTATCTTTAACCTTTGGCATTTTAATAATGATGTGTCTTGGTGTGATCCTCTTTGGGTCCATCTTGTTTGGGACTCTGTGCTTCCTGGAATTGCATGTCTATTTCTTTCACCAAATTAGGGCAGTTTTCTTTCCTTATTTTTTCAAGTAAGTTTTCAATTTCTTGCCCTTCCTCTTCTCTTTCAGGCACCCCTACAATTCAGATGTTGGAATATTTGAAGATGTCTCAGAGGCTCCTTTGCCTAGCCTCATTTCTTTGAATTCTTTTTTCTTCCTGTTGTTCTGATTGAATTTTTTTTCCCTTGCATTCTAAATCTTGGCTTCATCTCCACCCACTGTTGGGTCCCTATAGATTTTTCTTTATTTCACTAAATGTAACTTAATTACTGCCTGGATATTTTTTGTGCTGTTGAAGTACCCAGTGAGTTCTTTCAGAATCCTGATAACCAGTATTTTGAACTCTGTACCTAATAGATTCCTTATCTCCATTTTGTTTAATTCTTTTTGTGGAGTTTGTTGTGTTCTTTAATTTGGGTCATGTTTCTTTGTCTCCTCATTTTGGCAGCCTCCCTGTATTTGTTTCTGTGTATTAGGTAGAGCTTTTTGACTCCCTGTCACAGCAGTGTGGCCTATTGTAGAAAAGCACACCCATCTGGATACAGGTGGCTTCTTTAAGTCTTTGGTTGTTGGACACCCATACAGCTCAATTTTCTGACCTTTCTGGGTGATATTTGTTTTGTAGTCTAGTGGTAATTTTTGCCACAGTTGTGCAAGGAAGCAAGGCGTGTTTACCTATGCCTCTGTATTGACCAGAAGTCTAATCCTCATCTGGCAGTGCCATTCTTCTGAGCATGTCAGGGGTGTACATTTTCAATGTTGTTGAATAAACTAAGCTAGAATGTCTTTGTAGAACATGACACTGACTTTTCTTGTTTGCTGATAAAAGTGATAAAAAATGAGTTCCTAGGGTGATTTTAAACATGTGTATGTCATGTTGCAACTAGGCTTTCTATAATGTTGAGATTATATGAGGTCTGTCCAGAAGGTATCAGCCATGTAATATGAAAAATAGAGACATTTATTGAAGAAGATACAAGAACCATTGTACATTGGAAAATGATGTCTCAGTAGGCACCTTGGGATTTCACACAGTTATCTCAATTGCTATCAGCTGCCCCAATGTATTTTCCTGAATGTCATTGACAATCTGAAATCTCTTCCTCTTCAAAGGTGATTTCAGTTTTGGGAAGAGCCAGAAGTTGCCAGATGCCAAATCTGGTCTGTAGGGGAGTTAAGTCACCTGGGTGATTTGATGTTTCATCAGAAAACTCTGCAGGAGACATGACGCATGAGTGATACATTGTTGTAATGAAGCTGCCAATCACCAGTTGCCCATAACTGGCCTTCTGAATAATCTAAATAGTTTCCGTGGAGGAATGCTCAAGCTTAATGCAAAATTTGATGCAGATTCATTGCTCTACTCACTCAGTCATTTTGAATGTGACAGCTTCACAGTACACATACTCACTCAATGGCATCTACCTCCCCCATCAATGGCATCAGTGACTACTAGAGTGAAATCATCATTGTTCATGAATATGCATTAGAGTCCACTCTCCTAGGCTGCCAGGTTACATCAATGCCACTCAAATTGTTCTCATTATATTAACAGTGGCTGGACTTATTCCAGACGGACCTTGTATAACCTTGTCCATAAATTTTCTTGGCATCAGAATTCCCAGGTATTGGAGAAATTGGAAGGAATCTTTCTCTAGGTCTTATCTGTCCAAGTTCTTATTCAAAGAATTTTGTACAGAGCCATTCTAATTGCTCAAAGTGGGAGCAAGAAGACGTAAGTGGACAGCTATTTTATTGCTCTATGATGATACTGCATAACAGTTCACTTCTCACTGCACTGGGACTTTCAGGTAGACTGAATGCAATTACTCTCTTTGGAGTTAGGCCAAGGTGTCTGGGATATCAGAATCTCATTTGAGGCAATTTGTCCTATGGGACCATGAATGAGTAAATGTGCTCAGTGCTCAAGTTCTTGATATTTCATAGCAGTAAGAAAGAAAGAAATTTGAGATGATCTTATTTATTAATATTTCCTAATGAAGACACAGATCAGAGTGCTTTTTGTAGGTGTTGATATGATCTGTGGTTCTTTTGAAACATTTAGATGATTAGCAGATATATTCATTAATATTCACTATTTGTCCTTCACCTATATGCAGGTACTTGGAGCAATTTATAGATTTCAATAGTGAAAACAAGACATTTGAGGATAAAAGAGAATGAAAGGAATAGATGGTTTTGAGTATCAGAGTTAAGAAGTAGATCCTACCATTTGGAAAGGAATTTGGGTTTTGTTTTGTATCAAAAGTAAATATACACCAAAATATGTGACTTTCTCTTATTTTTCTTTGGCTGAACCTAGCACATAGTAGGTGCTTACAATGTTAGGGAAAGAAGAATAGTAAACAGATAGATACACCTGCAGTGACTTTTTCCTGATTGCAGAAATCAAACAGAAACCCATTGGGTAGTTCCTTGTATTAAGACCACAGCAGACAATTTGGGCAGTAACCTGAAGCATGTTTCTACACTAGGAATTAAATTATTGAACTAAGCCAGCATGCCTTAGCTCTTGTTTTGATTTTTTCCTCAACTCCAAAATTCACATACTTCTAGGAATGCCTTCACCTAGAAAAGGAGTCAGTATAAATTTTTAATTCAACAGATTTATAGAGCTACCATTGTTCTAAAGATGAATAAAGCCCAACTTCTGCTTTGAAGTAGAAACACTCCAGTGAGTAAATTTACAAATGTAGCTCACCCATGAAAAACAAAACCCAGAAAATAAACAAACAAAATCTAATACTCAACATAAAATATTAAACGTATTTATAAGCATTAGAAAGTGCTTTGGGATGGAGGTGGAATGGTTTAAAGGAGGATTAGTTCAGCTAGTGATGGGGGAGCTAAGAAAGATGAACCTGGAGGAATAGGTTGGATTTCACCTGCAGGAAGTAGGTGGCAGGCTGTCATTCCAGGCAGAAACCAAAAGCAAAATGACTCAGTATGTTCAGGTGTTCAAAAAAAAAAAAGGTACAGTTTGTTTTAATCTTTGGATGCCTACATAGAAGATAAAAGCAATATAATAAATGTGATGGGACTATATTTTGTACGATCTTAAACATCAGAATAAGGGTATGAGAAGTCATGGAAGGCTGTGGGGACATTCTATGTACTTTCTCAAAGTGACAATGGCAGCAGGGGGGAAAGAATTGGAAGTTAAATGGATTGGGGCTGTTCAGATGATAAGAGATTTGGGCCCAGATTGGGTATATTAGTGAGAGTGTTAGGGAGGCTTCCTGGTCAAATTCTGACATAAATTGGAATTGTAAATCTTATTTTTAGATTCAACTTGCATTGTTAATGAAGCACTACATCTACCCGCACAATTCCCTTAAAGGAGATGTGTCCATTGCTCCCGTCACACCATTTAGATCATATAAGATGAGTTTACAACAGTAATATTTTTCAAGA
Source organism: Desmodus rotundus (assembly GCF_022682495.2). Lineage (NCBI taxonomy): Eukaryota > Metazoa > Chordata > Mammalia > Chiroptera > Phyllostomidae > Desmodus > Desmodus rotundus. The sequence continues at coordinate 120,363,132 of NC_071393.1, read as the reverse complement.
CCTATAGTTATTGAAATTATTTTGTTTGTAAGTTAAGGCATGGGTATCATGATGCTTTGTTTTCTACTTACTTTTATTTTGAATTGCTTGCCTTTACATTGTTTTAGTTTCTCAGCTCTGTTTTAGTCTTATGATTTCTATTTTGATTTTTTTAAGTCAATAAGACCCCATAATTAATATAAGAACTATCAATTTCATGACCAGAAATCCATGGAATGACCTGATAGAGGACTAACAGTTTAAGGACCCATAGAGGGTATCATTTTTTTTTCTTTCTTTTTTAACCAACTCAAAGAAAAATTTTCAACAAAATAAAAGTACGGAGTACTCAAAAATTAGTATTTCTTAAAGTCCTACACTTAGTTCTATGCTGGGCAGTTTAAAAGTGGTAACTCTATAGTAAACGGTAAAATGGAAAAGAGAAAAGAAGAGGACCAAAGGAGCCAAACAAGCCCCTCCAAAAGAAAACTACATTATACCTGAGACCAAGATCAACACACAGGCTCTTGCTTGTAAAGAAGGAAAGAATAGCAAAGTGCTGATTTTTAAATAGCCATGTTCTATAGCAGCTGAACCTTTTCAAAACATATTTTAATATTATTATTTGTGCAAAAGAAAAAAAACAAAAATGTTAATTTGGATCAGGGCATTTATTTCCAGGACAATGTTCTATCATAGGTTAGTTAGAAGTTACTCCATGTAAGCAAATGATAAACTCCATAACTGAGTTTTCAGCATTTTTCAGGCCCTTACTGTTCCGAGGGCTGTATGGGTATCTTTGATTTTATCATTACCATCATCTCAGGAAGTGTTATCAAACTTAATTAAAGTTGAAATGTTCATTTTAGTTTTTAAAACTTAATAACATCTCATTAAATATTTTTATACAAATACAATCCAGTGTACTTCTAGAGTTCAATACATTTAAGTGGCTCTGTAACATGATGAAATGCTTGTTACATAATATGTAATTAGACATGCTGTATCAGACACTGGTTAGACGTTACTTCACTTTGGAAATGGTAAATACCAGAATTGAGCTTCCACCATAGCTGACCTCTTCCCGGCACTCAACTCTCACCATCGTTCACTGTGCTAAGGGTGCTGTGGATTTATTTCATCTCATCTTCACCAACCCTCTTGGCAACTGTTATGCTTCTGATTTTACAGGTGAAAAACATTAAATCCCCAAGAGACTGAATTGTGAAGAGCATTTATTTAGACCCAGTCGTAGAAATTGCAGGGCCTGGAGAAGGGTGTGAAGAAAGGGCTTCGTGCTACCTGGTGACAGAGTTAATAGTTATAATTCAAGCCATCACAGTGGTAAAAATATGTATCCTGTCCTGCTACCTTGGCACATGTACTTTCATAAATACAAAATTGAAAATCATGCATAAAGCTATGTTTTTAAATCACCAAAAGTTGACAAAATATTAAAAGGGATTAAATTGAAACATTATTGCATATATTTGGGCATTCTATTAAAAATAAGTAATTATTATTATCTATATTTCTTGAAAAGTATCTGCATTTCATCATAATAATTGTTATGAAAAACAAGATTTTTCATATAATTTTTCATCTATTGATTGTGGTAATCCTAAGGGATTAAAAAATAAAGCATAATTATATTGAAATTACTTAACATTTGAATGTATTTTATCAATATGCAAATATTGTATATCAAGTATATTTAATCAAAACCATAAAATAAATGTAAAGGATCAAACATTGTATCAAAGTAGTCTTTTAAAAATTTACTTTCTTCTCAAATATTTTAAATTATTAAATTTAAAAAGCCAAATACAAAATATATTTAAAGAATATTAAAATAATTTAAATAAAACTCTATTTTAGTTTTTGAAATTTAATGAAGTCTCATTAAAATCTTTTA